>NC_137338.1:46696932-47896932 GCF_965287045.1 Carcharhinus amblyrhynchos
GTTTCCCAATGGCTGAAGTATGGCTGGTAAAAGGCTGTTGACTTTCATCTGGGGAGAATGCAGATGATCTTGTAGAATGACCACAAGCAGCTCTGTGCCTGGAAATTCTAATAATCTGTTGGGATGAGGGGAAAATGGAATGTGAAATGCAGGATTAAACATAAGGTTAAAATAGCTAAAGATTCAAATTCAAACAATTATTATATTGTGGATCTGTGGATTTAAATTTTGGGTAAATGAAATGGGTTATGTGACCTGTTCTACAGTTCATCAGGCAGGAAGCCTGGGTGGTTTGATCATAAAAGATCAAAGGAAGGTTTAAATTGTTATACTAAGGATAAGGTGTAAGGTATTTACAGTAGGAATCATTGACAAGTTCCTGGGTTTGCGATGAGTAGACTCTGAGACTCCCAAATTTCCAGAAAGGTATTATAGGTATTAGGTTGTAAACAGTTCTGCTGTAAACTGTCAAATGACTTCTATGACAAAAGATCAAGGACAAATGATGAGCATTTCTATCTAGATACAAGTCTAATGTGTTTCATGGAGCTGGGGGAAGGGGTAGATGAATTTGTATTTGAGATTAGGTTATAGGATCCTCTACAAATCAATGAATATTGAAGACAGATTGCAATGTTTTTTTCTGTGTGGTCAGTATAGAGAAAAGGCTGTTTGACTTTGCAAGCCAACCCAATGGGATACGAGGGGAAGACAATCTCTTGTTGAAGAGACACATCCTGCTGCCTTTTATAGATTCCATGAGATTTATTCTGTAATAGCTTTACTGCTGTGGATTTAAGAAACTCTCCAAACTCATCCTGGAGATGGTTATTCAAAATTACTATTCTGTAGAGTGGAGATATAGAAAGCCATTGGCAGCTGGGATCAATTGTGGACTATAGGGACTGTATTTCTGTGAGAATGTGATGATTGGTAAGTATAAAAACAAAATGTTACTCTCTGTATACATTGCTTACAAAAGAAAAATAGTCCTCTTAGTCAATTGTTTCAATAAAACCTTTAAGATATGAAATCCTTACATATCATTCTTTCATTATCTGAAAGTTTAAACAGAGATGGTATTAGTATGGATCCCCTTGATAGATCAGTGAATAAATATGCAATCTGACCAGTTTGTACAAGGTTAGCTGATTCCAACTAGCGTAGACAGTACAAGCTCCATTGGATTCAAGAGCCTGCAGATGTTCAAAAATGAGGTTCACAACAACCTTGACAATGGTATCCAGTGAAGGATAATAAAAATGTTGCTCTTGTTGGCAGTACCTACATCCCCAGAATGAAAGATCACGTTTGAAGATACACTCACCAACCATAACCACACATGCATGGTAACTGAATGTCCAGTGGTACCCCATTCAACTTCTCAGGATTCGCCATTGACTTCCCAGGCTACCTTCATCCACTACCTGTAGATCATGTGGCTGGAGGGCCACCTGGCCCCTCTGCAGTCTTGGATATCTCTGACCTTTCCTTGTCTACAACCAAGCCTCCTGTTCAGAGGCATACATTGTTGAGACATTTTCTCTCCCATCTTATGCCATTCTTCCGCCTTTCTCAGGTCAGAATTGTTTGTAGAATTACTTGCAGCACCTGCTCCAGCCAGCATGCATCTCCCCTTTAAGTAGTGAAGACTGGCTTCAAGTAGTGTTGCCTAGCTTTAACTGGGTCATCTCTCATAATTTTGGGGCTGAGGTGCGGAACCGCTCAGCAGCGAGATTAGCCCCTCCTGTTCACTCTAATTGTGTTCATTAGTGGGTGGCACAAAATTGGCATTCTGCCAGCAGTGGAAGAAATAGGTGTGATTTAATTTAGTATTCTGACCCCATCACCGTTGTCAAGAAGAATCAGATTTAACTCTCTCATAATTTATTTTATGTTTGATGTACTTTTATTTTCGACTGTAACTAAAAAATAAAAATCTTGTTTTATATTACAATAGTTTTACATTTCCATTCAAAATTGGCCAAAAATAAATACCTGTAAAAATCTGGAGGATGTTATGCATATTAACTAAATATGTCAAGTACAGTAATTTTAATATGCAAGAAATGTCAGTTAGGCCAGACACCTTCCACCCACATCTCAAGGCCTGCAAGTTTGATCTTAGTGAAATGTGGAGAGTATAATTGTTAAGATAATTACAAAAAAAAAATCCATGAAGGAATTATGTTAATCCTTCCAAAATTACAATGTCTGCAAAATCAACCTGTACCAACATGTAAAAAAAAATATAAATTTCATAAACTTTGGGTAGTGTAATCATTACACTATTAGCAACAGCCAGTTAATTAATTCTGTGGCTTAGATTTACTTTACTATCAGAAGTAAATTATTTAGGTAAAAAAGCTGGTGAAATTTTATGTTTCAAATGTGCTGAGGTAAATTGGGTTCATAGCAAATCATTTTACACCACACCTAATTTACTTATATGGATTTCACTTGCAATACATCTTTTCCATGCTACTGATCCAGTAAAACTCATCAAAATAACTAATATACACAAAACTTTGCTATGTATATCAGAAAGTATGTGTACGTTTTCAGTCTTGCTCAAATTTTAAAATAACCTGACCTCATACGATGAAACAGAGGCTTGATATATTAGCAAAGTATTGCATTATAGCTGGGTTTAATTTTATTTCTAATTTTAGTTTTAAATTATCTGCAATCATTGTTGAATGTTATAAATCTAACTGCAAAACAAAGCGTATGAGAATTCTTATAATGTACCGTGTATTATATAACAAAAGAATATGGATTGCTTCGCTAAATTTTACAAGGATTTCCACTGCAAACTTACATATCATTCATGGGCATTGAAAGGACATTTATGACCCCAGCAATTTAATGTTTGTTTCTGTCAAGATATATGAAATAGACAGGCATCCGTAATGAAAATATGCCAACCAAAAATCTGGTAAAGTGTTGAAATTGTAGCAAGTAGAAATAGCACCTTATGTGCTATTGCCATGGGAGTTCAGCATAACATCTGCCCCAAAGTGTGGCTGACCTAGAATTGTTTGGTAGTGTTGCTGGAACACACTATTCCCCAATACTGTCATCCCTCACTTTTAATGAGCAGCAAAACAGGTTCTGTACAAGATACTGACTAGTTGATTAACGATACTTTGAAACTAGAAGACTGAATTTTTCAAGAATTTGTGGCAACAGTATGGAATATTAAAGGTGTTGGTGTGAAGAGCTGACATTTAAAAGTTCCAAAGAAGCATTAGAAATCATGTCAATAAATGTACTGTTTCATAAAAGATGAACTCGGTCTGACAGTGGAATGTAAAACTTGCCTTGCTTCAGCAGAACCTTGCATTTGTAGAGCCTATGTGTCAGCCCCAGTGAGTCTGCAATTATTCAAGTCTATATTACCAGCAGTTGGTCCAGTGGACCAAAGATAGCTCCCTTAAAGGCAGGTCTGTCACAACCTTCCTTGCATCTGTGTGCTTGTGAGTAATTATAGCAGCATTGTAATGTCACTTGGTAGTTAATTAAAAATATGTGTGTATGAATAGCAGATCCTCCCAGTTCAACAAATCTCATTTGTCAACTGATCCGATGAAGAAAAACTTAGTCCCTCATTTCTGGCAAATGAGACAAAATCCAAATTCCCTTCAGCCATCAAAAAATTTGTGGGTGGGTTAAATGGTGCAATTGGAAAAGAGAGAAAGCTGTTTTTGAGGGTAGATTTTGGTGTATGCATTTTTCGCTCCTGTACATGATCATAACCTATACAATATTTCCATACTCTGTGCTTGAGGAGAAAAGACAAGAAACAAGACATCAATTGTTCAGGCTGTTAGAATATAGAATTGTTAATGCAAAATCTGGATAATCTTCAAATTACACAGCAACAGAATAATTTGACATTGATATTCATCCTACAACCCTTGCCACAGGCAGTGAACATTGTCGTGTGTGTCCACCCAACCATCATGTCCCCTATTTTAGTTTCATTCACTGGATCCAGTTGCATTAGTACAGTGACCGCTTTATGAATAGACTTTGGGTTTGGAATTTGGACAACAGATTGATGCCACACAACTGCCAGGCAATGACCATCCCCAATAAGAGACACGCTAATCTCCGCCCCTTGAAATTCAATGGTGCAACCATCACTGAAACCCCACTGTCAACATCCAGAAACTCAACTGGACTCACCATATAAACATAGTGTCTACAAGAGCAGGTCAGACGCTAGGAATACTGCGGTGCCTAACTCACCTCCTGATTCCCCAAAGCCTATCCACCATATACAAGGTATTAATCAGGAGTGTGATGGAATACTCGCCACTTGCTTGGCTGGGTGTAGCTCCAACAACACTCAAGAAGCTTGACACCATCCAAGGCAAAGCAACCACATTTACAAACTTTCAATTCCTCCACCACCAACACTCAGTAGCAGCAGTGTGTACTATCTACAAGATACACTGCAGCAATTCACCAAAGATCCTTAGGCAGCATCTTCCAAACACACAACCACTTCCATCAGAAAGGAACGGGAAAGCACAAATATGGGAACACCACCACTTGCAAGTTCCCCTCCAAGCCACTCACCACCCTGATGTGGAAACATATCGATGTTCCTTTGCCGTCGCCAGGTCAAAATCCTTCTTTATATTCATTTGTGGGATATGGGCATCACTGGCTGGCCAGCATTTATTGAATTCCCTCCCTAATGTCATAGTGGGTAAACTCACAGCACATGACTGCAGCGATTCAAGAAGGCAGATCATCACCACCTCCTCAAGGGCAACGAGGAATGGGCAATGAATGCTGGCCAGCCAGCGACACCCTTCTCCCACGAATGAATGAAAAAGAGCTCCATGCCTGACAGACAGAACATTGGCCTTAAGACCCTCTGCTGCTGTTGTGGTGCCTCCACGAAAATAAACCTGAAGCTCTAAGATCCAATCAAGATCAATTAGATTTATTTTAATGGGTCTCTTTGTCTTATTTTCAGGTCTGTACAGAGCTCTCACTCTGAAGGATCCCTAGAATGAGGTCCTGCATCAATTTTCTGGCCATGAACTCTCCCTGGTCATAGAGTACAGAAAAAGATTGGATGTGATGTAAGACGTCAGTAGGCTTGGTTGGGATTAATTAAGCAACTATCACTGTCCAGTTCTACACATTGGCCACTTCAGTGAAGCAACTAGGTTCCGTTTTAACTCAGAGCGTGATCTGCACATGGAAAGTCTGAAGACCAAGATAGGTCTGCATGGTAACATATTAACTCCCAGATCTCATTTCCAAATTCAAGCTTGGACACACACTTAATCATATAAGTAATCACAGTTTGGTTGGCAGATGCAACCTCTATGACCCATGGGAATGGCTGCCAGCAGTCAGTTACATCTTTGAAATGGGAATACTAATTAGGATAGGAGGAAGCTGAGTCAAAACACATTTGTTTTGATGTTTGGAACAGCAAATGCAGAGACAATGGGTAGGATTCTCCAGTGCTTCTGTGGCAGGGCCTGTTGCAAGCTAGATTGAAAAATCTGGCATTCCAAATTTGGGAATTATCAATATTTCCTCCCCTCATAACCCCTCAGGTTAGTGTGACAGTAAGGCCCCCTAGATATCCTAAGACTCAAGCTGCTTATTTAAATATGATTCCACTGATTTGGGGACTAAGTCCTTGCTGTGACCAAAGATTGTAGCCAGCTAAATCAGGGCAGGAAAGGAGACAATAACTGCACTTCCAGTCTGATTTCCACATGGGGGTGCAGGGGGGATTAAAAATTAAGACGAAAATCTTTGAAGTTATTCTTGTTCCCAAGAATGATCCCAATGAGATTATTGAAGAATCAATGCAGGCTGTGTAATGACAGCACAAGTGACTACATGAAGCACAGGATGTTAATATTCATGGTAATAGTCACTCTTCAGGGTATTATAAAACAATTCATAATGTCAAAACAGATGGAAAGTCTTGCCCACGGATGTGAATACATCCAAGATATAATTTATTCTGCGTTCTATACTTGTTCCAGAGGCTACTGACTTAAATCCTTAATTTAAAGTAATGGCAGTGAAAAATATATCAGAACTCAAAAATGCTTTTCATTGTATCTTAAGAATGCAAGTATTAGAAAATAAATCAGTCCACCCAGTTTGCTGTATACCTAAAGCGTATTTTTTGAATCTGATTTATATTTCATATTCATTTCCTATCAGGCCTACATATCCCATTGCTCCTGACTTATTCAGGTATCTAATTCTCGGGAATTATATTTACTGTGGTATTTGACAGTTCATACAAAAATATTTCAGAAGTTTTTTTTAAGTTTAGATTGTCTTTTTATTCGAGCCACGTCCTTAGGTTCTTCTGCTGAATTGATCTGAAACCATCTCTTTATATTCACATTATTGATTCAGTTAATTTGGGAAGTGATTCTCTCGGATTCCCAATGGTTCTTTGAGGGCTAAATTGGGATTCTTGCCGGGTGTCAAACCTGTTAGCGCGAGTGGGCGAAACATAAGAACATAACAAAAGAACATAAGAAATAGGAGCAGGAGTAGGCCATCCAGCGCTTCGAGCCTGCCCCGCCATTCAATAAGATCATGGCTGATCTGTCGTGGCTCAGTTCCACTTTCCCGCCCTCTCCCCATAACCCTTAACCCCCTCTCTTATCAAAAACCCATCAACCCGCGTCTTAAAAATATTTAGCGAGGCAGCCTCCACCACTTCAACGGGCAGAGAATTCCAGAGATTCACCACCCTTTGAGTGAAGAAGTTCCTCCTCAACTCCGTTCTAAACCGCCCCCCTTTTATCTTGAGGCTGTGCCCCCTAGTCCTACTGTCTTTTTTGAGCGGGAAGAGTCTTTCCACCTCTATCCTATCCATCCCATTCATCATCTTATATGTCTCAATGAGGTCTCCCCTCATTCTTCTAAACGCTAACGAGTACAAGCCCAGTTTATTCAGCCTCTCCTCATAGCTCAACCCCCTCAACTCCGGTATCAGCCTAGTAAACCTCCTCTCCACTCCCTCCAAGGCCAAAATATCTTTGCGCAGGTGCGGCGCCCAAAACTGCACACAGTACTCCAGCTGCGGCCTCACCAATGCCCTATACAGCTGCAGCAAGACCTCCCTACTTTTATATTCAATCCCCCTTGCTATGAAGGCCAGCATCCCATTCGCCTTCCTGACCACCTGCTGCACCTGCAAGCTGGGTTTTTGCGACTCATGCACAAGGACCCCGAGGTCCCTCTGCACCGTCGCCTGCTGCAGTTTTTCGCCCCGTAAGTAATAGTCCTTCCTACCATTCTTCCTACCAAAGTGGACCACCTCACACTTGCCAACATTAAATTCCATTTGCCATTTTCTGGCCCATTTGCCCAGCCTATCTAGATCCTTCTGTAGACTCTCCACACCCTCCACACAATTTGCCGTTCCCCCAATCTTGGTGTCATCAGCAAATTTCGACACTCTACACTCGGTTCCCTCCTCCAGATCATCTATATAAATGGTAAATAGCTGAGGCCCCAGCACCGACCCCTGGGGCACTCCACTAGTCACCATCCGCCAATCCGAATAGCACCCGTTGACCCCCACTCTCTGTCTCCTATTTGACAACCAATCCTCTATCCACGCTAACACCCTACCCCCAACTCCATGTCCCTCGACCTTCTGCAATAACCTCTTGTGAGGTACTTTGTCAAACGCCTTCTGAAAATCTAGAAAGACCACATCCACCGGCTCTCCTCTATCCACCGCCCTAGACACATCCTCATAGAACTCCAGTAAATTTGTCAGACACGACTTCCCTTTAATGAAACCGTGCTGCGTCTGCTCTATCAAGCAATTCCCTTCAAGATGCCTCACAATTTCCTCCTTAATGACAGGTTCTAACATTTTACCTACAACAGACGTTAAACTAACCGGCCTATAATTCCCCGCCTTTTGCCTGGCACCCTTCTTAAACAACGGCGTAACATTAGCCGTTTTCCAATCATCCGGCACTTCCCCGGAATCCAGCGACGTCTGGAAAATAACCACCAAGGCATCCACTATCACCTCCGCCATTTCTTTCAGAACCCTCGGATGCATTCCATCCGGTCCTGGGGACTTGTCCACAATCAGCCCCTCCAGTCTGTCGAGCACTGCCTCTCTAGTAACAGTAATGTCATTAAGACCCTCCAGTCCTATCACCTTTCCATCGCTAACACCTGGCAAATTATTCACGTCCTCCTCCGTGAAGACAGAAACAAAAAAGTTATTCAATACCTTAGCCATATCCCCATCCCCTACCACTAGGTCCCCTTTCTCATCCTCTAAAGGACCAACATTCACCCCAGCCAGCCTCTTCCTTTTTATATATTTATAAAAACTCTTGCTATCCTTTTTTATATTAAGCGCTGGCCCAGCTTCATAGTTTCTCCTACCCTTCTTTATCAACTTCTTTGTCAATCTTTGTTGACATTTAAACCTCTCCCAATCCTCTTCTCGCCCACTACTCTTAGCTACTCTACAAGGCCAGGTATGTAGATGGGTGGAGAACTGGCTTCGGAGGAGGAGACAGCGAGTAGTAGTGGAAGGCTCCTTTTCCAATTGGAGGTCTGTCACCAGTGGTGTGCCGCAGGGCTCGGTACTAGGACCTCTTCTATTTGTGGTATATATTAATGACTTGGAAGAGGGGGTAGGTGGTGTGATCAGCAAATTTGCTGATGACACTAAGATGGTTGGATTGGCGGGTACTGAGGAGCAGTGCCTGGCAATGCAACAGGACATAGACAGGCTGGTAGATTGGGCAGATAGATGGCAAATGGAATTTAATCCGGAGAAATGTGAGGTGATGCACTTTGGCCGGAATAACGTGGAGGGGAGTTATACAATAAAAGGTAGAACTATCCGGAGTATAGATACGCAGAGAGACCTGGGGGTGCAAGTGCACAAGTCCCTGAAGGTGTCGGTGCAGGTGCAGAATGTGATGAGGAAAGCGTATGGTATGTTAGCCTTCATAGGAAGAGGTATAGAATATAAGAGTAGGAGTCTGATGTTGCAGTTGTATAGAACGTTGGTTAGGCCTCACTTGGAGTACTGCGTCCAGTTCTGGTCGCCGTACTACCGGAAGGATGTAGAGATCCTGGAGAGAGTGCAGAGGAGATTTACCAGGATGTTGCCTGGTATGGAAAGGCTGTCTTACGAGGAAAGATTGAATGAACTTGGGCTGTTTTCCCTTGAGAGACGTCGGCTGAGGGGGGATCTAATAGAGGTTTATAAGATTATGAAGGGGATAGATAGAGTAAATGGTGGTAAGCTTTTTCCGCTATTAGAAATGGATAGAACGAGGGGTCACGGGCTTAGGGTGAGGGGGGCTAGGTATAAGACAAATATTAGAGGGCAGTTTTTCACGCAAAGGGTAGTGGGGGTGTGGAATGCACTGCCGAGTAAGGTGGTGGAAGCAGGCACGCTAGGGTTGTTTAAGAGTCACTTAGACAGCCATATGAGCGGGCTACATAAAGGGGGATATAGTAGGCCTTACTAAACATTGTAGGCTTGGGAATACGTTTTGCCTCAGGGATGTTAGTCTTTGCCTGTTTAATAATGAATTTTTTTGTCTCCACAGGCATTTAAGTCCAGCAAGGGGCATGCATGCGGCAGGTTGTAGTGGGCTGCTCTTGGACGTGCTTCGGGAGTTGCCTATTGCTTCATGTCGTTAGTGTGCTTAAACTGGACCATCTCGAGGGCAACATGACAGCTCAGAGACTATCTCTGTTGCTGTGCGGACACATGGATTTGGGCCTGTGTCTGTGGGAGTTTGCACGTTCTCCCCGTGGTTGCGTGGGTTTCCTCCGGGTGCTCCGGTTTCCTCCCACATCCCCAAAGATGTGCTTTTAGGCTGATTGATTGGGTACTAAATTGTCCCTAAATTGGACCTCCCTGATCCTCGCACGTTAGGCGTAGACTAAAATCATGAATAGGTCACTGAGACAGTGGGACGGCGGCGCGGGCTCGTTGGGCCGAAGGGCCTGTTTCCCGTGCTGTGTTGTTCTTTGTTCTTTGTTCTTTGTTCTAAATTCCTCCGCTTTTAGTTTAACACTTTCCTTCACCTCCTTCGTTATCCACGGCTTATTACCTCTCCTCCTACTATCCTTTTTGACCATCGGAATAAATTTCCGCTGAGCACCAAGAAAGATCTCCTTAAAGATCCTCCACTGCTCCTCAACAGACCCTCCCTCCAACGCGCTCCCCCAGTCCACATTCGCCAATTCTTCTCTCATCCTACCGTACTCCCCTCTATTCAAACAAAGGACGCGTGTCCGGGAACCCACTTTCTCCTCCTCCATCTGCACCAGAAACTCCACCATACAATGATCACTCTCCCCAAGAGGATCCTTCACCACAAGGTCCCTAATTCTACCCGCCTCATTACATAGCACCAGATCCAAGATAGCTCGCTCCCTCGTCGGCTCCAACACGCACTGTTCGAGGAAACTATCCCGGCAGCATTCCAAGAACTCTTCCTCGAGCCCCCCGCGTCCAACATGGGTCGACCAATCAATATGCAGATTGAAATCCCCCATAACTACGGCCGTCCCATTCCTGCACGCCGCACTTATTTGCGTGTTAACAGCCCGCCCCACCTCCAGGTCATTATTCGGGGGCCTATAGACGACACCCACCAGCGTCTTCCTCCCTTTGCTGTCCCTAATCTCCACCCACAACGATTCCACCCTCTGCTCCTTGGCTCCAATATCATCCCTTGCTACCACCGTGATGCTATCCTTAATCAGCAGAGCTACGCGCCCCCCTTTTCCCTCCTGCCTATCCTTCCTAAACACTTGATAGCCCTGTACATTCAGCTCCCAGTCCCTGTCACCCTGCGGCCACGTCTCTGTAATGGCCACCAGATCGTATCCATTTGTGTCGATCTGCGCCACCAGCTCATCCACTTTATTCCGAATGCTTCGTGCATTCAGATAAAGTGCCTTCATCCCAGCCTTCACCTGGACCCTATTTCCCGGAACGCCACCAACCATACTCATGCCCCCTACTCCCTCTATTATTGGGACATCCTCGGCCTCTTCCCTTACCTGTACTCTCTCCTTAACTTTAGACCTCGTAACATCACCTACCCTCGCACCCTCCCCCCCCAATTAGTTTAAAGCCCTGTCTACAGTCCTCTTTACTCGATTCGCCAGCACTCTGGTCCCAGCACGGTTCAGACCAACCCCATCCCACCTGAACAGGTCCCACCTACCCCAATACTGGTGCCAGTGCCCCATAAATTCAAACCCATTCCTCCCACACCAATCCCTGAGCCACCCATTCACTTCCTTAATCCTGTCAACCCTACTCCCGTCTGCACTCGGTTCAGGCAGTAGCCCAGAGATAACCACCTTGTCGGTTCTACTTTTTAATTCCATTCCCAGCTTTTCATACTCCCTCCCCAGATCCTCAGTCTGCATTTTGCTTACGTCGCCGGCACCCACATGTACCACAACGACCGGATTCTCACCCTCCCACTCCAGGTTCCTCTGCAGCCCAGCTGCGACATCCCGTACCCGAGCACCAGGCAGACAACACACCCTTCTGTGCACTTTGTCATTGTGACAAAGGACAGTGTCAATACCCTTCACCCCACTATCCCCAATCACTACTATGTTCCTTTTCCCCCTTCTCTTTGCCTATGTCCTGCTGCAGCACTGTACCGTGTGCAGTTTGCTCACCAACCTCAGCTGCCTCGTTCTCGTCCAGCTTGGAAGCAAGAACCTCAAACCTGTTATGCAGATTAAGAGGCTGAGGCCTCCGCTCCTCACCCCCCTTCCTCCTCCCAGCAGCCCCCTCTTGTCCCTGACCCTTAGAGTTAGCCAGTCTGGGGGGGTGGATGTCACTTGCACCCCATTGACAATGGCACCCTCTCTCCCCCTGATGAGCCTCAGTGTCTGTAGCTCAGAGGCCAGCTCATTTACCCTGAGCTGGAGCTCCTCCAGCAACCTGCACTTACTGCAGACATGGTCACTGGGATGGACCCTGGGGTCCACCAGTTCCCACATCATACAGAAACCACACATCACATGCCCCTCCATTATTCACTGTAGTAGCTCTGAAAAAAATTTTTTTGTTTGTTTTTTTTGTTTTTCAAACGAACTCACCTGGCCTTTTTTCCTTCAAGCCCTTTTTGATATTAAGCCCTAGTAGCTCACTCTGCTTCCCACTCACTCCACTGCCCGCTCAGACGCTGCCCGCTGTCTACACCAGGCCTCCTTTTAAACCTGGCGCTGATTTAAAGCTGATGTCCCACAACTGCCTGCTAACCACTGCCTCAGAATTCTTAAAGCAGTAAATACAATAAATAAATGCTTTAAACAGTTCTACAAAGAACGAAGTGCTTTAAACTTATTTTAAACAGGTTTTTAACAGGTAAAATCTTAGCTCTCTCTCTGCTCCTTCAACGGCACAGCTTTATTTTCTTTTATGTCGATGGAGAAGCACAGTCAAGACATACAATCGGACTGTCCCAAAAGCGCTCTGCCCGTCCCTCGCAGCAGGCTATAGTTATACCTGAACTTTGATGCAGTATGCGATTCAAATGCTAATACTTCATTTACGGTATTCGAACTTAGCCATCCTGTCTCGATGTTTCCAAGTGTCGAGGAAATTATTTTAGGTGTGTGTTAATTGGTTTGTCTGATTGGTTATTTAATAGTTTAGAATCTCCAAGGTTTGAACCATAGGTGTGTCATTGATCTCAAAAGAGGTTTTGAGGGGCCAGGAATGTTTCCTTAACTATGCTAATTTTAGGTGTCTCCATGGGTTGTTTGACTGTTTTAAAGGTGCTGATTTTGATGGGGTGGAGATTTAGTTCCTGTAGGTGCCATCCTGTCCAGCTTCCCTTATGTGCTAGCCCTTATTTGCATTCTAAAAGCATGCTCTTGCCTGCTGATTGGTGTCTGTTACTTTGTGATTCTTAGTGGAGAGGCTCTGAGGGTAACTTTAGTCTGCTTCCATTTTGTGTGCCCAACTTCATAAAATTTGTTGTCCGATAACAAACCCATTGCGAGTTTCCCAGCCAGTTGTGCTCACCAGATCAGGTTCTCAATCAGAGTGGACGAGACCTGATTAGAACTCATTTAAATGCATTTGAATGCAATTAGAAGGTTGAAAGCCTGATTCAATGCCCTTCTGGGATGCTCCCACACCCCCAGCAGGAAATTTTGTGGGCGCCAATCTCTACTACTCCTGACAATGGGGAACAACGCACTGTGGACTCCAAGGACTATCATGGAGGTAAGTACTGCCTCCAACTGTGCCCATGGCTCCTCTGCATCTGCCAAGCCACAGAGAAAGGGACCCTCAAGGAACCAGCAGATTGGCGGCTCTAGGGCAGGAGGAACAAGTTGGGCTGAGGCAACAAGTAAATCTTAGGTGTTCTCCTTTGGGATGGGGTTCTCGCGGCTGGACTTCTTTTTGTTGTCCTGGAGAATGTGAAAATCACTCCTAGGATGGTGATTTCAGACACCTTTCTGGTAAAACTCTTTTCTTTTATGTTTTGTAAAATTCTTCAAGTGGCATGGTTTTGTTAAAAGTCAGGCCCCCTGAATACCTGGAAACCTTCAAAATCTCAGCAGCACTCCATTCTACAGTAGACATTGCCCTTGGTTGATTTCAGAAGCATCAGACCTCTTTGATTTGAGTGACAAGAGCTTTCAGTTTCACTAGGGAGACCTCTTCACTTTCTCTTAAAATGTCCAGCTGCTCTGAAACCTCTTTGATTGACAGCCCCATTCAATTTCCACTAGGGAGATTCCCCTTTCTAGGTAAATGAGCCCCAGCAACTCTGAAATCACTTTGATTGACAGATCCAAAGCAGATTGTTATGTGTGTGGGGGATAGATCCTTTACGATGTCAGGTCAGGTGACCCAGGGCAAGGGATGACCAGCCCAGTAATCTGTCTCTATAGGCAGTTGAACGCTGGAGTCCAAGAAGAACAGTTTGTCAATAAACCTCTATTTGTTCCTATGAGTTGCCCCTGTGTGCATTCTGTGAGCTTCAAGATTACATAGACTGATGTTTTTATCTTTAAGATAGAAGAGGCTGAGGGAAGATTTAATTGAAGCATATAAATTAATAAGGGTGCCTTGGCTGAGTGGGTATGGAAGGATGTATTTCTAAAATCAGCAGAATTACCAGGGGGCAGAGATAAAAGTGATAGGCTGAAGGATTAAAGGAGAGTTGAGGAAAAAATATTTTAACACGAGAGTTGGGAGGGGGGTTGACGGAGCCAGAAAGTTTATAAAACATGCATTGCATTGTTATCTCTTAGAAGCACCAGGATCTATGGCGCTACTGCCAAGGGCCAAAAAATGAATCTCTTTCAGCCAGGAGACATCTGATGGGTTGAATGGCCAGCTTCTCTGCTACTATTTTCTACAAATCTAGGGCCAATCTCCTCACTTCATCCAATGATATCCTCAGAAGGACCATTCATTTAATTAAAAAAGAAACCCAAAAAGTTCTGCCATTGACATGTGAGATGAGGATGTAGAATCTCGCCATTGACTCTTTTGATGTTTCATTGGCTCTTAGAAGTTTCACAAGTCTGACTTTTGTTGGGGCTCCCTTGGATTTGAAATTGACTTTAGAGTTATGACAATACCACACTTACTGACATACCAGATCCTATATATGAAGACTGTTAATTAAAGCACCAGATTCTTTCTACATGACTTGGCTTTGTTTTCAAAAATGTTGGCCTTCTTAAGAACTATACATGATAGTTCGAAGTAATTCATTGGCACTCTGGGACATCATGAGGATATGATAAGTTATTATGCAAGAATGCCAGTCTTTATATGTTTTTTTCTATTATTTTCAGCATTTGCGAGTGAGATATTGGGCAGCTGGCCATGAGAAGGAATGCAAGGTCTGGTATTGAGGTAACTCTCCCATCCTGTGTGGGAAGTTTTTGTCTTCTAATGATGAGATGAGATTCGAAAAATGTGAGGCTTTACATATATATACATATATATCACTCTGCTTTATTTTATACACACTTAAAACCCTCACGGAGTGTACAATCCTGATGCTTCTACACTATGTATAATTTCAGAATCAAACCTCATTCTGTTACCATAGGATGTGTGAAAGATAGAACAATTGAGATGCAATTGTCATAGGGAAAACTACAGGTTTGACTCAGTTATATCACGTATTTTAAATGAAACATCTAATTAGTCTTGTGATGAACTAACTTTTTGGGGAACAGTTCAGTTACAGGCTTCAATGATTTTTTTCTGGGTTCTTGCTGCATAGCGACTGTCAGAGATAAATCCACAGTTATAATTCAAAAAGACTAATCTCATACAAGTTCTAACATGAAATGCTTCCTGCATTGATGTGAGACTGGATTATTTTTCCATTAGTTATTCTGAGAGGAGGAAAAGCAGGAAGTGTTCTTGACTGTCAACTGAACAGCTGATTGACAATTCGGGAGCCTCAAAGGCCTGGTGCCTTTGGCTGGGTATTGTTCACATGGGGACATTTTTATTCAGTTTTAAAGTGGCTGAAACCTCCCTCAGTCGTGTTGCCAATACCAGTGAGAAACGCTTTGGTTTTCCCACTGGTGGCAACACTTAGATTTAACTCGGGAGAATTGCATTCATGTTTTAGCAATTTTGATTGAGCAATAAATGCTGGCCAGCTTACCTAGAATTCCATTGTTCTTCAAATATTGCCATGGCATCTCTGAAATATACACAAGGGGGTGGATAGACCATCAGTTTAATTTGTCGTCTGAAAGTTGAAACTTCAGGCATGCAGCCCTCCTCAGTACTGCCTTATATTCTTAGGTCTCTAGAGAAGGTCTTGAACCCACAACTTTCTACTATGCAGTTGTAAGTTCTACTATCTGTACAGAGAAATGATTGACATTTTTCTTGTGCTTTTCTAAACTCTTTTGGCTACCTCTGTATCATTCTGCAGGTTTGATGTCTATAGAACATGATAATCTATGTATAGCCTCAACAATATTTTATCAATAATAATCCTTAGATTTATAATACTCCTCTGTAGAGCCAATGAGATTTATGCCCTTTAGCCACTGCTTATCTTGCATTGAGCTGACCTTACCACAGTCCAAGATTATCTCATACATAAATATTTCAAAGTTTTTATGCTGATACAAAGATGGAAAGTTGGTGGCGTTGGGTGGGGTGGAGGGGATGGTGAGGGTGAATGGCTGATATGCTATATTAATAAACATTAAAGGACCTCCTAAATAGCTGGAGCAAGGAAAAGGTTGCAAATACTTAATTCATGAATATTGGAGTATAAGACCATAAGAAGTAGATGCCGGAGGAGACTCTTTGAGACTGCTCTGCCATTCAACAAGATGAATTTTCTACCTCAACTCCATCTTTCTGCATTATCTCCATAATCCCTCAATTCGCTTAGTACTCAAAAATCTATCGATCTCTTGAATATATTCAACAACTGAGCATTTACAGCTCTTTGGGATTCATAACCAGTCAAGTGCAGAAGCTTCTCTTTATCTTGGTGCTAAATGGCCAACTATGTATTGTGAACTGTGACCCCCCTGTTCTAGATTCTCCAGCCAGGCAGCATAGTGGCACAATGGTTAGCACAACTGCCTCACAATACCAGGGACCCAGTTTCATTACCCAGCTTGGGTGACTGTCTGTGTAGAGTATGCATGTTCTCCCCATGTCTGGGTGGGTTTCCTCTGGGTGCTTTGGTTCTCTCCACAGTTTGAAAGACATGCTGGATAAGTGCCTTGATCATGCTAAGTTCTCCCTTAGTGTACCTGAACAGGCACTGGAGTCTGGCAAATAGAGGATTTTCACAGTGGTTTCATCTCAGTGTGAATGTAAGCCTACTTGTGACACTAATAAATAAAATTAAACTTGAAACATTTTCTCAACAACTATCTGTCAAGTCCCTTAAGAATTTTATATGATCAGTCAGAATAACTCCTATTCTTCCAAATTCCAGGGAATATAGGCCCAGTCCACACAATCTCTCTACAGAAGAAAAACCCCTCACCCCAAGAACAAGTTTGGTGAACCTCTATTGCATTACTTCTAGGGCAAGTATGTCCTTCTTTTGGTAAGGATGCTAAAATAATTTGCAGTGCTCCATACATACATCATCACTGCACTATATACTTTTAGTAAGACTTATTTGCTTTTATAACCAAAGCTAACATGCCCTTGCCTTCTCGATTGCTTGTTGTACCTTACTGTTTAATTTCTGTGATTTATGTACTCTGGTGCTACCATCTCTCACCACACAAATTCTTGCCTAGAAGTAGCCCCAAAATGAAACAAAGACCAAACTGAATTAAATTTAAATACTTAAGGTGTCTCAACTGGAAGAAGATGATTGACTCTGGCCACCAATCTGTCACTAATCATAACTGCAGTCATTGTTGAATCAAACTTGGAGGGTCCACTGTCTTCAGATGTTACAAATCAGCAGGAGGAAAAAGCAAAGTGGTGTCATTTTATGCAAAACTAACTGCTGCTGGAGTATAATTTAGGGCGGGCACAAGTATACCAGTAAATATGGCCTTCACCTCTTTCAAAAATACTGCAGTGTTGGCCTACATGACAGATGTCATGAAGTGACAGATCAGGCCAGCCTGTTTAAAAGCAGAACTCCTACATTTAAAAAGTCATCAAAAGGAGTTTTGTGCACAATCAAGCTTTTATTTAGAGAGACACTGCAGGCCATTCTCCCAAAAAATCATAAGTGTTGAATTTGCATAAAAGCTGGAGTAAATCACACTGTTTTTTTCAGCAGGAGTTTCAAAATAAATTTCCCACACTCTGTGCATTACAGAGTGCACTAGCGTGAATCACTCCAGAAATCAGTGTGTGGGGCCTATGCCTGCTGGAGAGGCTGGCAACATGACGCTGAGCTGGCCATTGTGCCTGCAATCAATCTGTCAGCACTGAGATTGGCGCATGCGCAGTGGCCCCTATCTGCCAGCCCACCAATCGCTGGCAGCTTGATTGCTAGCTAGTCCCGTGACCCCGAATTGTTGGCCCTCCCTTGAACATGCTCAGGCCAACCCTGACACAAACTCCCACAGTCCCGACGACAGGCCCACTCCACCGTGCATCCCCGACTCCCCTCAGCAGGCTGCCCACACCTTGCACCCAGATGACCAGCCGTGATCATTGCCTCCCTCCCTCTGTCACTCAGCCCAAGTACAGGTTGGCAGCAGGACCCTCCCATTCTCACAGATCATCTCCCAGAGGCCCTTGCCCCATCCGGCCCATGCCATTAGGCCCCGCGTCTTTGGCATTGTCTAATGCCCGATGGGAAATGCCAAGATGTCCCCTGGACATTGGCACTTTGTCCCTTGGGCAGTGTGAAGGGATCCAGGCTGGCACTGGCAAAGGGGCAATGCCCAGGGGGCAGCCCTTGGCGTCCGACTCACTTGGGGGCCTCGATTTACCCCCCTTCACTCCAGTGGGGTTGGGCCGCCAGCTGCCTGTTAGTAGGGACCTATGCTAAACCCTGCTGGAGTGAAATACTCATGGTGTGTGGGGGTAGGGAAGGCTAGCTAGGAAGAGCCTAGCATATCTGGCGACTTCAGTCCTGGGCTTGCTAATGATATTAAAATTGTATTCAAATTAGCGTCAGCAGATATTTTGAAGCTCTGTGCCATTTTCTGGCACAGAGCCTACAACACCGGAAATCCAGCTGCCGGAGATGTGTGGAGGCCATGGTGCCCAGATGGGAACCCACAAAACACCCTCTGCTAGAGTTTCCCTATAAAAGCAGCACAGCAGGATGGGAGAATCACCCCCACTATTTTGATCTGGGGCAAATCAGATCCCAGGGTGGAATCTGGCTTGATAGAGCCTAACTTTTATTTGTTTTAATGTGGAGTGGGGCTACTGAACAGAGTCAAGCGAGTCTGCTGATGAATTTTTAACAAAATAATAAAACATTTATTAATCAAGAAAAGATTAATTATATTTCACAGCTCCACTTCAACTGTATATTTATATATATATATACATATAAATATAGTTTGTAAAGAAAACACAAGTTACAAAGACTATCTTATACTCTAATGCTCACAGTAAATATACAGTAAGCTAATAGGTGAACTGTGGCCTGACATACCACACTTCAAAACCAAATCTCTATGGATTTCTTACGGCTTCTCACAAGCCCACTTTGTTTCAACTCTGCTTCCTGCAGCTCTGTCTCTTTTACATGGAGCCTTTCCCTCGGCTCTTTACTTAAATTTCACTTGACAGGACCTGTTTTGTTCCTTGACTTGACTGTCTACCTGGAACCTCTTTCTGTCCCATTCCCTGGTTTGAGACCTTTTTCTTTGTTTTGGCACCTGCTTTCTGTCCCTCTCCGGTATCCAGCTTCGTCTTACATTTCTTCAAGAGGCATTAATGCCGACAGCATAAATATAATGAAACAATGAATGATTATTCACTTTGGGGTGAATAGCTCAGCTTCTCTGTTTAGATGATATGATAACTTTGATGCACTTCCTGGACAGCTTGAGAATGCATTTCACCAAGCATCTCTATCTTATGTGCTGGAAAGATTTGCAAGAGCTTTTAACCATTTAATACATACAAATCAGTGGACAAAAATAAAGCAGTATCATATAATTTTATTACAAGAGATTAGCCTTACATGACTAGAAATTAAGCAATGACACAACTTTATTTCTTTCCTCAATTCATTTTTATAACAGAAGGATAAGCCCAATATCGATCCTAATATAGTATCAATGTCTCCATTGATTGCTAAAATGTTTCATTGATTATTATTTGGATGATTAATGTGGAAGCAAGAAACATTCTTGAATAGATCAAACCAGAAAAATATAAATCATTGGCAACTGAGGAGATGACCATCAAGCTGCGTGCATGTTAGTTTATTCTTTACTTAATTAGGCCACACAGCTTGAGAAGTAGCAGTTTAAAGTTGTTGTAAGTGGTAGCAGATGTTCTTTCAGGTTTTTAATGTCCTCAATGTGAAGCATTCATAGATTTAAACTCTGACAGCGATTTGTGAACAATTGACAGTTGTGAGGATAATGTTTCAGGGAATCAGTCACATGTATCTTTTCAGATGAGATGTATTGAGTGCAGAATAAAAAAAATCAGAGGTGCGCTGACATAAGCATATTTGTTATTCCCTGATGCTCAATGCATTTTTATCCTCTCTGTTTGAGGCTAATGAGATGTTAAGAGGAAATAAATAATTTAAAGCCTTTGGGGTGAAATTAGCTAACCCCCCAAAAAACAAGCACAGTGATCTTGGTGTATGATTAACCCATTTCTGTTCATTTCATTGCAAGCAATGTGTTTAAATTTATGTATGCAGCTGGTGCTACTCTCACTGTTCACTGGCTGCATTCATCAGCAGGTGGCTCAATAGTAGCTGCTTAAAGATAACCAGCAATGCTTTATGATGGGATTCACTGTGGCTTTGAGAAATGGTAGGATTCATTTGAAAACTAAGTTTGTGCTGTGATTCTTTGAACAATGGCTGAACATTTGAAAGAGCATACACCAAAACATTTAGACATTGCATTGGAAGTCTTGCTGGAAGAAATGGGAATATATCCACAGGTGGGCAGGCCCCCCAAACATATATTCAAGAGACAGTGCAAAATATTGTGGCAGAAGTCACTGTCAGGCATGCTGCTCCACGAGATACCACATAGGAAGAAGCTCAATGATCTGATATGAGTTGACAAGGTGAGTGAGTTTATCTTCACATAGCATTTCCTAGCAACTGCATTATCCATTGCTCAATTTATTTGGCTCCCATCTACCAATCTCCTCTTTCAATCAATATACATTCTAAAAGATTTTATGCTTTAGCTCAACCTTTGCTATTTTGCGCTGTTATCATCGTTGTCCCTACTACTCACAGCTCACACATTGGCAGCTATTTACCCATGATGGCTGAGTCATGTATCGGACATCCTGGCACACTGTTTCTTGCAGAAGAATGGACACATAACAGAAAGCAACTGAAAACAGTTGGAGAATAAGCACATATGCATTTTTTAATCCCCCAAAAGAGGAACGAGTGCTGGTCGTCATAGGAAGGGACGTCACTGAGGCCATAGCTATCAGCAGGGCTGGAGGGATGGGCAGTAAGGATATCTGCACACCTGATCCTTCTTCTCTCTTCCCATCTCTGCCTCATCTCACAATCTCATCTCACTTACACCTGGTGTGAGAATATACTTCCCTCTCCCCCTCTGCAACTGAACAATTTCCCTTTTTCATTTCTGATATCCAGTAATTGGAACCTGCCAAGTTACAGGAGCAAGAAGACAGCGAAGATGAAGAGGCACCACTATTTGATCTTACATTAGCAACCACCATAGAGTCATAGAGGTTGGAAACAGGCCCTTCGGCCCAACTTGTCCATGTCACCTTTTTATTAAACCTCAAAACTAGTCCCAATTGCCCACATTTGGCCCATATCCCTCTATACTCATCTTACCCATGTAACTGTCTAAATGTTTTTTAAAAGACAAAATTGTACCCGCTTCTATTACTACCTCTGACAGCTTGTTCCAGACACTCACCGCCATTTGTGTGAAAAAAATACCCCTCTGGACACTTCTGTATCTCTCCCCTGTCACCTTAAACCTATGACCTCCATTTTTAGACTCCCCTACCTTTGGGAAAAGATATTGATTATCTACCTTGTCTATGCCCCTCATTATTTTACGTACCTATATAAGGTCACCCCTCAGGCTCCAATGCTCTAGAGAAAAAAGTCCCAGTCTATTGAGCCTGTCCTTATAACTCAAACCATCAAGTCCCAGTAGCATCCTAGTAAATCTTTTTCTGCACTCTTTCTAGTTTAATAATATTCTTTTGATAATAAGGTGATCAGAACTGTACATAGTATTCCAAGTATGGTCTTACCAATGTCTTGTACAACTTCAACAAGATGTCCCAACTCCTGTGTTCAATGTTCTGACCAATGAAACCAAGCATGCTGAATGTCTTCTTCACCACTCTGTCCACCTGTGGCTCCACTTTCAAGGAACTATGAACATGTACCCCTCAATATCTTTGTTCTGTAACTCTCCCCAATGCCCTATCATTGAATGAGTAAGTCCTGCCCTGGTTCAAATTACCAAAATGCATCACCTCACATTTATCTAAATTAAACTCCATCTGCCATTCGCCTGTCCACTGGCCCAATTGATCATGATCCCGTTGCAATGCAAAGTAACTTTCTTCATTGTCCGCTATGCCACCAATCTTGGAGTCATCTGCAAACTTACTAACCATGCCCCTTACACTCCCATCCAAATCATGAATATACATGACAGATAACAGTGGACCCAGCATCAATCCCTGAGGCACACAGCTGATTACAGGCCTCCAGTTTGAAAAGCAACCCTCTACAACCACCCTCTGGCTTCTGTCATCAAGCCAATTTTATATCCATTTAGCTGACTCACCCTGGATCCCATGAAATTTAACTGTATGCAACAACCTACTATGTGGCACCTTGTCAAAGGCCTTGCTAAAGTCTATGTAGACAACACCAACTGCACTGCCCCCATTTACCTTCTTGGCTACCTCTTCAAAAAACTCAATCAAATTTGTGAGACATGATTTTCCACTCAGAACGCCATGCTGACAATCTCTAATCAGTCCTTGCATCTTTGAATGCCTGTAGATCCTGACACTCAAAATACTTCCAACAACTTATCCACCACAGATGTGAGGCTGACCAGCCCATAGTTCCCAGGCTTTTCCCTGCAGCCCTTTTTAATCAAAGGCAGAACATTTGCCACTCTCCAATCTTCAAACATCTCACCAGCAACTATCAATGATTCAAATATCTCTGCTAGGGAACACACAATTCCCTCCCTAGCCACCCACAATGTACTGGGATACACTTCATCAGAACCCAGGGATTTATCTACCATGATGTGCTTTAAGACTTCCAGCAACTCCTTGTCTATAATATGTAGAGTCCTCAAGACATCACTATTTATTTCCTCAAATTCCCTGACATCCATGCTTTTCCTAACAATAAATACTGATGAGAAATATTCATTTAGGATCTCACCCATCTCTTATGGATCCCTACTAACTCAGATACTGATACAATGAATATGTTAAAAGATAGGATAGAGGAGGGATTAGAACCAGATGAGACAGCAACCAGGGAAAGTGCCAGTTTTCTTGCTGATGAGCTCTCACAGTAGTTGTGCTGCCCAGGACTCAGGTGAGGACTTTAACGGACCAGGCTAGAGAAAAGGCCCAGAACTCAGGTGAGGACTTTAACGGACCAGGCTAGAGAAAAGATTTGACATGGACACATAACTAAATGTCTGATGCACTCAAAATTCTGTCAGACACTCAATGTATAATGTCACTGAGCACAGAACAATCCAACATCAACTTGGCACAAAGCATTACACAGATCTTAAAGTCCATCCTTTCATGTCTGTTGGGCAGTCACCACAATGCAGACTCTGATGGCTGATGTTACAGTTTTCTTTGCTTCCAGTGCTGCAGTGGAAACTAAGACGCCTGCCTTACAAGTGGAGGCCACTGCCATCAAGGCTCTGGACACCACTGTTCAAACATGTTTCCAGGACATCACAGCACTCCACCAATCCGTTCTCCAGTGGATCAATAGAATATCTGAAACGCATCATGGACATGATTCCAACCCTGCCACATCACCAGTTCCCTTGATGTTGCCTACCAGCCAGACTGCCCACTCTGCTGTAGCCCAGACTAAGATGTTGCTGTCTGCAGCTGGATCTTCGAGGCCCAGAGCTGCTTGAGGTTGCCCTTCAATGCCATCTGCATTCTTTTCAATTGGAGGTCAGCATCCACCAGCTATGCTGTGGCTACTGGAAAAAACTCATTCGAGCACAGCAGGAAAAGTCACATTGAAAACTGGCATTAAGAGAATGCACAACATAATTAGTTTGCATCATTATTGAATTTAGAAACTTGAACTAAAATATATTTTTTCAGATTTTTTGATTATTTTCTTGGACAGGGAGTGATATGATGGTCAGTGTTGGAGGAAAGGTAAAAAGTGTAGGATTGTTGATGAAAGGGAAGGTATGGTTGAGATTTATGATATCCCTTTAATCACACTGAGCACAGCAGAAAGGGACTGAATATTATAACCATCGATCTTCTTCCTGCACTTCCTTTGCACTTATTATGTCTCCAGTTTCTCCTCATCGTCCTTCTCCTCAGCTTTTCACTTGATAAGTAGTGGCAATGGCTGTTTCTACACAATGGCTGGAGTGGGCAGCATGTAGCATACTACCACTACCTCTGCTCAGATCAATTCTACAGAGCTTCTGCACACAGCCATATGATGAGTAAATAACATCTCTTCCTCTTCCTCTCCCCCTCTCCCTCTCTCACTCTTTCGTCTAGAGGTGAGCTGTTCCCTTCACTGCCGTGTCCTCATTAGTGAAGGCATCTCAAGCATTGATCATTGCTGAAACTGAGGGAACAGAATTGACTTCTAAAATTCCTCAGTGGATATTGCCTTCTATTGAGAGCTTTTCTCCATTTCCTCCTCCTTGCTCGTTTAGTAGTACATCTTGCTCTGCGTGACCTCTATTCATTCATGCTCAATTCCAAGAGGAAAGCCTACCAGAACCCTCTAACTGTATGTAGCTCGCTTCAGCACAAACTTTTAAATGATCAATAATTACCTCAGCACTAGCTAAATCACTCCCTTTAGTCTACTGAAACTTGAGACAATAAGAGGAAAGTTCCAAATATATGCAGAATTGCATCAACAGCCGGAAGAAATAATCCACTGACGATATAACACGTAAGTAGTTCTTGATTACTTTAACTAGCATTGGCATCCTCATTTGATTGTGTTTTGCTGTGCAGGACATTAGCTAGAGTATAGCAGTTAAAAGAAAGTCTAATCACTGTTGCACAGTGTTTTCTTAATCTGCCTACTCTGCATGCTGCCAGTGGCCAGTTGATGCATGTACAACTTTACCAAGATGTGTGGTGTATCACTAGGAAGTTTGCATATGCAATTTGAATGCTATTTTTAAACATCAGAAAGTGGTGTAGCACTCAATTCACTTTTGTGCATAAAGCTTTATTCACTTCTTGTTTTCTCTCTCCCTTTACACTGATTTATTAATGTTTCACTCTTCAGGCACTTTTTCTACAAACATCATTTGCCACCCTGCACCCTATTTAAATAAGGTGCAAGATGGCACAGTGGTTAGCATTGCTGCTTCACAGCTCCAGGGGCCCAGGTTCCATTCCCAGTTTGGGTCATTGTCTGTGTGGAGTTGTGCATTCTCCTTGTGTCTGTGTGGGTTTCCTCCAGATGCTCCTTGGTTTCCTTCCACAATCCAAAGATGTGCAGATTAGGTGGATTGGCAATGCTGAATTGCCCCTTGGTGTCAAGGAGTTTAGCTAGGGTAAATACATGCAAATATGGGGTAGGGCCCGAATGAGATTATAGTCAGTGCAAGATCAATGGGCCAAATGGCCTCCTTCTGCACTGTAGGCTTCTATGTTCTATGTGTAAATTGAAGTTGTCTACTGAAGTTACTACTGTATTAAACCTTTTGGATTTTGTGTGGGCATCACAGACCAGGCCAATTTCATTCATAACAAATGCCCACCATATACACTTACTTTTTACAGGGATCATCGGACAGCGATCAGAGGCATGAACCCTGAATGATTTTTCCCTTCCCTGACTTTGCACATTAAGTTGGACTCCAGGTGGCCCAATCATCATGTTAACTGAAACAAACTAATTTAGCACAGATTGGGTGGGGATCAAATGTACTACAATCATGTGCCCCCTACATTATTAGTCACCCAGTAATAGTTTTATACCATGGAGAGAGCAAAAAAAAATCCATTCCCAGCATTTAGTTTTGCCAGTTGATAGTATATTTCCCCAAGTACTGTTTAATGGAGAATGTCTAACATTTCATTAAAAATGTGCACTGAGGAACAAAATGTACTGCACGAAAATGAATAGTTACTGATAAAGATAGCGAACTTCATAAAAGGCAAGTTAGTAAGAAAAATGAATTCAAAGACATTTGTGCCTTTTTACTACTTTCATGTTAAAATTATAAGTTATCCCATACCTCTGTAGATCAATTTAATAAAGCAAAGATAGAAGACAGCTCCAAAGTCATTGAAAGATTCAATCCCTGAAGAATTCCGATAATATCATAGACTGTAAAATCTGCCTATCTGGTGAAAATCAAACAGACTACTGTGAAATAAACAAAGCAGCCACATGATAAAAATACAGGCACAAACGACGTAATTTTTACATCTTCCAAAATGAGTTAAAAATGGAGTCTGACTGGTTATTGTGAACAATTACTACATAAACTCACAGCAGTAGTTGTGTGGAACAAACTTGTATCTCATGTAATTATTATCATGTTGGCTACTTCCTTTTAAAATGGAGCTGACCTGTGGGATTGAAGGTTAAAAAAATATGTATAAGCATAAATGGTCAAATACGCTGCAGGCATTATACATGGTCCTAGGGTGTGTTTAACAGAGCCAACTGGAAATAAGGCATCTAAGAACTTCCAAATATTTATAAAAAACATATAACAATGTACAGAGATAGATAAGCACAACGCTCCTTCCAGAAGCATGTCTCTGATTTCCAGTGATACGTGATCTGACATCACGAACCATGCGTGTTAACTATCAGCATTAAAGTTTTTAATGTTTCATTCTACATCTCCCTCTAATTTTTTCACTCAACTCAGTGAATAGTTACGCATCCTATTCCACATGCCTCCCCCCACCCTTAATCCGCTCAAGTCACTATTACCATCCGCGGATCACATTGTGGGGGCTAAACCAGCCTGCTTTTATTTCCTTTCAGATAGGGCTCATGTCTTCTCATGGAGGGGCCTGTGAAACATTCAATCTGTTGTTTGGGTTGTCTTCTTGGTCATCCAGGTAGCCAATCCAGTCCTGAATAGGCCATGGATAAAAGTGCAGATCTATTCTGCCTGAGGACACTGTGGTTGGCATCCACAAGATTGGAGTGTGGATGAATGGACCGATTCAAAACAGGAATGGCAGAGCAGGCTCAAAGGGACAAATGGCCTCCTCCTGCTCCTATCTTCTATGTTTTTATTCTTTTGACCCTGCTTCACCAAAAATAATTGTCTATTCTATGCCAGTTAGCTTGACATCTGTCATGGGTAAGTTATTAGAATCAATCATTACAGAGGGATTATTTTATGAAAGGGAAATCAATGTCCTTTTTTAGCCAACTCACTAGATTTCTTTGAAGGAGGAATGTGTGCTACGGATAGAGGGGGCCCTGCTGACATACAGTATTTGGATTTTCAGGAAGCATTTGATAAGGAGAACGACTGCAGAATTCTAATGTTCCAAAGGATTTGGCGTTTCAGTGCATGAATCACCAAAGATTGGTGCATAGGTGCAGTAAATAATTAAGAGGGCTAATAGAATGATATCCTTTATTACAAGAGAAATTTAATACAAAGATGAGGATGTCAAGTTTCAGTTATTCAGGACATTGTTGAGACCACATCTCAAATGTTTGCAGCTTTGGTCTGGCATGTAAGTGAGTTGGAAATGGTACAAAGGAGGTTTACTGGACTGATACATGGAATGATAGAGTTGTCTTATGAAAAAGAAAAGGTTGGGCAGTCTGGGCTTGTTTCCATTGGAGCTTAGAAGAGTGAGGAGTGACTTCATTAAAATATATAAGATCCTGAATAGTATTGACAAGGTGGATATGTTTCCTCTTACGAGTGAGTAAAAAACTAGGGGGCGTTGTTTTAAAATTGCGAGTCCTCTTATTTGACAGAGATTAAGAGAATTTTTCCTCAGACGGTTGTGTGACCTTGAATGCTTTGCCTCAAAAGGTGATGGAAGCAGGGTTACTGAATATTTCTAAGGAGAAGGTAGATAGCTTGTTGTTAGTCCGGGGAATCAAAGTTTATTGTGGGTAGATGGGAATGTGTTACTCAACACAAACAGATCAGCCTTGATCTTATTGAATGGTGGAGCAGGCCCAAGGAGCTGAATGTCCTATTTCTGCTTCTATTTCATGTGACTGTATGTTAAGAAAGGTTTTATATTTGAAGACAAAACAACCCATCCCTAGGTCTTCCCACAAGGAAGGAAGCCACCATCAGTGGTTCCTTGTGGTCTTGCCTATGGATAGCACAACTAGTTCAATTGGAGATCAAATCTTTAATAGTTTTGAAGATACATGGCCACCAGACAGAATTACAGGCCCTTAAACTTAGTGATACCCAGATCCATTGAAAAGTGCCTAGCCTGTGCATCCTGAGAATGACATTTCAGTCATGATAGACTAACAGAACATCCATCAAACTAAGGTGGCAATGATGGTCAAATTACCACTTCAAAATAGAATTGCCAGGAACATCTGCAGGCTACCCAGTAACATAGTATTCCCATATGTGTAAACACTCCACATAGGCTCTCTGGGCTAGTCTAATTTCTTCTAGTTTCTGGGTGGCCACCAGAAGGTAACTGGTAAATAAGGAGACATAAGACTCCACATCCTCAATAAAGTGTATATTGTTCTGTGCAGGCTTCCCCAGAGGAATATGAACCAAATGCCAGTGTGGTTTTGTATTTACCCTGGATGGCCAATCTCACATTTGAAACCTTTGAAATTGGGGTGGCATCTTTGCTAATTCTTGGTGTAATACAAGGTTGAAAACCATGTTAGGTTGAGGTGTGCTTAATGTGAAAGCCTCCTCCTGCCAGCAACTGGACAGATTACTATAATTAGGGACAATGGAAACAACCCAGTGGATAGATGAACATTCAAGGAAAGGGAGACGTATGTGATGTGTAGATGAGATGCGAGGAAGTGAACAGGTAATAGAAGAGTTGTTATAGGGGAGATGATGTGACCCTGTGGTCAAAGAGTTACAGTAGACTGAATGGAAAACGAAGAACAGAGTGGTCAATAGTAGGGTAGGACAGAATTAAAGATGGTATTCATTTCATGTTAATGAGAACAACAATGGTGATAGTTTTTTTTAAAGAATCCAAAAAAAATAACACAGTTTAGATGGTAGCTATGGATGCAGGAACAAAGTTTTTTTTTGAAAAGAGATGAGATAGACATTAATGGACATTTGAAAGGCCATAACATTGTGATTTGGATTTGGGACAATTCTGACATCGGAAAAATGTGCTACCTCGAAAATGATGCTATTTAAGACAAAGAATGAACAATCAAAATAAGTACTGCCTGGAATCAAATAGAATGGTTTGATTTCTGTTTTAAAGACGTTATGAAGCAACCCGAATAGGAATTGGGAAGATAGAAACTAAAAATTAAGCAGTGCATGGGAATTGGGATATTGAGTGAAATTTAATTCATTGGAATATTTCAACTTGGCACAGATGTATATTCTGGTGAAAAGAAAGCATAAATGGGCTGGTAAACTGATAGCTTTCTCTTGATGATATTTGTGTCCTTGTCTATGTTTTTAAGAGAACAGAATTTGACACTCCGACTGCCACCCAGGACATCTGCACCATATGTGGACAGATGAGCAAAGACTTCAAAATGTTTTGATAAGATCACTTGAGATTCAAGAAGGTGTTGGCAGGATATTGAGACACTGTACAAGTGTGCACATGAGTTACATATGAAGTAACTGATATTGCAAGAAACCGATCCAAAATAGACCCATTCAATGGTTTGGATGTGCTTGCAATTATACATTTAAGAACAGGCCTCAGACATGCGCATTACTTGACCAACAACATGGCATGAAATGGGAAATGGAACAGAAGGGAAAGTGGTCACCCCAAGAAGCATCAGAATATTCTTACATGGATTCACCACGGGATGCAGCATACCAAGCAGGACAGTATGTTAGAAATAATGGGACAGTGCTCGTGATGAAAGGGAATGGGAACAAAAGCTATACCATTTTGCAAGCTATACACGACATATACTCAGTCCAAGAGCAATAAAAGTAAAAGTACATCACCAGTCTTTTCCTAGAGGACCTTGAGAACAGATACATAATGATTTTATAAATCTGTTACCCCATTGAAAAAGGAAAGCAATATTGCCTAGTAACTATGGATCAGTTTACTAGGTGGGTGGAAGAATTCCACACTAGAGATTACTCCACTTTAACAAATCATAGATGCGGGAACCAATGCATTGACACATGGAGTCAGGATTTGAAGGTACATTAGATAATTGAGTGAACAATTTGATTAAGAAAGGAGTTAGAGACTGATAGGCAGTGCAGGACCTGGAGCGGTGTCAGTAAGTTGAAAAATCGATAGTACCACAAATGGGCCACAGGATGAGGGTAAAAGTAGGATCGGAGTGTAGTTGTCTCCAACTGTGATGGCACGGACCATACAAGGTAATTATGACAGGTGATACATGCACGTTTGTAAATACAAGGACAGGAAGTGGGTGGAAGCATTATACTCTGTTAACAATGTAGGAGGACCCTAACGAACCTGACGACCACCCGACTGGTGGGGATCAACATTAATATTTTCATAGGTTCCTATTTACTCTGATGACTGTCATGGAATTGTGCACATCAGCTACCCACCAGAGGAACAGGAGAGTGGATGAAGAAACCCAACATCTGGATATCTGAGATTCTTGTGCCCTGAGAAAGGCAGGCATGCCAATCTGAATCACTGATCCAGAATGTGGATAGTCTGAGACGGACTCAGAGATGAAAAAGACTCAGAGGGCAATTTGGGTATTAAAAGGATATACGATTCAAATATTGGGTTTGTGGAAATACTTATTCAGTGTCACAGAACCTTGCTTTGAGGGCCAGTATTGTCAAGAACTATGTAAGCATGATTGTGGAAATATTAGATGTTACCAAATTAATACCCGTGGATATCAAAAACCTACCTACTGTCCAAACATGATAGAGTACTCCTAATGGGTTAGTTAGGATTAGGAAAGCTAAACTTTACCACATGACTCCTTTAGGGGTAACCTACAAAGTTTTGGGTTATTAGCAATATTACATTTCAACATGCCACAATCATCCTGACGCCATTAAATGGGCAGGAGTGCAGCTGCTAGGAATCATTGATGATTATACTTACATATTTGCCCCTGAACTACAAATACGAGATAAAGGAGCATACTGGGAAGTATTGGAGGATTATTTGGAGTGTAAACTCAGTAGTTAATTCAGTTACAATTGTTTGAACTTAGTAGCTATTCATCCTGGGTTGCCCACAGAAGTTGAAAAGGGACTACGGTGTGGATCTATTAAGGTATGTACTCACGTTAATAGATCTACAGGGTGAGGGGCTCCCAGAAACATTTAATCATATAATTGAAGGGATAATTAAGACCACTGAGGCCCAAGACAAAGGGTGGACATGTAATAAAGATTAGGTCTGACTTTGAAAATTTGAGATTTGGAACCATTCCCCTGTCATTTATTTGCCTGCCTGTACAAAAATAAACTTCCTCAACTTTCATGGGACAGACATGAATTAGTAGTCACTTGAACAAGAGGAGGTCCAGTGCAGGGGGCTATAATATTCATTATGGCGATACCATAGGCAACTACGTCCAATGAGATCTTTAAGGAGAGCTACAGATTTGAATCAAACCCGAGGGACAGAAGAAGAGGATTGGGCTCATTGAGCCAAAATATACAGGTCATTAATTTAAAAAAAAATCCCTACTTTTTCCAGGTTCCTGAACATGTTAAACCTCACGTTATAAGAAGTTATAAGGAGAGACTGGATAGACTGGGACTTTTTTCTCCAGAGCATAGGAGGCTGAGGGCTGATCTTATAGAGGCCTATAAAATAATAAGGGGCACAGATCAGCGAGGTAGTCGTTATCTTTTCCCAAAGGTTGGGGAGTCTAAAACTAAAGGGCATAGGTTTAAGGTGAGAGGGGAGAGATACAAAAGTGTCCAGAGGGACAATTCTTTCACACAGAGGGTGGTGAGTGTCTGGAACAAGCTGCGAGAAGCAGTAGTAGAGGCAGGTACAATTTTGTCTTTTAAAAAGCATTTAGGTCATTGGTACGATGGGTGTAGAGGGATATGAGCCAAATGTGGGCAATTGAGACTAGCTTAGGGGTTTCAAAAAAAAAGGGTGGCATGGACAAATTGGGCCGAAGGCCTGTTTCCATGCTATAAACCTCTATGACTCTATGACCTGGTCTATAATAATGGCCTGCTGAGGACTCAAACAAGAATCAAAGACCTTAATAACATCTTCATTCGTTGCTATGTCCTCAATAACAACCTGTCTTACTAAAGTGTACTTTGCATTGTTGTCAATGGAATAGTGGAGTGTACTGACCTGTTCTTGATAAAGTTTCTGTACAACATCTGGGTCTTAATGGGTCTGTTAAATCTGTGATACCAGTTTTTCCAGTGTGCTGTTAGATCGAGATCTTCTATGTGGTAAAGAATTCAGATAAAGAAAGGACGTTTTCCACGATCGTCTGTAATAGTCTTGGAACTTAAGGTGTTCCTTCCAATTGGTGTTTTTCCTTCCAATTCTTTGCCACAGCCATTCCCTCGCTACTTTATTTTCATTGTTGTTATTTATTATTTTGTGGGATTTTGGCTTCATTGGGAAAACCAACATTTGTTGTCCATTCTTAATTGCCCTTGAACTGAATGACTTTCAATGCATTTTTAAGAATCAACCATATTGCTGTGTGTCTGGAGTCACATGTGTGTCAAATCAGGTGAGGATGGCTGATTTTCTTTCCTAAAAAGCATTGGTGAATCAAATTTATTTTTTTAAAAACAATAATCAACAATGATTCCATGGTCACCTTTACTGAAACTTGCTTGTAATTCTAGATTTATTTATTGAATTTAAATTCCACCAGCTGCCTTGGTGGGATTTGAACGTATGTCACTAAAGCATTAGGCTGGGCTTACTGGATTACTAGTCTAGTCCAGTAACAGTACGACTACACTGCCATCTCCCCCGGATAACTTTTACTTTCTCACCACCTGCAGTTTTGTGGGAGATTCTCACTATTTATTAGGTTCACTGCTGCCACCATGTAATGTCAGCATAAATAGTGCAAAGGTATGTTTAATGGAGACTGCTATAAATGAGGCATCCAAACATCTATTAATTATATGCAGTTATTTACAGTGATAGATATCACAAGGCTCCTTCCAGAAGCAGCTCTCAATGAATTCCAGTGACATGATCTGACATCACTGATGATGTGCATTAGCTATTAGCATAATAGCTATCAATCCTTTATACGACAAACAAAATTTACGGTCACAGCTTTGTTAGGATCATATGAATGTCATTTTGGAAATAGAATTGGCCAGGGTTTGATAACGTATATAACATATCCGATTAACACCTTGAAGCTTTTATTTAATTACTTTCAAGGGTTCAGAAATGCTTTTACAGGGAATCCACTTCATGGAAGTGCTGCCTTTTGTTACTCTCTCACTGGAGATTAAATAAACTGCCATGATAAAGTAATTCATCCAACACCTGTCAGAGGGAGTAATTCAATCATCTTATTGACTATTTTAACGCTTTTTTTTGTTTATAATATCTCTTTGCAATTATTCTTCACTCAGCAACAGTTGCAGCAGGTTTTTTTAGCACCAAATAATATTTCCTCAGTAAATCACATGAAACTCAACTTATCACATTTTCTCCAAGTACTTAACACAGTTGCAGCAATTGTTATGCTAATTATTCAACAAACGGGAGTTCAAAAGTGGCGCTTTGGAAATATTCACATGCTGTTTCAAACTTACCTTTTCAATTATCTGAAAGTGAGCTTTGGACTTGAAAGAAAGGCCATGTTGAAAATGCAGTGAGTGCATGAATGATTAAATTCCTGGAAAAATTAATTGCAAAACAAAACTAATTTAAAGTAATGTCCCAATTCAATGAGTTGTTTCTGGGAAATTAACATTTTGCATTCAAAATTACCAAATTGATAATTTCATGGGCAAATGATGCATTTTACATTTATTTGCCTCTTTCTTTTCACCTGCCATTTTTCTGCTTCTCTTAAGGATATTAATTCTCTACTCTATTGCAATTTTGTTCTCTGAGTAACTTACCCAAATGACTATTCTTCATGCGAGCACAGACAGTAAGTGTCAATACATTCTGCAGTACGTTGTCCAAGTATTCATTGTTGATGTATGATACTTGACAGCAGAGGCTATAATATCATGAGAGTGCCAAAACTAAATCTGATTCTTGATGTCTGTATACAGCCACATTCAACACTATACATATAATGCACATTACACATTAAATGTGTAGACCATGTGTTTTAATATCTATGTAACACATTAAATGTTTATTGTATATGCCATTCTTTTTTCATTGGTTTACCTAACTCCTACCAACAGAGCCCAATCAGCATAATATAAAAGCAAGTTAACTGCTGACCCTGGAAGCTGAAACAAAAACAGAAAATGCTGGAAAATCTTAGCAGGTCTGAAAGCATCTGTGGAGAGAGAACAGAACTAACCGCTGGAATTGTCCGGTTTTGCATACTTTGCTACCATTGCTGGTGAGAATGGAGAAATTGGCACTGAACCAAATCTTCCTTCACTGCAGCGAACTAGAAAATCCCAGCTGCCCACAAGTTCAGAGAATTCCAGCCAACGTTTCAAGATGGAGAATCTTTGGCAAAGTTTATTTTTGAAGAATCTATATCCTGAATCCCAAAAATGCCTGAAAAACATCTGACCCAAAATTGGGTTGTGTCTTTTGTTGGACACTTGGGGTGGCCTCTCAAAATTGGTGTTAAGCCACTTGCATGTATAGGGCCTAAACAGCTTTATGAACTCTGAGAAATTGGGCTCCTCCATCATTATGGACCTCAGCAGAGCTCCCACTTGTCTCACAATTAGACTCCACTGGAATGGGCCACAATTTCCCGCAGTCCTGTTTTGGACAGTGACAGCATTCCATTGCAAAAACAATCCCTCTGTTGGTCATTGATATACACAGTAAAAAGTCTGATAACACCAGGTTTTAGTCCAACCGACTTATTTGATAGTAAACGCACAAGCTTTCGGGTTAGTCCCTTCGTCAGGTGAATGGAGAGTTCTGGCCTCAGACAGAGCATATAAAGCACAGACAGTTTACAGATTACTGATTAGAATGCGAATCTTTACACCTAACCTGCTGTTCAAGTCTTGAAGTGGCCGACAATGTGAGTGGAAGGAGCACTGAATACAGGTTAAAGAGATGTGTATTGTCTCCAGACAGTACAGTGAGGTTTTGCAAACCCAGGCAAGTGTTGGGGGTTACAGATAGTGCGACATGAATCCAAGATCCTTGTTGAGACCGTCCTCACGTGTGTGGAACTTGGCTATCAGTCTCTGCTCAGCGACTCTGCGCTGACATGTGTTGTGAAGGCCGCCTTGGAGAATGCTTACCCGAAGGTCAGGGGCTGAATGCCCGTGACCACTGAAGTGTTCGCCAACAGGAAGGGAACAGTCTTGCCTGGTGATTGTCGAGCGATGTTCATTTATCCGTTGTCGTAGCGTCTGCATGGTCCCCCCAATGTACCATGGTATGGCATGTGTTCTTTAGCTTTTAGTCTTCATTGTTTTTTCAGTTTTCATTACAGAGTTCATTATTTAGTCTGGCACCCCATGGCTACTGCTAAGCCTCAGTTAAGAACTTTGTCTTATTACTGCGCTGACATTTACTCTAGACAAAATCTGTTTTCCTCTCCCATTCAATTTCTCTGCAAGCACTGCAACATTAATCTGATGGCTTTTTCAACCAGAATATCCTATTCAACCCTCAACTGACCATCCAACCCTCTATCCTTTGCATCACAAAGTTCAAGGGGGTGATTCTCCCAGCCTGCTACTTTGCTGTTATATTCAGTGGGCCAGGAGACTTTAGTAGAGACTGGTTCATGGCCGCCCTGCTGAGCACCATGGGTTCCACGCATCCCCATCAGCTGGATTTCCGGCACTGTAAATTATTTTGAATTATTTTAACTAGCATTTTAATATATTTGAATGCCCTTAGCGTGCCCGGGACTGAAGCCTCTGAGACTGCTAGCTTCTGCCCCTATCCTCCGACTAGAATGAAGAGGAGGCAGTCGAGGACCCCCCAGTGGATCAGACATGGGGGGGTGGGGGTGACCCCTAGGCATTGCTACTTTGGCAGTGCCAACATGGGTTCCCTGCCAAAGGGGCAAAGTGCCTAGGCCCAGGGAGCATCTTGGCACTTCACATTGAGCATCAGTCAGTGACTAGATGGCAGGGCCTAATGGGGCAGGGCCTGATGGGATGGGGATTCCAGGGGGAGTGCGATATGGGGAGGTTGGGGTTCATGCTACCACTCTGCACTTTGGGCTGAGAGACAAATGGAGGGAGGCCAGCAATTGGGACTGGTGGACATGAGATGGGGGGGAGAGGGAACAGCTTGCTGAGGGGGATGTCGGGGCTGCAGGAGGGGGTCGAGGTGGGGCGGGGGGGGAGGCTGCTGATAGTAGGAGGGAAGAACTGTAGGGGGGTGGGTCAGGAGATCGGGGCTGGAGGGGTGGAGCCCGAGGGCCCGGGCATGTTCGGGGGGATCAGTGATCGGGATGGGGCTCACATGGCCGACAATGCGGGGTTCTTGGGATTAGCCAGCGATTGAGTTGGCCAGCAATTGGGAAGCCAGTGGACAGGACCCACTGTGCATTAGCTAATTTTAGCCTACGCAGTGGCCCACTCAGCGCTATGCTGCTGGCCTCTCGAGTGGGAATAGGCCCCATCCACAGCTTAGCAGTGCACAGAATGTGGGAAGTTCATTTTAAACTCCCACTGAAAAAAGCAGAGTGATTTCTTCCGGTTTTTATGCAAATTTGACATTTAGAAGTTATTTGGGAGAATGCCTCCCCCCCCAACCTTATCCCACCCCCTCCCCGTGCCTATTTCCAGCTTCACAATATTGTGTGTCTCTGTCCTTAACTTTGTCCATCTGTTATTGGAACTCTTCTCCATACCTTTGTTACCTTCAGGCTCAAACGCTCCTACATTTTTCTGGCTGATTTTCTATGTTTCACCCTTTGTAAACCTCAGCTCATCCAAAGCCTTGTTTCCATTATTTTCTCTCCACCAATTCTGCTCGTTCATGTTCAACACATTTAGATATAACGACAACGCCAATATCTCACCAAACTCTTAGCATAGTTCCTTTTGCATGAGAAGCATGGGTAGCCATGATACCAGTCACACTTTACCTCCTCTCTTGACATCCACTGTTGCACATCTCCTCACAGAATCCTTATTTAAATCAATTAATCATATTATTATAAGTGAACAAGCATTTAACACTGCCAGACCTGCTAACGTATGACATGTCCCCCAGGCTTTTGTAAAACTAGTTTTTAACAGAAGGTAATCCCTTGTTGTTGTATCAAGATGTTCCCTCGACCAGAAGAAAACCTCACATTTTTAGTGTCAGATCAAGTTAATAAAATCCAGAAAAAAAGCCAAATACCTCATTACTACATAAAAAACTGGAGTAAACATGTAAATGTATGTATGCCATATAAGAAGCAGTTAGTTGACAGCTTGCTGCAGCCTGAAAGTTTTAATTCCCGACAGGCAATATTCAAACACACAGATTATGGCAGCGATGGTTCAAGAACTCGATGGTGCAAGCAAATAGTAATCATTGGGAATTAAGAAGTCCACTCTGGTAAAAAGAAACATATCTACAAAGAGGCACAAAGTCTAAATAAATGGTTATTTGCAAACTAAAGCAGGTGAACTTCCTTGGGGGTTTTCTTGCCTTATTGCCATTACTCTTGGAGAAGTACATCCAAAACCCACCTCGAAGGCAGAGTAGGAGACCCCCACTATCACTGCCCCCTACCCCATCCCCATTCCCCACCCCGCCTTCCAAAGGTATAATAATGTTTCCTGAAGAAAGAATTTAAGCCATTGACTCTGACAATAGTTCTCACTTATACAGCTGCCCTCTGCCTCCTCCTCCTCCTCCTCCTCTCTCTCTCTCTCTCCCCCCGCTTCCCCCCACACCCCCTTTCCCCTTGCTCACCTAAAACATCCTGGGACTTCAGAGCTGAGAAAACTGAACTCAGCTCCAGGCCATGATAGCAGTGATCATGATTTATCAGATCTTTCTCACTCTTGCAAACATAAAAATAACGATGAACTATTACTCTGAATCCTTTACATTTAACCTTTAAAGGAAATATGATACCACAGCATTCTTAAATCACAAAGAAATATGCTGAGTATTGCTATATTTGATTGAATTATGTGCACCAACAGTTTACAATTTGACACTGCTGATTCCTAAACCACTGTGTTCACAAGAAAGAAAATAGTTTTGATGACAACTTTTGTACAAAGGCACCAATGTTCTTTGTCGAAGTAAGGTCGAAGATGTTAAGGGCGGCATGGTGGCACAGTGGTTGGCACTGGTGCCTCACAATGCCAGGAATCTGGTTTTGATTTCAGCTTTGGGTGACTGTCTGTGTAGAATTTGCACATTCTTCTCGTATCCATGTGGGTTTCCTCCGTGTGCTCTGGTCCCTCCCACACTCCAAAGATGTGCAAGTTAGGTAGATTGGCCATGTTAAATTGCCCCTTACTGGGATCAGCAAGGTAAATATGAGGAGTTATGGGGATAGGATTCTGTTGGAGACTGGGTGCAGACTCAATGTTCAAAATTTTACCATCCTGCCCGCCCCAATTACGGGGCAGGCAAAGCTCAGGGAAAGGTATTCTCCGTTGGCCTCAGGCGGGATCATATGAATCTTGGGCGGACATACCAGAAAAATTCCGCTTAATGGGTTGAATGGCCTCCTTCTGCACTGTAGGGATTCTATGAAGATGTTTAATTGTATGTACATTTGGCATTTTGTAAGGAAATTGGTGTAGCAAGCAGAGTTTTTAAGTGGCAATAGTATTTTGTTGTGTTTTTAAATAGTGGTGTACTATATAAGTGCAAAGAGGTAAGAAAAACACCTGCAAAAGACAGTGATTTGGCCGCTGTTTCTTGATTTTCAGAAGGCGTTTGATAAGGTGCCTCACAAGAGGTTATTACAGAAGGTCAGGGGGCATGGAGTTGGGTGTAGGGTGTTAGCGTGGATAGGGGATTGGCTGTCAAATAGGAGGCAGAGAGTGGGGGTCAATGGGTGCTATTCAGATTGGCGGTTGGTGACTAGTGGAGTGCCCCAGGGGCCGGTGCTGGGGCCTCAGCTATTTACCATTTATATACATGATCTGGAGGAGGGAACCGAGTGTATGGTGTCGAAATTTGCTGATGACACCAAGATTGGGGGAACGGCAAATTGTGCGGAGGGTGTGGAGAGTCTGCAGAAGGATCTAGATAGGCTGGGCGAATGGGCCAGGAACTGGCAAATGGAATTTAATGTTGGCAAATGTGAGGTTGTCCACTTTGGTAGGAATAATGGTAGGAAGGACTTTTACTTACATGGCGAAAAACTGCAGCATGCGACGGTGCAGAGGGACCTCGGGGTCCTTGTGCATGAGTCGCAAAAACCCAGCCTACAGGTGCAGCAGGTGGTCATGAAGGCAAATGGGATGCTGGCCTTCATAGCGAGGGGGATTGAATATAAAAGTAGGGAGGTCTTGCTGCGGCTGTATAGGGCACTGGTGAGGCCGCAGCTGGAGTACTGTGTGCAGTTTTGGTCGCCGCACTTACGCAAGGATATCTTGGCCTTGGAGGGAGTGCAGAGGAGGTTTACTAGGCTGATACCGGAGTTGAGGGGGTTGAACTATGAGGAGAGGCTGAATAAACTAGGCTTGTACTCGTTAGAGTTTAGAAGAATGAGGGGAGATCTCATTGAGACATATAAGATGATGAATGGGATGGATAGGATAGAGGTAGAGAGGCTCTTCCCACTCAGAAAGGACAGTAGGACTAGAGGGCACAGCCTCAAGATAAAGGGGGGGCGGTTTAGAACGGAGTTGAGAAGGAACTTCTTCACTCAAAGGGTGGTGAATCTCTGGAATTCTCTGCCCGTTGAAGCGGTGGAGGCTGCCTCGCTAAATATTTTTAAGATGCGGGTTGATAGGTTTTTGATAGGCAAGGGGATTAAGGGTTATGGGGAGAGGGCGGGAATGTGGAACTGAGCCACGGCAGATCAGCCATGATCTTATTGAATGGCGGGGCAGGCTCGAGGGGTTAGATGGCCTACTCCTGCTCCTATTTCTTATGTTCTTATGTTCTTAAACATCTTGCATGTAGTTTTTGTTCCCCATTATAGAAAGAACATTAAAACTATGCATAACTTTTGATGTAGGTGCATCAGAATGATACCAAGAATGGGAACCTATAGATAAGATGAGAAATTGAGAACATTTTATAACAATTTTAAAAATTATGAAGAGTTATCATGGAATGTACAGATAATATGTTTTTCTTCTAGTTGGGAATTCAGTGATGCAGGGCCATTCATTTAAAATTGTCAGCAAGAGAGTAAGCAAAGAGGTTTACAATAAATTGCATCTTTTAAGGGAAAATGAAACAGGGATGATGAGAGATGGGGGATGCAAAGCAATGGAATTAGTTATAGATTACTCCAGCAATAACCCACGGACACAATGCCTGAATGGTTTCCTTCTGTGCTGCAAAGTACCATGGTTCCAGTTAAACAGTGCGAAGATAAAAACTATCACTTTCAGCTCCCATTTCAAATTCCACACAGATTCTCACTGACTCTGTCACTGCCATAATCTTCAGCTGAATCAGATGGCCTGTTCAACCAGAATGTCCTATTCAACCTTCAATTGACCTTGGTGGTATGGCCCCTTTAAGGGGACAACCCCTGAGGGCCATGTTCTCAGGTCAGACCCTATGAAGGGCCAAAATAGGAAGCTGAGCCAGTTGGTGCAACAGCGTGTGTCCCAGGTTGGAGAAGATCCTCAGTTGGAGCCAGAGAAGAGTGGAGAATAATTACGTATTTAGTTCCATTGCACCCTTGTTTGTAGGCGTTCATTTATCATTGATAATAAACCCTTTGATATTTTGAACCACAACAATTTGTTTTCAATCTATTACACAACTTGATATACTTCCATCACAAAGACCATCTACTTTCATGTTTGCAATATTGTCTGCCTTAGTCCCTAACTTGGTCCATCTGTTGCTGAAAACCTTTCTCGCATCTTTGTTACCTCCAATGTTCTTCCAATATTTTTCTGGCTGATTTCCTATGTTTCACCCTTTGTAAACTTCACCTCATCCAAAGCCTTTTTCTCATTATCCTATCCCCACCAATGCTGCTCATTCATCACCTCTGTCCTCACTACTACCCAGTTTCATTGTGTCTCCAATTTAAAATTCTTGTCCTTATGCTTGAAATCTTCTGTGGTCTCAGTATTCACTGTAAGGAAAGGGTTAACAGATTAGCTATGAGTTCAGAGCAGTATTTTTTTATATATAGAAACCAGACAGTACAGTACTTCATAACTAGATCAATACTTTTAAATTGCAGTGATTCTTCTGAACTGAAAGTAACAATTTGAATTGGAAAGAATTTTTAATCGCAGTCAACTGGTTGAAGTCAGCAGGATTGGATTGAAATGTGACAGATAATCAGAAGTAATCATAATGGGACAGGAAGAAGTACTTATTTGACTAAACAAATGGAAGACAACTTGGGATATATTAACCAACCAAGAGCCAATTACACACCCAACTACCCAATCCACATTCAGATAAGTACTGTGCAAGAACTCTTTCAAAAATTCTATTCTGAGTTTAAATCTCAGAAAAAGACAGAAACAGAATTCATGAAGAAAGACAATAGAAATGTATTGCTGGAAGAATCCGTGTGAACAAAGCAGGAAGATCTTAGGTCAAAGTTCACTCCTAAGTGACCTATATTAATCTCAGATCAATCACCGTTTGAATTTAATTATAAATCATGTAATAAGCAGGGTGAGCCCCAGAGGTATTCACTGATGGCTTCTGGCCAGTTTATGGCAGAGCCAACAGTGGAATCTTGGTTAGAAGTACTCTTGATGTGGAACCCTAATGGAGTTTTTTAAGGGCGCTAATGGTGAGAAGCCACCTGTTTAGCCTGAGCCCAAGCTAGTGTGTGGTTTGACCTGAAAGGAGTTCAGAAGCAGGTGGTGGTTTTAAGAAAGATGAAAGCTGATGAAGGTGGGGCCATAATTACACATTTGCAAGATATAATTGAAGCAATAAAACTCCGTGTGAGTATTGTTAATAAGCTAATTAAGGAAGATCATAATGCCTTGGATGAGGCAGCCCAAAACGATGTATGAGTAATGTTTAGGTCAAGGATAATTGAACAAGCCAAGGGTAACTTGTGTAAAATTGTGGGTTGAGAGCCCGCTCAAGATTAACAGATTAACATTTATGCCTGAATTTTGCCCCTGGGTTGGGTGTGCAGAGTCAGGACATTTTCCAGCCCTACGGATCCAATCCAGGAAAAGGAAGCCTGAAAGTTTTCATTTTGGGTGGATGGGCTGATGGGGTGGTGGGGGGCAACAGGGTTAGGAATCAGGCCTTCCATCCCTGGAATGAGTGTGGAGACTGCTGGGCCAGAGGCAGGCTTTGGTTGGAAAGCCTGCCTATGTGTGGAGGCACATATTGAAAAACTGGAAAAAAAAGTCAGCGTCACAGTTTCAAAATTCTGTCCCACTGCAATTCGACCCCACCCCCCTCCCTACCCAGCCCACTCCCGCCAACCCAGTCACCCCATAGCCTGCCATTCCATTTCCTTTTCTGTACATGATTCTGTCCTCTTACTTTTGCTTTCAGACAGCAGCACAGCTACTCTGGGCTCATATTTTGTTTTAATGTTTCTTATGCCTCATCGGCATTCTCTTTTCTATTGTAAGACTTTCTTGTCATTTAATCTCCTGTCCTCCACCCCTCACTGACCTTCCTTTGCCTTTGTCCAACCCACCTCTTGCTTAAAATGTATCACATCTCTTAACATTTCCCAATTTGGATGAAAAGCCATTGACCTGAAATGTTAACTTCCTTTTTACAGATGCTGCCAGGCCTATTTAACATTTCCAGCAGTTGCTTTTATTTCAGATTTCCAGCATCTGCAAAATTCTGCTTTTTCACTATAGTTGGCTGGATGCATACATACAGGTCATTACCATAGAATCCATAGATTCATAGAATCCTAACAGTGCAGAAGGAGTCCGTTCGGCCCATAAAGATTTCACTGACTCTCCAAAAGAGCACTGCAACCAGAAAAACCCACCCACATCACCTCTCCCCACCCCGCTGACCCACCATCCCTTCCCTGGCCCTATCCCCCACAACCCCACACATTTGCCATGGCTAATCTAACTAACCTACAAATGTTTGGACACTAAGGGATAATTTAGCATTGCCAATCCACCTACTCTGCATATCTTTGGACTGTGGGAGGAAACCCGGAGGAATCCCACAAAGACACAGAAAGAACATACAAATGCCAGAATTGAACTTGGGTCCCTGGCTCTGTGAAGCAGCAGTGCTAACCACTGTGCCACAGTGCTGCGTACTTTGCACATCATCACACGTGGCACTCTATCCCACTTCAGTATCTGTTCAGACATATCTACTCCATTTAGATAGCATGAGAGTGGAGGAGATAAGTTGTTAAGATGAGCCCGTGAGCAGAAGCAGGTGGTGTTGGCACCGGAGGCAGCAGAAATACTGCCTATGTAGGGCAAGCTTGTACATCAATGTAACTGAAAAACAGAGAGATCAGGACCTCATGGGTATTTTCATAATAGAAAGATAGCTTCTGAATATTGAATTCAGAAAGCAAAAATAAAAATTTAGGTTAGGAAGCAGAGATTATCAAAGATGTCCTATAAATATATTCACGACGATCAGGTGATAAAAGTTAAGGAGACATGATATCACATCTTAATGGATACCAGATGTACTAAGCAAATTCTGCTTTTTAGTGTTCTTGGAGGGGACAATGAGTGGTTTCCACAGAATGAAACCTGAATTTCTGGGGTGATTGATGGAAGCATTAAAAGAAATAGAAATGTCAGATAACATAGTTATTGCCTGGCTAAGGAATAGAAGGGAGAAAGCCTTATTAGGCATAATGTGAGAATTCTTTAGCAAATTGCTTGCTAAGTAGGTTGAGTCTATTGTAAAGCTCATCCACCTAGAGGCTGAAATCCTGAAGGCCACTGCCTTGAGAAGCCTGGGCAGTTGGGCTGGGTAGGTGGATGTCCAGAATACAAGGCTAGTAGCTGCCACGGCTTTGGGGCCAGGATCTGCTCATGACTTAATGGTTGATCATGTTAACTTTAATATGAAGCCATGAAAAAAAATGAGCCACAGATGCTGTCAGACCTGTTGAGATTTTCCAGCATTTTCTGGATTTCTGGGATAATGAGTGGTGGAAGATAGAGGGGTGGGGGTGAATGCTGGTAGTTCTTGTTGAGCTTTTCCTGACAAATTTTCTGCAATTCCTTCTGCAATACATCGATCAACAATGGAAAATTTGTGGTAGGATATTCCCTGTCTGGTAGCATTTTGCGATACTTGTGTATATATTTCGTAGAAGACACAAAACTTGGAAAAATAGCATATAGTGAGGAGGATATAGACAGACTAATAAAATGGGCAAGTACATTGCGGGCGAAATGTAATTGTGAAGAGTTTATATTTTTGTAAAAGGATGAGAAGAGACATTATAAAATAAATGTTAGTCATTTAAAGAGAGTGCACACAGAGAGGCTTGAAATGTGTGCATACATATTTTTCACGGTGTCAGGGCAAGTGAGAAGGCTGTTTGAAAAAACATATTCTTTGTCACAAAATGGTAGGATGCTATTAAATTGATGTTTTTTTTTGCCATGTACTTTGCAAACTATGGCTGGGCAACACCTAAGAGAAAGGAAAGAACAGGGCATTCTGTGCAATTGATGTAATTAGTAGTCAGAATGCTGTGAGCCAGTTTAGACATAGTTGGGGTGCTGAAGAAGCAGCAGCAAGAAAGAGAGAGAGGCAACTATCATCAGGAAACAGCTCAGGTAGAGATGGTGCGCTGAAGGCAAAAGAAACAGTTTGTGCAAAAGATCATTTTCTTTGCTGAACCGAAGATTGTTCCCGAGTCCTGGTCACTTAAGTTGTGTGGTGTGGTATTCACTGGCTTGATTTGACTGATAGATTTATGGTTGCTGTTTGGGAAGCAGGATTTCACTGAAGTTTAGGATTATGGGGGGAACAGATACTTTTGGCCTTTCAGGCTTTGAGGAACTTAGTGTTTACTGTTAATTTGCTGAAGCATAAGGTTGTCCTTTATAGTGCTGGCTCATAACCTCCGGCTCAAATCACGATTTACGTGGATTATGTGCCACACATGCATGTCAGGACAACAGAGAAGTCCTGATACACAGACATGTGTGCTGAAAGCACATCAAATTTAAATCTCCAATTCTGCTTTTTAAAGCCGCTATATTGAAGCACTGCACTGAAAGCTCTCCCTAACTTCCCTTATTTGCTCTAATGATAGGTGAGTATTTACACTTATTTGTACATTTTTATTCTCTGGTCTAGCTAAAGTAGGTTGAGGTGTGTATTACAAAAGACTTCAAACAATCCTGGGTCTTCTCAGAATAAATAGTTTCTTAAATTAATTACATCCACCACAATCTCCTCCAACTAATTGTCTGAATAAATGTTTTAAATTCAATAGTGCTTTTTTGCTGTGTTGAGCATATATTACAATATGTGAGTTGATTAAACACTGCTAAGAAGTGTCCAATATGTGTGTTGTAATTTTTCTTTCTAAGTACCTTTCTCAGGTCAGCGATCTCTATTAACCATCTTAATACTGATTTCTGCTTGAGGGCTATCAGATTTGCAGCGCACATTTAAAAGTTTTGTGTTACATGATTAGTGCCTTTAACTCAAATATCTTGTGTTTTTTTGTTTGAACAAATAGTTTATCATAAACAGCACTAAAGCGTTCAAAAACCTGATTACATAATCAATGCAATATCCTTAAAACAAAACCTGAATACAGTTTTAAATAATTGTGTGCATAGGTATTTAGTAGTAAGAACGCCTGGTGGCACAGTGGTTAACACAGCTATCTCACAGTGCCAGTGGCTTGGCTGGGGTCACTGTCTGTGTGGGGCCTGCATGTTCTGCCCTGTGGATTTCTGTGCAGATTTCCTCCAGGTGCTACAGTTTCCTCTCAGTGTTTGGAAGTTGTGCTGGTTAAGTGCATTGGCCATGCTAAATCCTCCCTCAATGTACCTGAACAGGCACCTGAGTGTTGACTAGGGGTTTTCACAGTAACTTCATTGCCGTGTTAATGTGACACTACCTGTGGCACTAAAGAATAAATTCTAAAACAATGCTGGATTGAGTGGTCTGTTTCAAAACCTGCAATTAGATTTTTGTGTTCAACAAGATGAGGAATTGTTCTATTATGAAAAAGATGGTGTGTCAATTTCTTGATGGCACAAGGGGAACTTTAGAAAACTGCTTCAAATGCAGATGATGGATAAAAGCAAAGATCACAGGACTGACTTGTTGTATTATATGCCTATGCTTCTATCACTTCCATGTCAGAAGGTTCACCTTAGAAAATACCAGCTTGAATGTCAGCATCAAGTGTTCCCATCTTAAAGATTGGAGGTGGAATTTTACAGGAGTTTTTTTTTAAGCGTCAGGCAGGCGTGAATCTGGGAGAGTTCCAGATCGGTTTTTTGGGTGTGTTTTCAGGCCCAATCTTATGCACTCTGTCCTTAAAATTTTGGGTGTCCATTTCTCACTACCCTGCAGTGGGCAGGGATTAACATCCCCGACAGCTTGTAGAGGGAGGTATTGCACATGTACAGACTGCACATGCGCATTGACAGTAGCTGGGGTCTTACAGTCAAAAGAGAGCTGTCAGGTCCCTGCTACTGCAGGCAGCCTCCAGTACCACCCTCCCCCCTACAGTTGCAGGGGCAGGCAACCTGAGATGCAGCTCCCGCCAGCCCCACCACCAGCAAAATCCATTGCGGACCTCCTCCCTCCCACATCAATCGTGGCCCTGCCACCCTTTCCCACCGATCGCAGCCCCTCGAGTCTTCCACACCAATCGCAGCCCCATCGCCCTCCACACCAATCGCGACCCTGCCATGCTCGCCCATCGATCTCATTCAGAGTGGCAGCAGGCCCCCTCTCCCCACAGGCTTCACCCCATTGGCCACTTACCCCACAAACCTTGTTCCCAGTGGCCCCGCCCACCCTCAGACCCCACCCCCTGGCACTGTCACCCACAGACTACCACTGCCCAGTGGGCATTGCCCAGCTGCACAGTGGGCTTTGCCCAGATATCAGGCTGACACTGCCCAAGGGGCACCCCCATCTTGTCCTTTGCTTCCCCAGGGGGCCTCATTAGCCTCTGCTTCCACCAATGAGGCCAACACGACTGTTCCACGCTCTTGGGGAGTCAGTGTTTTCCTCACCGGACAGAATCTAAATACCGTGACTAATTTATTTTAAGTAGGATTTCAGAAATTTCTTCCTTTAAATTTCATGTAGAATAATAAACTGGTAAATATGACATTGGGCAGGATTTTGAGCCCACAGTAGCCATCAGCAGGAATGGAGACGGATGTGCAAAATCACATGGAAGTCGGGGTACGCGAGTCTTGTCAGTGAGATCACGGTTCCCAATTTTCCGCGCTTCTCGCCGATGACATAATGAGGTTCCCACCCAGGATGGTTAGGAACCTCATTTAATACATTAGCATTTATGAGTGGGCCCTCCTGCTTTCTCCCCTCACGCCGGCATGATTTACAATAGCTTCATCAAAAGGAAAACCTTAAAGAATGGGAAGTGGGGTGGGGGGGGAGAAAAGGTAAGGGAAGGGGAATAAAGTAGGGGGAAAGAGTGAGAGCAGGAAGAGAAAGACAATAAATAAAAGGTAGTGCACGGTAAAAAATTAAATAAAATATAATGAAAACAAAGGGGGCCGAGGTGGGGTAGAATAAATCGTCTGAAGTTGTTGAATTCAATGTTGAGAATGGAAGGGTGTAAAGTACCTAGCTGGAAGATGAGATTCTGTTTCTCCAGTTTGCGTTGAGCTTCACTGGAACATTGCAGCAAGCCAAGAACAGACAAGTGGGCATGGGAGCAGGATTGTGTGTTAAAATGGCAAGCAACAAGAACGTCAGGGTCCTGATTGCTTGCCATTTTAACACATTTCCCCCTCCCCTTATCTTTTCTCCCCCCACGCTTCTCCTTTTCTACTTTCTACCTCTGTCCCATCTCCCCCTCCCCCCTTCTTCCTCCCCAACATCTACATCTGTTGCAGCTTACAGCTTCTCTGCCATTTGGCCATTCACGCCCTTTATTCACTCTGTGGACAGCTATTAGTAGTCTTTTCCCCTGGTTTCTGTGGCTATGACTCATCTTTCATTCCCTCACCCTGCAGTATAAATATCTCCCACTTTCTTTGCCTTTTAGCTTTGACAAAGGGTCATCTGGACTCAAAACTTCAGCTCTCTTCTCCCTTATGGATGCTGCCAGACCTGCTGAGATTTTCCAGTGCTTTCACTTTTGGTTTCAGATCCAGGATCCGCAGTAATTTGCTTTAATCCAAAAGGAAATCGTGGCAACCTCACCTCCCGGGGGGGATATCAGGAGGACAGCTCAGGTCACCATCACCTTCCAGGGTGGATATTGGAGAGGGGGCATGGGAGAGGACACAGGGGACCCAGATAAGTGAAACACAGGGCTGGAAGAATTCAGTGTTGGTATTTGGAGGGAATGGGGGTCACAAGGATATGCTACAGAGGATTTGAAATCTTACCTCTCTAAATATCAGGAGTTGAGGATAGAAGATGGCATCATTTTGTGGGGAGCCCAGGTGGCTGCCCACATCCTGCTCAGTGATCAGTACTTCACCCAGGAATTCCTGAGATGAAAATGCTTACACGGGGCAAGGTCTTGTGGCCTGGCATAGAGATATCAAAAATCTGATCAAGTGGTGCAAAACTTGCCAGGAAAACCAGGAGGTCTCACCAGCAGCCTCGGTGGACCCTTGGGAATGGTTGGTGGGTGTACATGCAGACTTTGCAGCACCATTTATGGGCTCCATGTTTTTCATTCTTGTCAACGCCCATTCAAAATGGATCACCATACACCGGATGGCCTCCACCACCTCTTACAATACCGTAGAGAAACTCTGTCAACCGTTTAGAACACGTGGTATATTCAAGGTTCTTGTGACAGATAATGGGACCCCATTTACCAATGGGGAGTTTCAGACCTTCATGATTAAGAACAGAATAAGGCATCCTACCATCCATCCTCAAATGGCCTGGCTGATTGAGCAATCCAAACATTATAAACGGCACAAAGAAACAAACCACAGCTTCTCTAGAAACTAAACTCACACATTTTGTTTTTAACTAAAGGACTATGCCACATGTGATGAAAGGGATAGCCTCGGCGGAACTATTGATGGGTTGACACTTTCAGATTTGGATTGACCTGACGTCCCCAAAATTGGCTGGCAACACCAAGTTAAAACAGAAAAGGGGGCTTAAGCGTTAGAAAGTTCAAACTGGGAGATACAGACCACGTGAGGAACTGTAGATTCCATGAGTTATTCTCAAAAAAACAGGACTGGTATCTTATAAAGTAAAAACCAGGGAGAAGACATTAAAGGAGCATATAGATCATTTCCGTCACAGAGAATCCTCCACAGAGGCAACTGTTTCTGTGGATTGGCATCCTTCACATCCGTCTGCGGATAACATAGAACATAGAACATAGAACATAGAACACTACAGCGCAGAACAGGCCCTTCGGCCCACGATGTTGCGCCGACCAGTTAAAAAAAAACAACAATGACCCACTAACCTAAACCAATCCCTTTTCGTCCATAAACCTGTCCACAGACCTCTTAAACGCCCCCAAACTAGGCGCATTTACAACTGCAGCAGGCAGGGCATTCCAATCCCTCACCACCCTCTGGGTAAAGAACCTACCCCTGACATCTGTCCTATAACTACCCCCCCTTAGTTTAAAGCCATGCCCCCTCGTGCTAGATTTTTCCATCAGAGGAAAAAGGCTATCACTATCCACCCTATCTAAACCTCTAATCATCTTATATGTTTCAATAAGATCCCCTCTTAGCCGCCTTCTTTCCAGTGAAAACAACCCCAAATCCCTCAGCCTCTCCTCATAGGATCTCCCCTCCATACCAGGCAACATCCTGGTAAACCTCCTCTGCACCCTCTCCAAAGCCTCCACATCCTTCCTGTAATGTGGGGACCAGAACTGCACACAATACTCCAAGTGCGGCCGCACCAGAGTTGTGTACAGTTGCAACATAACGCTACGACTCCTAAATTCAATCCCCCTACCAATAAACGCCAAGACACTGTATGCCTTCTTAACAACCTTATCTACTTGATTCCCAAACTCCCCCCTCAAAAAGCTTAAGAACCAGTTACCCAGACGATGAAGATTCTGGCTCAGCATGGAGACAGATGTGACAGACACCCAGTCACAGATGGCCACCAAGGATGATCCTCCTGCAATGGCTCTTTGATGCTCTTTGCCATTGAGGCATTACTCAGGTAGCACTCATTACCTGAGCCTTTTATAAGGCAAGCCCAGGGGGTGGGCCTGCTAAATTGTCATCCCAGGCAGGGACTAGTGCGTGTACACAATGGTGTTGGTTTTACTTTGCATTCTGTATTAAAACTTGGTTCCTTTGCAGTTGGGCTTTGTGAATTATTACATTGCCCTTATTTGAATAGTATTGTGGGATTTTCTGCATCCACCTGAGAAGGTGGCATGGTGGCACAGTGGTTAGCAATGCTGCCTCACAGTGCTAGTGACCCAGGTTCAATTCCCAGCTTGGCCTACTGTGTGTGTGGAGCTTGCACATCCTCCCTGTGTCTACATGGGTTCCCTTCCAGTGCTCCAGTATCCTCCCACAGTGCAAAGATGTGTGGGTTAGGTGGATGGACCATGCTAAATTGCCTCTTAGTGTCAGCGGGACTAGCTAGGGTAATTGGGATTATGGGCATAGAGCCAGAGTGGGATTGTGACCGGAGTAGATTCAATGGGCCAAATAGCCTCCTTTCGCAGTGTAGGACTCTATGATTCAAACATGTAAGGCAAACATAGGCCCAGATGTTTGCCATGATGGAGAAAATAGTGGAGGTGCCCATAGTCTCTGATCATCTTCTCATTTGAAAGACCCACAACCTCGCCAGCCCTCTCCTCAACATTGCACTGACACAATTGTGAAGCACATCAGCAAATACTGCATCCAATAATAAATCAGGTTTGAAGGAAATTTGCAGCCTGTGAAAAAGTCCACAATACATTTTCCTGACAGGTGCTCCTACTTGAGGTGACATATATCAAACTTCTCCACCAATCTCGGGAGATGGACTGTGATCGGAACAGAACACAACAGTTATTAATAAAATCAGTTGCTGGTTATTGTTCCTGAAAACTACACTTTGCAGGACAATTTGGTGCAGAGGGTAATAAATATTGATTAGTTTGCTGATGGACTCCCCACACGAAAGGTCACACAAGCCAAAGTCTATAATCGTCATAATAAATATAGAGTTGTCCTAACCTTAGCCAAATAGAAAAGAGAGCTGGAGTAAATAATTGTTTGGGAGCAAAATAAATCGCTCTGATGAACTCCTATTAGTCCAGATAGGGATTTCTGTTCTGCAGCTCTCATGCCATATTTTCTTGATTGAAGATTTGATTACAGGTTTAAAATAGAATGAAGTAAGGAGCCCTGAAGGACATGTACACATTTACATCTATTTTGCCAGAGCCAAGTGGGAAGTGCTGTCATCTGGCTTAATGAGACAACTTGGAAATAAATTAAGTATTAATTAGTAATTGTGCTATCTAACCTGCCATTTAAAAAAAGCACAGATTTTATCAGTTCTACCAGATGACTGACTATCCATATAAAGTTATGGACTGCATAAATATTTAACACTAATGCAGTGTACTGTTGGGTAATATATGAGGAGAGTCACTTAGAGCATGCGGTATCATTATTTTCCCTAAGCACATCATATCTCTTCTTGTGGCAAATTGTCTAAAAAGTACATCTTCCTTTTATAAAACGTACTAGAATTTTTGAGCAGTGTACAATACATCACAAATTTAATTGAACGGTAATTTTATTGACAGTGCTTTTTCTTGAAGAAGAACTTTCAAAAAGAATTCAACACAATGCAAAAGTTCTGTGTGGTTTTGATGTTTCTGTAAAATTTTTACTTTATTTTTTACCTTTAGCTTTCCCATCATGGGATGGATTTGAATACAAGGAATCTTAAAGAGAACATGAGTTATATATGGCTCCCTTCTCACTATATACAAGGACACAAAAATCCAAGATTTATTTTATTTTGGCCAGCATTTGTTGTTCACCCCTAAATGCTCTTGAGAACGTGATGGTGAGCTCCCTTCTTGATCATCAATTTGTCTGGATTTCACACCGTTGCTTCCGGGCGTCAGATGTGCCCTCCACTGGTGTGCTCTAGCAGTCGAGGTGACCATGCTGGGGCACAGAGGCCAGTGTAGCCTCTAGGGTTCAGGAAAATGGCAGGGCAGTGTGATGGCACTGTGCCCTGGCAGTGCCAAACAGGTTGGTACTGTCAGGTTGGCACTTCCGAGAGGCAGGGCCTGGGGCAGAACAAGGAGCAGGAATTGCAACGAGTGTTTCCCATTATGTGGAGGCTGAGGGGGATTGGTGACAGCAATGGTGGAGGGGAGGGGATTGTGCTTACATAGCAGTGGTAAGGGAGCTATGCCTGCCTTGCGGTGGAGGAGGTGCATCTACATTGCTGGTGGGGGGTGATTCTGATGCACTGATACCCGCGATGATGGGAGGATGGGGTCAGATCATCTGATGCCTGCATGGTGAGGGGGTGGGGGCTGACATATATATTACATATTGGAAGGGAGGTTTCCCCTCTGTGGTCAAGGATTGGGGGAGGGGGTGGTGGGGGGGGTGGTGTTCCCCCTATAGGCAAGGGGTTCCTTTGTCCATTGGAAGAGAGAGTAGGGTCTTTAATTTTAATTTGAGATTGGTATGTCCTTTAAAAGGTCATGAAATCTGTGGAACTGACCTTGCCGATGTCTTTAGGAACCACACCTCAAGGATGATGATGCAAAACAAGCCTCCCTGCTTTTTTTGACAAAGTGTCAAATGACCTAGAGAGAACTCCTGGCTGTTTCTCTGGGGAGAAGTACATCAATTTCAGTCAGAACCTGACACTTTGCCATTTTTTTTGCAAAATTCCGCTCCTTATTTCTCTGTTAAAAGTTTAAAATCACTGTATGAAGAAATACAAGAAAATTGGAAGTAAACAGGAAAGGTGCAAGATTATATTATAAGTATACATTGACCAGATATCAGGCTCACAGCATGGATATAATAAAACAATTTTAAAACTAAATAATTGTGAATAATAAGAATTAATCAAGAAGGTGGAGTTTAATCAAGGAAGCAACACGCATTGTTGCTAAAAGAAGATGTAATGCAGTTTAGAAGGTATAAACATTTAAGTTTTTCTTCAGAAGTTCAGAGATATCGCAAAAGAGTACTGAGAGTCTCTTAATATTTCTACTGTTGTCAAGGGATTAAATATCATAAAGCAGACAACTAAAGCCCAACAACTGTTTCACCTGGGGATACAGATTACTTTGAATCATGATGGGTATCCATATAACTGAATTTAGATGTAGCATTGTATTCTTGGAGCTTTTTTTAAAAATTGGATTCTCCATTGGAACGAAGAGCACCAGTAAATTTTATCATCACTCACACTGCAGTGTACTTATCCACTTTAAAGTGTGTTGTATATTAAATAGTTCTGTAATAAACTTGTAAAGAATAATAATGAGTTTTCTGAATGCAGTAAAAAAAAACTCTCGTGTCTTCTGAAAGTGAGAGAGACAATTTGAAAGGAGACCCTTATAATATCTGGGTAGTTATAACTTGGGCGACAAATTATTTAACAAGCTGCTTGGAAGAAAGTAATATATCTTAACAGTGATCTTCCTAGAGACGTTTGTTATGTCAGACCCCAAAATAAGTGTCTACGTGAAGCAGCTGCTTTGAATTTTGGTGGCACAATGGTTAGCATTGCTGCCTCAGAGCACCAGGGACCTGGATTCAATTAAAGCCTTGGGTGCCTGTCTTTGTGGAGTTTGTATATTCTCCCCATGCCTGCATGATTTCCTCTGGGTGTTCCTGTTTCCTCCCACAGTCTAAAAATTTGCAGGTTAGGTGGATTGGCCATGCTAGATTGCTGCTTTGCGTCCAAAGGTGTGGAGGTTAATTGGATTAATCATGTGCGACAATACTGCACCTTTAAGAAAGTTATTTTAATCATGTTTCTCTGCAGGTTTTTCAAGAAGGCGCTAGAATTTTATTGGTGCCACAATGTCTGTAAGCAATGAGCTCTAACTGTTACTGCAGCAATACAATTGATATCATGTTGATTGTAATGTAGTCTAATGCAGTGTCCTCTGGTTTTAATGGCCCTTTGGGGTTGTTGAGTGGAGCTTGATTTGGGGATGGCTGACAGGTCAGGTTTCCACAGAAAATTCCAGTTTTTAGTTTCATTTTATCAATTTCTGCCAGGACCTGGTGGGAGAAGGCAATGTGTTTTTCTCTCTCTCTCTCTCTCTCGAGGCTTTCTGGAAAGTTCCAGGACTGGAAAGCCCAAGAGATTTAATCCAACATTCAAAGAACCAATTCAAAACAGATGTTACAAAGCTGAAAACCCAGCATCGCATGAGCATACTTGTTTATGTGACAAGTCTAGAGAAGGGTGTATATCTGTGGAATGTTGTTTAACTTGGAACAACAGAGATAGCTAGCTATTAGGAGTTATATTGTGTCATGATTAATTTTTGTAATTGGTAAAAGTTATGCTCAATCTTTTTGTTATATTTTAACTATGTTCTTAGATAAACTTTGTTTGCTAAAAGCTTTCCAGTGGGTCACTTGAATCATACCTAGAGTGAAGAACATTTTGTTCATCCGTGTCAAATTCAGATGTTAAAAACATAGGATCTAGGCTACCTGCATAAAACATCTTGGAATTGCTGGCCTTGGTCTTAACACATGCTGAATTCTAAGGATTACGGGGATAGGGTGGAGGGCAAGACTTAGATGGGATGTTCTTTTGAAGAGTGAATGCAACTTCAATGGACTGAATGGTCTCCTTCTGCACTGTAGGGATTCTATGGTTTTATGATTCAGTCACTGAGATCCTCAAAGTACAGGTAAATCTAGTGACTTGAAAGCTGCTTACCATAGTTAGGCAAGTTTCTCACTAATAATAACTGGGAGACTGTTCAGAGTTGAGGTTGGCATGGTGGCACAATGGTTAGCACCACTGCTTCACAGCATCAGGGATCTGGGCTCGATTCCCAGATTGGGTCGCTGTCTGTGTGGAGTCTGCACTTTCTCCCCGTGAGTGCATGGGTTTCCTCCAGGTACTCCTGTTTCCTCCCACAGTCCAAAAGACATGCTGGTTAGGTACATTGGCCATGCTAAATTCTCTGTCAGTGTACCCGAATAGGTACCAGAGTGTGGCGACTAGGGGTTTTCCACAGTAACTTCATTACGTTGTTAATGTAAGCCTAGTCATGACACTAATAAATAAACTTTAGCTTCTGTTCTCCTGATATATTTTGAAAGCTCCTTACCTGCCTATCTTGATGACCATCAGCAATGGGATATGCTGAACACATTCTCAGCTTTAGTCACACCTGGCAGGTTTACCCCATGTAATGCCTGTCAATAAACCTGAGCATAGTGGTAGGCAAAACGCCTCGGCTGTACAGTAGGAAAACTATCCCCTGACCTGAAATCCTGCCCATCACAGTTGGTCACAGGCCCATGAAGAGCAGTTTGGTCAATCTGCACCCCGTGCCTCTTTGGCGTACATACAGCATCCATACCCTGAGTTATGGGATTGCTAAACTTCTCTGCCTTATAGGGCTAGCAGGGAACATTTGAGCTCTTATGAGGTTGATCTTTCCACTAGTCATGAATATTGGAAATCTCTGGAAGATTTTGGTCTGGTAAAGGCAGAGATCGATGAGATTACTCACAGGATCAGTGTCCACCACCTGCTGCTGAGAGTCGTGACCGCAAACCTCCTACCAAACAAGTTATAAGCTCGGTGAGGGCTGATGTTCCTAACAAAAGAGCTCTTCCTCTCTGTGCACAGCTCAGGAACAAGCTGATAGTCAGAGTTTGGCACAGTGGTTAGCACTAGGGCCTCACAACACTAGGGGCCTGGGTTCAATTCCCGGCTTGGGTCACTGTCTGTGTGGAGTCTGCATGGATTTCCTTCGGATGCTCCGGTTTCCTCTCGCAGTACAGAGGGTGTGCTGGTTAGGCCAATGGCCATGTTAAATTCTCTCTCAGTGTACCCAAACGGGTGCTGGAGTGTGGCAACTAGGGGATTTTCATAGTAGCCTCAATGCAGTGTTAATGTAAGCCGACTGGTGATGCTAATAAAGAAATAAATTAAACTTAAATCAATGCTGCCAAGGTTTCTGATGAGTACAGCTCTCAGAATTGAGGATCTGGTACTGTCACGCCCTGGCCACTTTACCCACCACTGCATAAATTAAAGTGCTATTTGATACACGCTCGAATTACACTTCTTAGATCCAACATTCTTAGAGCTCACGTGGGAAGATTTTGGAGGCCCAGTTAACCTTCGGGTGATTTACACTGTCTAACCTGCAACTTATTGACTTTTATAGCATCCCTATCACAATTTATGAAATCATTGCCAACCTTGAGTCTGGGCTGGTACCGGGCTTAGTCCATGCTCTTATTATAGGTCATCCTGATATAAAGTTATTTCCTTAGAATTTCTTTAGGCCTGTGTAAGTCTTCATGGGCCAGGACGACCGTTAGATGTGTCTTCCGGCATAACTGAACTGCACCTGTCTAGAGAGAGTGGAGACAAATGTCTCTTCGAACAACTCTTTAACAAATACTATCTTTATTTACAAAGACATCCTAATCAATGTGTCAAGGTAGATATAGAGCCTCGTTCCCTTAATGCCCTATTACCCTTTATACTGAAATTACAGTTTTACACATGGCATCTGACAAGGAGAAACTCACTCAGATGAATGGGCTTCATTCCTAACTGATCCAGCAGTCATTTTTAAAATTGTATCCCCAGGCATAAACTTAGAACGATTATGGAAAATGATACGGAGGAGGGAATTAGACTAAGATCTTGAAACCACTCACAGAGTACCATCAGGTTATTTATTGTGATGGTTCATTGCTGCTGACTAAACAACAGACATCCCAACAGCCTCAGCTGACAGGGGGATGTGATAGGTACTTTCCAATTCTCTTATTCCTTGTACCCAGAGGAATTACTATCCATATCCTTTGGTCAGTAGACAGCAGTACACTGAAGCAGCAGCATTACAGTATGCTTTAGAGTGGCAGACCCTATTAAATTTGCTTTAATTTGTACGGATGGTGACTGTTGCAGACAAGGCTACAAGCAGGACTTGGAGTTCTGGGAGCAGACTGGTTTTAATAATCACAAAGGGAAGCCTATAAAACACTAGGAGAGGACATTATGCATTTGCCAACACTAATCTAACTGTCAGGCAGACCAATGGCTTAGTCTACTCAAAGGTCTCTCAGACAGTCATTTGAAGAGCGCAGTCTGATTGCCAGCTCCTCGGCCATGGTTAGTATTATAGCTAGGATGATAAGGGCAGGTAATCAGGATAAGAAGCTGATTCAGTGATTAGACCCAACAAATGAGAATCCAAAAGGATATTTATCAAGGTACTTTTACTTGGAGACGCCTACTGGTATTGTATTGATAAAGTTTGCCAAGGGAGTTAGAGAATTATTCTGAGTCATAAATGAGAACTACTTGTAAAAGAAGTTCAGGGGGATATAGGTCAGGTGCATTGTGGTCCTCATTCAACATTTTACACATTGACTCCTTTTTATTAGTGGCCAGGCATACTCCATGCTTGTAATACATAAGTGGCAAATTGTGAGCCAAGAGGCAGCATGGTGCAAGAGTGGATAGCCCTACTGCTTCACAGAACCCGAGACCCAGGTTAAATTCAGGTCTTGGGTGACTGTGTGGACTTTGCATTTTCTACCTGTGTCAGAAAGGGTTTCCTGCAGGTGTTCTGACTTCATCCCACAGTCCAAAGATGTGCAGGTTAGGTGGATTGGATAAGCTATATTGTCCCTTATTGTCCAAAGATGTGTAGGTTAGATGGATTGGCCATGGTAAATTTGTGGAGTGATGGGGAAAGGCGTGGGAGAGGTTTTTGGTAGGATACTCTGTCAGAGAGTTGGTGCAAAATCAATGGGCTGAATGGCCTCCAAATAATCAAACAAATAAACCAACTATCATTAAACAGCCATAATTGGCTCTTGTGAAGCCTCCTCAAACAATGCAAAAATGTTTGTGGATTTCATTACGCCACATCCCCCTTAACTGAGGTATAGACATGTTTTCGTTTCATAGAATTCCTTCAGTGCAAAAGGAGGCCATTCAGTCCATCGAGTCTGCACCAACCACAGTCCCATCAGGCTTCATTCACGTAACCCCACACATTTACCCTGCTAATCCTCTGACACTAGGGTCAATTTAACATGGCAAATCAACCTAACCTGTACATCTTTGGACTGTGGAAGGAAACCAGAGCGTCCAGAGGAAACACATGCAGACACAGGGAGAAAGTGCAAACTCCACACAGACAGTGACCGAAGGCTGGAATTGAACCTGGGATACTGGTGTTGTGAGGCAGCAGTGCTAACACTGTGCTACCATGCCGCCCATGTAGACACTTTGTTGTACTTCCTTCTGCTGGTCGGTCCCCACAAAATCTGTTTTGAAAACTGCACTCATTGATGTTATTACTGACATTATTACGAAGCTGGCGCACCCAAGATCCTACAGCCAGATTAGTCTTTGTTTTCAGTGTCTTCACTGACTTTTCTGAGCAAAGGGGGTTTGTCCAAAGTGAAGCACCGAATAATATTAATAGGATAGTCCAATGAGCCAGTGCCTGAAGAGATGAAGCTAAATCTTTTCAGAAAAATTAATTAAGTTCTTAAGTCAACATCAAACATTGGGGACTATGAGAGTAGTCATCCCTTTGCTAGGAGGGAGTTGCTCTTGGCTGAATTACACAATGCCTATCAGGGTGTATCAGAAATGAAGATGCTCACTAGGAGCTATGTTTGGTAGCCTGTCATAAAAAGTAAGGTTTATTTATTAGTCACAAGTAGACTTATACTAACACTGCAATGAAGTCACTGTGAAAATCCCCTAAATACTCACATTGAGAGATTAGTGAAGCACTGTGATCAGAAGATGCCAGTTACAGCCCTTTGCACCTTTGAGAATGACCTAATCGGCCATGGTGCACGTCCACATTGATAATGTGGGGCTATTTTCCGGCACAATGTTTTTACTCTTGATAGATGCCCATTCAAAGTGGATGGTAATGTTTGAAATGAAGTCTACGACATTGCATGCCACAGTTGAGAAACGTTTCCGGTAATTCAGTGGTTTTCACGAGTACTAAGTTTCATGATTTCACCTCCATAAATGGTGAAAAGCATAAGGATGAAGCCAAAGGACTGGCTGAATGAGTAATCCAAATCTTCGAGACATCTATTGAAAAACAATCATGTCACTCTGGAAACCAGCATGACTTGATTTCTTTCAGAATTCTGGACAGTGCTACATTCTATGACAGGAGCGCTGGCAATGGAATTATTGATGGGTCAGCAGCTTAGGACCAGATTAAGTCTGATGTTTCTGGGTTTGCTGGGGAAGGTAGAGGCCATTCAGAGCAATCAAAAGAAAACCATGGTTCAGGCAAAGCAGCAAGGTCTTTTGCAATAGATAAACCAGCATATGTCAGAAATTTCAGAAGTGGAACAAGCTGAGTCCCAGGAGTTGTTGTATCCAAAGACAGGACTGCTGTCTTACAAAGTGAATGTAGAAGATAGAATTATCAGGAAACATGTGGATCAACTATGTGGACAACAGTTGACCCAGCAGCCAGTGCTAAAGCCTGAAACCACATTGCCAGCAGGAAACATTGTTGGTTGTCTGAGTCGCTAAGTACCAAGTCAACATGTGACAGGTTTGTCATCACCACAGATATGGATGAGGGTGAGCTGCCAGTAACTGAGGAGATATCAGGTGTAGTGGTTTCTGCAGGAAGTACCCCAGCAGAAGCACCCAAATCAGTGGAGTTACGCTGCTCTGCCAGAAAGTAAAAACCACAAGAGAGACTATGGACTGTTTGAATGGGCTCAATGTTAAATTTATCAGGTACAGTATAGTTTAACTGTCATCTTACATGAAATAACTTAGAGGGATGGGCATGTGGTGCCTGGGCCCTTTAAGCAGTAATCGGCTAGTAGGGTCATATGACTTGGGAAAGCCAATTAGGGGACCCTAGCAAGCGTGGGATTTAGCCTTAGATAGATATTGGATGCTGACTCGCAGCCACAAAGCTGTATGATCACATGTTGTAAATAGATGTTAAGTTGTTTCATCCTAGCTGGTGAGCCATAGTTATTACATACTCTGTGTGTCAAATTGAAGCAAAGCTGCTGTGCTTCATTCGAAATGCACAATGTTTCTATTCTGTTAAACCAATCTGTAAAATTAGCAGCAAATTAAGGAATAATGGATACCAGTGAGTAATTTCAAGCCAGTAATTTTATCTTGCATTTTAGATAGCAGCAGTAAACCTTTCAAACTACATTGTTGCAGTGTATAATATCATTTGAATGCCTTGATTATTGTTTCATTGTAATTCCCATGTATCCATTAGTTTATGTAATCACACCAGCCTGGAAATGATCCTAATGCGTTTTTGAAAAATCTACTGCTCCTGTTATTGTCTTTTCTTTCTTTTCAATCAGCAGGACATAAGACTGACAAATTTCCCAGCTGATTACTGTTAATTCTGTGTACAATACAGTATTTAGTGTGCATGGTTTGCATAAAACAGTGTGCAAATTAGATAGAATATACAACTTAGCTAATGACATAACCCAGCCCAGACTGCACACATTGGCCTCTGATTCAAATGGCATTGTGTATATTTTGCAGGTGTAACTGAGCACCTAAGTCTCTGATAAACTGGGCAGGAAAAACATGTTCATTGTGAACTGGAAATGTAGCTGCCACCATGCTGCCATAGGCAAAAGGATAGATGTTCAGATGCCTGAGACAGGCATTCAGTCCTTTATCTTGTCCAAAGGGACAAACATCTATTTGAGATCCCCTGTGCAAAACTGATTACTTTGAATGCTGGAGTGACTGTTCAAAAAGCCGGATCCAGATGTGGCTTAACCAGTAGCCTTTAAAAGATCAGCTGCAGGCCACCACCAGAAATGTATAACTTTTTATAAATATGGCCATCAATAAAATATTTAGCTGTGATGATCTGTCTAAGGTGATATTGTATATGCCTTGTGCTGATGGAGGAGAGATAAACTGAAGTAGTAGATTTTTTAAATAGGGTGACGAGAGTTCTACTTGAAAAGATGGATTGAACGTTTTTTTGCATGACTTTGCGATGTGGAAGATGTTGGAGAATCATCCTCCCTCTGTTCTCAGTGGGCCATTAGAAGATGAGGCAGGATCCAAGAAGATCAAGGTTCCAACCCAAATTCCAGCCAGCAGGATTCAATCTGCCCACTCTCTGTTCTTGGCCCAAAAAATTAATTTCAGGATGTTTACTTTTCTGACATTGTGTATGAACACAATTTAATAGCAACATGATGGTGCATAGGCATCTGATCAGCTTTTGCTGGCAATGTTCTGAGGCTCCTATTAGTTTCTCGGAGATTGACTACTTGCCTACACACTAGTCTCTGTTACATGTTAGATTTGAACTATTTACAATTTGGGGATGCTCAGAATCCCAATGTCATCTCATCCCCACCATAATAAAACATCCGTACGTTATCTGAATTCCTGTAGTGTTTCACAGTGACAGCATTTGGTCAATACAAAGTGACTTATACGCTTGGATTCGATTGTACTCAGCATCCAACTGCAATGAGGCGATAGCAACAGATTTCAAAATAGTATTATGTAAACTTTGTGTATTTTATAAGTAATTGTTTTTGCAGTACATTTCAGTAAATGTATTTCAAAGTGGTTAGAGAGGGGGGAAATGTAATTGTTGGTACATAGCTATGTTTATAATGTGTTAATCAAAAATTAGCTCAAATAGATTCAGGCCAGATACTCAATCTTCAAAATTGGGAGTTGAGTAATTTCCAACCAGAAAATGTGTAGTTTCCTTCTAGGGTTTTAAAATGAGGGACAATTTACATTCTAAGAAGCAAGTGTCAGCATTGAAAAATGTTCTAATTTAATTTCTAATGGATTTTGGAAGATTATATCTATTTCTTGACATTGCATTGTTAGTTTTGAAAGACATCTATTCTTTAAAATATAATCAAATATTTGCTTGTTTCTTTTCTAAAGCAGAAATGTTTCAATGAACCAAGAAAAAAATACCCAGGGTTATCTGGAAATTTCTTTTTAACTTCACTCCCACTTTATTCTGCAAGAATACATTTATAAACAGCACTGAGTCTGACAACTATAATCACCCAGAAGTAGAAATAAATATTTGAAAAGCACAAAAACGTTTGACAGCCAAACCAAAAAAGTCACTATCTAAGATATTAAGTTTATGACATTGAAAAAAAAGCCTTTCCTATAATCGACACAGGGGGTTCTCATTTCCAGGCCTGAATCTTGTCCACGTTGGGCGCACACAATCGGCAGACGTGGAAGCGGATGCAATATGCGCTTCAAGATGTAATTGGATCCTGACTGCAATTAGGTGCTGGCTGTTAAACTAACTGACAGCCGGTGTAAAAAGCACGTTGCGTGCTGAGGAAGCCTTAGTGCAGTTAGGTTTGGGGGAGGGGGTAGGAGGGGCGCTAGTGAAAGAGGATGTGTGCCAAGCCATGTGAGGGAGGTGTTTCTTGCCAGCTCCCTGAAGGTTGATGGCTACTATGGATCATTAGTGACCCATGTTCTTTAGGGAAGGAAATCCGCCATCCTTACCTGGTCTGACCCACATGCCACAGCAATGCAGTTGACTCTCTACTGCCCTCAGGCAATTAGGGGTGGATAATAAATGCTGGCCAGCCAGCAATGCCCATGTCCCAGGAATGAGTAAAAAAAAAATCCCTCAGGGAGCTGAAGCACTGTATAAATTAGAAGAGCTCAAAGAAATTCTGCAAATTATGTCTACACTGCAAATTCAAACACCTGACAACAGTAATCAGAGGACCTCAAGCTCTCAAATGTGTTATTTAATGTCACACTGGACATTTTATTCCATCCAGAAATGTGTTAGTTGTGAAAACATGATGGCATTTTTGGTGACATATCTTTGCTCTGATGCAGGCTTTTCCTACCATGACGAGAATACTGAATAATGGCAACTCCTCTCTTTTTCTCTGTTTGGGGTTAGAGGCGCTGCAAATATTTTGTGCTATAAACTGGACAATATCAGTCTGTCTTATCAAAGAGATTTATTTTTGCCTTGAAATAGAATTTCATTTTGCTTTCTCTCTACTGCTGCCTCACACTTCTGTGAGGGTCAAGTCTTCTCATAACTGCAAAAACAAATCGAAGAGTGACTCTTCTGAGTCTTCTATGACAAGGCAATCTCTCATTAGTTTATCTTTCAAGGTTCTGTATTCTCAATTTTCTGCCGATCAATGTATCTAATTAATAAAGGAATCTATTCTCTCTCCTGCTTTAAATAACTGCCAGAGAGAGGAATAGCATCAGTTCCAGAAAACAAGAGTTTACAGACATAACAGAGTTTGTGAAAGAGACAAAAGGCAGTGCTTATTACATGTTGCTCACTCTATAATTGTGTTTCCCCAATTACTAACATAAGTACTAAAGGTTTTAATAACTTCTTCATATAGATAGATAGATAGATATACGTGTATATACATATATAAAGAGCAAGAAGGTAGCCAGGAAGAGGGTTGTCCCAATCAAGGACAAGGGAAGGACTCTATGCGCGGAGCCAGAGGAAATGAACGAGGTATTAAATGAGTACTTTGCGTTAGTGATCACTAAAGAGAAGGACTTGGTGGATGGTGAGTATGGGAAAGGGTGTGTAGATAGTTTGAGTCATGTTGAGATCAAATAAGATGAGGTATTGGGGTTCTTTAGAAATATTAAGGTAGACAAGTCCCCAGGGCTTGAAGGGATATACCCCAGAATACTGAGAGAGGCAAGGGAGGAAATTGTTGGGGTCTTGAGAGAAATCTTTGTATCCTCACTGGCTACAGGGGAGGTCACGATTTGCAGATGCCGGCATTGGACTGGGGTAAACACAGTAAGAAGTCTCACAACATCAGGTTAAAGTCCATCAGGTTTATATGGTAGCAAAAGCCACTAGCTTTTGGAACCCTGCTCCTTCGTCAGTTAAGTGGAAACTCTGTTCACATATGAAGCATATGAAGACACAAACTCAGTTTATAAAATAATGGTTGGAATGTGATTCTTTACAGGTAATTGAGACTTAAAGGTACAGACAATATGTGTGGAGAGAGGGTTAAGTTGTGCATTGAAACCAGACAGGAGAGTTAGTGAGATTTTGCAAGCCCAGGCAAGTTGTGAGGGTTACAGATAATGTGACATGAACCCAAGATCCCAGTTGAGGCTGTCTTGGCTATTTGCTCAGTGACTCCCCTATGGACAAGCCCTCTGTATACACGGGACCTGTTCAGATGGGGAGGATCACAACAGACACCTCCAGATGCTGAAAGATGCCCTCATAAGAACAGGATTGACAGTTCCAACACGCCACAGCAAAAAAACGCACCGACCTCCTCAGAAAAGAAACACGGGACATGGCGGACAGAGTACCCTGCATCATCCAATACTTCCCTGGAGTGGAGAAGCTACACCTTCTCTGGAGCCTTCAACATGTCATTAATGAAGACGATCATCTTGCCAAGGCCATCCCCACATCTCCATTTCTTGCCTTCAAACAACGCACAACCTCAAACAGACCATTGTCCGCTGCAAACTACCCAGCCTTCAGGCGAACAGTGACCACGACACCACACAATCCTGCCACAGCAACCTCTGGATCATCGACATGGATGCCATCATCTCAGGTGAGAACACCATCCATCAGGTACATGGTACATACTCTTGCAACTCGGCCAACGCTGTCTACCTGATACGCTGCAGGAAAGGATGTCCTGAGGCATGGTACATTGGGGAGACCATGCAGGCGCTACGACAATGGATGAATGAACATCGATCAACAATCACCAAGCAAGAGTGTTCTCTTTCTGTTGGGGAACACTTCAGCAGTCACGGGGATTCAACCTCTGATCTTCGGGTAAGCATTCGCCAAGGCGGCCTTCATAACACATGACAATGCAGAGTCACTGAGCAGAGACTGGTAGCCAAGTTCCACACACATGAGGATGGCTTCAACCGGGATCTTGGGTTCATGTCACACTATCTGTAACCCCCACGACTTGTCTGGGCTTGCAAAATCTCATTAACTGTCCTGTCTGGAGACAAGAGACATTTCTTTAACCTGTGCTTAACAATCTTTCCACTCACAATGTCTGTACCTTTAAGACTTGATTACCTGTAAAGACTTGTATTCCAACCATTATTTTGTAAATTGAGTTTATGTATTTATATGCCCTGTTTGTGAATAGAACTCCCACTTACCTGACAAAGGAGCAGCACTCCAAAAGCTAGTAGCTTTTGCTATCAAATAAACCTGTTGGACTTTAACCTGGTGTTGTGAGGCTTCTTACATGGGAGGCCCCAGAGGCTTGGAGAATAGTTAATGTTGTTCCTTTGTTTAAGAAGGATAGCAAGAATAATCCAGGTAATTATAGGCCGGTGAGCCTTACTTCAGTGGTAGGGAAATTATTGGAGAGGATTCTTCGAGACAGGATTTATTCCCACTTGGAAATAAGTGGATGTATTCATGAGAAGCAACATGGTTTTGTGAAGGGGAGGTTGTGTCACACGAACTTGATCGCGTCTTTCGAGGAAGTGACGAAGATGATTGATAAGGGTAGGGCAGTGGATGTTGTCTACATGGACTTCAGTAAGGCCTTTGACATGGGTCCTCATGGCAGACTGGTGCAGAAGCCATATGGGGTCAGAAGTGAGCTAGGATACAAAACTGGCTCGGTGAAAGAAGACAGAGGGTAGCAGTGGAAGGGTGTGTTTCTGAATGGATGGCTATGACAAGTGGTGTTCCTCAGGGATCAGTGATGGGACCTTTGCTGTTTACAATATACATAAATGATTTGGAGGAAAATGTAACTGGATTGATTAGTAAGTTTGCGGACGATACAAAGGTTGGTGGATTTAGGATAGCGATGAGGACCATCAGAGGATACAGCAGGATACAGATTAGTTGGAAACTTGGGCGGAGAGATGGCAGATGGAGTTTAATCCGGACAAATGTGAGGTAATGCATTTTGGAAGGTCTAATACAGATAGGAAATATACAATAAATGGCAGAACCCTTAAGAGCACTGACAGTCAAAGGGATCTGGGCGTACAGGTACACAGGTCACTGAAAGTAGCAATGCAGGTGGAGAAGGTCGTCAAGAAGGCTTACAGCATGCTTGCCTTCATTGGCTGGGGCATTGAGTTTAAAAATTGGCAAGTCATGTTGCAGCTTTATAGAACCTTAGCTAGGCTGCAATTGGAATATAGTGTTCAATTCTGGTTGTCATACTACCAGAAGGATGTGCAGGCTTTGGAGAGGGTACAGAAAAGATTTACAAGGATGTTGCCAGGTATGGCGGGCATTAGCTATGAGGAGAGGTTGGAGAAACTTGGTTTGTTCTCACTGGAGCGACAGAGATTGAGGGGAGGCCTGATAGAAGCCTACAAGATTATGAGAGGCATGGATAGAGTGGATAGTCAGAAGCTTTTTCCAAGGGTGGAAAAGTCAATTACTAGGGGGCATAGCTTTAAGGTGCAAGGGGCAAGGTTTAAAGAAGATGTATGAGGCAGATTTTTTACACAGAGAGTAGTGGGTGCCTGGAACTCGCTGCCGGGGGAGGTAGTGGAAGCGGATACGGTAATGACTTTTAAGGGCCGTCTTGCCAAACGCATGAATAGAATGGGAATAGAGGGGACGCATGAATAGAATGGGACCCCGGAAGGATAGGAGATTTTAGTTCAGTTGGGCAGCATGGTTGGTGCAGGTTTGGAGGGGCAAAGGGCCTGGTTCTGTGCTGTAATTTTCTTTGTTCTTTGTTCTTTGTTTTATATGATGCTGTGCCTTCATTTATGTTCTGTCTGACCATTTCATTGTCGGTACTGCTACCTATGCATATAGTAAGGCTCTGACCTGTTCCTTGCTGGTCTGTTGTCCTGTACCTGGTAAAACTGTATGCATATTCTGCCTCATTCAACTTGATCTGGGCCTTCTGTGTAGTCAAAGCACTCTGATAAAGGTATTATTTTTTTCCATTTTTTCCTTTTGCTGTTGCTTTTTCAGAGTACTGCTTAAAATTTCCCGGCACTGTCATTATCCTGTAATATATAATCTCAATTTCTCTGTCCCTCCCTTTACTGTATGAATGCGGAGTGGGAAGTTGAGGACCCTACTTGTCACTATTTTGAATGCGTGCAACAAACTAACCTTCCGGGTTAATCCTAATTCGAGGTTGCTGAGTGGGTTATTAGTAGAAATTGGAACACACAAAAACTGTGGGGTTGGGAAATACGTCACCACTTATTCTAAAAAAAATCAGAACACCTTTTGTCTATGGACAGGTGGCAACAGGAAAAAAATCAGTGCTGTTGAATTGACTCCTTCCTGACCATAACAAAGGAACGAGAAAGATTACATAAGATATGCAGTACAGAAACAGGCCACTTGGCCCATAGGTCTGTGCTGGCATTTATGCTCCTTCCAACTTGCCTCATTTAAATCTATCATTGAAGCCTTCTATACCTTTCTCCATTATCTTCTTCCTCTACGTGTAGCTTCCCCTTAGATGGATCTGAATTGAGCAAGTAGTTCAAAGGGAAAAGGCTGGGGGTAATATTATAAGTGCAAGGGTCGAGTTAGAGTTTAGAAGGCTGAGGGGGGAATCTGATAGAGACTTAAAAGATAATGAAGGGGCTAGATAGGGTAGAGGGAGAGAGGTTCTTTCCACTTAGAAAGGAAAACAGAACTAGAGGGCACAGCCTCAAAATAAGCGGGGAGGGGGAGCGGTGCAGTTTAGAACGGAGTTGAAGAGGAACTTCTTCACTCAAAGGGTGGTTAATCTCTGGAATTCACTGCCCGTTGAAGTGGTGGAGGCTACCTCGCTAAATATATTTAAGTCACGGTTGGATAGGTTTCTGATAGACAAGGGAATTAAGGGTTATGGGGAGAAAGCGGGAAAGTGGAGCTGATCCACTTCAAATCAGCCATGATCTTATTGAATGGCAGGGCGGGCTCGAAGGGCTAGATGGCCTACTCCTGCTCCTATTTCTTATGTTCTTATGTTCTTAATAGAAAAGGTAATTCTGATTCATTGAGCTCCCACAGACTACTCAAAATGTTGTCTGAGTATTTTGCACCCAGTATGTTTCTATCTTAATAACATATATATATATAATATGTTTTTATATATATATATAATTTTTAGAATTATATTAGAATTTAGAATTACAGCAACCTCGAATTAGGATTAACCCAGAAGGTTAGTTTATTGCATGCATTCAAAATAGTGACAAGTAGGGTTCTCAACTTCCCACTCTGCATTCATACAGTAAAGAGAGGGATAGAGAAATTGAGATTATACATTACAAGGACCACAGAAAAAAAGATTGATTCATGAGTTCCAGAGTCTAGAATCAACGTGCAATGATGAATTCTGCCACAGAGGTTGGCTAGCTGAAGACCGGGTGGTGTAAGACTTGTTTTTCCAATGGTGTTGATGTCCTATAGGCAATAATACAAAATCTTCCCACAGAGTCAGGTTAGATGGGAGCCAGTTATCCAGCCTGGTCAGAGCTTGTTGATGTGGGGCTGCCAGTCAGATGTTGAACTCAAGTTAAATTTTGAGATCAATGTGTTGAAGCCAGCTTCCTGATGCACTTGTGAATTTTTACCATCTGCACCCAAACCCATGTGTTCTTCTAGGTAGCATTCTCCTCAAGTGATCCTAATTTCTAATAAATATATATATTCCACTACCCAAAATTAAGTTTTTTTTTAAGAAAGTAACAATATTGGAATCAAACTTAACCAGTGAATTATCTTTTGACTCTCCGAGTCGTGCTTTCATTAATGTTTTACTCAAGGTCTCTGTCACTTTGAAAGCCACAGCTTGGATTTGGTATTTTTGCCCAGGCTGTACCTCTTGAGCTGAGTTTGGATTGTGCAGTCTGAACATGTGCAATGTATCTAACTTTTCAGGATGTATCAGCGTTGTTCAGTCAGCTGTACTGCTGGCAATTTATTTTCAGCTTCTTCAACTTTCTGCTTAGTAGCTTTTATCAAATAAACTTGAAAAATGAGAATAAATTTCACAAGCTTAATTAAAGGTGAAATTTATATTGACAGTTTTTTAATGAGGCTTTGTCAATGTGTGTCTGTGTGATAGAGTGAGAATAAAATTACTGTGCATTAAATATATACCCTGTTGCAGCATTTGTTTTCTGAAACTCCAAAAATGTAATGGGCCAGAATTTACTGAAAATATAACAGCATCTGAACTATGGATAATGTTATTAATGTGCAAATCAGTCATCAGCACTTTGCTGGGAAGAGATATCCAGAAAACTGCAAATTGTTACAGGTCACTGGCCCATTTGTGTCACTCTGCCACCAGCTTTATAAAAATGACTATCCTTAACCTCCACTTGCCTTTCATGAAGGTGTTGCATTTTCACATTAATTGTCAAGTTAACTTGCCACAGAAAGTTAAATCTAGTAATACACAGGGTAACTACCATTTTAACAAAATAATTGCTAGTGACTACTAATCAATCTTTCTTGTCCAGAAAGTAACAATTGTAATTATAGAGTGAGGACATTTTTAAAACTGTCAATTTCAAAATGATTATATTGCACTGCTTACTACATTGGGACTGCTTGATAACACAATCAACTCTGGTGCAGAATATGGTATAAAATGCAGGCTCTGCATGCTATACCATCTTCCCCAAAACTTTTATTCTCTAAACACAGCCACAAGCCTCCCCCCACGATGAATACAGCCATCTGATTTAAAAGAGAAAACACATAGAAACAGTCATTTAATTATTTGGCAGATTTTACACAGCACCTGCTTTATTCATTTATTCTGGAACACAGAATAAATTCATTTATTCTGAAACTGTAGGCAATATTGATCCTGACATTAGCAGGGTGACCGGGTCTCGATCATGATGCAGTTTATAGAATGGACCATGTGGACCATATCATAGCAGGGGCCCAATGTATTCATTTCTCTCTCCATTTTTCTTCTTAATCCATTCCCCCCCCCTTCTTTACCTTTACATTTATCTGACTTGGCACTGAATTAACTTCCTCTGTTTCATTCTACTTAGGCGTTCCTCAGTTTATGTCAAAATCCTCTAATGTTATTGACTCAGGAGAAACACTGCTAGTCTCATTCTTCACCGAGGTCCCAGGTGTCCTGTTGTCCTTGCTGCTATGATACAACTCACATTTCCTGTGAATTCATGGCTAAAAACTGAAAAAGCCAAGGATGCACAAGCAAGTCTAGTTAACAGGATATAATGCAAAATTACCTACTCAAGCTAAATCTGATGCATTGAGGACATAGAACCAAAAAAAAGAGGGTTGAGGGGATAAGTAGATGGTGAATGGGGAAAGATAGTTAGTGGGAAATAATGAGAGATGAGGAGAAAGAGAGGTATGTTTTGTGTTATAACCACCCCAGCTGCATCTAAATGTGGTATAATAGTGGGCAACAAAATGCATATGGAAAACAAAATGTAGATTGACCCCTTGTGGACCTCAATCTTAGTGATTGGGCTTCAGCAGAAAGTTGATGGGAAGCCCATTAGTACATATAATCTGGGGTACGTCAGATGGCATTGTTACAACATCCAATGTCATTTTTATCCCTGCCTGTATAGCTACCATCCTTTTCAGCTCTTGTCCACCAAACTGAAGATTGGAGATCAAGAAATTAGCATTTTGATCATACTTTAAAGATTGCAAAGTTTGAAACATGTTCAGCACTCACTTTTATTCTCTGTGTGTCTTAGGCCTTAGGAAATGATATTTCTGCAACACTGTGCACATACCCACTGGCCTTTGACCCTGATTCATCTGAAGTTTACATTTGGTTTTGGCTCCCTATCGTGTCTGTGGTATTGGTTCTTTAAGATAGTATAACAGAAGTGGGTCACCTGACGTGCAGCACAATGGGAACTGAGAGTGGATGATCGCCCCTGAGGTTGGGTCCTCTAATTGCCTGTACTTAATGTCATAAAGACTGGAACTTGCCTCCAGGGCAACCTAGAGCTGCAATTCCTGTACCTAGTTTCTCTTATCAATAAGTACCCTTTTGTTCCAAACAAAACCAGAAATCTGCTGATGACGTTGGAGTGCCTCAACATAACACTTGTTATTTGCAACTTGATAAGAGATTGTTAGGATATGAACGGTTAGAGTGATCTATACGTTTGGGCCAGGATTCTTCCAGCATGCTATGCTGTTTGAGCACAAATTGTTGCGGAGCTGATTGTCATATGGAAATTGATATTCTCATGAGATTCATGGGCCAGGATGGCAGTCTCCAGGCCCACTAATGTCCCCCCTCCCCCCAACCAGGAGAGGCTCCAACCAGCAGGTTTTACAACTGCTCCCCACGAATGGGAAACAGGCATCCTCACCCCACTGGTGAGACAGAGATAGAGGCCATTGAGATCCTACCCGGGAGGTTGGGGACAAGGAGGTATACTTTGGGCAGTGCTGGCCTCGCACCCTGGCACTGCACAAAAGGCACACTGGCACTGCCCATCAAAGCAACTTGGCACTGCCTACTGTATTGGATGGCGCCTAGGGGGTGGTACCAGAGGGGGTGGGACATATAGGGAGGTGGGGCCTATTGGGGAGTGGTCGGTGGTGGTGGGGGACCCGCTGTCACTCTGAAAGTGCGATCAGTGGGGAAGAGAGTGAGGAGGAGATGATTCAGACTGGCTATTGGGGAGGCAGAGCAAGTGTGTGTGTGGGTCAGGCCTGGCCATGTGGGGGTGAGCTTGCAGCTGACCCGGAGGGTGGGGGGTTCGATGAGGGCCGGCCCAGGGGTGGTCTGATAGGTTAGTGATTAGCTAGGGGCAGAGTCAGTAAGACCAGCAATCAAGGGGGAGACTAACGATCAGGAGGCCGACAATGGGGCCTCCCAACTAAGATCACCACATGCACTCAGCATTATGCTGCCAGTCTCTCCGGTGGGATGAGGAATCACTCTCAGGCACTCTGCATTGCACAGTGTTTAGGAGATAAATATATCCAAAAAATGGGCAGGAAATTCTCCTGTTTTCCCTCCCTTTGGGCACTTAGTTTTGTTTTGGGAAAATATCAACCTTTGTGTTAACCTATCTTTTCCCTCCACCAGACTCCTGGCAGTAACTCCCCACAGTGACAGCTTTTCATACTCCCCATTAGCCTTGGCTATCTCACATTCCCCCACCTACCGTATAAGGCCAGAACGTTATGACTCCTCCTGCCCAGTCTGATATCATGGTCCCGCCGAACTAAATGGCAATTTAAATGGCCCGCTGCATCTGCCAGTGGGAGACACAGTAAAAAGTCTGACAACACCAGGTTTTAGTCCAACCGATTTATTTGATAATAGATTCACAAGCTGGCCAGAACTCTCCATTCACCTGACGAAGGGACTAACCCCGAAAGCTTGTGAATCTATTATCAAATAAATCGGTTGGACTAAAACCTGGTGTTGTCAGACTTTTTACTGTGTTTACGCCAGTCCAATGCCGGCATACCCACATCATGAGTGGGAGACACACCATGGAGGTGCTGTAAAATCCTGGCCAGTATCCTTTATTTCTCATTATGTCATATTAATTCTCGTTGTGTCTCCTTTTATCTCCTGTGCAAATCATTTCAATCCTTTAAGCATTTCTGATCCCTATCTAATTTAAAAATTCATTTCATGTCTGATCCTGCATGTGTGTAGCAGTCCTTGTGTGCCTTTCTCTCCTTATCTCTTTCCCATGTTCTATTCCTACCTCAATACTTATATCTGAAATATAATGGTTCACAATAACTTTTTTGCTTTGGCACTGCACGACTGTATTTATAAAGCTCAGAATCCCTTATGACCTTTTAATCACTCTTGCAACTTGCACTGGCATTGTCAATGATTTGTGTACATATACCCCCCAGGCTTCCATGTTCCCACACCCATTTAGAATTGTATCCTTTACTTTATATTGCCTCTCTCCATTTTTCCTGCCAAAATGTGTCACATTGCATTTCTTTATGTTAAATTGCAATTGCCATGTTCCTGCCCATTCCATTAGTCTGTTGATATTCTCTTGAAGTACATTACTATCCTCCTCACGTGTCAGTCAAGTTTTGTGTGATCTGTAAATTTTCAAATTGTATCCTGTACACCTAAGTCTAAGACATTAATATAAATCAAGAACAATAACGGTCCTAATGCCAACCCTTGGAGAACTCTGTTGTTTACCTTACCCCCAGTCTGAAAACAATTGTTTCCTATCACTGAACCAACTTTAGATACATGCTGCCACTCTCTGTTTAATTTCATGGGTTTCAAGTTTGCTGACAAGCCTGTTATGTGGCATATTATTAAAATGCCTTTTGGAAGTCCATATACATCACATCAATCACATTACACTAATCAACACACTCTGTTATTTCATCAAAAACTCTATCAAGCAATGTAAACACAATGTGCCTTTATTTCATCCTTGCTGACTTTCTTTAATTAATTGTCCAAGTAGTTTTTAATTTTCTCCAGAATTATTGTTTCCAGGGACTTTCCCAACACCATGGTTAAAATGTCATGCTTACTGTTTTTGTGTTAATCTGCACGCCCTTTTTGGGTCAAGTGCACAAAATTTATTGTTTTCCAGAAATCTGGCACTGTTCAAATCTAAATAGTTGGATTGATTGTTAACAGCACCTCACCAATTTCCACTTTTACTTCCCTCAGCATTCTCAGACCATCCCATCCAGTCCTGATGACTCAGCAACTTTATTTAAAGCCCACCTTTCTAGTGCCTTTACATTCTCAATTTTAACCTGTTTAGCATCTCTATTATTGCTTTCACTACAAATCTGATAGCATCCTCCTCTTTGTTAAAGGTAGATGCAAAGTGCTCCTTTGGTACCTCAGTGATGCCTTTTGTTTCCACATGAATCATAGGTGGCTGGATTGCTATGAGACCCTAAAACCCCTCATAAACAAGCCGTCCTTGGATTTTTGACATAGTTGGTTGCTGGAAACCACATTCTCAGTTGAAACATTGTAAGTTCGAACTAATTTCCCCAAGGGAATGATGTTAAAAGTGAAGGATTGGTTCCATCAGTTCTTTCTTCATGTTCACAGTTCACGATGGCTGAAAGGTCTTAGACAGTGACTTCCCCCATTGCACCTCTATGACAGCTGCCCCAAACTTTTGTGCCCCCCTCAGCACGTTGTCCTGGACTTTGGAATGTGCCAATCTGCAATGCCTGGTCAAAGACAAATCTTTGCATTAAAAAACCAACAGGCAGATCAAAAAACATCTTTCATGGAGTTGATGATCCTCCAGATGCAGCTGATGTTTATCTCAGAGTGCGTCCCTGGTAACAGTCCATAGAAAAATGTATCCTGCATCACGGAGCTGCTCGGGATGAACCTTGACAAAAAACACTTAATTTCTCTTCAGACCTTCTCTCCCAAGGCACATACCCAGTTTTTCTTTCTCTACAAATACTCGCTCCTTCCAGTTTCGAATGCACGCCCTGGGTCCCTCCAAACTGTACCTGCAGCAACTTCAGGCAGTCTGACCTGACGGTGAACAGGACAAGTGATTGATCAGCCCAGTTCCCAAAGAACATGGCTTCACTGTTGCCATGATTTACCCTGGCTCCCAAGGCCAGTTCAAACTGGTCACAGATGTTGATCAGTCTGTGTACCTTCAGCGGATCCGAGCAGAAGATAGTGACATTGTTCATGTACAGGGAGACTTTGGCCTGACTGCTTTTTTTTTAAGTTTTATTCCTTCCTTGGAGTTACAAAGCCAACGTGCAGGGTAGGTAGGACAAGCCCTTAATCTATCCACTTACATGCTCCAAAAACAATCCAAATTCAATCCAATTCATGGTCCCCATAAGAGAGATATATTAGATTCAAGCTGAGAAGAACGGGCATTACACTTGATCTCACTCTTTTCTCCAGTTTGTTGTAGACTGTGTCTGTCTCATCCCCTTAAAAGTCACCTTACCTAAATCTGGAATCTTAACTGTTTCATGTTCCTCCCTTTCAATCTGGTCTCTACAATCAGTTTCGAAAGAACAAATTTGAAAAATGCACTGAAATTATTTAGAAGAACATTACAGTGAAATGGCAAAAGTGTTGTATTTTAATTTTTAATTCAGAATAATTTAATTCAACTTATCTGATTATTTGATTTTTTTGAACCTTGAATTCCCATTTAACTGTGTTATTTAGGTTGCTTGAATCAAAGTGTTGAATAATTTAATTTTGTTTTATTAGAAAAGATGACTTGGAATTACTCAGAGTAGATTGTGTTACTTGATTGAGTTATAAGAAATTTAAATCAGATGAATTAGGAGCAGGAGTAGACCATTTTATCCCTTTGAGCCTGATCTGCAGTCAACAACTTTATGACTGATCTTTGATCTTAACTCTACCTTCCCACACAATCTCTATCACTAAGTTCCCATTGTACCCAAAAATCTATTGATCTCCACCTTGAATATACTCAACAATTAAACATCTATCCATTCTCTGGCTACAAAGATTCACAGTTCTTTGAGAGAAGAAATTTCCTTTTACCCCAGTCCTAAGTGGCCAGTCCTCATTCTGTGACCCCATGTTCTAAATTCCCCAGCCAGGAGAAGTATTTTTTCAATGTCTTCATCGTTAAGCCACTTAAGCATTTTATGTTTTTGAGTTGTCACCTTTCAAACTCCAACGATTTATAGACCTTGTCTACTTAATCTCTTCTCATAGGGAAATTCCCTTTTCCAAGGAATCAGTCCAGTTAACCTTAATGGGTTCTCTCCAGACCAACTTCACACTTCTTTCAATAAGCAGACCAAAATAGCACTCACTACTCAAAGCGTAATCTCACCAATGCCGTGTATAATTGTAGAAAGACTTCTTTACTCTTATACTCCAATTCTTTGTAACAAAAGCTAATATACCAATTGTTTTCTTAATTGCTTGCTGTACCTAAATGTTAACTCACAGTGATTCACGCACAAGGACACCCTGGTCCTTCTGAATGCAAACACTTCCCTGTCTTGCTTCATTCAAAAATATTCTGGTTTTCTACCTTAACATTTTACACCTTCATATCTTGCCACATTTTATTTAATCTGCCACATTTGCCTGCACCTATACCCGTGCAACATGTTTATATCCTCTCATGGCTTAGTTTTCAACTTTACTTTGTATTATCAGCAAAATTGGATATGTTACACTTAGTTCCCTCGTCAAAGTCATTCCTGCAAATTATAATTAGCTGGGACCCAGATGCTGACCCTTTCAGTATTCAATAAGTTCCAGCTATCAACCTGAAAATGGCCTGCTTATTCCTACTTTGTGTTTTCTATCCATGAGTCAATCTTGAATCCATACTCACACATTACCTCACAATGAGTCATAATTTTATTTAATAACCTTTTGTGTGGCAACCTATTGAATGCTTTTTGAAAATCCAATATCGCAGCATTTATCACTTCCCTCTTTTCCAGTTTACTAATTACGTACTCAAAAAACTAACAGTTCTGTTAAATATAACTTTTTGTTATTAGATCCATGTTTAATCTGCTTAATCATATGAGAACTTCCTAAGAACCCTGTTATTGTATCCATAATAAATGATTTTAACATTTTGCATACTACTGTTGTTAGGTTAACTGGCTTATAGTTCTTTTTCTTTCTTCATTCTTTCTTAAATAACATGGCTATTTCCAATTCTTGGGAACTGTTCTAGAATCTCAAGAATCTCTACAGCAACGTCTTTTAAAAGTACTATGGACAGGAATTTTGCTGACCGAAGCCAACTTCCCAATGGACACGCCCCCCCCCCCCCCCCCACCCCCGCCACCTCCCCACCCCCCAGTCCTCTGCCAGGTTCCCTGGCAACAGGGACAGTGAGCTGTTCAAATTGCCATTATTTTTGGTGGGACCAGAAGATCCCGCAAGTGACCAATAGCTCACCTCCTCTGCAAACCCACAGTGTGGGTTCTAGCTTATATCTTTACCCCCAATGATTTCTTTATGTTCCTCACTCTTGCTAGACCCTTAGTTCTCCATGTTTCCAGAACTTGATTTTGTAAGTTTTACATTGAAGACATATATCAGTATTTTTTTAAGTGCTCTGCCACCTTGTTATTCTCCATTATAATTTGACATGTCTCTGGTTCTAATGGGTTCACACTTACTTTCACTGGTCTTTTCCTATATACACCCCTCCAGGAACATTTACAATCTGTGTTTGATGTCTCTTGCTTGTCTACTTCATTCTTTTTTCCTTATCAACCCCTTGATCGTCCTTTGCTGAATTCTAAAATCCCAATCCTCAGGCTGATTACTCTTTTAGCAACATTGTAAGTTATTTCCTTTGATGGAATATTATCATGATTGCAGCTTTTTTTTGATGGGCTTCTGTGCCTTAAAATAATGCATATTTGTTGTAAATTATGCTTTAATATTTTAAATGCTAGCCATTGCTTGCCTAACATTATATTTTTAATATCATTCCCAAACTACCTTAGTCAAATCAGTCCTCATACCCACAGAGTTTGCTTGCATTCCAATCCCTAGTTTCTGATATAACAAAATCACTTCTGTGGCTGATGGTGATAGATGGCAAGATTGGAGAATCATGTGAAAAGCCCCTACTTAACGTTTCCTGATGGCAAGAATCCAGTGTCCCCTCCTCTCATCAATGACTGGCTGTGCTTCTCTCCAATGAACATTGGGAACTTAATTTTAATAAATTAGCATCTCATTGTGGCCACATTCCAGAGCCATTCCCCCACATCAAATTTATATCCCACATTGGCATAACTTTAGAAAGGCATGATTTACAAATGTCTGATAACCTGACCTTTGAGGGGAAGTTGGACGTGAATGGTCATAATTTAATGTAATGCTCACGAGGATTGCCCATAGGAATTCAAAGAAGCACCATGGATTCAGACATGGGGGGGGAGGGGGTTGGTTCTGGGGGGGTTGGTCAGATAAGTGTTCAAAGTGGCTTCCTCCTACCTCACTTTCATTGTTTGAAGTTTGGCTTCTGAAGCAATTATGCCCACCCAAACAACACAAATTCCTGACAGTGCCAGTGATTGCTCCTGATCTTTTAACTGCTCAGGCACAGACTGCAAATTAAACTGAATTTTTTGGGCCTGTGGAATAATTGGGCAACTGGGCAAGCTAGACCCTTGCAAGAGGTGAGCATGGAATAGTCAGAGAGACTGGTGCTCAGAACCCTTTGCCTTGCAGTTATTCAGAGGTAGTAACCCTCATGGTCCAAGCTAAGCACACAGCCTTGAGTGTAGGTTAAGATAATACCTGCCTCTGAGCAATAAACACAGGATATAGTCAAGTGCCTGAAGTTGTCCTCACTTGGTTATGTCATGTAGGGTGGAAATGAGTGGCTTTTGGTCTGGCGCGAAGATAACTAAACACTGGCCATCTAAATGGTGGCCAGGACTCTCTGCCAGAAATGCAGAAACCTTGAGATGCAGCCAGAGTTGGCCATGTGACCAAGAAAAGTCCTTCGGAGACAAAAGCGGACTCTTGCTTCTCTCTCTTTGATAGTGCAGTGAGGAGATCATCAGGATCATGAAGCCTGGTGATCATGCTATCTGCCTCATGGCTTGTAGACAGGATACAGAAGGAGCATAATGTGACAGAGAGCCTAATTCAACAAAGGGAGGAGCACAACCCTCCAGATCAAGTGGCAGCAGGGCCTACTCCACACATAGGGGGAGATCCACAGAGTTGTCATCCATTGGTCCCTCGCTAAATGTAGGAAAAGTTGATGACACTTGCCCCACCTGCAGATTAGTAAAAACAGTCTTGCCAATGACTAAAATTGTCAAGGGAACTTGTTAATAACATATACCGCCATTCTACAAGATTTAGCGCCTCGGCGATTCAGGGGGATTCAACTGTCAGTGACATTGAAAGTGACAACTATATTCAATTTCTATTGCAGTGAGTCCATCCAGGCTCCACTGTTGACGTGTGTTGAGTTGAGTGCCAGAAGTTGTGCCCCATCCCCCACTAAATAAACCCTCTCACTACACGACCCACCTGCGCACGACCCATCTTGCACAATCCACCCTGAGTAGGCCTCTTGTGGATAGCTCCCCATCATTGTGCATTACCACATGCCCCGCCATGCATAGCTCACTGCCTGGTCATAATTCCCCTAACACAGCCTCACCCCCATTCAGGCCCACCCTCCCTTAGGTCCCACCCTCTTGGCAATGCTCCCTGGCACACTTACAGTACCCATCCAGGCACTGCCAGGTAGGTATTGCTAGAGTGCAAGGCCGGCACTGCCTGTTGGCCAATACCTGACCACGTCCCTGACCGCCCATGGTCTTCAATGGCCTCTGATCCCCTTGGCATGGCCATGGCACCTGGCCTCCACTACTGAAAAAACAGTAGTGACTCTCATCAGCGTAACGACTCACCAGCGATGTTGGAAGCATCTGGGAGGGGGGAAACGTTTGTGCAGGACTTCCTAATTATATAGAGATCCATGCAATCCTATGTTAATGAGCTGCACAAGCCGTTCCTGCTGGTAAAACAAAACCGGGAAGCTAGCAGTCAGATTCACACTTGGCACGAATTGGAGTTTCAGCATCTCACTTTATCTTCCCAGCTCACCATGCTGATCAATGGGTATGGCGAGCTGGTAAGCTCTCCATTTTTTCAATAACATGCAGCACGATATGACAGAGAAAGCCGCCATCAGTGGTTCAAATGGCTTTTTCCCCATCCAACATTGGACATTGCTGATTTTTGGAATAATTCCTCCTGCCCACTGTCCTCAAACTCAAATACCATGATATTGTGATCTGTTTTCTACAGCCTCTTTCACCAGATAGCAATTAATCCTTTCTCAGTTCACACATATTTCTCATTTCTCTTCAGAGGGACTAATCCTTATATGTGCAGCTGCTTTGGTTCATACTGGGCTCCATTTAACATTTTTAAATCAAGTTATGTAGAGCCTCAAGCTAGGTAGTGAGCCTAGACCACATGCATCAAACATTTATGGTCTGTATCTAGCAAGATTCTGTGCCCTGATATTTGCAAGAGCCTTCGGCATACTATTTATCACCTCTCTTAAAAGTTTATACAATTGCTGCACCAAATTATATTTGAATATTACAAAATTCCCTCAATTTGCATTCATTTAGCAAATGCTCTTTAAGTGAATGACTTCAGGAACTCAGGCATGGATATAAAATTTGTTATGCTTCTTCCAGGGCGGGGGGATTGAATATAAAAGTAGGGAGGTCTTGCTGCGGCTGTATAGGGCATTGGTGAGGCCGCAGCTGGAGTACTGTGTGCAGTTTTGGGCGCCGCACCTGCGCAAGGATATTTTGGCCCTGGAGGGAGTGCAGAGGAGGTTTACTAGGCTGATGCCGGAGTTGAGGGGGTTGAGCTATGAGGAGAGGCTGAATAAATTAGGCTTGTACTCGTTAGAGTTTAGAAGAATGAGGGGAGATCTCATTGAGACGTATAAGATGATGAATGGGATGGATAGGATAGAGGTGGAGAGACTCTTCCTGCTCAGAAAGGATAGTAGGACTAGGGGGTACAGCCTCAAGATAAAGGGGGGGCGGTTTAGAACAGAGTTGAGGAGGAACTTCTTCACTCAAAGGGTGGTGAATCTCTGGAATTCTCTGCCCATTGAAGTGGTGGAGGCTGCCTCGCTAAATATTTTTAAGATGCGGGTTGATGGGTTTTTGATAAGAGAGGGGATTAAGGGTTATGGGGAGAGGGTGGGAAAGTGGAACTGAGCCACAACAGATCAGCCATGATCTTATTGAATGGCGGGGCAGGCTCGAAGGGCTAGTTGGCCTACTCCTGCTCCTATTTCTTATGTTCTTATGTTCTTATATGGACTATCAAAGGGAAGGTCACATTCCTCTAGGTCAGGGGTGGTCGAACTGCAGCTTGTAAGCCACACGCAGCTCTTCAGCCTAGAGTGTGGCCCTTCCCTCGTGTTGCAAAACCTGCCAAATGCGCTCTGAAGGGAAGTAAGATCAAACCGGACAAGATGTTCAACATTGAATCAAAATCCCAGCTATTCCAGTTACAACATGATTTCCAGCTTGGGCCACTGTCTATGTGGAGTTTGCACATTCTCCCCATGTTTGGGTGGGTTTCCTCCAGATGCTCCGGTTTCCTCCCACAGTCTGAAAGAAGTGCTGGTTAGGTAGATTGGCTGTGTTGAATTGCCCCTTAGTGTCCCAGGATACGTAGGTTAAAGGGTTTGGTGGGATAAATATGTGGGGTGACAGGGAAGAACCTGGTTGGGATTGTTGTCTGTGAAGACTCGGTGGAGCGAATGGCCTCCTTCTGCACTGTAGGGATTCTATGATTCTAACATGATATATCTAGATTGAGATAGAAAGAAAACGATTGAGATAGAAAGAAAATGATGTACTAATAAATAGCAGATAGCATAACTTTTCGCATCTTCTTTAGATTTATTTAATGTAAAGCAAGCGAGTTAAATTGTGAGAGCAAATAAAGCCCTTAGTTGAGAAAAGCAGGTAAGACGGGAGGACGGAAGCAGAATTAGGATGCACAGGGCTGACATCTGGCCTCTGTCACCTACCCTCAGGGTGATCAGATTAGAGTGAAGTGGAATGGATGCAGGTTAAAAGTGAAGCAACTGACAACAGAGAAGGAGGACATATGCTCAAAGCTGTCAATTAATGTCCTGAGTCTGTGTCAGGGCTAAGTGAGGTTTAGAACAAAGAACAAAGAACAACACAGCACAGGAAACAGGCCCTTCGGCCCAATAAGTCCGCGCCGCCATTTTAACAATGTTTGTGGGAGTCATTTGAATTTAGTTCACTGAGAATCTGATGGGTGGAGGTGATTTTTCTCTGTCTCACTATCCCCCTTCAGCTCACTCTCTATTAATTAAAAACATGACAAATACAACAATTTGACATAATTAAAGGTCTGAGAGATATATTTTATAGCACATTTCTAAAGATCACACCCAAGATAGACAGATAGAGCCAGAGACTGAGAGACATGCAAATGAGATTGGAATGCAAAAGGGAGAGAAAGGAACTGAAAGACAGGTTAGAGAGAGAGATCACGAAATGCAGAGTGAGTGAGATTACACAAAGGTGGAGATAACCTTGTCTCAATCTTTTAAGATTTTTTTTCTCTCTAATTTTCCCTCTATGAACTGCCCCCATCTAAATAATTCTCTCCCCATGAACAGATCCTTGTCTGAATACCACTTTTTCATGAACAGGCCCCTGTCTACATTCTCGTCCCATGACCTAATGGCTATCTAAATACCCCTCCCCATCAATAGACCTCAATCTAAATACCCCGTCCCCATGGACAGATTTCTATCTAAATGACCCCCTTAAACAGACCCCTATCTAAATAAATCCTCTCCTAAACACAGACCCTTAAACACCCTCCTTCCTATGAAAAGACCCCTACCAAAATGCCCCACAATGAATAAACACCTGTCTAAATAGTTCTCCCCATGAACAGACGCCTGTCTAACTGCCCTTTCACTGAGAACAGACACTGAGCTAGGCTTTAGTGCAATAATGCATTGTGCTTATGCATTGATTGTCCAGAAGACATGAGCAGCTGGGAGCATGGAGAAAGGTGCACAGATAGAGTTGCAGGAAGAGATAAACTGAAATCTCAGAAATAGGATCAACTGCAAGTCTCAACCTCCGAGAATCCCCCAGACCCCATCTCTTGTAAAATTTCCACAAACTGAATTAAATATTGATGATTCCCCTTCGTCCATCTCCAATTCACTGCTTCCCCACCTCTGCATATACACTCAGTGGAGGATTGGTGTTGTTTGCACATTAAATATTAACAGTGAAATTCCCACTTCCAGCAGTCACCTTTGTCTTTCTCTCTCTCTCTCATGCTCTTTCTTTCCCCTCGGTCATAACCAAGTTAACCCATTAAGACAGCAGATTACATCTCTCAATAATGCAGATTTTTGGGCCATAACTTCAATCTAGTGGACTAAGGTCCTGCCCTGCTGACATTATAGCTCTCTAATCTGTCCTGGAAAATTTGATTCAAACCTCTGTTGGTTGGAGCTGCTTGGAGCCTGCAATGAAAGAAATCCCACTGACCCCAGTGCACTGCAATTCCGGTAAGCTCGGGGAAGCCAGGGTTGCTTTCTTTAACTGGTGACCATAAAGCAAATAATTTTAAAAGACCCAGTGAAACAGACAGGCCAGGGGGTCAGGGCAAAGGTAAATGTTCACATAAATTAATGGAATTTGGCTGGTTGTGGAGGGGTGGGTTGTGGGGGGGTGATGAGGGGGGCAGTTAGGGGAGGTTAGTGTTTGTGGGAATTGGGGTCTAGGAAAGGTTGGGAAAGGTGGTAAAGGGCCTGGGGGAGTGTGCAAGGTGAGGGGTGTGCTGATTTGTGGTGATTGACACTTTAAGGGCAATATAGCCAGGAGACGGTCTCTCGGCTGCAGAGGACAAATTGGGACTGAGAGTGGGTAATCACCCCTTGGAGTTGGGGTCCTATCTTAGGCAGAAGACGCGCAAAAGACATGTAAGGATTGGGGCAGCTGGTGGGCTGCCCTAGGGTAACCAAGTGGCTGCTGGCCTTCGTACAGTTTTTCTTATTAATAAATACCTCTTGTGTTTCTGATGAAGTCTGTGAATGTGCACCATCACAAGGGGTAGAGGGGACGGCCCAATTGGTTGTTCATAATTTCCATGAAGCGGTGAGCCAGGGTGGAGTGTCATGTCAAGATGTGAGGTCAGGTTGGGGGGTCTTAGAGTTGGGTTGGCAGATTAGAGGGTGAGGGTCAGGAGAGTCGCATGGGGCTGGAGGTTGGAGAGTGGGCAGAATATGAGGGGCAGGGGCATTGGATGGGGGAGTCATGTTGGGAATACCCTGGTAGGGTTTTTAGTCAGGGAGTGGAGTGTTGGGAGTTACATAGAAATTAGAAGAGGTTTTATTTCTTCTGGCTCTTTCAGTGTAGCTCTTAGTGCAACACTGACAGAGCCATGCAAAATTAGGAATTTAAGTCACTTTGGCTGATGGTTTCCAGCACAGTGCAATTGTCCAAGAGAAGTTGGTGCTGCCTGACAATTGCCAGGTAAACCCTTACTGGGGAACTTGCCATAGGGATTCCCCAACACATCTTTGTAGTACCCCCCCCAAATATGACGCTGGGGGGCCAGGAAGTTATGGGCCATTAGGGGAGAAATTTGCTTGCGGGGCTAGTTGGAGGGGGTCTTTTATGAGCAAGGGAGGGGCTTTAGAACGAAGAAGGGTTGTTCACAGGGTTTGAATATTTAATGGTAAAAATTAGGCCAGGTGGTTTGACCATATTTAAAATGGAGATTTTTCCCCTTGCTCTGTTGTCAGCTGCTTCATTTAACTTTCTATCCATTCCACCTTATTCTCACTGCTCACCCTGAGGGCAGATTGTACTTCTTTGTTTTTTCCCCTTTCTATTGCCTGTGACAATATCAAATAAATGATTTTTATTATACATTTCCAGAAGACCATTTTAAAACAAATACCACCATGCATTTTCACTGCTGCTTCTTTTTCATTTAATATCAAATAAAAATTCAGCTGAAAGTGTGACTTAATTGCAAGATTTTTTTTAAATCCATGGTAAAGAGAATTTATCAATACAACTTTTAGAAAGATTTTTTAAAACAAATTAAAGCTACATTTTGAAGTTCTGTTGAGTTTGCAGGTCTCACTTCACTGATCATTAAACATGTGGTAATTGTGTAACGAACATAAACAGAAACAAACAAAACAATATATTTTGTTGGTAAACACATTCATGTCACATGGACACACGTGGCCATATAAGGAACGAATGTAAAAGTGCAGTGCTGGAGCGAATCATTGATCTTCCTAATTCTCTTCCTATTTACCGATTCGTTCCAGCACTGTCATGAGATTTATTGTGTAGCTTTCCCACATAGGGTCACATAACACTCAGTCACCATTTTCTGCAACCTGTAAGGTTAAAGTGAAAGAACTGAAGGTTTAAGCATTAACCCTGTGTAAACTTTGTGAACGAAAATTACACCATCAAATTGTAAGAAGCATAAGTATGAAGATGAAAACAGAATCATAGAACCCTACAGTGCAGAAAGAGTCCATTTGGCCCATCGAGTCTGTACCGACCACAATCCTACCAAGGCCCTACCCTCATATATTTACATGCTAATCCCTCTATCCAATGCATCTCAGGACAATAAGTGGCAATTTTAGCACGGCCAATCAACCTAACCTGCACATCTTTCGACTGTGGGAGGAAACTGAAGCACCCTGAAGAAACCCAAGCAGATTACAAGGAGAATGTGCGAACTCCCCACAGACAGTGACCCGAGCCTGGAATCGAGCCCAGGTGCAGTAGTGTTAACCACTGTGCTACCGTGCTGCTCCCAGCAGGGGGAGGGGTGAGGTCTAAGTTTGCTGGAAGGACGACAGCAACAACACAGAAGAAGGATCTGTCATTGCCTTCCCCCACCACAGCCAATTCCTCCCCCACCCCCACATGGATCAGTCAACTTCTCCCCCAGCCTGGTCTAACCTGGTCGATCGTCCCACCCCCCATCCGTCCTGGCCCGGTTGATCAGCCAGTGTGCCACGCTGGCACTGCCTCGCACCCCCAAGAAGTTTTAATCCAGAATGAGAGGAAGATTTTGCATTGGCCATTAAGGGTCATTAACTAAGTGCCTGATCTGTAACACACTACAAAGCCAGTTTGGAGCAATCTTACCTTCTGGCTCTGTCGGTTGGTGGGTGGAGTGAGCCAGTAAGTTTGTGAGATGGTCAAAAAAATCGTGTTTGCACCCAATTTCATACCCATTGCGATCTTACTGGCACTGATATCCAACGAGCGTGAGGCTGATCACAATCAGTATGTTTCATTTTAAATAGAATTTGAATTTTATTAATGAGCCTAGGGTGGAATCATCTGGGCTTACTTGCCTTGGCGGCCTTGCCAGTGAAGGCCCTCACAAGGACCACGTATGGTCCCCATCAACAGGGGCCTGTTGTGTTGGCTTTACCAGTAGGACTGGAAGAATTGTGGCCTCCCTGGGAGGCTGGGTGTGTGAGGGGTGGGGTCCCCTTGGGTACTACTAGCCTGGCACTGCCAGCCTGGTACCATGGCAGTGCCAGCGTGGCACACTGGCCGATCAACCAGGCCAGGGTGGGTGGGGGGAGGGGTGACCAACCAGGCTAGACTGGGATGGGGGGGAGTTGACTGACCCATTTGGGGGTAGGAGAGGAATTGGTCGTGGTGGGAGAAGGCAATGACAGATCTCTCTGCTCTGTGTTGTTGCTGTCGGCCTTCGGGCAAACTTAGACCCCCAGTCCTCTCCCTGCTGGCAGGAAATAGCAATTTTTTTGCTCAGAGTGTGGTAACATTGGATTTTTAACTTGCCCAAAAAATTGGTGTGATTTTCTCTCATTTTCACACTCATTTGGCCTTTGGAATTTTTTTTGGTAAGATGACAGTAGCACAGTGGTTAGCAGTGCTGGTTCACAGCTCCAGGGACCTGGGTTCGATTCCCGTCTCGGGTCACTGTCTGTGTGGAGTTTGCACATTCTCCTCGTGACTGTGTGTGTTTCCTCCAAGTGCTCTGGTTTCCTTCCACAGTCCAAAGATGTGCGAGTTAGGTTGATTGGCCATGCTAAAATTGCCTCTTAGTATCCTGAGATGTGTAGGTTAGAGGGATCAGTGGGTAAAATATATGGGGATATGGGGGTAGGGCCTGGATAGGATTATGGTTGGTGTAGAATCGATGGGCTGAATGGCCTCTTCCCGCATTGTAGGGTTTCTATGATTTCTATGATTCTATGATCACCCCCAATAACTTGAAACAACACCATGAAATAAATCATAAAAATTCATCTTCAAATTGAAATTACAGAAAAACAAATTAACCATGTTAAAATCATGCCTACATAGTCAGCAAACACTACTGTCAACATTCAGTAAGGAAGCTGGCACAACAACTGAAGGTAGTTTTGTTATGTTATGGAATCTTGCTCATTCTTAACACCCATACTCTGGTGGAGAATTTGTTAAGAAGAATATTGCTGATGTTGCTATAGTTTTAGATCCAAAGGACACAAAACTTCAGCAACAAATAACACAAATTGCAATTTCACGCCACACTATGGAGAGGCATATCTGTCAAATCAATGCTGATGTTACAAGCAAGATACAAAATGATCTGAAGAAGTGTCTGTCATTCAGATTCACTCCTGATGAATCCACACACATACAAGACAACTCACAACTGGTGATATTTGTTTGTTATGTTTCCTTGGATGTAATTGTGGAAGAAGAAATGCTGGACTTAGTAGTGCTAAAAGAACAACTTCTGGTGTTGACATAAAAGATACGCTTGATGGATCATTGACAAATGCCCATGTACCACTGGATAAACTCATCAGTGTTGCAATGAATGGAGCACCTGCAATGGTGGGGAATCATGTAGGCCTGATTGCCTACTAGCAGCTGGATACTTCAGTATATAAATGTTATGAAAACAGTCCTTGAAATTGTCAATTTTATCCACTCAAATAGGAAGACTCACCATCAGTTCAAAAATGTTATTGAAGAGCTGGATCTTGAAGACGAATCTGATGACATATCTTCCTACTGCATTGTGAAGCAGTTGTCAGCCAACCATAACTTGAATAGGTTTGTGGAACTGTTGGAGCCTAAGATTGCTTTTCTCGAAGGAAAAAAAGATGTTATCAACAACTGAAAGATAAAAAATGGATGCAGGATCTGATGTTTTTCATTGATATTATGCAGCATCTACTTACTCTCAACCTGGCACTGCAGGGGAAGCTTAGTTCTGACCTTATTCAGTTTTCCACTTACAGAAAAAAGCAAGGCTTTTGCAAAGTAACACACTGCCAGGAAACTTCAATGACTTTCTCCATCTCAAACAGAGGATAAACACATTGACTGAAATTGAAGTAAAAGGTCACAAATACAGAGAATTACAAGGATTGTTTGCCAACTTTTGAACCAGCTTTGATGGCTTGCAGAATTTGAGACCCGGTTACACCTTCCTTGTAAACCCAATCATGATTGATAAGATCAACAATGGTCGTCCAATTCTCAAACATTTGTTAATAGAAACATCTGCTGTAGAAATGGAACTGTTGGACTTTCAAAAGAACCGTGATTGAAAGATGATGCATAAATCAAAATCTTCAATGGAATTCTGGAAGCAAGTGTCAGATAAAAAAAATCCTCAAATCAAGAAAACTAGTTTCAACACATTTCCACTTTCTGCACGACATATGGCTGTGAATCGTTGTACTCAACAAAGACAACAAAGAACAAAGAACAACAAAGCACGGGAAACAGGCCCTTTGGCCCAACGAGCCCGCACTGCCATTTCAACATTGTGAGCCCCCTCTTCCACCCATGACCCTTGTCTACGCTTATGGCACTCCACATTGGAAACCAGATTGAGGGGAGACTAATTTAGGGACAATTTGTTACACCTATCAGCCGAAGAGCACATCTTTGGGGTGTGGGAGGAAACCGGAGCACCCGGAGGAAACCCAGGCAAGCACGGGGAGAATGCGCAAACTCCCACAGACACTGGCCCAAATGTATCTGCACAGCAAACAGTGATAGTCACTGAGCTGTCGTGTTGCCCATCAGCTGGTCCTGTTTAAGCGTACACTAACGACGTGAAGCGCTAGGCTACTTTCGAAACATCCAAGAGCAGCCCTCGCACGACCCACCGCGTGTGTGCCCTTTGTTGGACAACAAGGCAGACCGAAGCACCTGTGGATTAAAAGAGAAAAACATCAATAACATGCACATCTTATGCCAACATTCAAGGGAATCCCCAGAAGCTCAAAAGTAAAACAAGTGAGCCAGAAAATATGTTGGAAGGTCCATAGGAATCAATAGATTCTCCAGGACGTCCCAAGGCTCTTGATCCTTATTTAAAACAGTCTCCTATATCCCTCCATCTCTATTCCGCTCATGTGCCTATCTAAGTATCCCTTAAACAACTCCAGCATGCCTGCCTCCACCACCTTACTTGGCAGTGCATTCCATACCCTCACAACCCTCTGTGTGAAAGACCTCCCCCAACATCCGAATTATACCTCACCCCCCCCTCACCCTAAGCCCGTGGCCCCTCATAATATTTGTTTCCAATCTAGGAAAAAGCTTACCACTGTTTACTCTATCTATACCCTTCATAATCTTATACACATCTATTAGATCTCCCCTCATTCTCTGTCTTTCTGAGGAAAACAGCCCCAATTTGCCCAATCTTTCCTCATAACCCAGTCCTTCCATACCAGGCAGCATCCTGGTAAACTTCCTCTGCACTCTTTCCAGGGTCTCTACGTCCTTCCAGTAGTAAGGTGACCAGAACTGAACGCAGTACTCCAAATGCGGTCTAACCAACGTTCTATACAACTGCAACATTAGACGCCAGCCCTTGTACTCTATACCCCTTCCTATAAAGGCTAGCATACCATAAGCTTTCTTTGCAACCTTCTCCACCTGTACTGCCACCTTCAAAGACTTGTGCAATTGCACTCCCAGATCCCTCTGCGTTTCTATACTCTTAATAGGTCTACCCTTTATCATATAACTCCCCCCTATATTATTTCTTCCAAAATGCATCACCTCACATTTATCAGGATTAAATTCCATCTGCCATTTATCTGCCCAATATACCAACCTATCTATATCCTTCTGTATTGCCTGACACTGCTCTTCACTGTCTGCCAGTCCAGCCATCTTCGTGTCATCTGCAAGCTTGCTGATCACACCACTTACTCCCTATTCCAAGTCATTTATGTATATTACAAATAGAAGAGGTCCCAGTACTGAGCCCTGCGGCACACCACTAGTGACAGACCTCCAGCTAGAAAAAGACCCTTCCACTACTACTCTCTCTCTCCTATTACCAAGCCAGTTATCAATCCATCTAGATACCTGTCCTTGTATTCCATGTGCCTTAACCTTTTTAACTAACCTACCATGAGGGACTTTGTCAAACGCCTTACGGAAATCCATACAGACGACATCAATGGCTCGTCCTTCGTCGACCGTTTTTGTCACCTCCTCAAAAAATTCTACCAGATTCGTAAGGCACAACCTCCCTTAACAAAGCCATGCTGTGTATCCCTAATCAGATCGCAACGCTCTCAATGCGTATACATCCTTTCTCTAAGGATCTTCTCCAACGACTTCCCTACCACTGACATCACTCACCAGCCTATAATTACCAGGGTTATCCCTACTACCCTTTTTAAACAATGGTACCACGTTCGCTATCCTCCAGTCCTCTGGGACCTCACCTGTGTCCGAAGAAGAGACAAAGATTTGTGTCAGAGGCCCGGCAATTTCATCTCTTGCCTCCCTAAGCAGCCTAGGATCAATGCCATCGGGCCCCGGAGGTTTATCAGTTTTAATGCTACCTAAAAGCCCTAACACTTCCTCCCTCATAATGGATATTTCCTTCAACTGGTCTACAGCTCCCTCCAAGACAGTACCAGACATCAAGCCCCTCTCCTTTGTGAATACTGACACAAAGTATTCATTCAGGATCTCCCCATTCCCTCGGACTCTCAGCACAGTTCCCCTCCTCTGTCCCTAAGAGGACCGATTTTTCCTCTAAACCCCCTTTTGCTCCTAACATAGGATTAAATACCTTTGGATTTTCCTTAATCCCGTCTGCCAAAGCCATTTCATGCCCCCTTTTTCCCCTTCTAACTCCCCATTTGAGCTCCCTCCTACTCTCTCTGTATTCCTCTAATGCTTTCTCCGTTCCCAATTGCTTAGACCTAACATACGCCTCTCATTTCTTCCTGATCAAGTCCTTAATATCTTTAGTAATCCACGGCTCTCTAATCCTGCCTTTCCCATCCTTCCTCTTAACTGGCACATGTCTTTCCTGCAACCTTTTCAGTTTTCCCTTGAAAGACTCCCACATGCCGAACGTGGACCTACCCTCAAACAACCTCTCCTAATCAGTATCCATAAGTTCCTGCCTAATCTGACTGTAGCTAGCCTTCCCCCAATTTAGCACCCTCCCCTTAGGACAGCATTCATCTTTTTCCATTAATATCCTAAAGTAGACAGAATTGTGGTCACTGTTAGCCACATGTTCACCTACTGCAACCTCAACCACCTGATCTGGCTCATTGCCCAGAACTAAATCCAGTATAGCCCCCTCTCTAATCAGGCTATCTACATACTGCTCCAAGGACCCTTCCAGTACACATTTTACAAATTCCCCCCCCGTCCAAACCCCCAGCTTCCAATCCACCCCAGGGAGATTAAAATCTCCCACTACAACAACGTTATTCTTTCTGCACCTATCCAAAATGTCTTTACATATACCTTCTTCCACTGCCCGTGGGCTATTGGGTGGCCTATAGTACACCCAACTCCATAATGAAGTTTGTAAACGCAAAACATCACGCAGTCCTTACAAATCAACATCTGACAGAACTCCTTTGTACAACCTTGGCAGCCTGTCAGCCATATTTTCAAAGACTATGTGATTCATAGAATTCCTACAGTTCAGAAAGAGGCCCATCGAGTCTGCAATAACTCTCTGGTAGAGCTTCTTACACAAGCCCACACTCCTGCCCTATCCTCATAACCTCACGTATTTACCACTAATTTTTCTAACTACACATTTTGGGAACCCAAAAGGGACAATTTAGCTTGGCTAATCTACCAAAACTGCACATCTTTAGACAGTGGGGGGAAACAGGAGCAACAAGAGGAAACCTACGTAGACATGGGGGGACATGCAAACTCCACATGACAGTCACCCAAGGCTGGGATCGAACCTAGTCCCTGGCACTGTAAGACAACAGTGCTGCCCAGCAAGAGATGAAGAATTTGTACAATTAGCGATTGGCAAGAGGAAGGGGTCCCAATGTCTGTGGGGGTGTTAAGACATCTCCCAGTGCACAGGGAGGTTGGGGCGCCTGTGCAATGGTGTTCTGAGCTGTCAACAGCTGCTTTACTAGGGAGTATTTAGGCTCCACACCCCCACATATTGGCGAGAATCGCACCCAGGCTCTTTGATTGCACTAAGTGCTGTATGACTGTGACTCATGATCCACCAAGAAAAACAAATCATTCTCTCCTGTTCCCTTGCTCGTTTTGCACTTAGGATTTTTTCATTAGCTCGCGCCGTATGGTTTCGAAGTTCTCTGTGAGACCATGAACGATGAGAAACTGGCTTGAGCTCATTAAAATTACAAGGGGCTAGGAAGTACCTACCCCAACAATAAAGCTGGCCAGATTAGGAGTGCATGGTTCAGCCTCACTCCCCATTGATCATTCCAGTGAAAATTAGGGCTGCCAGGAATGAGGGTAGAAATCACAAATCATGATCCATTTCCCATTTTAAAATGGTTCTGGACTCCATATGACTCTGCAAAATGGCCCATAATCTTAAAATTAAATTTAGGCCATGCACGAGCAGATCAGGAAGCAGTCTTTTACAGAAGGTTGGCAGGAATTTGGAACTCTCGTCCCCAAAGGCCATGGATACTGTGCCAATTGGAGCATTGAGGACAGAGACAGATGGATTTATTCATTAGTTCAGGGTATCAAGAAATATGGAACAAAGTTGTGAAAATGGAGATAGGTTGCAAACCAACTATAATTCAATCGAATGTCCTGTGAAACTGAATGGACTATTGTTATTCTTATATATTACTCTGTTGCTATGAACAGCATAATTTCACTATCACAGATGTAGATGCTGGAAACCAGATGTAGAAACTGAAAATGCTGAAATTTGCAGCATCATCATTGGACAGAGTTAAAGGAGGGAATCTTGTGCTGCTCTTGGAAATGGGAAGCAAGGCAGGCAGGGGAACTTAGTTGAACAGAAGGCCAGAAATCTGCCTCTCAACAATAGGATGAAGCTAAGCTATTAAATTCGGGGAAATTTGAACTCACTGATGGCAAGTCGCCGGGAGAGCTTTTGCGTCAACTGCATATCACACTTGTTCATTCAAGGATCATCTCACCAGAATTAAGATCCCCTTCTCAATTAAATTATCCATGAGTCAGCAACATTTGTTTTCAGATTTACAACTGTATACAAGTGGCATGTAGCAGCGGAGTTTGTCAGTTTGCTGAAGCTAGAGTGAGCAACCGCTACTTTTTTGCTCTTTGGGGAGCGTTGTTTAAGAAAGCGATGATCAGGTTTTGGCAGTGTAAGGGATGCTGTGCAGGGACGCTGGCCGGAGGAGGGAAGGCATCTGGGGCAGGGAGGCAGGCAGGCTGCCTGTGATAGGGTGATCCAGGGGGTGAAGGCAAGGGTGCAGAGATTTGGGAGAGTGGGAAAGGTCTTAATTGCAAGTTGGGTGTAGGGTCCTGTGAATGGATAAGAGATGTTTCTAGAAGGGGTGGTGGGAGAGATATAGTTCTAAAGGTTGAGATCATTGATGTTTGGAATGGTGTTGTGAGAATTCAACCGAGGGCACTGGGCAGCAGGGACAACAGTCACACTGAGAATATGGAATGGGATGTGGTAAGGTGACAGGTCCAAAGATGAGGTCAGAGATTGAATAGCCTCATGGGGTGATGAGGGTGGGGGACAGGGAGGGAGTGCAGTCATTGAAATGGCCCAAACAGCTGGCATGACTTGTGAGTAACTAAAGGGTTGAATGGATCAGCATGGGCATAGGGATTGTAACAGGTGTAGGCTCAGTGGCGAAAGAAGGCATGTAGAGGATGATAGCTCTCAGCTCATGGGTAATGGAGGGAGGTTCAAATATTAGAGGGGCAGACGAATGGTTTCATTAGGTGGGTCAAGGCACAGTTGGTACATGCCAGAAGGAGGGTAGATGGTACTGGAATGTGTAAAGTGCAGTCAGTTGGTAATAAGTGTGATCCCTGAAAGAGGAGGAGTGTCTTTTCGGTTAGGTGGTGTTAAGGATGAGCACAATTGTTCATCTAAATGGACAACCGAATAATCACGATTCAACTGTATTAGAACAATTAGCAGTTGTGTTCCCTTCTCACAAGGCAGCAGGCTTATTTCCTGACTCATAGGTCTCATAACACTGAGATCCCAGTAAGGTATAAGTGCTGCAGTAAGTCTGCACTGAAGGGCAACTCAGGTTTTTTTTATTCACTCGTGGGACATGGGTGTCATTGGCTGGCCAGCATTTGAAAGAACAGCGTTCCGAAAGCTTGTGGCATTTACTATCAAATAATGTGAGTTTAAGACTCGCATTCTAATCAGTATTCTGTAAACTGAGCGCGTGCCTTTATATGCACTGTTTGTGATCAGAACTCCCACTCACCTGACATAGGAGCAGTGCTCTGAAAGCTTTGTTACCAAATAAACCTGTTGGACTTTAACCTGGTGTTGTGAAACTTCTTACTGTGTTTACCCCAGTCCAATCCCGGCATCGCCACATCATATTGAAAGTTCCCAGGGAGCCTAATTCATTTACTGGAGATGTTTTCATGCTATGAATGTACAGCTGGTATGTGATCACAGAAACCAAATCACTCATTTGTATGCTATACAGGGAGTTCTTCTGATACAATCCGTACATTCTCATCCACTCACAAGTGCCACAAGTGTTTGACCTGCTTCATCGACTGCAGTGTTGGCTTGTTGGAGATAGTGGATACCCACAGAATACCTGGCTAATGATACCAGTTAAGAATCCATAAAGTGCTGAGAAAAGGTAGAATGTTGCCTATACCATAGCAAAAGTCACAATAGAGTGAAAAATAGGCCTGTTTAAATGATGGTTCACTGCTTGGACTACTCAGCTTGAATGTTTCAGTACTCCCCATAAACTGTGTCCAAGATGATTTTGGTTGTCTGTGTTCTGCACAACATCACTCAACAAAGAAGCAATGTGTTGTACAGGGCAGACGGAGGATCCAGATGTCTCTTCTGACAAGGAAGAAGAGGATGCCGATAATAAGTAAGGACCCAGATGTTGTGAATGCAATAACGGAAGCTAGGGCAACGGTGCAATGCAACCACTGGGCCCATGACCATCTTATCACCGTAAGAAGTCTCACCATACCAGGTTAGAGTCCAACCAGTTTATTTTTTATAGTAATCTCACAAGCTTTCGGAAACGGTGTTCCTTCATCAGGTGTGTGGAAGGTTCTGATCAGAGAAGGGCGTATAAAGTCACACACGGTTTACAGAATACTGATTAGAATGCAAGTCTTTACAGCTAACCTGCTATTCAAGTCTTAAAGATGTAGACAATGTGAGTGGAGATAGCATTAGCATAGGTTAAAGAGATGTGTATTGTCTCCAGACAGGACAGTAAGTGAGATTTTACAAGCCCTTCTCTGATCAGAACCTTCCACACACCTGACGAAGGAACACCATTTCCGAAAGCTTGTGAGATTACTATCAAATAAACTGGTTGGACTCTAACCTGGTGCCGTGAGACTTCTTACTGTGTTTACCCCAGTCCGACGCCAGCATCTTTACATCATCTTATCGCCACCAGATTCCAGGCTGGGTGAGGCATGGATACATCTCTTCAACAGTGCCATTTTAAACACTGTTAGCTGGCAGGCCGGGATTCTCTAATGGGTGCGAATGTTTTAGTTTAATTTCATTGTTCTTAAGTTCTGATAGCTCCACTAAATTACACAATTTCACAGTCAATCTGCTGGAATTGTGATCCAATTTGAATTGAAACACACCCCACATGTGCAAAATGTATTGCTCAGACAACATTGCAGCATCAATGATTATAGGAGTGCAACACTCTCCGCAAAACACTACATATTCTCAAGACTTCTGGCACCTGGAAGGACAAGTGTTGCAGGCCCTTAACTGGCAAGCCTATCTGCATGCTACATTAGAAGTCACATCACTCTTAGGCAGGGATACACTCTTGTCTCGTAGATACATTTTCCAAAAAGGGGCAATGCCTTACACAGTCATCAGACATGAGCAAGACATGCACAGGCCCCCTTGGTTCAGCAACATCACATTGCAGGTTCTCCTCCAGGTTGACCAGGAAAGGCAGGAGTCCTCTTTCATAACGATGAAAGTAGGAAGCCCTCCTGTCAGACCAAGGCAGCCTGGAAGGAGGTGGCAATGTAGGTCAATGCCAATGGGGCCCACATCAGAATTCTGTGTCGATCTGGGACCCAGAAATAATGCCAAGTCAGGATCCCAACCCCAAAACAAAATTTCTGCCTCGTATATATGGATGTATAAATTAAATTTAAATCATTGCACAGGAAGCAAAGTGGACATTGGGAAATACTAATGGAAGTAAGGGAGAGAGATTAAAGACAAAGGCAGATTTAAAAAATAATCTGTAATATTAATTTTCTTCTGAAGGAATCAGATTCCAAATTTGTAAAATGATTATTTTCAGAGGCAGAGAGATTATCAGAACCAATTATCACTATTATGCCATTAAAAATCTCTCAAACCTAAAAATCGCAGCCTAAATTTTTTTTAAGGTGTTTGTCCTGTAGCAGCCTGTGATTAAAAGCCACAGGTCACACCATTAATGTGCCTTGTCTATTGGTAAGGATTGAAAAAGTGTACAGAATGGAGAGCTGCAATTTTATAGCAACTTCATCAATTCTATGTTTAACTGCATATACTTGGATAAGCCAGAAGTTGCTGTCAGATTTATTCTGTACTAACTGTGAGAGCTGGTAGCTTCTCTGTTATTATTACAGAAAAATCAGAGCTGATGCCCTAAAAAGGTTATTCATGAGTTATGTGACACAGTGATGTATGAAGCATATTACAAATAGGCTGTAAGGACATGCCTCATAGGATGAAAGAATTTCAGCAGTTTCTTTCTTTTTTCAAAACTGAACCTGCGTTCTGCAACAGCTGTATGCTAAGTGCAATATTGATTTATACACTTGGATAGCTTAATTTTGTATATTTGAAACGGTCCTATAAAAACAATGTACAAAACTTTCAAAGTAGATGAGTCAAATTCTAATTTGCCAAATAATTGTCCAAATCTATCTGCAGGTCTAGGTTCTTGTGTGGTCACGTGGTCACTAGGATGATACAGGTACATAAGGGGGTCACGTATCAGTAGTGCAGAAGTTGTCTCCGGAGCACAAGCAGACACACAGCCTGTAAGAGATGCTCAAAGTATTCAATAAACTGTTCGTGCTCCAAGCTCTTGGTCACCAGTTGGGGGAAGCCAGCATTTCCATATGAGTTGGCAGAATGGCACAGGGACTTCACTGCGTTGACCCGCTCATGTTCAATAAAAACATTGCAGATAACTGGGCAAAGTTTCATATTCGATCGACACACTTTTAATACCATCAACCAAAAATTTGATGAATCAATTCAGTCCTAGGGTGTTTGGCACACCCGTACTAGTGGGCTTGTTTAGGATTGCATTGTGCATGGGGACCATAATCTTATCGGCAAGCAACCTCATTGTGATAAAGATCTAATGTTGCAAACGGCCATCATGAGTGGCCAGAAAAAAGTGGCTTGGAGTAAAGGTGGGAAACAGAAATTTTCATGGCACAGGGCACGCCCTTCCCCAACTGCAGTGGCCATCAGACACAGAATAGAATTTCATGTTTGGTGTTTAGTAAATGCTGCAATAAATGTGGCAAATGAAACATTTGGAGAAATGTTACAAATCTAAGCCACCACAGCCTTCCTGTGCCACCAGCCAAACTACAGCTGGTCATTCCTCTTGAGTTCGGAGCACAAACAAGGTAAACAAAATGGAGTTTAATCAGAGCAACCAAGGCACTGAGCCTCCAACAACTGCAGTGATGTTTGTCAAATGTGAGACTTTCAACACCTTGAAAGTTGCCTGCAGCAACGCAAAACTAAAAGTAAAGATTGACATTGGAGCAAAGTGCAATGTACTACCCAGGTAAATGCTGTGAGAAATAGACTCACGTGCAGTACCAGATCAGAACACCCACGTGGGCCCTGTGGCATATGATGGACTAAGCATTCAATATACACTATACACAGGGCAGCTTCAAGCTTCATTTTGTCAACAAAAACATAAGACTACTGCTGAGACTTCACAACTCATATTGGGGCTAATTCATCTTGGCCCAGAGGTACAAGCTGTGCAGCACCTGGCCTGAGAAATGGTAGAATATAAAAACCTACTCAAATGCGACATAATTGTGATGAGACTAGATGACTCAGTACCACCAACAGTCTGTGCTCCAAGAAGAATACCCTGAGCTATGAAGCAGCAGTTACATAATGAGCTGCATTGGATGACAACACTGGGTGTCATAGCTCCCATAGGTGAGGCCACAGTGTTTCAACAATGGTGGCTGTAATAATTGGTCAGGGTTAGCATCAACCCAGTCCACTTAAACAAGGTGTAGCTCAGACCTCACCACCCTGTAAAGTCAGTTGAACAGATTATAGCTGACATGCCAGTGCCAAGGTTTTCAGCATCTTGGATGCAAAATGTGGGTTCTGGCAAATCCTGCTGGGTGAAGAATCCTCGAAACTCACTCCATTCATGTCTTCAATAGGCAGATATCATTTTCTCCACTTGTCCTATGAGATCTCCACTGGTCTTTCAATTGCACAAGGAGCAAATTTTTGCAGGCCAACCCCACTAAATCACCATCAATGACATCCGGGTCTGGGCCATCACTGATAGAACATGATGCATGTCTTTGTTTAGTCCTCAGAATTAGGACCATACAGTTAAAGCTAAATCCTGCTAAAGACAGATTCAGAGTCAACCAGGTTCCATATGTGGATCACTTACCCATAGCTGACAGTGTGAAGTCAGATCCAGAAAGGCTTTACAATAGATGACAATTCCTGTGGAAGTGTGGCAAAGCACATTTTGCAGTTTCCTTGGTATGATTGGGATTGGGTGGGATTTTCCAGCTGTGATCACCCCAAAACCAGGAAATCCCCACCCAAGGTCAATGGACCTTTGCATGGTCCACCCCTGAAAGGTACGATTCCTGTGGCAGTCGCAGTGGGAACGATCCCCCCATTATCTCTCCAAATTCAATCCTTGCCACTGTGAGTTCAGTGGACCCCTTTGTCAGCACCTCCATCAAGTTGTCAAATGGTGTTGTCAGGGGCTCAACACTGCTGTGTTCAATAGACTCAAACAAGCATTCTCAGCTCTGCCGATGCTACAATAATTTGACATTCAAGCACCTGCACTCCTATCAGCTGATGTCTCATATCACAGAACTACCACAGTCTGTTTTCAAAATGCCAAAATGGCCATCTGCGCCAAGGGCCCTCACTGACACAAGAGATTCACCAGGATTTTGTCTGTGCTGGAGTGTTTCAGCTGTGAAGAGAGGTTGGATAGGCTGGGGTTGTTTTCCTTAGAGCAGAGAAGGCTGAGGAGGGATCTGGTCAAGGAGTAGAAAATTATGAAGGATATTAATAAAGTAGATAGGAAGAAACATTTCCCCTTTGTTGGGGTCAATAACCAGGGGATATAGATTTAAGGTAAGGAGCGAGAGATTTAGAGGGAATTTGAGGTAAAACTTTTTCACGCACAGGTGGGGGAACTCACTGTCTGAAAGCATGTTGGAGGTGACAACCTTCACAACATTTAAGAACAGTTAGATGAGCACTTTAAACATACAAGGCTACAGACCAAGTGTTGGAAAATGGGATTAGAACATACAGGTGTTTTTTGGCCAGCACAGACACCATGGGCTGAAGGGGCTCCTTCTGTTCTGTAAAACTCTATGACTTGTTATACTCAGATCGAGAAGGAACTCTGTGCCTAGTTTTTATCTGTCAGAAATTCCACAACTTCATTTGTAGTCATCCTGCAAGAAGTGTTGAATCTGATTATCAGCCACTATTTTTTAAAAAAGTCTCTTCGTATTGAGTCTGCATGGCTGCAGTGCATGATGCTAAAGCTACAATCTCGGTGTTGTCTACAAACATGATAAGGAGCTGGACCTGGCTGATGGTCTTTCCAAAACCTTCCTACATACCATTGACCAGGCAGATTATGAGGAGGACATCAACGCCATCACTACAGAAGTACTTTGCTCCCACCAATCCAGGAACTTATGGATGTCCAACAGACAGATATCACATCCAGACAGCTCCACATGTCATCAGGAAAGGCTGGCTCGAGTCATCAGGTGAGTTTCCCCATGATTCTGCACATTTTTCACTGAGAGATATATTAACTATAGCAGATGGACTGAAACTTCATGGCCAGCAATTCATCATCCCATCTCTTTACAGAAACACAATATCCAGCAAATTCACCAATGGCACCCAAGGTTAGAAGCAATCAGGCACAGGACAAAGGGGTCACCATACTGGTCCTCCATGCATGCTGACAAGGAGAGGAAGATATTGAATTGTGCACTATGCAGTGTAAACAAGCCACATGAAGCTAATGAGCCACTATACCTACATGCACTCTATATTCAATGAAATTCTTTTAAAGATGTTATGATATAAGAAACACAGCATATGACAAACTCCCACAGGTAGCAATGTGATAATGACCAGATCCTCCATTTGTGTGTGTTGGTTAAGGGATAAACATCAGCCAGGATATCACGGATAGATCTTTGGCTCTTATTCAATATACTGCCATTGGATCTTTTACATCCACAAGAGCAAGCAACTGAGCAACAGATAAAGATACATTAAAGATATTATATGAAAGAAAATTGTTGTTGCTATCATGAATGAGTTAATTTGATTTTGAACCAGACAAGTAAAAAGTGATGTGGATTCCCTGAGTTGATGTGAGCAATTCTTGAAAATTTTGGTGAGGTTGGTACAGGAAATGCTGATTGAACTAAGCTGATTGCTCCTAAAATCCTGGCATGAAGGCCAGGATCTTTAGATGGGTTGGGGTCACGAATGGAGGTGGACATTGTGCATAATATGGCATTGCATGCTCCCAACCAGTTCCTGGAGGGGTTGCATCAGATTCATTGCTAGAGAGCTGTGGCTTTTTTAAAAAGTAAATTAAAAAATTTACCTTTGCTCGATTTTTGAGGAAGGCCTACTACCTGCTGTTCATTAATTGGCGTGTCCATTAAAAATCTCAGTGGGCATGTCTGGAATACATCATGTAGTGTACATCATGTAGTGTTTAACGCTTAATTAATTTATTTCCGATACAGCTCCATTTTTTCCGCTGATATACAAAAGAAATTTCAGTATAAACATCAGTGTCACAAAATTAGGATCGGTCATTGGAATATGTAGAGCTGGAAGGAGTGGCACAGTGGCACACTAGTTAGCATTGCTGCCTCACAGCGCCAGGGACTTGGGCTTGATTCTTGGCTTGGATTACTGTCTGCGCAGAGTCTGCACATTCTCGCTGTGCCTGTGTGGGTTTCCACCAGGTGCTCCAGTTTCCTCCCACAGTCTGAATGACATGCTGGTTAGGTGCATTGGTCATGCTAAACTCTCCTTCAGTGTACCTGAACAGGTGCTTGAGTGTGGCGAGTAGGGGATTTTCACAGTAACTTCATTGTAGTGTTAATGTAAACCGACTTGTGACACTAAGAAATAAACTTTACTTAGTTGGGTTGGGGGGGTGGGGGGGGCGGTGGTGGGGGAGGGTGGTGGGACTTGTAATTGAACCAGCAGTTAAGTTGCAAACCAGCTTTCCCAGCTGAGATGTCGATAGAAACGTACATGTATGTTTTTTTTAAAATGCTAGAATTGTTCTTTTTCTCCAGAGTGCAATAGACTCAGAAGCTGACTGTATGCTTATCGTAGTTGGAATGCCTGAGATTTCCTGAAATTTGAAAAAAAATTTACCCTGTTGTTTTCAATCTCAAAACAATGAAAATATTATATTTTATGTTGATCTGGCTACAATTTATCTTCTGTTGCAAAAAATGTTGCGAAAGCGCATTGATGAAAGAGTTGAGCTTTTAAAAGACTTTATTAATGCAGCTCTGTCTTTTCTGCTGAGATACAAAAGAACTATTTGTATAAACACTAATGTCATAAAATTAGGATTGGTCACTGGAATATGTAGAGCAGGAAGGAGCGGCATGGTGGTATAATGGTTAGCGCTGCTATTCACAGTGCCAGAGATGTAGGTTCAATTACGACCTCGGGTAACTGTCTGTGTGGAGCTTGCATGATCCCCCTGTGTCTGTGTGGGTTTTCTCTAGGTGCTCCGGTTTCCTCACACACTCCAAAGATGTGCAGGTTAGGTTGATTGGCCATGCTAAATATTTTTTTTCAAATTGCCTCTTAGTGTCAGAGGGATTAGCAAGGAAAATACATGGGTTACGGGGATAGAGTCTGGGTGGGATTTTTGTCAGTGCACCTTGATGTGCCAAATGGCATTCTTCTGCACTGTAAGGATTCTATGAAGATGACATCAATCAGTGTGAAAGGGATTCGCTGCAAGTTAGTACATGTGCAACAGAGATTAAATTGCCTCAGGTTATGGGAGAGTATAATGTGGAAGGCTGGCCAAGGAGTGCTGGGATTTTCAAGTGTGAATTGAATAAAACCTTGATTTTTAGTTGCATTTCACATTTTGACGTTGTTTGTTTTCATTAAAAATGAATTGCAAAGGACACTTAGAAATTGATTTGATAGAAATGTAATCTTTAGAAAACATTCAAATATTCCACATATTTCAAACTCACACTTCACCTTAAAGAATGCGATTCACTATATTCATAATGCTGTTTTGTCAGGCTATTGCATTTATAAGTAATACCACCTGTGATTTTATTCAGTGTGGACAAAATAATTGTTCTCAATGATGTGCTGATAACCAAAATTGTATTCAGCGTATTAAATCACTCACAATTCATGCAAATAAATACCACATACCAGAAAACTGTGAGTCTAAATAGAATAATTGAAGAGCCTTACAAAGTGGTGAAGATGAGTAAGGAAAGAAAGTGAGGTTAGAAAGAAAGGGTAGGGAGTTCTGGAGAGTCAGAGGCAGCTGGAAAGGAGAGTGAGAAATTATCAGAGGCATGTATGCTGATCATGTACAATAATTCCAGCAAAGAAAGTCATTAAACCAACCTTCCTCTCTCAGTTTTTTCCCTTGTTATATGAATCACCACAATGCTGGTTAATTACCTTCATGTCAACCATCATTTTTGTTTCATTTTGGCAGTGCCGTTACAGCTGGTTGCCCTTTCTGCTGCCAACCTTCCCCATTTATCCAGACTGAAGATTAGCACTATAAATGTTGGCCTGTCAGCACTATTGGCTGATCCCTTCGTATGTAACAAGTCCTATAGTGGGCTTGAACCTAGAGCCTTCAGATTCAGAGGCAGGAGAGCTCCCAATGAACCCTCCTAGTTCCCTGACTAATAATAAACCTGATGTGGAGATGTCGGTGGTGGACTGGGGTAAACATAGTAGGAAGCCTCACAACACCAGGTTAAAGTCAAACAGGTTTATTTGGTAGTAAACGCCACTAGCTGTTGGGGTTTGCCCCTTCGTCAGGTGACTCAACTGATGAAGGGGTAAACCCCAAAAGCTAGTGGTGTTTACTATCAAATAAACCTGCTGGACTTTAACCTGGTGTTGTGAGACTTCTTACTAATAATCAACCAACATGGATTAGAAAATTAAACAGGTTGCTTAAAATTAACTAGTAAAGAACAAAGAACAATACAGCACAGGAACAGGCCCTTCGGCTCTCCAAGCCTGTGCTGCTCATGAGCCCAACTAGACCATTCGTTTGTATCCCTCTATTACCAGTCTATTCATGTGGCTATCTAGATAAGTCTTAAGCGATCCCAGCATGTCCGCCTCGACCACTTTGCTTGGCAGTGCATTCCAGGCCCCCACCACCCTCTGTGTAAAATACGTCCCCCTGACATCTGTGTTGAACCTTGCCCCCCTCACCTTGAACTTGTGATCCCTTGTGTTCGTCACCTCCGACCTGAGAAAAAGTGTGGCCTAACCAACGTTCTATATAGCTGCAACATTGTATGCCAATTTTTAGACTCTATGCTCCATCCAATAAAGGCAAGCATGCCATATGCCTTCTTCACCACCCTTTCCGCCTGTGCTGCCACCTTTAAGGATCTGTGGACTTGCACACCCAGGTCCCTCTGTATGTCTATACTCCTGATGGTTCTGCCATTTATTGTATAGCTCCCCCCCACATTAGATCTACCGAAATGCATCACTTTGCATTTATCTGGATTAAATCCCATCTGCCATTTCTCTGCCCAATTTTCCAGCCTATCTATATCCTGCTGTATTCTCTAACAGTGTTCATCACGATCCGCAACTCCAGCAATCTTCATGTCGTCCGCAAACTTACTGATCACTCCAGCTACATCTTCTTCCAAATCATTTATATATATCATAAACAACAGAGGTCCCAGTACAGAGCCCTGCGGAACACCACTAGTCACAAACCTCCAACAGGAAAAAGACCCCTCCACTGCTACCCTCTGTCTTCTATGGCCAAGCCAGTTCTCCCCCCATCTAGCTAGCTCATCTTTTATCCCGTGAGGTTTAACCTTTTGCACCAGCCTGCCATGAGGGACCTTGTCACACGCTTTACTAAAATCCATATAGACGACATCCACGGCCTTTCCCTCGTCAATCGTTTTTGTCACCTCCTCAAAAAGCTCAACCAAATTTGTGAGGCATGACCTCCCTCATACAAAACCATGCTGTCTATCGCTAATAAGATTGTTCAGTTCTAAATGTGCATATATCTTATCTCTAATAATTTTCTCCAACTATCTCCCTACCACAGACATCAAGCTCACTGGCCTATAATTACCCAGGTTATCCTTGCAACTCTTCTCAAATAACGGGACCACATTTTCTATCCTCCAGTCCTCTGGGACCTCACCTGTGTCCAATGAAGAGACAAAGATTTCTGTTCTAGGCCCAGCAGTTTCATCCCTTGTCTCCCTCAGCAGTCTAGGATAGATGCCATCAGGCTGTAGGGATTTTTCTGTCTTAATGTTTCCTAAAAAACCTAACACTTCCTCCCTTGTAATTGAGATTTTTTCTAATTTTTCTGGTTACAGTAATGGTCTGCTGGCTTATATATCTATGATAAGAATAAGACAGTGAAAAAAATTATTATTATACATGAGTTTTATTACAATCGAAGCTGACTTTGTGCATTGTTTTGGAATTTTTACATTGATCGTTGTATTTTGTGGAGGGACATCTTGTTGCTCGATCGGTAGCATCCTTGATTCCTGAACTAGAAGATCTGGGTTCAAGTCCCAATCTGCGGTTTGTTGGTTATGGAAGAAGGATTCATGGTTCAACAAGTTGGTAATCAATCTGCTTATCTTTCTAACATACACTTGGAAGGTGATGCAGTGTGTGGTGTCCCTTCAAGCTATAACCACTGTCTATAAAGTAAAGAGAAATGTCTATAGTTCCTTGCAGACTATGGTTAATTACAGGCAGAGTGAATAAATTTTACATGAAATAATAGCACTGAAGCTTAAATGCGAATTTAAAGTCTCAAGTTTTCAAAATGGCACATATCAAATATATTAACTGTCTAAGCCATCTTAAGGCTGTAATACAATATTCACAATTAAATCTAGTAAAGAGTTACATTTGTAATCTAAATTATTCAAATTGCTTAAATAATTTAAACAGCATTAGTTTGTTATTTCAATATGCTGATATTACTAAATACATGCAGCTGTATTTTCCATATATGATGTATTCAAATAATGAAATAGGTACAAACCAGGAGAGATGTAATTATTTCAAACAGACCAGGTCAGAGTACAAACTTTGCAAATTGCATTTCTATATTTAATTATGCACGCTTCATAATCATCTGGGCTGAAACATACAAATGCCCTGGAAAAGTCAGCAAGAAAATGTATTTGAATGATTAGAAAAGTCCAGTTGCAGGTTACACGCTGTAAATTGTCCTCCCTAAAACCTCCTCCTCACCTACTTTAAGTATCCTTAAAACACACCGGCATTCCTAATATGTGAAATATCCAAAATGAATGGTTACAGACAATCAAGCAATTAATGGGAGAAGGATCTTTGTGAATATCCCTACCCTCGATGATGGTAGAGCCCAGCAAGTAAATGCAAAACAAAAACAGAAAAGGCTGGGGAAACTTAGCAGGTCTGATAGCATCCATGGAGAGAGAATAAAGCCAATGTTTTGAGTGAAGATGGTCCTTCAGTCCTTCATCACAGCTGAATGCAAAAGAAAAAGACAAGAATGTAAATGCAAAAGACAAGGGTGACAACCACACTCAGCCAGAAGTGGCAAGTGGATTGCCTCCCTCTTCCTGAGGTCCCCACCATCATGCATGCTGCCCTATAACCAATTTGTTTAATTTCCATATGATATCACAAAATGGTTAATTACGCTGGATACTACAAAGGTCATGCGCTCCAATAATATCCTGTAGTGTTGATGATCCTTGTTTTAGATCTAGCTAAATCTCTATCCCAGCTGATGCAATGCATCTAGAACACTGGCATTTAGCTGACAATGTAGAAAATTGTACTTATGTCCAGTTCACAAAAAGCGACACAACTCTAATCTGATCAATTAACACCCTATGGGCCTGATTTTACCATTGCATTGAGCCCATTTTTGGGCACAAAAACTTGGTAAAGTTGGGCATGAGGCGATTCGTGTGATCCGTGCCCACATCTGTGCAGATGCCCACTTTACCAAGGCCCGAAAATGGCCGCAATGCAAACCACGCCCAAAACTGGTGCGACATCAATTTAAATATATTTGCATGCATTTAAATTGATTGAATGAGATGGACGCCCAATCTTACCTGCAATTCCCCTTTACCATTCCACTCGCCCGTCCAGATTCGGCGCAAAACAGACATGCTCGGCAAAGATCTGTTTGAGGCATTCCAGCTTCTGAAGAGGTAAGTTCAGAGCTTCCAACGGCTCTCTAACTCAGATCGATGGGGGGAAGGGGTGGGGCAGGAGGCAGGCAGGTCAGATGTATCTCTGGTGGGGAGGGGGAGGAGAAGGGAGGCTTGATCATTCTCTGGTTGGGGGGGTGGCTGGAGGGAGCGGGAAGGAGGCTTGATGGCTCTCTGGTGGTGGTGGGGGTGGTGGGGAGGGAGGCCAGATCATTCTGTGGTGGTGGGGTGGGGAGGAGGAGGCTCAATTGTTCTCTGATGGCCGAGGGAGGGGGCAGGGGAAGGTCCAATCATTCTCTGGTGGGGCGGGGGAAGAGAGAATGAAGGCCAGATAGATTTCTGATGGGGAGGATGGGAGGGCAGGGGCGGGGTGTTCCACTGCCACTGTGTGGGCAATTGGTTGGGGGGGCGGGGGGGGGGGGTCAGGGGGTCGTGATTGGTCTGCATAAGGGGATGGGTGGATAAGGGGGACAGTTATGTGTGGGGGTGGGACCATCACTCCTAGGCCACTTCATCCACTTTATGAATTAAGTAGAATTTGTTAAGCAATACTTTACGTATTGAAGATGATTTGCCCAAGTTGGAACTAAGTGCTCACACCAGCCAGAAACCTGGAGAGTTGCCTGCTGGTGTTAAAGCCATCAATTAGCTGGGATTCTCCCAGTAAGCAATCCTGGTCAAATCCAAACTAAGAATCTGTGAACTGACTATTGGTAAGTAAATATGGCTTATAACAGTGTTGGTGGCTCCTTATATCACATTGTTAATTATTTGAGAATATATTTAAAGGGCCTTCTTTTACCATTTTGACTTTAAGTGCTGAATCTGAGTGCAATTCAGATCCGACTTGGAAACCTGTTCTCAGGCACTCCCATACGCACTTAATAACCTGGGAGTGATGTGACAAGGATGTGCTTTACAATTTTTTTTTCACTGTGCATGTGCACATGAAGGCTCTAATTGGAGCTGCAGCATTTTGGGCATGATAAGTCTGCCCACAGCACGATTTAGACTCATGATTCTTTTTCAGGCTAAGTGTGTATGGGGGCTCAACCATCTCAGCTGTTTCAGCAATGCTTACAACTCTGTCACACAGACACACTCACTCCTTTCCCATGCTGACAATCTCACACATATTCATCACACACTCACTTCATACTCATTCACCTCTTACACATGTACATATACAATCACAAATCTCTCTTGGGCCTCCACATCCCCCCTGTCTCTCAGCCCTTCCGTCCCTAGATGATCTTGAGCTTCTGTGGTCCCATGTCATCTTGGCCTCGCCTGCCCCAATGGCTCCTCTTGGCCACCACAGCTTTGGTCTCTTCCAGTTCATGGATGCAGAAGGCCTTGCCTGTGAGTTTAAGTTAAAATTTCACCAACTTTGCCAACATTTCCAGTTCATCTAATCAGAAGCCGGCTTCTTAATTCATTTACTGTTGATAGGCTGACTAGTTGGGCCTAACAGTAGCCAACAAAGTGAAAGGAAAGCCCTTCAATAGGTCAAGCTGAAAATATTGCTTTTATTGAAATTTAAAATGACTGCACCTACCATGGATACCCTAGATGAGTCTTGCAGAACTCCTGGGTTCCATGTAACCCAGTTTGCGGAATCCTGCCTTCGAAAATTGATCAATCAGTACATACATACAGCAAAACCGGGACAACATCATGTATTGCCAAATGGCTAGTAACATTCATGCCACACAAGTGCAAGACACTGACCACCTCTAATAAGAGAAAATCTAACCATCTTCCCTTGATGTTCAATGACAGTACCATCTTTAAATCCTGAATCAAAATCATATTGACTTGGAAATATATTGCCGTTCCTTTACTATTTCTGGGCCAAAATCCTGGAACTTTTTCTCTAACAGCACCATAGATGTAGCCACACCAAATGGGCTACAGAAATTCAAGATGGCAGCTCAGCACCACTATCTCAAGGGCAAGTAGGGATGGACAATAAATGCTGGTATAGCTAGCGATGCCAACATACCATTGTTCACAGATTTGATGGAGAGAGATAGGTTTCAGAATAAAAACTTAGAAGCTGGATAAAGCCTGGTCATCTATAAACAACAGACAGAGGCCTGGAATTCTCTGATCTTGCAATCCAGTGGGAGAATTTTCACTCAGCCAAATCTCCATTCACTGCAGCTGGACCAGAAAATCCATAGGCAAGATTGGAGAATTCCAGCCATACTTGCAGAAGTCGGTTCTGTTGAACCAAATAAGTTGCCTAATATTTAAATAATTAATATTTATTCTCCTTTAAATGAGTTCCAAGGCCTTAACTGTAACAACAAAGTTATTGTTTAAATAAGTAAAAAAAAATGGAATAGTATTAAACTTAGAAATTAGATTATTATACCAGATCAGCCCTTCTCCTATTGATTGAAATACAGCTCATGTTTGATACAAACTGGGTCTGAGATTTCTGAGTCGACCATCACCAGTACAGTACAGCAGAACAGAAACCCTCACCTGCTGTAGGCCCAGGCCTGAAATACTGTTCCAAATACCAAGGAATAGTGACTCTTGAATAGGCTGTGTAGGTAGCCCATACCTCATTCACCTCTTACACATGTACATTTACACTCACTAATCTCTCTTGGGCATCCACATCCCCCCGTCTCTCAGCCCTTCCGTCTCGAGATGGTCTTGAGCTTCTGTGGTCCCATGTCCTCTTGGCCTCGCCTGCCCCAATGGCCCCTCTTGGCCACCACAATTTTGGCCTCTTCCAGTTCATGGATGCAGAAGGCCCTGCCTGTGAGTTTAAGTTAAAATTTCATCAAGTTTGCCAACATTTCAAGTTCATCTAATCAGAGGCACATCCGCAATTGCCACTCTAATCCATGGATAGTATGTTAGGAGACACCTTGCCTTTCAAATGGCAGAGAAGGGGCCTGATGATGCCCTTGAGAAAATTCTCATCCATGTGTCATCTCTCCCCAGAAGTAGAACAAAGAACAAAGAACAATACAGCACAGGAACAGGCCCTTTGGCCCTCCAATCCTGCGCACTCATGCACCCAACTAGACCATTTGTTTGTATCCCTCTATTCCCAGTCTGTTCATGTGGCTATCTGGATAAGTCTTAAACGATCTCAGCAAGTCCGCCTCAACCACCTTGCTTGGCAGTGCATTCCAGGCCCCCACCACCCTCTGTGTAAAATACGTCCCCCTGACATCTGTGTTGAACCTTGTCTCCCTCACCTTGAACTTGTGACCCCTTGTGTTCGTCACCTCCGACCTGGGAAAAAGCTTCCCACTGTTCACCCTATCAATGCCCTTCGTAATTTTACACATCTCTAATAGGTCGCCCCTCATCCTCCATCTTTCTAGGGAGAACAACCCCAGTTTACCCAATCTCTCCTCATAGCTAAAACCCTCCATACCAGGCAACATCCTGGTAAACCTTTTCTGTACTCTCTCCAAGGCCTCCACATCCTACTGGTAGTGTGACAACCAGAACCGGACGCAGTATTCTAAAAGTGGCCTAACCAATGCTCCATATAGCTGCAACATCATATGCCAATTTTTATATTCTACGCCCTATCCAATAAAGGCAAGCATGCCATATGCCTTCTTCACCACTCTTTCCGCCTGTGCTGCCACCTTTAAGGATCTGTGGACTTGCACACCCAGGTCCCTCTGTGTGTCTATACTCCCGATGGTTCTGCCATTTATTGTATAGCACCCCACTACATTAGATCTACCGAAATGCATCACTTTGCATTTATCTGAATTAAATTCCATCTGCCATTTCTCTGCCCAATTTTCCAGCCTATCTATATCCTGCTGTATTCTCTGACAATGTTCATCATTATCCGCAACTCCAGCAATCTTCGTGTCGTCCGCAAACTTACTGATCACAGCTTTTACATCTTTTTCCAAGTCATTTATACATATCACAAACAGCAGAGGTCCCAGTACAGAGCCCTGTGGAACATCACTAGTCACAAACCTCCAACCAGGAAAAGACCCCTCCACTGCTACCCTCTGTCTTCTATGACCAAGATGTGGGTATGCCGGCGTTGGACTGGGGTAAACACAGTAAAAATTCTGACAACACCAGGTTTTAGTCCAACCGATTTATTTGATAGTAAACTCACAAGCTTTCAGGTTAGTCCCTTCGTCAGGTGAATGGAGAGTTCTGGCCTCAGACAGAGCATATAAAGCACAGACAGTTTACAGATTACTGATTAGAATGCGAATCTTTACACCTAACCTGCTGTTCAAGTCCTGAAGTGGCCGACAATGTGTGTGGAAGGAGCACTGATCACAGGTTAAAGAGATGTGTATTGTCTCCAGACAGTACAGTAAGTGAGGTTTTGCAAACCCAGGCAAGTCACGGGGTTTACAGATAGTGCGACATGAACCCAAGATCCTTGTTGAGACCATCCTCATGTGTGCGGAACTTGGCTATCAGTCTCTGTTCAGCGACTCTGCGCTGTCGTGTGTCGTGAAGGCCGCCTTGGAGAATGCTTACCCGAAGGCCAGAGGCTGAATGCCCATGACCACTGAAGTGTTCGCCAACAGGAAGGGAACAGTCTTGCCTAGTGATTGTCGAGCGATGTTCATTCATCCGTTGTCGTAGCGTCTGCATGGTCTCCCCAATGTACCATGCTTCGGGACATCCTTTCTTGCAACGTATCAGGTAGACAACGTTGGCCGAGTTGCAAGAGTATTTACCGTGTACCTGGTGGATGGTATTCTCACGTGCGATGATGGTATCCATGTCAATGATCCGGCATGTCTTGCAGAGGTTGCTGTGGCAAGGTTGTGTGGTATTGTGGTCACTGTTCTCCTGAAGGCTGGGTAGTTTGCTGCGAACAATGGTCTGTTTGAGGTTGCGTAATTGTCTGAAGGCAAGAAGTGGGGGTGTGGGGATGGCCCTGGCGAGATGTTCGTCTTCATCAATGATATGTTGAAGACTCTGGAGAAGATGTCGTAGCTTCTCCGCTCCGGGGAAGTACTGGACGACGAAGGGTACTCTGTCCACTGTGTCCCGTGTTTGTCTTCTGAGGAGATTGGTGCGGTTTTTTGCTGTGGCGCATCGGAACTGTCGATCTATGAGTTGAGCACCATATCCTGTTCTTATGAGGGCATCTTTTAGCATCTGGAGGTGTCTGTCACGAACCTCCTCATCTGAGCAAATCCTGTGTATACGGAGGGCTTGTCCATAGGGAATGGCTTCTTTAACATGTTTAGGGTGGAAGCTGGAGAAGTGGAGCATTGTGAGATTGTCTGTGGGCTTGCAGTACAGTGAAGTGCTGAGGTGACCGTCCTTAATGGAGATGCGTGTGACCGAGAATGCAACTGATTCTGGGGAATAGTCCATGGTGAGTCTGATGGTGGGGTGGAATTTGTTGATATCATCATATAGTTGTTTCAGTGATTGTTCCCAATGAGGCCAAAGGAAGAAAATGTCATAAGAACATAAGAAATAGGAGCAGGAGTAGGCCATCTGGCCCTTCAAGCCTGCCCCGCCATTCAATAAGATCATGGCTGATCTGTCGTGTCTCAGTTCCACATTCCCGCCCTCTCCCCATAACCCTTAATCCCCTCTCTTATCAAAAACCCATCAACCCGCGTCTTAAAAATATTTAGCGAGGTAGCCTCCACCACTTCAACGGGCAGAGAATTCCAGAGATTCACCACCCTTTGAGTGAAGAAATTCTTCCTCAACTCCGTTCTAAATCGCCCCCCCTTTATCTTGAGGCTGTGCCCCCTAGTCCTACTGTCCTTTCTGAGCGGGAAGAGTCTCTCCACCTCTATCCTATCCATCCCATTCATCATCTTATACGTCTCAATGAGATCTCCCCTCATTCTTCTAAACTCTAACGAGTACAAGCCTAGTTTATTCAGCCTCTCCTCATAGCTCAACCCCCTCAACTCCGGCATCAGCCTAGTAAACCTCTTCTGCACTCCCTCCAAGGCCAAAATATCCTTGCATAAGTACGGCGCCCAAAACTGCACACAGTACTCCAGCTGCGGCCTCACCAATGCCCTATATAGCTGCAACAAGACCTCCCTACTTTTGTATTCAATCCCCCTCGCTATGAAGGCCAGCATCCCATTCGCCTTCATGACCACCTGCTGCACCTGCAAGCTGGGTTTTTGCGACTCATGCACAAGGACCCCGAGGTCCCTCTGCACCGTCGCCTGCTGCAGTTTTTCTCCACGTAAGTAATAATCCTTCCTATCATTATTCCTACCAAAGTGGACCACCTCGCACTTGCCAACATTAAATTCCATTTGCCAGTTCCTGGCCCATTCGCCCAGCCTATCTAGATCCTTCTGTAGACTCTCCACACCCTCCGCGCAATTTGCCGTTCCACCAATCTTGGTGTCATCAGCAAATTTCGACACCCTACACTCGGTTCCCTCCTCCAGATCATCTATATAAATGGTAAATAACTGAGGCCCCAGCACCGACCCCTGGGGCACTCCACTAGTCGCCATCCGCCAATCCGAATAGCACCCATTGACCCCCACTCTCTGCCTCCTATTTGACAACCAATCCTCTATCCACGCTAACACCCTACCCCCAACTCCATGTCCCCTGACCTTCTGCAATAAGCTCTTCTGAGGTACCTTGTCAAACGCCTTCTGAAAATCCAGAAAGACCACATCCACCGGCTCTCCTCTATCCACCGCCCTAGACACACCCTCATAGAACTCCAGTAAATTTGTCAGACACGACTTCCCCTTAACAAAACCGTGCTGTGTCTGCTCTATCAAGCAATTCCCCTCAAGATGCCTCGCTATTTCCTCCTTGATGACGGATTCTAACATTTTACCTACAACAGACGTTAAACTAACCGGCCTATAATTCCCTGCCTTTTGCCTGGCACCCTTCTTAAACAACGGCGTAACATTAGCCGCTTTCCAATCTTCCGGCACTTCCCCGGAATCCAGCGACGTCTGGAAAATAACCACCAAGGCATCCACTATCACCTCCGCCATTTCTTTCAGAACCCTCGGATGCATTCCACCCGGTCCTGGGGACTTGTCCACAATCAGCCCCTCCAGTCTGCCGAGCACCACCTCTCTAGTAACAATAATGTCATTGAGACCCTCCAGTCCTACCACCTTTCCATCGCTAACACCCGGCAAATTATTCACGTCCTCCTCCGTGAAGACCGAAACAAAAAAGTTATTCAAGACCTCAGCCATTTCCCCATCCCCTACCACTAAGTCCCCCTTCTCCTCCTCTAAGGGTCCAACGTTCACCCTAGCCAGCCTCTTCCTTTTTATATACTTATAAAAACTCTTGCTATCCTTTTTTATATTAAGCACTAGCCCAGCTTCATAGTTTCTCCTACCCTTCTTTATCAATTTCTTTGTCAATCTTTGTTGACATTTAAACCTCTCCCAATCATCTTCTCGCCCACTACTCTTAGCTACTCTAAACACCTCCGCTTTTAATTTAACACTTTCCTTCACCTCCTTCGTTATCCACGGCTTATTACCTCTCCGCCTACGGTCCTTTTTGACCATCGGAATAAAATCTGCTGAGCACCAAGAAAGACCTCCTTAAAGATCCTCCACTGCTCCTCAGCAGACCTACCTTCCAATGCGCTCCCCCAGTCCACATTCGCCAATTCATCTCTCATCCTACCGTACTCCCCTCTGTTCAAACAAAAGACGCGTGTCCGGGAACCCACTTTGTCCTCCTCCATCTGCACCAGAAACTCCACCATACAATGATCACTCTGCCCAAGAGGATCCTTCACCGCAAGGTCCCTAATTCTACCCGCCTCATTACATAACACCAGATCCAGGATAGCTCGCTCCCTCGTCGGCTCCAACACACACTGTTCAAGGAAACTATCCTGGCAGCATTCCAAGAACTCCTCCTCGAGCCCTCCACGTCCAACATGGGTCGACCAATCAATATGCAGATTGAAATCCCCCATAATTACGGCCGTCCCATTCCTGCACGCCGCACTTATTTGCGCGTTAACAGTCCGCCCCACCTCCAGATCATTATTCGGGGGCCTATAGACGACACCCACCAGCGTCTTCCTCCCTTTGCTGTTCCTAATCTCTACCCACAACGATTCCACTTTGTGCTCTTTGGCTCCAATATCATCCCTTGCTACCACCCTGATGCTATCCTTAATCAGCAGAGCTACGCCCCCCCGCTTTTTCCTCCCGCCTATCCTTCCTAAACACTTGATACCCCTGGACATTCAGCTCCCAGTCCCTGTCACCTTGCAGCCACGTCCCTGTAATGGCCACCAGATCATATCCATTTGTGCCGATCTGCGCCACCAGCTCATCCACTTTATTCCGAATGCTTCATGCATTCAGATAAAGTGCCTTCATCCCAGCCTTCATCTGGATCCTATTTCCCGGAACGCCACCAACGATACTCACGCCCCCCACTCCCTTTATTATTGGGACATCCTTGGCCTCTACCCTTACCTGTACCCTCTCCTTAACTTTAGGCCTCGTAATGTCACCTACCCTCGCACATTCCATGTCATCGATGTATCTAGTGTATAGCATCGGTTGAAGATTCTGTGCAGTGAAGAAGTCTTGTTTGAACCTGTGCATGAAGATGTTGGCATATTGAGGTGCAAATTTGGTCCCCATGGCTGTTCCGTGTGTCTGGATGAAAAACTGGTTGTTGAAGGTGAAGGCATTGTGGTCCAGGATAAAGCGGATGAGTTGTAAAATTGCATCTGAAAACTGGCAGTTGTCAGCATTGAGTACTGAGGCAGTCGCAGCAATGCCATCATTGTGGGGGATGTTGGTGTAGAGCGCCGAGACATCCATTGTGACGAGGAGTGTCCCTGGTTCAACTGCTCCATGTGTGCTGAGTTTCTATCGGAAGTCCGTAGTGTCGCGCCAAAAGCTGGGGGTTCTTTGTACAATGGGTTTCAGGATGCCCTCGACGTAGCCAGAGAGGTTCTCACACAGAGTCCCATTGCCTGATATGATGGGACGGCCAGGTGTGTTTGCCTTGTGTATCTTAGACGACATCCATGGCCTTTCCCTCGTCAATCGTTTTTGTCACCTCCTCAAAAAACTCAACCAAATTTGTGAGGTGTGACCTCCCTCATACAAAACCATACTGTCTATCGCTAATGAGATTATTCAATTCTAAATGTGCACATATCCTATCTCTAAGAATCTTCTCCAACAATTTCCCTACCACGGACATCAACTCACTGGCCTCTAATTACCAGGGTTATTCTTGCTACCCTTCTTAAATAATGGGGCCACATTTGCTATCCTCCAATCCTCTGGGACCTCACCTGTGTCCAGTGAAGAGACAAAGATTTCTGTTAGAGGCCCAGCAATTTCATCTCTTGTCTCCCTGCGCAGTCTAGGATAGATGCCAGAAGACCCTGGGGATTTGTCTGTCTTAACGTTTCCTAAAAAAACCTAACACATCCTCCCTTGTAATTGAGATTTTTTCTAACAGGTCAACACATCCCTCTGAGACACTATGAGTCAACATGTCCCTCTCCTTTATGAATACTGATGCAAAGTATACATTCAGGATCTCACCTACTTCCTTGGGTTCTAAGCATAATTCCCCTTCTTTGTCCCTGAGAGGTCCAATTCTTTCCCTGACAACCCTTTTGTTCCTAACATGTGTATAAAATGCCTTAGGATTCTCCTTAATCCTGTCTGCCAAGGACATTTCATGACCCCTTTATGCTCTTCTAACTCCCTGTTTGAGTTCTTTTCTACTTTCTCTGTATTCCTCCAGTGCTCCATCATTTTTAGCTGCCTGGACCTTGCGTGTGCCTCTACTTTTTTGATTAGCCCCACAATTTCACTGGTTATCCATGGCTCCCGAATTCTACCTTTCCTATCTTTCTTTTTTATAGGCACATGCCTGTCCTGCAGCCCTATCAACTGCTCCTTAAAAGACTCCCACATGGCAGATGTGGATTTACCCTCGAACAGCCTCTCCCAATCAACAGCCACCAAATCCTGCCTAATCCGGCTGTAGTTAGCCTTCCCCCAGTTCAGCACCTTATCCATTGGGCAACACTCATCTTTTTCCATTATTATCCTAAAATTTACAGAATTGTGGTCACTATTTGCCACGCGTAGAAGATGGTGTCTTATTAAGATCTCCTTCAGGAACAATTACCTTCTCCTACTAAAGGTCAGGGATTTTATTTGAATATCTCAGCAGGGCATGAAGAATTCCATGAGTGGAAATTCAGAGGTAGCCCAGAAACTGCTTGACAGATGTTTTCTTGAGAAAGGGTGGGCATATCAAAATTTTACCCATCCACCATCTTTCACTGTTTGCAATCAGAAATGGCAGATGGAAAACACAGGTTGAAATCCTGGCAGACAATGTTCTCTTCAATTTTCCCATTTCCCATGGGACAGGCTGTCCCAGTTCTGTTTTGGGCCTGAGCATAAATTTGGGTCAATACACATGCATAAAAGCAACACTCTATGAGCAACCAATTGAGACTAATACATATGAAACATCTTGGAGTGAGCAGCCACTATTCTGGATTGTAGTTAGCAACGTAAGTCTTCAAATTCAAATCAATTCTGACTTTATTTTTTAAGATAATTGGTCATAAAATCCTGACATTTACTTCATTAACCACCTCTCTCAAATCTTACAACCAACAATCAACCAAAAAAATGTTTGGTCTTAGCACTGACCTCTCTAAATGAGCTGCCATACCAAACTTGGAAAAGTAGTTATTTTTCTCTTTCAACTCTATCCAGTTGAGCAGCAGTGCATTTTAAAAATTCCCTTAACACTATTCTTACTGATTATCTCCAGAGTATCATTAGGTTATTTTTCCACATTTAGGTTTGCTATTAGAGAACAAAATAAGTTACACCAGGGAAACATTGTGTGATTAATAATTGATACTGCTGCTTCAGACCTCCACAGAGCATATAATGATGTTTTCATTATTATTTTAGCATCGTTATAATACTACAAGCTATATTTTTAAGTAAGTGCTTGAAGCTTACTTATGCTTGGAGAAATAGTCCCAGAGTTAAGTAGGCTGCATACAGTAGCATCATTTGTATATTTTGTGTTTAAAATTACTCCCAATAAATAACTTATTTTTGAAGGTCTCTTGATCTAACATCAGAGCACTTCATAAGCTTGGGGAATATTAAATGACTTTTATCAACAAAACAAATAGTGTGTCACCCACCAAGCAATTATTTGTTCTAAGTCACCTTAGTTGAGTTAAAAATAGAAGAGTATTATCAGAATATAGCATCTTTGGTTGTAAGGCCTGACTGGCTAATTACTTACCTTGCCAGCACTTTTGGTCACAACAACTAACAATCATTGCAATGGACCAGGGAATATCCATGTCCTTTTGAGATAAATGACAAGGCCACCAGACAGGAATGTGATGGAATACTCTCCACTTGCCTAAACGAGTGCAGCTCTAACACTCAAGAAGCTCGAAACTATCCAGAACCCCAGCTGCGATTGTCCCAAAAAAATTCTAAGTGTCCAAATCACAGGAAAACTGGTGTAAATCACGCTGGGTTTTTTTCAGAGCGACTTCAGACAAGAATCTCCCACACTCTGTTCAATGCTGAAGTCACAATCCTGAATATCATCAAAAGATTGGGGGAGGGTTAGTGTGGAGCCTATTCACAGCAGAGTCTAACAGTTCCAAAACTCTGCGCATTCTCAGTGGCCCCAAACTGATGGCCTGCAGTTTGCTGATCAGCTCGATCGTTGGCTAGCCTGGGACCCCGGAGTGCTTCTCCCATAGCCTGATCACGGCCCTCATAACCACTCCTCAGCCAATCCTGACCTCCCCCCCTCCAGTCCCATAGTGCCCCAATCTCCAGTCATCTCCCCCAAAGCAGTGACTATCCGCCCCCACCAGGCAGCCCTCCCATCGCAAGAAGCCGACTTTCCCCTCCCAGCAGTCCCACTCGCCCAGCAGGCCCCCTCCCAGCAGAACCCCCTACTCCCAGCGGAATCCCCTCCCCGGCTGACCAATCCCCCAATCACTGGCCTCCATCCTGCCCCCGTTGATTGCAATGAGAGAGTGACAGCAGGACCCACCATCCCCATGGATTGCCCCCTAGGGTCTGCCCCCAGGTTGTCCCAAGCCTTAGGCCCTGTCCCCTTGCCACTTGCCCATGCATTGTGGGCAGTGCCAAGGTGCTCCTGGCCATGGGCACTTTGCCCCCTTGGGCAGTGCCAGGGGGCAGAGGCTGGCAGTGCCAGGGTGCCCATGCCCAGGGAGCACCACCCCCCTTCACTCCAGCAGGGTCACCCCTCTAGTTAGCTGAAAGCGGGGAGCTAGTCTGAACCCTGCTGGAGTGAAATACTCCTGGCAAGGTGGGAAATGCTAGTGGGCCCAGAGAATTCAGCCCCAAGCCCACTAATTACATTTAAATTGTATTTAGAACACTATTTAACTAGTCGTCCCACCTCCCAACCAATTTTGGGTGCCACACAGAAGCTGCTGGAAATCCGGGCCTGGGAAATGCAATCACGGCGCAAACGCTCGTGGAAATCCCATGAATTGGCCGATAAGTGATTCTCCTCGCCCGCCATGCTAAAAAATTAGCGCGGCGGGATGGGAGAATTCCCGCACCCACCTCCCCCCCACCCCTCCACTGCCTGTCCGCATGGGCTTCCTTTGGCTATTATGGTTTCCTCCCACAATCCAAAAATATGCAGGTCAGGTGGATTGGTCATGCTAAATCACCCCTTTTTGTGCAAAGCGGTGTAGGTTAATGGGAGTAGCAGGAAATACGTGGGGTTACAGGACAGGGACTAGACGGGATCCTCTGTCGGAGAGTCGGTGCAGACTTGATTGGCCAAATGGCCCCCTTCTGCATTGTAAGGAATCTATGAACAAAGCAGTTTGCTTAATTGAAACCCCAGCCACCACAATAAGAATTTGGTCTCTCCTCCACCAATGCACAGTCATAGCAGTGTTCATCATTTACAAGCTGCACTGCAGTGCAAGAAATCACCATAGCTCTTTCAAACCCACAACACCTTCCAAACCCACAACTACTACCATCTAGAAAGATAAGGTCAGCCGATGCATGGGAACACCACCACCCGGAGCTCCTCCCCATGTCACTGACCATTCTGACTTGGAAATTATATTGCTGTTCCTTAAATGTCACTGGGTCAAAATCCAAGAAATCCCTCCCTTACAGCACCTGACTGCACCACATGGACTGTCGCAGTTCAAAAATGCAGCTCACCACCATCTTCTCAAAGGCAATAAGGAATGAGAATAAATGCTGGCCTAGCCAGCAATAACCACATCTTCTGAATAAATAAAAAAACCCTCTTGGAACAGTGCCAAAGTATTTTTCCACCTCCCTGATGCCTTGCAAGATCTGTGGCTCAGCATGAAGTTCAGCAACTCTGTGGCAACATTTCTCAAGCTGCACATAATTACCACAAATAAAGGATTAGCAGAAGCTGCAGTTATGGAGCACTCAATAATACTCCATCATGTCTGTCTTACCTTATTTATTTGGTTAGGTTTTTTAATTGAATTGATTATTTCATTTAAATTAATTGATTTATCTGCATTTAAGTTATTAATTGCATAATATAAATTAATAGCATCTTCCAAACCTGTCCTTCTACCACATAGAAGGACAAGAGAAGCAGATGCACGGGAACATCAACACCTACAAATTGCCATCCAAGTTACACACCATTCTGATTTCAAACTATGTGCTGTTCCACCTCTGTCACTCAGTCAAAATCCTGGAAGTCACTCCCTAACAGCACTTATGGGTGTACCTACACCAAATGGACTGTAGCAGTTCAAGAAGGCAACTCACCTCCACCTTCTCGAGGGCAATTAATGATGAGCAATAAATGCCGGCCTAGCCAGCGACACCCACATCCCCTGAATAAATAGTTAAGAAATGTACAAAGGTGATAAATTGACAGTTGTATGGGGTATTGGATGATTCTGTAATAAGCTTGGAATTTAATAAACTCGGAATGCTTTCTTGTGGTGGCTTTTATTTCAGCGTTGTGATCAAGAGGACGTGGTGATGGTGTATAACAGGTGGATGATAAGGTATGGGACTGATTGCTGATACGGCATTTAGATGATCCAATCACAACACAGCGGTAATAGGGTATGCTATCCATTCTTACTTTTCTTCCTTTTCTTTATCGTCCTCTTAAAGTTTCCCTCATTTCTTTTTATTTAGCTTGTCCTAAAGTGTGTTACAGATAGGGGATCTATAAACTACTCCCACAAGCAACTATCTTTGATCTTTCCTACCTCTACCCAAACTTACTCCATGGCTGGGATTTTCTGCTCCTACTTTCATCGGGCGATTTCAGCAAAGGGAGCGGCATATCACGCAAGGTGTACGAATTGCATTTTGCACAAATTATAAAAGCATGACACGATTGTTCCGTTCTGCCGTTAGTGAGATAATGGTTTTTCCGATGTTTAGTGCCAAGAACATCATTTTCACACATCAGCAAATCATTGTCGGGCATTTATGCTTGAATTATTCTCCACCCCCACCCCACCCCCCTCCACCTGCGTAAGAAAGTCCATTCACAGCACGATGAGAGCAAAAATGTCAAACCTGACAAGGCGTGCATTCTGGAGGAGTTGAAGTGAGCGCATCACTCAAGGGGGAGAGGATCATGCCCAGATGCTACCTAGGCACAGTGCTATGGGGCAGTGCCAGGGGACAGTGCCAGGGTGGAGATTGCGTGGAGGGTAGGACGTTCTCAATGAATTGTGTTTACTGGGGTAGCCTTTAAAAATGGCACTTGATCTTCAAAACACTAAGTTGCTGGCAGAGTGAGCTCACTCAGAACATGCCCCACCCGGGTGATATTGTAGGATCCACCCTTGCAACCAGCCTTGGGTCACTGACACTGGAGTTTGCACATTCTGCTCATGCCTGTGTAGGTTTCCCCCGGGTGCTCTGGTTTCCTCTCAAACTCCAGCAGGATTAGGTTGACTGGCCATGCTAAATTATCCCTTAGTGTCAGGGTGACGAGTAGGGTAAATGCATGGAGTTATGGTGATAGGACTTGGGCAGGAAGGCTCAATGGGCTGAATGGCCCCCTTTTGCACTGTAGTGATTCTATGCTTCTATGTGTTGGATTATAAGCAGAAAAAATTGCCATTGGTACTGACGACATTAACACATTTTTCCCACTTGTTATCACCCTATGTCTTCATCTTTGAAATTAAGGTCATCCATCACTGTTGCACTACTACCATCCTAATGAACAGAGCTACCCCATTGCCTTTTCTTTGTTTCCTGTCCTTTCAAAATGTCATATACCCTTTAATATTCAGATTCCAGCCTTTTCATCTTGCAACCATGTCTCTTTACTGATTAATCGGATCATATATATATATCTATTTCTATTTAACCTGACAATTCATCTGTTTGGTATGAACATACATTCAGGTACAGAATCTTTAGTTCTATATTTTGTAACCTTTACCCTTGTCTACTGTGTACTCTTAAGCTTGTATCATCTGACCCTTCCTGCCACACTGTGATAATCATTAACCTCATTGCTGCCTTGTTCTCTTGTACCTCCTCTCCCTGTAATTTATCACATCTTCTTCTGATTTGATTTATTATTGTCACATGTATTAACATACAGTGAAAAGTATTGTTTCTTGCGCGCTATACAAACAAAACATGCTGTTCATAGAGAAGAAAATGGGAGAGTGCGGAATGTAATGATACAGTCATCGCTGGGGGGTAGAGAAAGATCAACTTAATGTGAGGTATTCAAGAATCTCTTGCCGCTACTATTCATCTGAAAGCCCATGCTACCACCCAAGTTATACAACTTATCAGAATACTGGTCCCAGCACAGTTCAGGTGAAGGCTGTCAAAATATTTCTACCCCCACTTTCCCCACTATTGGTTCCAGTGCCCCATGAATCAAAATCTATCTCTCCCACATCAATCTTAGAGCCATGCATTGAACTCTTAAAAACATCCCAAACCCTGGATTTCAAGCAGAGTAAGGAGAACATTACTTACAAGTTAATTTATAAAATCATTCATTAAAGTTTTATAAGATGGCAGGGCAGCTGATGTGATGCAACTGCAGAATGTGGGAGATGATGGACACCAGTATGCTCCAGGGAAAACATATCTGCGGTAAGTGTCTGCAGCTGTTGAAACTCTGGCTGAGAGTCATTGAACTGGAGTCTGAGTTACAATGCAACAGGGAGGGGGTAAGTTTTCTGAACATTTTGTTCCAGGAGGCAATCACACCCCTCAGGATAGGGTCTTCTGATTTGGTTAGTGGTCAAGATCAGGGGTGTGAGTGGGAATGAGGTACATATAGGGACCCAGAAATTGGCCAGCAACACAACGTTCTGAACTCCTGTCCTTGGCTGCAGAGAACTGTATCTCTCTCCTATTATACTGTCCCCTGCTACTACCACAATGCTAACATCCCATCCCCCACTAGAATGGTTTCCCACATCACAGTGCCAGTTTTCTCATCTCCTCCGCAGCCTTTGCTTTCATCCATGTAGTCTGAAAGAACCTTAAACCTGTTGAGCAATTGCAAAGGCTAAGGCTCCTCCACTTCTAAAGATGTGCAGGTTAGGTGGATTGGCCATGCCAAATTGCCCCTTGGTGTCAGTGGGATTGGTAAGGTAAATACGTGGGGTTATGGGCATGGGGCCTGGGTGGGATTGTTGTTGGTGCAGATTTGATGGGCCTAATGGCCTGCTTCTGCACTGTAGGGACTCTGTGATTCAGCAATTCTACTTTCTGGGCCCCTACACGTACCTCACTCTCATTCACACCCTGATCTTGACCACTAACCAAATCAGAAGACCCTATCCTCAGGGGTGTGACTGCCTCCTGGAACAAAATGTTCAGAAAACTTACTCCCTCCCTGATGCCTTGCAGTGTCTGTAACTCAGAGCCCAGTTCAATTTCCCTGAGCCAGAGTTTCAACAGTTGCAGACACTTACCTCAGACATGTTTGCCCTGGAGCATACTGGTGTCCATCAGCTCCCACATTCTGCAGTTGTATCACATCAACGGCCCTGCCATCTTATAAAATTTTAATGAATGATTTTACAAATTAACTTATAATTAATGTTCTCCTTACTCTGCTTGAAATTCTCTAGTTTTGATTAGATAACTGTGAAATTAGAAATATTCAACAGCCAATCAACCCCCTGCTTTCCTGCCATGTCACATCTTAATCTTTTCTTTTAGAACACAGATTCTGACTGGCTCCTGGTTACAGGCTAACTCCACGGAGTCTGGTTATTTCCCAAAACACAAGTCATGCTCTCTCCACTTTCTTTTAAGCCTCACTGTTCTCACTTTTTCCCAAAGTCAAATGTTACTTTCCAATGTTATTTCCAGCAGAAAATCTAACGGACGTAAAAATATACAAAAGACAGATGGAACAAGTCCCCTAACTTTTTTCCTTTTCCATTCTCTCCAGTTTCACCAGTAGGCCAGTGTGTTGGGGATTGCAGGGTGGTGGTGACATAGTAGTTGGGTCATTAGGCAGAGCTAGGTTATAATCTTTGAGAGTATTAACATTTTAGTCTTATGTAAAATCATAGTGGAACAACTGGAAGATAAAATACCATTATCAAAAGGCTATCATGGAAACCTGTTCCATGTTGAAATTATAAATTGAGCTATTAAAATCCCCTTATACTTCAACAGATTATACACTTAAGAATTTAACAGGCATACTGGCTTAAAACGTATCACAATGAAGAGCAATAGGCCACTAGCAGGTTTTATTTTAGTTAATCATATTCTCAGTAAGCAGTATGCTTCCAAACGTAGTGCCTACTTTACAAGGAATTTGCCCCAGCCACCAAGCTAAAACTGGACAGGAGACAGCTAAAATGACATGACAGACTTATCCACACTGACGTTGCTGCACCCTCAATGTAAGTGCCTGCACACAAGAACACAAGAAATAGAAGCAGGAGTAGGTCTTCAGGCCCTTCAAGAATGCTCCACCATTCAATACAATCATGGTTGATCTGTGCCAGACTCGATTCCTTTTCTGTGCCATTTCCCCATAGCCCCCTATTCCATGATCTATCAAATTCCAGTGATTCACTGCCTTCTGCGAGAAGAAATTTCTATGCATCTCAGTATTAAAATCACGTTCCAATCTTGTAGCTATTTCCGCTTGTTTGAAACTCTCCCACTAGCAAAAACAACTCACTACCTTTCCTGTCACATCCCCTCAGGATCTTATGTTTGAATAAGGTCATCTCTCACTCTTCTGAAGTCAAAGGAATAAAGACCTAGACTATTTAGTCTCTCTTGATAGGGTAACTTTCTCATCCCGTGACCGACAGAGTACCCTTCATTGTCCTGTATTTCTCTGGAGCGGAGAATTATGACATCTTCTTCGGAGCCTTCAATATGTCATCAATGAAGATGAATATCTCACCAAGGCCATCCCCATACCCTCACTACTTGCCTTCAAACAACTGGTCACCTCAAACAGATCATTGTTTGCAGAAAACTGTCCAGCCTTCAGGAGAACAGTGACCATGACATCACACAACCCTGCCATGGCAACCTCTGCAAGACCCGCTGGATCATTGACATGGATACCACCATCACACATGAGAACACTACCCACCAGATATATGGTACATACTCATGCAACTCGGCCAATGTTGTCTACCTCATATGCTGCAGGAAAGGATGTCTTGAGGCATCGTTTATCAGCGATACCATGTAGATATGACAACAACAGATGAATGGGCACTGCACGACAATTACTCGGCAGGAGTGTTCTCTTCCAGTCGGGGAACACTTCACCACTCAAGGGCATTCAACTTCAGGTAAGCGTTCTCCAAGGTGGCCTTCAAAACACATGACAATGCCGAATCATCAAGCAGAAATTGATAGCCAAGTTCCACATGCATGAAGATGGCCTCAACCAGGATCTTGCATTCATGTCACACTACCTGTAACCCCTATCATTTGGCCTGGGCTTGCAAAATCCTACTAACTGTCCTGGCTTGAGACAATTCACACTTCTTTAACCTGTGATTATCCCTCTCTCCACTTGCATTGTCTGAACCTGTAAAGACTTGATCACCTAAAAAGACTCACATTCCAAATATCATCTTGCAGTTCTGTCTTTGTCTATATATGTCGTGTTTGCAAAGCTTACCTCTCCATTCATCTGATGAAGGGGCAGTGCTCTGAAAGCTCGTGTTCCAAATAAACCTGTTGGACTTTAATCTAACTGATCCCATAAATGATTAACTATTTTGTCTTTGATTATTTACTCAAGTGTCTTGCCAATAATAAATGTAAAACTACCTGGCCTATCAATCTCTGCTTTCTGCATTCCTCCTTTTGAACCACAGGTCACATTGCCTGTTTTCCAATCTTCTGGAATTTTGCAGCCACTTCCATTAAAAGTCTAGTGTGCAGCTCATTGGGTTCTGGCAACTAGTTGTTATGGTCCCTTGAATTTCTCTAACATTCTATGCCTTGTGATTGGAATTTTTGTAAGTACTATCACGTTATTTGAAATCAGCCCATCTCATATCATAGGGATATTTACAATGTCTTCCATCGTGAAAATTGTTCCAAAAAAATTATTTAACATTCAGGACAGCAAGGAGACATGGGGGTTAGTACTGCTGCTTCATGACTCCAAGGACTTAGGTGCAATTCCAACCTTGACTGATGTTCTGGGCCTGATTTTACCATCAAGTTGCGCCTGTTTTTGGGCATGAAATTTTGGTAAAGTCGGGCATGAGGCGAATAGTGCGATCTGCGCCCACCTCCCTGCCAGTTCCCCCTTTACCAAAGCCCAAAAATGGACACAATTGGGAACATACCCGAAATGGGTACAACAACCATTTAAATGTATTTGCATGCATTTAAATTGACTTAATGAGCGTACCCAATTTTACCCTTTATTAACATGTTCAATAATCCAGAATCAGCGTGAAACAGACATACTCCATAAAAATCCGATTTAGGCACTCGATCAGTGAGGGTAAGTGAGGAGGTAAGTGCGCAGCATCTGATGGTTCTCTGCTGCTTACAGATGTCCTTTCGTTGTGGCTATTTTCTTTTACATGTCAGTAGTGGCTCTGTGAGTGTGTTGGAGGGGGGGCAGCGTTCTGTAGAGTCTCTAATGTCTGACTTGCAGCATGGATCCGGGTCTCAGCACTGACATCAAGTATTGTGGTGCTGCTGAGTCCTAGTGCACTAAGCACTCTTCCAGCTGAAGGATGTGCACAAAGCCCTTGCAAATTACATTGCTGCAGCCTCTCACTTTTTCAACGAGTTGTGATTATGGGGAGCATGTGGCTGGGGTAATTGGGGGGACTGTGATTGTGGGGAGCACATGGCTGGGGAAATGGGCAGTATGGACAGTGACTCTTAATGTGCTAGGGGCAAGCAACATTCCTTAACCTCTATGTGTGTTACTCTCCATCTCCAACCCCCCCAGCCACCACCTCACCTGCATCCTCCCCCAGTCCCTTCAGAGTGACCAGATGGCTTTTGCAATGCAGCTGATTGATCTTGCTGTTCTTTTGGTTGTTGCTGGAGCTAAGGAGGAGGAGCTGGAGGGACGCCCGAGCATTACCACTTGCAGGAGTAGAGGAGAGGAGACAACCACCAGAGCCAGGAGGTAACTGCCATTCACACAGAGAGGAGGGGGTGCTGGAGATGGGAGGGAGCAGTTCAATGCACGAGTGTCATTTGAACAGATGTCAGACTCTTTGCATCGTCAATGTTGCCACCTCCAAAACGAGACAATGCAACATCTGTGCAACCTAGGGGCAGTGAGACGGGGGTGGGGGGGGCACCCACTCTTGATAGTGTCAAATTGATGGCCACTCTGAACTTTTATTGTGCCTGTCTCCTTCCAGATTCCTAGTGGAGATGTATGTGGCATTTCCCAGTCAGCTGTGTACACCTGTGTCAAGCAGGTCACTGAAGCCCTGTATGTCCAGGCTGAGCAGTACATCAAATTTACCAGAGCCATCAGGAAGCCTGGGCTGCAGGGTTTGCAGCCATTGCAGGGATGCCTAATGTACAGGGGGCCATCAACTGCATCCACATCGCCCTCAAGGTCCCGCTGCAAAATCCACAAAGATTCATCAACAGAAAGGGGTTCCTGAATGTTCAACTGGTGTGTGACCATAATATGAACATCATGCATGTCTGTGCAAGACACCCAGGCAGCGTACATGACAGCGTCTCTGCCAGGAGCCCTGACATCCCAGAGGCATTTGAGGAGGAGCCCAGGCTGTGAGGTTGGCTTCTGGGTGACATGGTATATCCTCTTTGGACACAGCTGATGATGACTGTGACCGGGGCAGAGAACCACTAAAATGAGGTCCATGTAGCCATTCACGCGATAGTGGAGAGGTGCACTGGGCTCCTCAAAATGTGATTCTCGTGCCTGGACTGATCTGGCAGGACCCTCCAATACAGCCCAATGATCTCTTCCCGCACAGTGCTTGTGTGCTGTGCCTTGCACAACCTTGCTCTGCAGAGAGGTGACCAATTGGAGGAGGAGGAGGAGGCTGACCAACCAGGTGACACTGGGGAGGATGACCACACAAGACAGGCAATAGCTGGTCTGCCTGAAGGCTTTGGATCTCTTGCCAACAGCCTCGCAGTCAGTCCTATGTGGCTGTCAGTCCCTCCTGCATTCCCTGACTCTGTTGCTGCATCGCCAGCAGCTGAGAGAGAAGTGATCTCAGAGGCCCAGCACCTAGCCTGAGGCTCATTGAGTCCTTGCCTCTGGTAGTCCCCCGCATGCCAGAGCCCTCAGACATTCCCTCTTCCACTCGATGTACATTAATAAATTTGTCATGTTCACCAGGGAGTGATGCAGGAACCTCATCATTAACTGGACCCACCGACGTGTCAATATCCGAGATTGTGAACTGTGAGGTGAAAGCTGACACCAAAATGGTGCCACCCTCGGAGGTCCCTCCAGCCATATCCTTTGAGGATTCATCCAAGTTGCTCTGAACAGGATGGGCGGGAGCTGCAGCAGGGGCCTGTAGTCCAGAAGATCCCAGGGCACATGATTCTGTCTCTGCAATACAAGATACAAGGTTAAGTGCAAGGGAGGGAGAGGAATCCAAGATGCCAAACATATGATTCACATTTCTTCATTGAACATAGAACAAAGGACCATGAAAATTACATCACAGGAACAGGCCTTCGGCCCTCCAAGCCTGTAGCGACCAGACTGTCCATCTGATTTGTAATCCTCTACCCTTGGGGACCATATGCCTCTATTCCCATCCCATTCACACTATCATATCTGCCTCCGTGACCTCCCCCCAACAATGAGTTCCAGGCACCCACCACCCTCACTGTGCAAACAAACGTGCCTTAACATCTCCTTTAAACCTTGTCCCTCACATCCAAATCTTGTGCCCTGAGAAATTGCCTCAAAATAAATGGAGGAATAACAGGTACTCATGTCTTGACGGCAGCCCAATCATGCTGTCATTGACAGTCCACATTTCCCATTCCCTCGACAGCTCCAGCACCCACTCTCAAAGGAGGATCCGGAGGTCTGGCTCACCACCTCCTGTCTTCACCCTCTCTCTGGTGTTATAGTTGGTCTTCTCCTGTGGAGACAGAATGAGTAAGAAGTCTCACAACACCAGGTTAAAGTCCAACCAGTTTATTTGATAGTAAACCTTTTTTTACTATCAAATAAACTGGTTGGACTTCAGCCTGGTGTTGTGAGACTTTTACTTTGTTTACCCCAGTCCAACACTGACATCTCCACATCAAGACAGAAGGAGCCGTGAAAGACATGATGGCATGACTACTGCAGAGAATCAGGTGGTAGCCCTTAGAGGGCAAGCACAGTGGGGCTCGGGGGGGGGGACGTGAATAGGAAGGAGATGCTTGGGGGTGTCAGGAGCAGGAAGCACGCAGGGTGCTGGGGAGGATCTCAGGGTGATATGAGGGAAGTTGCTAGATGGGGTTCAGCACTCACCCTTGCTGCCCGGATGAAATCATTGACCTTTTACTGGCACAGTTTCCCGGTTCGGGGGGCAAATCCCCTGGCACTGACCGAGGCGGTGACTTCCTCCCAGGCCGCATTTCCATCAGAGCCCCGGGTCTGCGTCCTCCTGGGAGGAAGAGGGTGTCCCGCCTTGCCTCAGCTGCATCCAGTAACCTGCTCAGATTGCCCTCAGAGTAACAGATGGTTGGTCATGCGCACATTGTCCTGTACTGCCCGCCTGTCCATTTTTGAGTTTTAATGGAGCTGCCCCTCGTTAGGGCAGATCAGCTACAGGCAGTTTGGCAGGGCATTCCAGCAAGTTCCATGCAGTTTGCTTGTTAGCATTGAGGAGAAGGCAAGTCAGCACTTGCAGGTTTGCTGATGCGCAGCGGGTGAGGGCAAGGGGTTGGTCGGATCAGTGCCAGTGCCTCAATGATTGGGGATAGGGGAGAGAGAGGGAGGTGTCACACAAGCATTGGAGTCTGGAGGAGATAGGGGCCTTGTGCGGGAGGGTCCTTGGATCACTCTGCCTGAGATCATTGGGGGAGAAAGAGGGTCCACTGCTGCTCTGCCTAAGATTGGTGGAGGGGAAGGGGAAGGGGCCTATGATCAGTCTGGGTGGTGGGGGGAGTTGGTGGGATAGAGCAGTCGGTAATGTTGGAGGTGGAGCAATGTCCAGGGGAAGGCATTATCCACCCCAGGAGGGATGTGGCAGGGGCGCATTATTCTATCTTTTTTTTCTGTGTATGCACAGTTGGAGGAGTCGATCGGAGCTGCAGGATTTTGGGCGCATTAAACCCCACCCACAGGCCTGTGCAGCACAATTTGGAATCGCTGATATTTTTGCAGGCAAAGACCGTATGGGAGCGTCTGAGGGCAGGTTAATTTACCCTGGTGGAACAGATGAGATGCAGTGATCCTTTTCCTGCGCTGGATGGCAGATCTAGTCTGGGCTGAATTGGCTCTCACTGCGCTGGTCACCTTCTTCCAAGCTGCAGTTATGAGGTTTTTAGACCTCCTGTGGCCATCACAAGATAGTGCACTTCCTGGAAATCCTTGACAGCATCAAGAAACTGACCTAGTGACATTTTGTTAAAACTTGGTGATTGCAGTCTTCTTCCCTTTGCATCAGCCATTGGAAAAGCTGTGCATAGGTACTGTTTAACCACGGCGCTCGCTGTAGTGATTGGCTTAGGTCGGGGTGGGATGGGCTGGTCGCATACTGCCTGCCTGCGATGTGATGTCTTACCTTTGAGCATATCTAATAAAGTGAGAAGCATACAAGCAGACTTGAAAATGCACTATCGTCGACAACAAGAACAATGTCACTTTTCCTGCCTACCATCATAGTTAGACTGCAGAGTGGAAAATCCCACTCTGTGTTCCCACTTGTGAGAAAATCCAGAACTAGGCAGCACAGTTTTAAAATAAGTAATTTAAGAAGGAGATGAGGAGGAATTTCTTCTATCAGAGGACCAATAATCTTTGGAATTCTCTATTCAGACAGTAATATTTTATTGAGCATATTAAAGGCTGAGTTAGACAGATTTTTGATCTACAAGGAAATCCAGATTTAGAGGAGAAAGCAGTAAAGTAGAATTAAGGCCACAGTCAGTCAGATCAGCCCCGATCGTATTGAACAATGGATCAGGCTCGAGGGGGCCAAATGCCCTACTCTTGCTCCTATTTTTTATGTTCTTATGCTTTTACTCAGCCTTCCTCCTGTTCCCTCATCAGCTTCACAATGTGAGTCTCCCCTCTGCCTGACCATTTAACTGAATGGCGGGGAAAAATCCTGGGGGTTCCCAGCTGTGGCCTCCTGCCTGTGATATGCTGCTCCCACCCTACAGGTCAGGAAATGCATCTGATCAACAGGACTCCAAATGCAGTTCTAGAATCAGCCAGGTTTCCACTACTCCAGACATCCCAGGTGCCATGCTCACTTTTTGAATTGTGTCCACCACACCTACCACCCTCATATCTCAAATCCATTTTATAATAACTCAGGAAGCCGACTGGAAAGGAACGATGTTTTATTCTTAACTCAAAAGCTAAACCACAACCCTGTGGTGTGGATACATAAGTCCCGTCTTGGACAATAGAACACTGGACCCGCTCACAGGTCTACTTATCAAGGGCTCAGGAGATGAGTTTCACCTTGGTAGACAGTTGCTTATTCCCGAGGGAGCCCGTATTCCTTGAGACCAACAAGAAGATAAATTAAGGGTTCTCCATATAAGTCCTGAGGGTCATCACACCTTTAAAATCGGATAGTCTTCATTTCTGCCCCAGCTATTGGTAGAAATTGTTAGGTGACATGTTTTCCTGTTGAAATGCAGTGTCTTGCATTTTGTTTCTGTCTTCACGGAGGAGGACGTGAATAATTTGCTGGGTGTTAGCGATGGAAAGGTGGTAGGACTGGAGGGTCTTAATGACATTACTGTTACTAGAGAGGTGGTGCTCGACAGACTGGAGGAGCTGATTGTGGACAAGTCCCCAGGACCGGATGGAATGCATCCGAGGGTTCTGAAAGAAATGGCGGAGGTGATAGTGGATGCCTTGGTGGTTATTTTCCAGTCATCGCTGGATTCCGGGGAAGTGCCGGAAGATTGGAAAACGGCTAATGTTACGCCGTTGTTTAAGAAGGGTGCCAGGCAAAAGGCGGGGAATTATAGGCCGGTTAGTTTAACGTCTGTGGTAGGTAAAATGTTAGAATCCGTCATTAAGGAGGAAATTGCGAGGCATCTTGAAGGGAATTGCTTGATAGGGCAGACGCAACACGGTTTCATTAAAGGGAAGTCGTGTCTGACAAATTTACTGGAGTTCTATGAGGATGTGTCTAGGGCAGTGGATAGAGGAGAGCCGGTGGATGTGGTCTTTCTGGATTTTCAGAAGGCGTTTGACAAGGTAACAAGAGGTTATAGCAGAAGGTCAGGGGACATGGAGTTGGGGGTAGGGTGTTAGCGTGGATAGAGGATTGGTTGTCAAATAGGAGGCAGAGAGTGGGGGTCAATGGGTGCTATTCGGATTGGCGGTTGGTGACTAGTGGGGTGCCCCAGGGGTCGGTGCTGGGGCCTCAGCTATTTACCATTTATATAGATGATCTGGAGGAGGGAACCGAGTGTAGGGTGTCGAAATTTGCTGATGACACCAAGATTGGGGGAAAGGCAAATTGTGCGGAGGGTGTGGAGAGTCTGCAGAAGGATCTAGATAGGCTGGGCGAATGGGCCAGGAAATGGCAAATGGAATTTAATGTTGGCAAGTGTGAGGTGGTCCACTTTGGTAGGAAGAATGGTAGGAAGGACTATTACTTACGTGGTGAAAAACTGCAGCAGGCGACGGTGCAGAGGGACCTCGGGGTCCTTGTGCATGAGTCGCAAAAACCCAGCTTGCAGGTGCAGCAGGTGGTCAGGAAGGCGAATGGGATACTGGCCTTCATAGCAAGGGGGATTGAATATAAAAGTAGGGAGGTCTTGCTGCAGCTGTATAGGGCATTGGTGAGGCCGCAGCTGGAGTACTGTGTGCAGTTTTGGGCGCCGCACCTGCGCAAGGATATTTTGGCCTTGGAGGGAGTGCAGAGGAGGTTTACTAGGCTGATACCGGAGTTGAGGGGGTTGAGCTATGAGGAGAGGCTGAATAAACTAGGCTTGTACTCGTTAGAGTTTAGAAGAATGAGGGGAGATCTCATTGAGACGTATAAGATGATGAATGGGATGGATAGGATAGAGGTGGAGAGACTCTTCCCGCTCAAAAAAGACAGTAGGACTAGGGGGCTCAGCCTCAAGATAAAGGGGAGGCGGTTTAGAACAGAGTTGAGGAGGAACTTCTTCACTCAAAGAGTGGTGAATCTCTGGAATTCTCTGCCCGTTGAAGTGGTGGAGGCTGCCTCGCTAAATATTTTTAAGAAGCTGGTTGATGGGTTCTTGATAAGAGAGGGGATTAAGGGTTATGGGGAGAGGGCGGGAAAGTGGAACTGAGCCACGACAGATCAGCCATGATCTTATTGAATGGCGGGGCAGGCTCGAAGGGCTAGATGGCCTAGTCCTGCTCCTATTTCTTATGTTCTTATGTTCTTAATTCTGGAAATTTGTTATTCTGAATAATTAGCTTAATTCTTTAAAACCAGCTGCCCTCGGGACAGATTACGATTTTGATATAGTCATTTAGCAGGCCAAATGAGGAAAAGAAGTATCGTTGCCATTGGCATTGGTGTGGTTGATTGGTACCCTGTGTCACACATTTGTCAGAAAACTTCTCAAATCCAATCTTTAGCAATTCTGTTGAGACTTGTGCAAATAGGGTAACATATTAATTAGTTATGCTAATTACATTTGATTTGATTTATTGGATAATGGACTTTCCCAAGCCATAAAATCCAGACTTTAGCAAAACTTGGAAAACATAATCTCTTTGCTATTAGGAATAATTAGTAATACATTATGCAAATTAAGCCTATTTTGCATAGATTGCTTTATTTAATTAAAAATATGCTCGCCAATAACTCAAAACCCATATCTCCCTGCTTTATGAAGTAAAATTAATTAAACACTTTTCATATCAGTTTGCATCAAGTCAGGAGTCTTCTTTAAATACTCGATGTTATAATTGTTTTCAACTGGCACAATGGAAATATTTTGTCTAGATAGTAATTTTTTAAAAATACAGCAAAGACAAACTGCAACTTCATGACCAAGAATGCTGTATATGCTTCATGGTGCATTGTTTAAGCACATCCTGTTTTGTGAGAAAAGTATATAACAATTTATTTTTTGAGAATGAATGGACCTGAAGATAATATCAAATACAAAAGTTACAATTGCACAATGCAATAAAATGTGTATTAAATATCCTAATTATAAAACAATTGGGAAATGTTCAGTTCTCTTATGAAATTAAATGGATTAATACACCTAATATTGCCTCCATTGCCATTATAACCTTTTCAACAGAATTGATAATAACTGTATTTGTCTTCTAACTCTTCTAATAAATATGGAACTAAGTACAGACTGATAAAATCAACGATTTTTAAACCAATGATAATGAATGGTATTTTCCCTACTACACTTTGGTCTGTAACATTGGCATATTAAAAATGCATTTCGTCTTTTGCCGAGGAATTTTTTACTGGATTGATGTCCCTTTAAACGCAAAGTTTGTTTCTGCCAACTGTTATACATTTTTTGTTTTGCTTCTGATCATTTGGTTGCTACGCCTGCCGTGCAGTCTGTTTTAGCTCTTATACCCTGGACAAAGAATTGCAAATAGACCTCTTGTTAATGCAACAATATTTATTTACACACAATTAATAATCACCCACCCAATCAACAATAAATTATTCTATTGAATACCAAAGTTCAAGTCCAATACTAGACCTTGACTCAACCTTTGTGTGACTGGCAAGTACCCAAGCAGATATTGGCCTTTATCTATGTGCTGGTCTCTGTAGTACTCTTCTTATCTTGTCCTTTGGTCTGGTCTGATACTCTCACTCTGGTCTTCCTTCCTTCTTGGGTGGGATGGCTCTTCTCATGCTGGTCATTGCTGGTGGTGGTCACCGTTGTTGTCATTCATTGGGAAGAGCTGTTGCATAGCACCCTTTATACCTCGTTAGTTTTCACGCCCTTTTGGCCATTGCCAATCAATCAAACATGACTCAATCACTGTGACCGATAGGATCCAATCAGGTACTACAACACAGACAACTGGGTGTGTACTCAATGGCCATGCCTGTAGGTGCTGGAGTCACGAATCACACCCCTCCCTCCCAAATCTGAATCATGTTGGTTTTGAGTTCAAGTCCCAGGCCTGATACTTGTGCACATAATCTAGGGTGATAGCCATTATAGTGTGGATGGAATGTTGCAGTGATGGAGGTGCTGCCTTTTTGTTTGCCCTCCCAGATGATTGGAATTACTGTGAAGAAGAGCAGTATTGGTCAGATCCATATAGATCTCTCAAGTACAATCATTAAAACAAACCAAATAACCTGGTCAATATTTCATTGGGCTATTTGGTTGTCATTTCTAAGGCATTAATACAAGCAAATTGGTTGACACATTTTCATATGTACAAATGTGATTCCACTTCAGAAGTACTTAATTGACTGTAAAATGCTTAGGGTTGTCCCAAGGTCATAAAAAGTGCTCCACAAACAATTTTCCTTACCCATATTTATTCCATAACTCTTCATAACCTTACATAAGAAATATTTTGATATCAGGCTTGAAAACTATAATTATCCCAGCATTTACTGCTCATAATTTGTAGTGATCAAGTTAGAATGGGAATGAACATACAAATATACGAATAAAGAGCAGGAGTAGTCCATTTAGCCGCTCAAGACTGCTCTGCCATTCCATAAAATCATGGCTGTCCAAATAGTAACCTCAAATCTGCACTCCAAATATTCCAGATAAGCTATTACCCTCTTGTTTACCAAGAATCTATGTAGTTCCGTCTTAAAAATATTCAAAGACTCTGCTTCCACAAACTTTTCAGGAAGGGTTTCAAAGACTCACATCCCTCTAAGAGAAAGAATTTCACCTCAGTTCTGTTTTAACTGGGTGACCGCTTATTTTTAGACAGTGACCCCTAGTTTTAGATTCTTCCACAAAAGGAATCATCCTCTCCACATCCACCCTATAAAGACCCTCAGGATCTTACGTGTTTCAGTCAAGAACAGGCTTCGCTATGGGGGGGGGCGGGGGGGAGTTGTATTTAAATTTAAAAACCTACTGATGCTCAGTGGGAAGAATTTTCCCATTCTGCTCACTACAGGAATCAGAGCGGGCAAGGGTTGGATCATGGAAAGGTCAGTTAACCTCGGGCGGAATTTTCAGTTTCGGGGCGACTGCAGCCGGAAAATCCTGCCCAATATCCAAGCTTACAGGCAAACTATGGCCATATTGGAAACAAAGTTTGCTCGTTGTCAATTATACCCAAATGTGAATTGTGAGCTACAGGAAGAAATAACAAAGACAGATATAAAGGAAGCGTGGTGAGAGTTCACACAGATTTAAATATTAACTATTAGATGACAACTAAACATTGCCAGCAGTTAGTTAATATAGAGGTCAATGTGATCAGGGCATTGAAGAAATGCAGTTCATTGGGAGGACAATGGAATTATGGTTAATGGTTCTAATCAAGGTTTACAATTCTAAGGCAGTTTTTTATTTCCCTGAAGTAAGGTAAGGACACAAATGGATATGATATTTAAAGGACAAAGGAAAGCTGTAGGGTTAAATTATTTTCTGATTAGACTGTTAAAAATATTAAGGAAGAGGTACGCATACGTATACAATGCAAACTTCTGTGATGGTGGGTTCTTTGATGGTTAAAGGCAACATGGAAAAATTCAGCACATTGTTGATTACAATCAGCATAGTAAAAAGAACTGCGAAGATTTTAGAACAGACACAATTGTTTTAGACAATATAGGTTCCATTTCACCAGAGTTAGGACCAGATTATTGGCACATAGAGTACACGATGTGAAATGGATGGGAGATTACTAACAAGCAATTGAGCAGGGAATTGAAAAGAGTGAAGCATGAAAGGCAGGAAAAGTAAGAGAACAACAAGAGATATGAACATGCAAGTAAAACTGTAAAAGTTGATTTAAAAAACACATACAAACCACAATATTTTCATAGCAATTTGTGAAGTGTGAGGAAAACAGTGATGTGACATGTTTATAATTTGCATTGCTAAAGTTGGAGGATGAGCATGAAATGCAAGTGGAATGGTATACAAAGCATATAAGTGGCAGGCCCAAAGGTGAGAAAAATGTAGCATTCCCAGTCAGAAGATACGATACTATTTAATAAAGGAGCTGACATATCATTAGCACTAGACTGGCGGATTCAATTTGAGTTTGTCTCAGGGAACTAAAGGAAGTAAATTAGTAATAGGTTAATAGGTAACTGTTACAGACTGCCCCATCAACATGAGAAATTGAATGATTTCACCAAATATGAAAGAAGCCACTGCAAAGAAAGAGGACTAAAATTGTGGATGATATCAAATTCATGGGGCCAAACTTTCTGGCTCGGGAAACCTGTGGACTTTCATGGCTTGCAAACCGATGGATGTATGACTTCACATGAAATTTTTGACTTTTCACACCATGGTCAGGTTTGCAATGAAGTTTGTCAGCCATGCTGACATGTGTAAAGAGTATGGATTGAGATTGGTCAATAAGAAGGCCCACCTCGATTCTCCCGCACAATATCCCACATCCCAACAGTGTTTAAATGACCCTAAACCTCAGCCCTCACTTCCATCTCCTGCCACCCACTCCCACATCTATCTTAAAAAATCAGGGTGTATTTTAAATTTTTGGAACATTTTCAACCATGAAGCATCTGAAAGTAATCTGAAGTTTTTCTGGATATATTTCAGTGAGATTCTACGTTGCCAAAAAGTGATGTCTCATCCTTCCAGGGATGGAAGAGGAGTAGGTGACCTGTGTACACAATGGCTGCAAGAGGCATAGGGAAAGCAGCAACTGTACCTCTGAATCTGCAGCAGGACAGGAAAGAAACAGAGACCGCAGAAGGTAAACTATACATGCCCTCCTGTCACCTGATGTTGGTTGCAACCCATCCATGTCCTGTGACTCACCACAGATCCCAACTCTATATTAGCCTTCAAGGTACCATTATCCCAGCTGGTAGCTTCAAGTGTTAGATCAAGTAAGAGATCTCCTCATAATTACAGTATTTTTGTTGCTTTGTTATCTCTTCTTCACATTCTTGTGGGTAAGCAGGAGGCAGTTGATTGGTATCTGAAAGCAGGAGCTCAAAAAGAGTAGGTTGGTTTGATAGAATTTGTGTGGAAATGGAAAGGCAGTTCTCCACTGTGACAATATCAGCTGCTTGCTCGTTACGTCAAATAGCAGGATTAGGGTGAACTTGGAATTGAGAAGGATAAAGCAGTAACAAACCATCATCCTCAATGTTCCCAGTGATTTTGGATGTCGCAGGCCTTTTCACAGTCAGCCCTATAATGTGGACAACACTGTATCCGATAGAGCTGAGGAGATGTGGGCATCCTTTATCTTCCATCAGTTCTGCTCTACTCCTGTCTCTTGTGTATCACCTTGCCCCATAAGAAAGAGGGAACACAATTGATGGTTGCATCGCACAGTGTTTGGATGAATAACAGGAGGAAGGTGAAAACAGTGAAATTTGGGTGTGAATCTGGTAGCTTTGGTTGGTACACCAGCATGTGATGATATGGTTAGATATTAGGCTTGAGTCCTGAGGACTAGGGAGTGCTGCTGGGTGAATGATGAGACTAAGCTGCATTAAGCAGTGAGAGAAATTTGAGGTGAGTGGATAGAAGATGGCATCTGAAGATGCATTCACTGACGTTGATCACCCATGTGAGATCATTAGCCTTGTGGCATAGCTGCCACATCCTCAGGTGCAGACTTCAGGAGACTGGATCATCGAAGGATCATCTGGATTCAAAACATCAGCTCTTTTCTCTCCTTACAGATGCTGCCAGAGCTGCTGAGATTTTCCAGCATTTTCTCTTTTGGTTGCAGATTCCAGCATCCGCAGTAATTTGCTTTTCTCCAAGAGTTGACCTTGCTGGCCATTTGTTCATATTTCATCCTGAGCGTCATTCTTGAGGGTTTCCTGCCCCCAACTCCTCCAAATGACCATTGAGTCTCTCTTTCTGCACATTGCACCACTATGACCTATACCACCACATCCTTCACTCTGATTGTTGTTTACTATGGACTTCAGTTTTAACTTGCATTGCAGCAATGTTTTGTGCAGCTTCATTTTAAGGAACAGCCTGTCATTAAGAAGAGTAAGCTGCCAGTTTTCAAACAAGCTGCCAGGGTCACCTACTATCTGTAGAGCTTGGCAGCTTGTATAACAAAGGAGAAAGCAGCTCGGGGGCCACACAAAAATCTCAGAATCACAGAATTCTTTTGACAAAAATGAAGGTCATTCAGCCCATTATGTCTGCATGGGTTCTGCAAATGGGCATTATGACTTAATGCCCACTCCCCTGCCTTTTCCCCATACCCCTGCACGTTGTTTCTTATCAAGCATTAGTCTAAATCCCTCTTGAATGCTTCAGTTGAACTTATCTCCATCACACTTCCTGGTAGGGAATTTCAACCAGACTCACTCATTTTGGGTAGTAAACATTTTCTGACATCACATTTGCTTTTTTTGCAAAACACTTTAAATCTGTGTCCCCTCATTCTTGATTCTTTTATGAGGGGAAACAGTTTCCCTCTATCTACTTGTCCAACCCCTAATGATTTTGAACATCTCTATCAAACCTTCTCTTAGCCTTCTTCTCTCTGAGGAAACAGCCTCAACTTCTCTAATCTATCCTCATGATGAAAGCTTTTCAACCCTGGTACTATTCTTGTAGACCTCATTGGCACTCTCTTCAATATGTTCACATTGTCCTTTGATATGGCAACTGGAACTTTACAACATATTCCAGCTGAAATCTGATTAGTGTCTTGTATAAATTCAGCATAACTGTGTTCAAGCCTTTATTAATAAAGCCCAATATGCTATGCTTTATTAACTCTCTCTACCTGCCTGCTATTTTCAATGAGTTATGCACATATACAGCCAGGTCCCTGTGCTCCTTTAAGAATTTCATCCCTTATTTTGTATTGTCTCTCCATGTTCTTCCTACCAAAATGCATCACCTCATACTTCTCTGTATTGAACTCAACCTGACACCTAGCTGCCCATTCCACCAACTTGTCTTTGTCCTGTTGAGATTCTACACTATCCTCTTTACAGTTTACTTCCAAGTTTTGTAACATCCACAAACTTTGAAATTGTCCCCTAATTGCTCATCTAATCTAGATCATTAATATGTATTAGGAAAAGTAGGGTCCCAATATCGAACCCTGGGGACACCTTGACAAACATTCCTTCAGCCTGAATAATATCAATTAGGCATTACACTCTACTTCCTTTTATTCTAAGAGCTATAAGTTTTCTTACAAGTCTGCTAAGTGCCGTTGTATCTGAAAGTCCATGTACACCACATCAACAGTGTTATCCTTATTAACCCTTTCTGTTATTACTCAGATAACCCCAGCAAGTTAGTTAAACACAATTTCCCCTTGAGAAATCTATGCTGCTTCTCCCTAATCAGCCCACGTCTTTTTCCATGTGGCTACTAATTCTTTCCTGAATAACTATTTCTAGAAGCTTGCCCATCACTGATGTTAAACTGACTGGTCTGTAATTGCTGGGGCTATCCTTTCAAAGTGATTTGAACAAAGCCATAACATTTGCAATTTTTCAGTCGTCTGGTATCTCCCCAAATCATTTTGAAGTTTTTCTCCATTTAGCTAGGAAGTTGCCTTTTTATTCCTCCCACCAAAATGGATAACCTCATACTTAGCAGATATCCACTGGTGGGAGGGGCACAGTTTGATAAGGGTCCCCTGTTCAGGGGCAGAAGCACCTTTGGTGGCTGCTGGTGCTGGAGTTGGTGCAGACATAGGCAGAGGTGACTGTGAGTGGCTGCTTAGGACACTTAGGTTGTCCTAGCTAGAGACCGCTGAAGTATCCAGCTGATGCTTATCCTCCCTGTGGATGCCAGAGATCACCATGGGAAGGTTGGCAGCCACCATAAAGACCTTGGTCCAGCAGACTCTGCTGGATTTGCATTCATCCTTGCACTCCACAGCCACACACATTGGTGGGCACTATCATGATGTAGGCCATATGTGACCTGGCACCCTGACCTCTCTCCAGGGTCCCCATCTACTCCAGCTAGATACTTCAGGGGCCTCCAGGTAGGACAACCCAAAGATGTGCAGCCACTCACAGTCCCTCCTGCCTGTGTCTGCATCAACTCCAGCAGACAAGCCATCAAGGGTGCTTTTGCCCCTAAACAGGAGACCCTTATCCAGATATGCCTCTCCCACCAGAAAACATCCGCCAAAATCATCACAGGCATCCGGTTGTAGCAGTCAGCATGCTGTCTCTGCCTCTGCTGTGGATGTCAGGTCTGCATCAAGGCATAGTGGTAGGGTTAGGAAAGTCATAGGATTTTGATGTCACCTCAGAGTCATGAGTGCTCTGTCACTGTGGACAAATTGCATTTTTTGAAAACAATTCCACGGGCCTGTGAATACAGTGATCAGGTGAAAGTGTTTTGGTTTGGATCTTTATAATCTTCTTATTCCTAGGTTCAACTTTTCTCACACACAAGAGTCTCCCGTTTTAAAATTAGCATTTCTATGAAGCCAACCTCAGTGCCACCTGGCACTACATCCCTGTGTGTTGTCAGGGAGATGTGTGTAATTTTTTATTAGGTGTGTACGATGGGTGAGTTCTCAACCGTTAGTCCTCAAGGGACAACAATGGCTTAGTAGCGTTCATCAGCATTGTGAATCTCTGAGCATCTGGGTTACCTAACAGATTGTGCAGCAAATCAAGACACGCACTTTAGGATGAGAGCCTACACTGGTCCACGCTTCCTTCACAGCAGTGACTGCATCCTTGAATGGCTTGGGAAAAGTCCAGCATAAACTTAAATCGCTGTTCTTCCTGGCTGAACTTTAAGTTGATAGAGGGAATGTATTAACAACAATGATCACAGTTAAGATTTGACCCTAGTCACCGGAATCCTGCCTCTGTTCACACCGCTGGGATCTTAGGGTCTCACTGATGGTGTGCCTTCACCATGGGTTTCCTGGCGGCGAGGGATGCATTCAACAAGAAACCTCCTTGACAACAGCAGGACCATGAGATCCCGTCACCTGCAAGAGGTGCATCACCTCGAATTGTGGCAAAACATGCTGTGGTTCAAATCCCACTCAACGAGTCATGAACACTTAAGGCCTCAGTATGAATGCAGGATCCATCCTCACAATGATGGTTCAGCTGTTCCTTTAGATGTCAGGAAATGGCTTGAAAAGCTTTTGATATCTCTGATGATCTGCCTTAGGTTTACTCCCTTTGGAACCTTTCAGCTTTGAGGGTATCGCAGACATGTCTCCCAGGTCTCCCCAATTCCATGACATCATAGCACTGATGTTGTCCCTCTGCATCCCCCTGGGCTTCTTGCACCTCCTTAACTTCATTCTCTGAGAATTGTGAATGACACAGAACACTGCAATGATCTCACAAACTCTCTCCAGTGCATATTGCAGAGTACCACCTGTGTGGTCCATGTGTCTAAATCACATCTTCAGGAACCCCATGGTCTGCTCTACGAAGAAGTGTGTGATGGCATAAACAGTGTTGTACCTTTCCTTGGCTGGAGTCCAAGGATGATGCATCAGAGTTAAGAGCCAATATTTAAGTGGGCAGCTCGTCTCCCCCAGCAAACTTGCTTGCAGATCTTCTGACTCCTCAAAGATCCCAAGCACCTAGGAATGACTGAGGATGTAGAAATCATGGTACACCAGGAGCAGTGCAGCACTATGGCAGATAAGCTTTGTATCTTGCACTCACCTTTCAATCTCTGGCAAACTGAGTACCGTCTTGATCATGCCACACTTAATCAATCGGGTTTGATCAATGTGATTTCCTGCTGGCGTGATGCAAGATTGCAAAGGCTAATGGGATTCCAGTGAGCAGCTGCTTTAATAAGCATTCATGAGATGTAAATGATTGCAAATTATGTTCAAGTCTCCTGTTAGCAGGAAGAGCAGAGCACTGTTAACTCGCCGTTGGGAGAAGTGCAATGTGATTTTACACCAGCAAGTTTCCGACTTCTTGGCACTCGCCAGATTTGCAGTGCCCACCCACCACCGTACCCATGTTGGGGCAGCTGGGAGAATTCCACCCATAAAAACAGAATCAAATGTCTTTGTTAAAGGTTGTCATCAGCTCTCTAATTTAAGCTTGATGTTTTGCTGTGACTTTTCACTAGTTATTGTCTACTCCCAAACTGCTTTGGATTGCATTTATTCAGACAGATCAAAGTGTCTCATTTATCCTTGTGATAGCACAAAATTTGGAGTGTTTGAACCAGTGACCTATTGGATTGTTTAGCTGACTGTTGCAATATTCAGACTTAGCAGCTGTAAATAGAGGTTATTTAGTAACATTGCATTCCCAGTGTGTGAGGCTCCTCGCAAAGGGGAGAAATCATAAAATGACACTTAGGGCCCGATTTTACCACTGCATTGCGCTCGTTTTCGGGCATGAAAACTCGGTAAAGTTGGGCGTGAGGCGAATAGCCTGATCTGCACCCACATCCACGCAAATTCCCTCTTTACCAAGTGCCAAAAATGGCCACAATCAGAACAATGCCCAAAACGTGCATGCATTTAAATTGACTTAATGAGCTGGATGCCCAATCTTACCTGCATTTCCCCCTTTACCATTGCATCCAGATTCGATGCAATACAGACATTCTCGACTAACGTCTATTTTGGGTGTTCCAGCTTCTAAGAGGTAAGTTCAGAGCTTTCAGCAGCTCCCTAACTCAGATTGGTGGTGGGGAGTGGGGGAGGAAGGCAGGCCAGATCATTCTCTGGTGATGATGGGCGGGGAGGAGGAGGTGGTTCAGATGTATCCCTGGTGGGGGGGTGGGAGGAGAAGGGAGACCCGATCATTCCTTGGTGGTGGGACGAGGGCGGGAGGGAGAGAAGGAGGACGCCAGATCGCTTGCTGGTTGTGGGGGAGGAGGGGGGTAGGGAGGCCCGTTCATTCTCTGGTAGAGAAGGGGAGGAAGGAGGAGGTCAGATTGTCCTGTGGTGGGAGGGTGCCGGGGTGGGGTGGGGTGGTGGTGGGGGGTGGGGGGGGGGGGCTGGGAGGAGGTGGGGGGAGGCCAGATGGTTCTCTGGTCGGGGGGAGGGGGGAGGATGGAGGCCTGATCATTCTCTGGTGGGGAGAGGGGGATGAAGCGGGGCAGTGGGGGTCTGCTGCCACTCTGCAGGTGATCGGTGGGGAGGAAAGGGGGCAGGGGTCACAATTGGACTGGGTAGCGCGGGGGGGGGTGAATAAGGGGGACAGTTATGTTGTGGGGTAGGGCGATGCCTGTGGGGGCCATCGTTCCCACTTTTCACTCTCAGGCTGCTATATCCGCTTTTTGTGGCTCAGGAGCAATGTGACAGGGAACATTTCTCAATTTATTTTCACTGTGCATGTGCAGTTGAAGGCTCCGATTTGAACAGCAGCATTTCGGGCATGATAAGACCCGCCCACAGTGCAATTCAAACTTGCAATCTTTTTTTCAGGCTGAGTGCGTTTGGGGGCACTGGAGAACAGGTTTCCAAATTGGACCTGAATTACGCCCAGATTCAGCACTTAGAATCAGACTAAATGCCCCCTTCGTGTGCATAGGGATAATTCTGTGGGAATTTAAGCCCAGCAGTCCAAATGTAGAACCATTTATTGCATGTGTCGTTGGACTATTGAGATCAATGATTTTGCTGGAAAATGGTCAATATTTTCTTTTGAATGATTTCTGGTCTTTTCACTCCTTTGTACAATGGATGTGACTTCATGGCCCTCAAGAACCTGGAAATGTAATTTACATTCAAGGAAGGAGATGATATCCAAATCACTGGGGCCATAAGGGTTAGCATTCATTGCATACCTCTGACTATTGAAATATAAAAATAGAAGTTTGAGGTGATGGAATGGTTTTTACATTCGTTTGCCGCAGTATTATCAGAGTAAAATAGTTGGAATCAGCCAAACTAGTGCAAAGCATCACGTAAGTGTTAGCTGTGCCTTAGCTGGTAGCCCTCTTGCCTCCGAGTCGCCAGGTTCAAGTTCCACTTCAGATTTTTTGAGCACAAAAATCCTGCAGTGCTGTGCATAGGGAATGCTGCACTGTCAGAGATGCCATGTTTCTGAAGTGTCATTAAATAGAGGCCCAGATGGCTCAGATGCATATCACGGACACGATGGTCTGAAGTCGATGTCACTGTTGTCCTGGCCAATGTTTAACCCTCAGTCAGCTTCACAAAACAAAACATGTTGTCTGTGCATTATCACACAGTGGTTTGTGGAAATTTGTTGAGCACAAATTGGCTGCAGCATTGCTGACATTACAGCAGTAACTATGCTTCAAAAGTAGTTAAATGAATGGAAAGTGCTTTGTGTCATGTGGCCATATAAAGCACCAATATTTTTTGCTTTTCAAATGTAGGTTACAATATGCGTAAATGGAGTTTTCACCACCTTCAAGGCTGCTTTAAAAATAGTTTAAACAAAAGTCAGCCTTCCCACAGAATTGGCCATGTCATAATAATGACAATGCTGAGATTCCATTGATTGTGCAGCTCCAATCAAGCTCATTTTCTTAGGCATGTTACAAAGTTTTTACATACTATTTATTTAAATTACAATAAAATATAATAATGTACACCAATAACATTAGTGACTGGTTACAGTATTGGCTTTTGAATTCATTTTCAGTGATTTTAAGTCAGATTAAAATTGCTTTTTTTTTAGCCATATTACTAGCTCTTCACCAATTTACTGGCTTAGATACATCATTGATTATTCCTCCACCAAATGGGAAAATAACCATTAGGTTTACTGACAGATTGCACTAGTTCAGGGAAAATGGAATGTGTGTGCGATTATGCCAATGGATTTGGGCAAAACCCTGAACCATTCCTCACTTCGGAAAAAAAGGACAACAGTACATGTAGAGAGAGAATTGAGCCAATGTTTCGAGTCTGGCTGAGCCTTTGTCAGAGCTGACGAAGGGTCATTCAAACTTGAAAGGTTGGCTCTATTCTCTCTCCACAGATGCAGTCAGACCTGCTGAGATTTTCCAGCATTTTCTGCTTTTGCAACAGTACATGTTGGGTAGAATTTAATGCCCTCCCCTGAGTTGAGTTTGGAGGTAGGAAATTTAATTGGGCAAGAAGTTGTCAGGTGGGGATTCAGCTTCTGGATGAGCAGGCTTATGGATGAACTTCCTACCTTGTGGCCAACTGACATCCTTAAGTAGGCAATTATTACATACTTAAGAGCCTCATCCTACGGTATTCAACCCATGGTGGGTGGAGGACTTGCAAGAGGCCTGAAAAGCACAACTTATGGATTTGCTTGCATCTTCCAATTGTGTTCACTTTCTTGGGGTTCCCTCATTGTTAAGCCCTCAATTCCTAATTGAGGAACCCACCATTGGAATGTGGAAGCCAATGAGAGCCACCTAAATGCTTAGCCTTCTGCTGTGACCCTTACTCCATTAAATCCATCCTATGCTCACCTACGGCCTAGGTCCCTCATTGAGCTTGAGCCTCTGATGCATTGCTGGTGGCAGCCACTGCTTCACTGAAAGAGAGAGCTGCCAATCTCTTCCTGGCTGCCAACCCCCAGGGCTCTTGATTCCAAGGCAGGCTCATTGCTGGTATGTAATACAGTGGATTTTCCCTCAAGGGGGCAACGTAGGGCTCCCACCAGCTCTCCAGCCTGAAGCTGCTAGCCAAAGAAGCTTTTCCTCAACTCTTAGAGCTCATCATCTTATCCTGAGATCTGACCTGAGCAAACTGCTGATGGTGTGGCCACAGACTACTTACTTCTCACAGCACTCCACTTCCCACAAGCTGCTCCTTCTGATTTTATGTCTTTAGATACCAAGAATGGCCACTACATAGCCCAAGGAGGAAGAGGAAGAGACAGTAATAGCACAGTACTGATCAAGTGACCCCCATCACCTAATCTGACACTCAAACTCAGATGCTGGCACTGCATTACCTTGGAGGCTAGTATAGAGCTGGGAACAGCATATAGTGAGTCACCGAGTGCACAGCGATGCCAGAACAAAAGATGGTTTGTTTTCCAGCTCCCTGAGTTCTACTGCAGGGGACCCACATGAGTCTTCAATGGTACTGCATGCAGGAGAGTATTGATGGATATGCATTCCAAAATGCTGGGTGCTATTGACCAGCTTGTCAGGAGAGATTATAGGATAAGAAGGAAGAGGAATTCTCCTCTTCCCTCTTAGAATAGATTCAGATTATCACCTTCATTGGTTTCATCACCACTGCTCAGGCCTGGATTGTAATCACCCCAAAGACATTACCTGATGATTTTTATATCATTTGACATAATTTGCTTTCACCAGCTTTCATCTGATGTGAACTGCACTCAGTTGCAATTATTTTGCCATTATTTGATATCACTTCCACCCAGAAACAACGATCTGGCTACCAATTTTATTTCATTTTCACTCAGAACCACAATTTCAATGTCAATTGATAGTGAACATATTGACACCATTGTCCTCAATTGTTGTCCTACAGTGGTCATAACAAAATGTGACCATATCCTGCCAAAATTCTCCAAGGTCCCAGCTTATTATTTATGCAGTGTGTCGGGCCAGACATGCCCCATACCTTACCCACCCTCTTTCCTTCAATCCCCTCTCCCCCTCCCTCCCACCACACCCTTTATTATCCTCCAGAATCATCTCTTTCTCTCCTTTCTTTCATTGTTCCCTCCTTCTTCTTTCCTCCTCTCTAGTCTTCTCTTTCCCTCCTTCCCTGTCCCTCTATTCGGATTGGCGGTTGGTGACTAGTGGGGTGCCCCAGGGGTCGGTGCTGGGGCCTCAGCTATTTACCATTTATATAGATGATCTGGAGGAGGGAACCAAGTGCAGGGTGTCGAAATTTGCTGATGACACCAAGATTGGGGGAAAGGCAAATTGTGCGGAGGGTGTGGAGAGTCTGCAGAAGGATCTAGATAGGCTGGGCGAATGGGCCAGGAAATGGCAAATGGAATTTAATGTTGGCAAGTGTGAGGTGGTCCACTTTGGTAGGAAGAATGGTAGGAAGGACTATTACTTACGTGGCAAAAAACTGCAGCAGGCGACGGTGCAGAGGGACCTCGGGGTCCTTGTGCATGAGTTGCAAAAACCCAGCTTGCAGGTGCAGCAGGTGGTCAGGAAGGCGAATGGGATGCTGGCCTTCATAGCAAGGGGGATTGAATATAAAAGTAGGGAGGTCTTGCTGCAGCTGTATAGGGCATTGGTGAGGCCGCAGCTGGAGTACTGTGTGCAGTTTTGGGCGCCGCACCTGCGCAAGGATATTTTGGCCTTGGAGGGAGTGCAGAGGAGGTTTACTAGGCTGATACCGGAGTTGAGGGGGTTGAGCTATGAGGAGAGGCTGAATAAACTAGGCTTGTACTCGTTAGAGTTTAGAAGAATGAGGGGAGATCTCATTGAGACGTATAAGATGATGAATGGGATGGATAGGATAGAGGTGGAGAGACTCTTCCCGCTCAAAAAAGACAGTAGGACTAGGGGGCTCAGCCTCAAGATAAAGGGGAGGCGGTTTAGAACAGAGTTGAGGAGGAACTTCTTCACTCAAAGGTTGGTGAATCTCTGGAATTCTCTGCCCGTTGAAGTGGTGGAGGCTGCCTCGCTAAATATTTTTAAGAAGCTGGTTGATGGGTTCTTGATAAGAGAGGGGATTAAGGGTTATGGGGAGAGGGCGGGAAAGTGGAACTGAGCCACGACAGATCAGCCATGATCTTATTGAATGGCGGGGCAGGCTCGAAGGGCTAGATGGCCTACTCCTGCTCCTATTTCTTATGTTCTTATGTTCTTATGTCCTTACCCCTTCTTTCATTTTCTCCTCCCCTCCTCTCCTTCCATGTCCCTACTTCCCATTCCTTTCCTTTTCCTCCAAAACTTTCCCCTCCTTAATTTCCCTCTCCCTCAGGTTTCATTTACTGGATATAGGTTTGACTGTACTGGATAAAGGTTTCAGCGTGCTATCAAATTTAATATCGAATTAATTCCATATTCATAGTTTTGATGTCTAATTGTAATTGAGCAGACTTGAAACAGAAATGATGTTAAAGTTTTCAGCTAATTGTCTCCTCCATTGGGATGAGAACAAATAATGGTAACTAATCCCAACTGTTAGGCGCTCCACCTTCAGACATATATCACCATCTCCTACAAAACAGACAATGGTATATCAGTGAGTATAGTCCAACGTGCTTGGATTATATGTGTGTCATGGTTAAATTGCCGACTGTGTGCAAGATGTCAGATGTAGTAAGAAATTTGCAATAGTGCTCATTGAGGGTGAGATATGGCTATGAATGCAAAGTATGAGCCATACTTGACAGAGATATTGATAAATGAGTCGATAATGAATTGAGCAGTGTCTGAGGCTAGTGCTGGAATTGGGTGACATATTGCATTTGAAGATGCATTAACTGATCTTGACTGTTCATGTGAGTTCATTGAATTGATATTGGTGCTGCATCCAGATCTTCAAGGTCACACTGCTGAGATTGACCACAGTACGCAACTACTCTCAGTGTCTCTCTTTGCACTGTCTGTCTGAGGGACCTCTGGTCCTGATGGAAAGAAGTTCACTCCTCTTCTGTCCACCCCTGCATTAAAGTATCCAGTGCTGCATTCATGAACCTTGGATCACAAAGTGGTTATGGTGCAGAAGAAGGCCATTGGGCCCATCATGCCCATTCTTCAAATGAACATTATGACCTGCTGCTGTTCTCCTGCTTTTTCCCCATGTCCCTGCACATTGTAAACAGAGAACGCCAGCTATCCCATTGAGCAATTATGCTGAGTTCTTTCTACATGGACACTTTCCTGAGTACTTCTGCTCCAGTAAGAATGCACCTCCCTCTTAAGAGGTGCAGCTTAGTTTTAAGTGGTGCTAACTTTGCATTAACCTGGGTCCCTGCTGAGGCATCTATTCATCAGCATGCTACTATCATTCAAATTAGCATCTATTCATCAGTGTGCTACTATCATTTAAATTAGCAGGCAGCACTGCAGCAGAAGGAATGGATGAAGATTAATTAAGCATTGTGGCCTCTGCTCCCATTTTTGGGCCTTATACAATTTTTTCACTTTATCTTTTTAACAATTTCTTAATCAATCTACTTTTAATAATAAATTGTATGAACTTATTTTTAATGGACAATTTGCTCGATAATAAAAATCATCAGCTATCAAATTTCCTAGATCAAATAATCCATTGGAGTAAAATATTATTTGGAAAATGAACATTTATTTATCTTAAAGCATTCAATTATTTCGACTGTACAATTTGGAAGATGTTTTATTTGCCTTGAGATTTCTGATTACCTCTCTGTGTGCTGTGGTGGAAAATTTGTGTACAGTGTTAATTGGAGATGCAAGGCTATTCACAGTTAAAGAAAGTAATTGATATCGGTGGCTGCAAATGAAATCAAAATGGTCATTTTCTGAGCTTTATGAACTACTACATGTTGGTTTAGGTTACGATTCAATGCTTGATTACTTCACAGCTGAGACAGTGCAAAAATATATTCAGAACACTCTCGCAGGTTCCTTTAAAATCTGCAATCATAAATTTAAAAATGACAAGGTTTTGTACCAAAGTAATGAAAGAATTTCAAGCTGAGGGGTGTCAGTTTGACATGTTGAACTTGTAGAACTAATCACATAGCTGTGGGGTTCACGGCTTCTCTAAAGTGTTTGGATAGTGCCTCCCAGATACTTTCAAGGCTTCGTCCACAATAATTCTGATAAAGGCCTACCTCCGTTCATCCAATGAATAAATGGGATGCATTTTCATTTTGCGTCCAAGCCAAAAATGGGCTATAGCACACTGTGCATTCAAATAGTTACTTAATATGAGTGCTTCTTATCCACCCTCTTTTTTGTCATGGTGACAGAAACATGGTGGCAGCTTCGCCAGGCACACCTCCAGGCTCCCATGGCAGACAACATTTGAATCATAGAATCCCGACAGTGCAGAAGGAGGCCTCTCGGCACATCGAGCCTTCAAGGATATCAACCCCTGCCAGGCCCTATCCCTGTAACCACATTTATTTACTATAGTCCCTTGGCTTTATGGGGAAATTTAGCATGGACAATCAACCTAACCCACAAATTTTTGGACTGTGGGAGGAAACCGGAGACCCAGAGGAAACACACGCAGACGCAGGGGGATTGTGCAAAGTCCACACAGACAGGCACCCGAGGTCAGAATTGAATCTGGGTCTCTGGCGCTATGAGGCAGTTTTGACTCCTCGAGCAGATGGTGACCCAGAAATTCCCCACATTCCGATGTAACTCTTTGGATAGCAGGGAAAATTAGCTTTTCTGGCATGGGAATGAAACAGAAGCCATGTATACTAATGTTCCAGGAAACTCAATCTTCTCTAATTCAGACATGCTTTTTGGCCCTTCCCACAGGTCATCCAGTCCTGGCTGAAGTTATTTACAGATATTACAATGAGGGTAAGTGCAGATCCAAGATTCCTACAGTATTATAAAGTGGAAATGTTTGCCAGAAGTGACTGAGACAAAGAGAAGTTAAGAACCTAAACTCATGTTATCTGTCCTAGAGATGACATTTTGCAGCTATTTTCTTTTTGTCATTCTGCTACACAGACCTAGACTTGCTTCTCACTTTTCCTGACAGTGTGAGACTAGCAGAAGATTTTCAACCTGTTCTGTCATTCAGGCAGAGCTTCTCATTGCCCCCCGAGGACGTACTGTCATGATCATCTGCCAGTGTTGTGTCTTCCGTTATTGCAAATACCCATATATAAAATAATCTGGGTTTTACCGCATTTTTCTGCACGTACCACGCAACAAATCTGCAATAATTATTCCAGGCCTTATGAAGTCGGGTTAGAAGGTGGATTCAAACCAACATTAGCTAATTGCTAGGCAGTTGTGGATAGCTCACTTCAGGGAAAATTAGTGAAGTCTCTAGGATCTTCCCGATGTCAAACAGGTGCTTCCTCTGACTTCCCCCAAAACAGGGCCACAGAAATCAGAGAGCTAATACCACAAGCTTTCCTGTAAAATAAATCCCCCTCCACAATGATGGCCTGACAGCTATGTACATTCTTTACTTTTCACTTCTCTGAACTGTTCTATCTTGAGGCACCCTACATTCTCCTCATTGCATCAAAGGGAAAAAAGAGTTCCCTTATTGCATCAGCAGCACTTAACCTTTACTGTGGGGCTGTACTGTGATTGGATCTCTACCTTGGAAACCCGCCTACCATCCATAATTGGACAAGGAACCCAGAGGCAGCCAATAAAGAGGCCGATTAGCAGCACGAGGACATATGCAAGGTTCCGACAACCACCAGAAAATTCAGCCCTATGATTTCAAATGCATTTAGATATTTTTGTTTACCAACAGGCAGAATCAACATGGTTTTATCAAAGGGGAATTGTGTTTGACAAATTTCTTAGGGCTCTTTGAGGATGGAACAAGTATGTTAGCTAAAGGAGAGCCAGCAGAAGTTATGTATTTGGATTTAGTAAAGCCATTCAGTAAGATGCTACACAAGAGGTTATTGCAAATATAAGAGCTCATGATATGGGGGACAACATATTAGCATTGATAGGCAACAGGCAAACTACAGGATAAATAGATCATTTTCAGATTGACCAACTAATGGAGTGATACAGGGATCAACACTAGGATCTCAACTATTTATGATTGGTATTAATGATTTGGATGAAAGGACCAATTGTATTACAGCTATGTGTATAAGATATAAATATGCGTAGGAAAGCAAAATATGAGGAGAATATCTGCAAAGACATATAGAAAGGTTAAATGAAAGGGGAAAAAATTGGCAGATGGAGTATAATATGATGGGCTGCCTCGGTGGCACAGTGGTTTGCACTATTGCCTCACAGTTCGAGGGACCCGTGTTTCATTCGTCCTTGGGTGTTTCTCCCTGTGTCTGCATGGTCTATTGAATTTTATATCCCACCCGCTATGGTTTCCACAGCAAGCGGGTAAGAAAATTCCACCCAAAATCTTTGACAATACCAGGTATATAGGCCACACATACCAATGATTAGCTGATCGAATCAAACAATATATTTCTCCAGCTGTTCATAATAAGCAGAGCACTGATTGTATTCAATTAGCCCACGCTTGCAAAATCCAAAATACAATTTCCACTGTCAGATGTGATTTCACGATTGGGCAGCTGAATAACCCTAAGTGTGCCAATCATTATATCCAACAACCAATTTCAGATAATCAGTAGAGGCTGTAATGTGGCTCATTTACACTTGCTGGAAGTGTAAGATGTAGCATAAATAGAGTGCATGTGAAAGATGTAATAACATTATGTTTTTGCTTTGTACGTTATTTTTGTGAAATCCTGAAATGAATCCCAACATTCTCTTTTAAAATTTATAGTTAGCAATTTTTAACTGGTCAGTTGAGCTTATACAGCAACCTGTTGTCTTTTCCTATCAACTCACAAACAATAAAGTTCTGCTTAAGTTCATTTTTATATTACAGAACTATTTCCATTCATGTCAATGACTGTGGATTGGCCTGTTCAGATGATTGAATGTTACGTTTATTTTGCACCATGGATATGACTTTTAAGTACTTTATCAGATAGTCATCTATGTTGATTTTTCTGTTCAAAATACCAGAATAATACCACAAACTCATTACATGAGGTTTTACATCATGCCCTCCTCTTTTACATTTATAACACAAAGAAATTAACTGTCAATGGAAAACAAACAGAAATCCATTTTATATTAAAAATTCACTTTCCGTTGCACATTAGAAATAATGGCAATACCTCTCAGGGTAGCATAAACTGTAATCTAATCAAGGAGTTTATATCAGAATTATGAGCAGCTTGCGTTTTGCTCTTATGATTTATCTGAACTTCTCTTTTGATTGCTGTGCTGTAATTCACTGAGAGACACCCAGTATCCTTCACATATTTATAGAGCCACTCATCACATCTAATGGAAGAGTATCAGTACTGCATTAAATTTTCTTTGTGTAGTCAGTGTTAACCTTTACTTTGGCAGGGCTAAGAACACAGTGTTTCCCATTGTCAGAAGCAATTCTATTGTTTTGAAAATTGCACTGTGCTTATTTTACCATTTCTGTACCATGATTTGAGAAAACCATTAAATACACTAATAAAGCTCTTAAATATCTGTTGCAGCTTTTTTACGGCAGTAACAGCCATTGATGACATATATTGACTTCAAAATTGAATTTGAGTAAAATCAAAACAAAAATTTGCTTTCACTGTGATGCGATTTTTTTTCCAATTCCTTCTCATTCTCTCTGAGTTCCATTTTTATTTGTTATTTGTTTAACTCTTTAAAAAAGACCTCTCTAGTTTCATCTAACTTCTTTGAAATACTGGCCAGAATTTTCCAGTTTCGTATGCCCCGCTATCGCTGCCAGCGAGAATGGAGAATTTGGCACTCAGCCCAATCTCCATTCGTAGCAGCAGGACTGGAGAATCCCAGCTGCGGGTGAGTTCGGAGACTCCAGCCCACTACCCTTACAAACATTCTCTTACCCATTTTCTTCATCCTGATTCCCACTATCTCCTGAGGGATGGGACCAACCTTTTCTTAATAATGAGTTAGAATTGGCTACAATTTAGTTCTGAAAGGATGGGATTTCAGCCAGATGGATGCCGGAAGGATAACAATTAACGTAGTTGCATGATAAAAGAGGATAGGTCGATCTTAGATTCATTCTGTCGTGTTACAGCCTACCGGCTTGAGGAACAACACTTCATCTTTTGAATGGACTCTTTACAGCATTCTGGTCTCAAAGTTCAGTTCAACAGCATTAGATCGAACCTCTTCTCCAAATAGAATCATGGGATCATGGAATAAATAAAGCACAAAATGAAGCCATTTAACTCATCTAGTCTGTTCTGGCTCCCTACCAGAACAACTCACCTAGTCCTACTAGCCTGCCTTTTCTCCATAGTCCTGCAAATCTTTCTTCTTCAGATAATGGAGTCAGGGTTCAATCAATGTCATGGCACATTCAATTTAAAAAAAATACAGAATTAAGAATCCACTAATTGCCATGAAATCATTGCCAATTATTGGAAAAGTCCATCAGGTTCACGAATGTCCTTTAGAGAAGGAAATCTGCTGATCTCACCTGGACTGGCCTACATGTGACTACAGAGCCACAGCAATGCAGTTGAGTCTCAACTGCCCTCCACAGGCAACTATGGATGAGCAATAAATGCTGGCTAACTAGCAATGCCCAAGTCCTGCAATAAAAAAGGGAAAGTAGGGATACTAACTCTAATCCCTAGGGAAACAAACTATCTATCTTCCTCCAGGCTGAGAAAAAAACCATTCACTATCTGGTCACTGCCAGACTATTAGTGTCAACCATAATGCCGAGACCCAGAGTAATTCTCTGAGGATATGGGCTTAGATCTCACCACATTCAATAGAAGTCTGGAACTAAACATCTAATGATGATCATGAAACCATTGTCAATTGTCATCAAAACCCATCTAGTTCACAAATGTTCCTTAGGGAAGGAGATTTGCTGCCTTTGCCTGGTCTGGGCTACATATAACTCCAGATCCATAGCAATGTGGTTATTGCTTCCTCTGAAATGGCCTAGCAAGCCATTCAGTTTGGGAAATTAGGAATGGACAACAATGCTGGCCCAGCCAACAAGACTGTATATCCCATGAATGAATTTTAAAAAGCTCCTCTTCATTCATTTGAGCTCAACGACTCAACAACCTCCTCTCCTTAAAATCCCTTACTGGCCCATCTACTCCTTTTACCATCTTTTCCATATGCCTCTAGAGGACTTTTGAATTCCCTTTTCTGTTAGCTGCCAGTCTTTTTTTTTCATTCTCTCTCTTAGATTCTCATTTGTTTTCTCATTTCCCCCTGAATATTCTAAACTTAGCCATGTTCTCAATTGCATTCGCCACCTGACATCTGTCATACGATTCAACTTATTTTCTAGCTCTTTTGTCATCTAAGGAGTTTTGGACTTGCTTGTTTTAGCTTTACCCATCATGGGAAGGTAACTTGATGGTACCCAAATTACTTCTTCTTTAAAAGCAGACCATTATTTCATTTCCCTTTTCTTGGTTTTTTTCTCTCATATGTTTGTCCCTTATTTCATTTGTGCTTTTGTGCATTGAGCAGCAACTATTCAGTATCCCACTCTTCACATCTCCTATAGATACATCTTTTCCCATCATCTTGCATCGTGAAATACCTTTTCATTTCATTTCCCCTGTCCTCTCTCATATTGCAGACTTCCCCTTTTGTTCTTTTTTCCCCGCCCCCTTCAAATTCTCAAAGCAATTTCTACATTTTCCCAGTTGTGGTAAGGGCCGCAGACCCGAAACATTCAGTCTGTTTCTTTCTTCACAGATGCCGCTAGACTTGCTGAGCATTTTTTGTTTAACTCTTTAGGACTGGTTTCCATGAGTGTAGTTGATGATAGTACAGGTTATCTCAAGGTAAATCAATTTTTAAAAAAACCTCAAACCAGTCTTTACTCCCTACTTGAAAATGCAAAGGGCTTAATGCCTGCTTGGGGTATGTGTGGAGCAATGATGTTTCAAGGAAATCCATTGATTTTGTAATTGAATTAATTGCTTCCACTGATTCCTCAGGATGCAGTGCTGCTTTTGTATTGCACTGAAGTGTCAGTATAGATAATTTGTTCAAGCAATCCACAATCTACTGACTCAGAAGTTACCGTTTCACTTACTGAACTAAGCTGGTGCCATAAACATTATGCCTCATGTTCAAATGGAAAACTTTACCTGTGAACAGAACTCCCACTTACCTGATGAAGGAGCAGCACGCGAAAGCTAGTGCTTTTGCTACCAAATAAACCTGTTGGACTTTAACTTGGTGTTCTGAGAATTCTTGCTATGTGTCTACACACATAGATGTGGGGTTTGCAATGCATTTTGGGAGCCTCAGTGAAGTGTGTAAACGGTTTTTCATGGAGGAGGCCTGCTTGAAGGTCTGCCTCGATTCTCCGACACACCAGTTCAGCTCCCAACATCATTTAAAAGGCCTCCTAAATCTCACCTCTCACTCCCCCACCCTCATAACGTCCATGGCACATCAATGCCCCTTCATCCTCAAACCACCCCCATGTCCTCTAGATTGTCCACATCACCTTGATGCCCCCATCCCCTTCAAACCACCCCGATTCCCTCAAATCACCCATGCTACTCCATGCCACCTGATATTGCCCATGCTCCCCACCACATGCTATCTAAAACCACCTTTATGCCTGCATGTGTCTTACAAAGCAAGTTACCCAGTATGCACTATACATAGTCCTCAGGCACCTTGCAATAGCAATGGGAAATGTTTCAAAATAATTTGAAAGCAGTTAAGCCTCTAACAATTTAACAAAACCCTGAGTTTAAACACACTGGCTGAAATTTTACTGGAAGTTTACCTTTGCCCACCACCGGAATTGGAGCGGGCGAGGGGCAGAACATTGAAAGGTTCATTGGCCTCAGGCAGTATTTTCCAGTTTTGGGTGGGATTCTCTTTTTTATTGCCTAAGTGCCAACTCAGGAGGGTATCTACCCCCATGGATGTGGTAACCCACCACCATGGACAAGACTCCCCCCCTCGGACACAAGACCACCCACAATGAAGCCACTCCTCCCCCACAAGGGAAACTAACCCCCAAACCTGAATCTCCCCAACAGAATTCATCCCCAACCCAGCAATACCCCTTGGCATTGCCAGGTTACTGCCCAGTACCTTTCCCTCCCTGGGAGACATATGCCTTCGGTGGGTTCTGTTTGCCAGTTCACTATTTTAACCCTGCTAACATATCACACTGGTGGGGAGGGGAAGGAGGAATCCCTCTGGGAGTGGAACGTTACAGTGGACTTGACAACTAAGTGTACACTCATGGGGTTCCTGATCTTTCATGTTGGGAACCCATTATATCATTGGTTGGGCACAGGGATAATCAAGTGGGAAAATCCCACAGACATGAAAGCCATTTTGAGACTCTCCCTTCTTCTGCCATTCCCATCTGTCAAATATGGGAATGGAAAGTCTCCCCCACTATCACTGATACTGGAAAAAAACTACTCAAGTGCAAAAGAGTTTACTTCCTTTAAGTGCCCATTAGATCTGTAAATGAACAAGAAAATACATTAAATGCATCTTCTGTTATTATAACCTCATTAAAGTTTCAAATTCTTTTGGTTCAATAGACCACTGACTGAGCTGAAGTCATATAGCTTTTGAAACACAGCCAGACATTCATAACAGGTGGGCTTTTTCATCCTCGGTCACCCTGAAACCGGAAAATCCAGCCTGAGGTCAACAGATCTTTCCATAATCTGCCTTCACCCACTCCGATTCCTGTGGTGGGTGAGACAGTAAAATACGTCCCATATTCTATTTCAGTCATGACAAAGTTTCCAGCTAAAATTGACCAATTTCCATTCCAAAGTAGATTGCCTGTTAATGAATGGAGGGGATCAGGTGCAGGAGTCTGTTTCAACTTTCTAAAGTAGGTTTATTTTGGTGTTAAAGCTGTTGGTTTATCTAAATCACTGCACGAAACATGACATCAAGTGCTGAAAGAACATTTTTTTTTTACTTTTTAATTCAATATGTCATTTTTGACAATGGAAAATTGCTATATTACAAGACAAAAATTGCACAATGCTAGTTGATGTAGGGGTCAATTTAGCTTTGCCAGACTGATTCTAATCATGACTCATTGTGTTAAAAATACTTATACATTACAATACGGCATCAGACAGTAACGTTTGAAGGCATCAAAACATTTTACATTTAACTTGAATGTTTCAACTCCTCAGCAGGATTGCCCCAGTAGTCACAAACGCTACAAAGATTTTGATTTAATTTAAGTTGATTTATTTTTGCCACATGTGTTGGCATATAGTGAAAAGTATTGTTTTTTGCAAGATAAAGCATAAGGTTCATTGAGAAAAAAACGAGAGAGCGCAGGATGTAGTGTTACAATCATAGCTAGGGTGCAGAGAAAGATCAACTTGATGCAAGGTAAGTCCCTTCAAAAGTCTGACAGCAGCAGGGAAGAAGCTGTTCTTGAGTTAGTTGGTATGCAACCTCAGATTTTTGTATCTTTTTCCCGATGGAAGAAGGTCAAAGAGAGAATGTCCAGGATGCGTGGGGTCCTTAATTATGCTGGCTGCTTTTTTGAGCCAGCAGGAAGTGTAGACAGAGTCAATGGATGGGAGGCTGGCTTGCATGATGGATTGGGCTACATTCACAACCTTTTGTAGTTTTTTACGGTCTTGGGCAGAGCGGGAGCCATCCCAAACTGTGATATAACCAGAAAGAATGCTTTCTATGGTGCATCTGTAAAAGTTGGTGAGAGTTGTAGCTGACATGCCAAATTTATTTAGTCTTCTGAGAAAGTAGAGGCTTTGGTGGGCTTTCTTAACTATAGTGTCGGCATGGGGGATGAGGAGAAGTTGTTGGTGATCTGGATACTTTCTACTTTGTCCCCATTGATTTAGACAGGAGCATGTCCTCCTTTATGCTTCCTAAATTCGATGACAATCTCCTTCATTTTGTTGACATTGAGGGAGAGATTATTGTCGCCGCACCAGTTCACCAGATTCTTTATCTCATTCCTGTACTTGTTTCATCATTGTTTGAGATTCAACCCACTATGGTTGTGTCATCAGCAAACTTGAAAATCAAGTTGGAGGTGAATTTGGCCACACAGTCATAGGTGTACAAGGAGTATAGGAGGGGGCTGAGAACAACAGCTTTGTGAGACACATTTGTTAAGGTTTCCAAAACTCAGGTCACACCAGCATACAAAAGTTGTGTGTGGGAGGGAATATCACTTTCCTGTGACTCTCACAATAGAGAGACACCCTGACCTCTGAAGAGCAATGTGTGTGGTTTGCCTCAAGGCCTTCCCAATATGCTAAGAGGCTACAGAAAGATGGTTGGGAAGGCATATTAAAAGTTGTTTCTCCTGCAATAAAAAATGTAGCTCGACATTTTGCCACCTGATTTGCGCTTCCATTTGGATTCAGAAATCCTACCCCAGGAGTTAAATCATCATTGGGCCCCAGCAAGGGCTTTAAGATTGTGGCCCTACACATCTCCCAATAACTAGCGATAATTTTATATTCTTCAGGCAACTTAGCAGCTGGCTTCTTTCTCAGAGATTTGCTACAAGATTCCACCCGAAGTCTGGCATAACAGCCCAGTTAAAAAACAGGGCGTTTACACCCAGTATTGTAACAACTTTGATGCAGGAAAGTCTCATTTGGGGTCACAGGTTCGACTCTGTGTTGGCCGAGGTCCTGGCTGGCATGAAATACCTTGGCTGGTGTATTTTCTTTTAAGATATACAGAACTGTAGCTGAGTCATTTACTCTGTTGCTGTCACCACTCAGTAACATTAATTGGCAATTGTTTTGAAAGATTTAAGTTTGTGGCTTTGTAATTATTCAGCATTGAAAAGTATTACAGAATTGAATGCACTGCACTGTAACAGCAGAGGTGCAACTGGTGTGGACAATTTGTACATAATTGTTTGAAAGTTGTAATTCATGACTGTTTATGCACACAGCATACAGATCAGTGAGAACAAAAGTGTTTCTATAGCAGCAAGAAAAAAATACCAGCCTCTGCCTCAAGCAGAGATGTTTATATTACCATTGGGAGCAGTACTGGCACTTGAGCCCACCTCTTTTGGTAGGTGTCAGCACCTCTGGAGGCAACAGCATTGCATTATTTAGTTTACCCTAATGTTACTGCAGTTGGACTGTCATTAACAGTGTTGTAGGGTAAAGGGGGCATACGCGTCAAGTTAATAGTGGGAGAATTTTTGACAGATTAATTTTAGAGTCATGACATTATACTTGGTTGGATTGATGTGTTGTGAAGTAACAGAGGTACGATTTGCTGCTGCATCTGTAGAATAAATTAAGCAGCTCTCTCATCATCTTCTATCTATTCCCTGTTTGCTACCACAATACATGAATGCTAATAATTGCTAGATAACCAGGCCTGTGTAACTTGTAACTATGTAACTGTCCATTCAGATATGTGTTTAAGCTATCGTTTCAGATCTCAGGTCATCATTTTAACTGTCCCATTCTTCTTTATTTTCCACTTGTTTTCGATTTACACCTCCCGGAACCTTCTTTCCTGTTGTGATGTCTCCTTTCAACCCTCTTGGATACATTGGCCCCACAAATACCTACCCCAACCCTTCAGCACTTCTCAACCTTCTTACTCTCCTGTTATCACTGCCAGGCTGCATCTATGAGATAAGCCCAGAGCTTCCCTCTATACTTTCAGGGGAGGCAGTAGCATAGTGGTATTGTCACTGGACTAGAATCCAGTGATCCAGGTTCAAATCTCATCATGGCAGATGGTGAAATCTAGAATTAAAAGTCTAATGCTGATCATGAAACTATTGTAAAAAAAATCTGGTTTACTCATGTCCTTTAGGGAAAGAAATATGCCATCCTTATCTGTCTAACCTCCTCGTGACTCCAGATCCACAGCAATGTGGTTGACTCTCAAATGTCTTCTGAAGTGGGGGACAATTAGGGATGGGCAATAAATGCCGAGCCCAGGCAGTAATGCCCACATAAAATGAATAAATTAAAAATTAGACTCTTTGGAAGGGGCCAGCATCCATTTAGCATTGCCTCCTTATGTGCTGTAACCCTAACTGCCCCATTCTGCTCTCTTGTTTAACTACCTGCCCAGTGCACCTCCTGGGGTCTAATCTTGCTAATCACCCCCTTGCCAAACTTGCCCACCTAGTGTTGGCTTTGTGGACTCTTTCATTCTTCTTCTGCTTGTTGAGCATTTCACTTTTTTCTACCCATCTTTTCTCTCATTTAAAAACCTGATTCTCTTCTGTTTACCCAAGTTTTTGTTTCATTCTTCTACGGGATGTGGACATCACTGCAAGACCAGCTTTTGTTATACGTTCCTAATTGTCCTAGAGAAGGTAGTGGTGGCTACCTTCCTGGACCGCTGCAATCCATGAGGTGCAGGTACACTCACAGTGCTGCTGGGGAAGGAGCTCCAGGTTTTTGATGCAACAATAATGAGAAACAGCAATATAGTTCCAAGTCACAATGATGTATGGTTTGGAGGGCAATTTGCAGGTGGCAGTGTTTCAATATATCTGCTGCTTTTTGTTATTTGAGATAGTAGGTGTGGTGGGCTTGGTAAGTGCTGTTGTAGAAGGTTTGGTGAGTTGTCACAGTGTATCTTGTACATCAAAAAGAATAGAATACCTACAGTCCAGTAAGAGGCCATCAAATTTGCACTGACTCTCTGACAGAGCATCCCACCCAGGCTGTATCCCCCTAACCTATACATCTTGGGATGCTAAGGGGCAATTTAGCATCACCAATCCATCTAACCTGCATATCATTGGACTGTTAGAGGGAACAAGAGCACCCTGAGAAAACCCATGCAGACATGGGGAGAATGTGCAAATTCCACACAGGCAATCACCCACCCAAGATGGGAATCAAACTCAGGTCCCTGGTGTAATGAGGCAGCAGTGCTAACCACTATGATACTGTGTTATGTATGATACTCTGCTGAAACTGTGAATTGCAGCTGGGGGGGGTGAACGTTGAAGGTGGTGGATGGATTGTCAATCAAGCAACTGCTTTGTCGGCGGCACTCATCCAGTATTTCGTCACATTCCTGATTTGTGCCTTGGTGGAGAGACTTCGGGGACTCAGGAAGTGAGTTATTCCCCTCAGAATTCCCAGCCTCTAACTAGCTCTTGTAGCCTGAGCATTAATATGGTTAGCCCAGTTCATTTTCTGATCAATGATAATGAATGACCAAGATGTTGATAGTGGGAGATTCAGTGATGGTAATATCATTAAATGTCAAGGGGCGATGATTGGATTCTCTTTTATTGCAGATGGTCATTAGTGGGCACTTGTGGCATAAGTGCACCATATAAACTGTATCACCAAGCTACCTTCACTGCTTTTCTCTCTCAGCCCCTTGCATCCTTGGTGACTTCAAGCTCCATCACAACTCCGTGGCTATAGGGAGTGGGCGGGAAAATGGAGTTGGGCCAGAAGGTCAACAATAATCATTTAAAATGGCTTGAATTGTTGTATGGCTATTCCTACTCCTACTTCTTAAATTTACTTTTTGTCCCCTGAATTCATGACCCTTCTTTTCTCCCTTAATTGCTTCCATAATGTAAACTGCTAAGGTCAGTTAGAAGCACTCTCAGCTCTGGGTCATAAGATTGGAGGTTCTATTCCCACTCCAGGATTTGAGCACAGAAATCTGTGCTGGTGCTTGAGCACATGACTGACTTGGAACTATATTGTTATTCCTACACTGTCCCTGATCTGAAAGCCTGCGGCGACCTTCCAACCAGCAATGTGGGTGTACCTATATCACATGGACTGCAGCGTCTCAAGGGTAATTAGAGATGGGCAACAAATGTTGGGTTTGCCCATTATTCATATCCCATTAAAGAATTAAACACGAATGCTGCACTGTCAAAGATATTGGGCCATGATTTCTGAGCTGCAGAGCCTGCAATTGGGAGGGCCCTCCAAAGATCTGCTGGAAAATATCACCCCACCCCAAACCCCCCATCACACCCACTGGACATCCATGGGTAAGAATTGCATGGGGAGTGCAAACTTCCCTTGGTCAATTGCCCTGCATTTGGAATCATCCGAAAATTTGATTTAAATTGTAAATTTCAGGTGGTTCTGACAATGGGACATCAATAGTTACCCAGAAAAAGTCCGAAGGATTGAAACTTAAAATCACATCTAACTCATAGATAATCATTGTACAGAACCAAACAAAGCTCTCCCTACGGCTAAAGGTCCCCAGGTCTCCCACTGAGACTCCACACCCTCATGAATACTCCCCATAGGCATCCCCCTCATGGGATTACACTAGAATCATTGAGCCATAGAGGTTTGCAGCATGGAAACAGGCCCTTTGGCTCAGCTTGTCCATGCTACCCTTTTTTTTAAACCCCTAAGCTAATCCCAATTGCCTGCATTTGGCCCATAACTATCTAAATGCTTTTTAACAGACAAAATTGTAACCACCTCTGCTACTACCTCTGGCAGTTTGTTCCAGACACTCACCACCCTCTGTATGAAAAAATTGCCCCCCGAACACTTTTGTACCTCTGTCCTCTCACTTTAATCCTATGCCCTCTAGTTTTAGACTTCCCTACCTTTGGGAAAATATAATGACTATCTATCTGATTTATATCCCTCATTATTTTATAGACCTCTATAAGATCACCTCTTAGTCTACTATGCTCCAGAGGAAAAAGTCCCAGTCTATCCAACCTCTCTTTATAACTCAATCCCTCAAGTCCTGGTAGCATCCTAGTAAACCTTTTCTGCACTCTTTCTAGTTTAATAATATCCTTTCTATAATAGGATGATCAGAATTGCACACAGTATTCCAAGTGTGGCCTTACCAATGTCTTGTACAACTTCAACAGGACATTCCAACACCTGTATTCAATGTCTGACCAATGAAAACAAGCAAACTGAATGCCTTCTTCCCCACTCTGTCAACCTGTGACTCCACTTTCAAGGAGCTATGAACATGTACCCCTAGATCTCACTATGCCCCTAAGAGATTCTCTTTGCCACAGGACTCCCCACACTTGCTGATTAAGACCTTCCACAGGTCTCCGAACTGCTTTCCAAGGCCTAACCGCCAACTTTCAATGCTTCCCAAAGTGTGAACAGACCTGATCACCCTGAAGAGTTGACACAACCTGCTTGAACCCCGTTCACCCAAAAGCCCAATACAACACCTGAGGGCCAGTTCAACTCATTCTATCCCCCCCCCCCCCAAGTCCTGATATTCTACCAAAGCCCGACCTTAGCTATCCCAACCACCAATCCCTTCCCTCAGGCACAACCCAAACTGACTGCCACGCCCCACCCCTCCACTTATACTTACCTTATCCATGGCCTGTCAAGGGCCTGTGAACTTGGCTGGACCTTTAACTTACCTGGTTAACAGCAACTGATGGCTTTGAAAAGGGGGCATAGCCTTCTTACATATACTGAGCTGCCCTTGACGTGGGACCCCAAGGGTATACTGTAATGCTCGCATCTTGCCTGGCCAAAGCCAGGCACAGTAAGAAGTCTCACAACACCAGGTTAAAGTCCAACATGTTTATTTGATAGCAAAAGCCACTCTCTTTCGGAGCGCTGCCCCTTCATCAGGTAAATGGGAATTCTGTTCACAAACAGGGCATATAAAGTCACAAACTCAATCTACAAAATAATGATTGGAATGCAAGTCTTTACAGGTAATCAAGTCTTAAAGATACATACAATGTGAGTGGAGACAGCATAAAGCACATGTTAAAGAGATGTGTATTGTTTCCAGGCAGGACAGTTAGTGACATTTTACAAGTCCAGGCAAGTCATGGGGGTTACAGATAGTGTGACATGAACCCAAGATCCCGGTTGAGGCCAACCTCATGTGTGCAGAACTTGGCTATCAGTTTCTGCTCAGTGATTCTGCACTATCGTGTGCCGTGAAGGCCACCTTGGAGAACGCTTACCCAAAGATCAGAGGCCAAATGCCTGTGACCACTGAAATGTTCCCCAACAGGAAGAGAACACTCTTGCCTGTTGATTGTCGAGTGGTGTTCATTCATCCGTTGTCATAGCGTCTGCATCTTCTCCCCAATGTACCATGCCTCGGGACATCCTTTCCTGCAGCGTATCAGGTAGACAATGTTGGCCGAGTTGCAAGAGTATGTGCCGTTTACCTGGTGGATGGTGTTCTCACGTGAGATAATGGCATCCTTATCGATGATCCGGCATGTCTTGCAGAAGTTGTTGTGGCAGGGTTGTGTGGTGTCATGATCACTGTTCTCCTGAAGGCTGGATAGTTTGCTGCAGACAATGGTCTGTTTGAGGTTGTGCGATTGCTTGAAGGCAAGGATGGGGGTGTGGGGTGGCCTTGGTGAGATGTTCGTCTTCATCAATGACATGTTGAAGACTCCAGAGAAGATGTTGTAGCTTCTCCGCTCTGGGGAAGTACTGGATGACGAAGCGTATTCTGTCTACCGTGTTCCATGTTTGTCTTCTGAGAAGGTCGGTGCAGTTTTTCACCGTGTTGCGTCATAACTGTCGATCGATGAGTCGAGCGCCATATCCTGTTCTTATGAGGACATCTTTCAGCATCTGGAGGTGTCTGTTGCGATCCTCCTCACCTGAGCAGATTCTGTGTATAAAGAGGGCTTATCCGTAGGGGTTGGCTTCTTTAACGTGTTTAGGGTGGAAGCTGGAGAAGTGGAGTATCCACTTTACCCAGTCCAACTCTGACTCCTCCACTTCGTGACTAAGCCAGGCAGTCTGGCAAGATAAGGTCGAAAGAAAATTTGAGATATAAACTAGGAGCAGATTGATATTCCGATTCTGATTGCCAATCATTAGAAGTCCTGGCCTGTTTTCTTTTTGCACAAGAAGTAAAGCTGAAGCCCTGTTTGTCCTCTCAGGCAGCTGTAAAATGTCCCATTTTTATTTGAAATAAGAGCAGTTGAGTTATCCACAGGCATTCTGACAAATATTTTTCCTTCAATCAACATTACATAAACAGGTTACCTCTTCATTATCATGTTGTTATTTGTGGGAGATTGCTGTGTATACATTGGCTGCTGTGTTTGCTCTGTTCGAGTAATGACTACACTTCAGAAGTACGTCATTGTCAGTAAAGTGCTTTGGGATATCCTGTGGTTGTGAAACCAGTTTATTCATGCAACTCTTTCTTACCTATTAACTTAAGACAATGTTCGTCTTTTTCTTTAAGTGACTACTTTTCTATCAGAACTATAAAATAATCAATATATTCCATTTTAATTTTCCATGTTAAAAAAATGTGATTGGTTGGATAAAAAGTTATCCCATAAGACAAAGGCCATGTGACCAACAAATCATCAAGTAAATCCATTGCTTTGACTAACACTGAGTGGAACAAACTCCCAGGTTTTGATTTCTGGTCTGATGGAAGAAAATTTTCTTGAGTTTCCTGTCAGGGCACAACATGCAGAAAGTGCTAGATCCTGTTGGAGCTCTATCCTCATCCTCCTGTTTAATTATCTCAGTATTTACTTCTGGGTGACAGGAACTAAAATCCTAGGTAATGGCTGTGGCAATGAAAGCACAGATGGTCTATAAAAGGGTTAGTGCATGGCAGTTCGCTTCAGACCCTTGGAGAGTAGTGTGGCAGAGAGCCATAAAGAAAGGCTGTGGAACTGAAATGATAATGTGCAGATTCCTTGAATCCTGGCAGCAGGCTATTCAAACTGATTGGAATAATGATAGTCAAATAAGCAGGATGACAGACTGAAAGGATGAGAAAAAAAACATGGCTGAACTATAAAGGAAGTAAAAACAGAGAGAATTGGGATGAAATAAATTTGGGAAAGGGCTGCACTGAGAGACAAGAGGATAGAAAATTCAGTTGAAGTATTGGTCACTGATATAATGGCAAGAAGCTTCCCCAACCCTGTCCCCCACTGTTCACCACCTCCCCCCCCAAAGCCTCAATCAGCATTGGATGAATCATCAACTTGGTAAAATTGTCAAAAATCTGGTTACTATTTCCACAGAACTGCAATGTTTTTTACGTGCAGCCTAGACATTTATTCATATGGGACCTAAGTCAATCCAATTGGTTGTGGCAATTCATGAAGCGATGAAACACATCCAAAAGAAACCCAACTGATATTGAGGCAATGAAACAATCATCACATTGCACACAACATCCTACTCCCACTTACCAGACAGCCCTCAGGTCTGTCCATGAGTCAGTCGGCATTAAGGTCTGGAAGGTGGCAAAATCCTGCTGTCTTCAGAAAGTGATAAGCCAAGAAATTGCCGTGAGTCAATCTTACTTTAATTGCTGCTTAAATTCCCAAGATTGAGATTTTATTTCTCTGTAGTCGCCAGCCTTCATTAAAATAAATGGAATGAAAATCGCTGGGGAGCGGGCACAGAACTGGTAAACCTAGCCCTCAAATCCGAAACACAACTGAATTTACAACAAAAATCAGAGAAATATTAGCTATTCAGGGCCAGTTGGCATAAATCTCTAAAATATTGTTGAATTATTTGTAGGGATAACAGGGAAGTTAGATAAGTGCTTTATAGTTTATTAGATTTCCAAATGGCATTTGATAATAAACTACATAAATAAATTTATAGAAAAGATAGCGTAAATGCAATTAAGAAGAAAGATAGCCGAGTGGATTGAGAGATGGCTGGAGGAGCAAAAGCTAGTGGAAAAGAACATTTGTCAGACTGGAAAGCTGTTGTGTGTGCTGTCCCACTGCAATCTGTTACTTTGGAATTCAAAAATCAGAGGAGTTTTGAATTAATGTTTGTAAAGGGCCTCCGCATGAATGGCTTTGTGGTGTATATATTACATAGTTTAACAAGTAGTCCAGTAGTTTTGGTGACATGCTTGGATAAAGGAACTACAACAACATCAAGTGTACAAGGTGTGAGCTGAATTCAGTATCAGGATGAGCCAAGAAGGGAAATGTTTGAAGGCAAAATTGGAAATCAGAATCTATGTGTAACAGAAGAAAATTGAATTATTTTAATTTGGTTAAATGCAACATAAGCAAGTCATTGTTTTAATGCTGTATTTTGCAACTTGACATTTAAAAAAAATTATTAGTGTCACAAGTAGGCTTACATTAACACTGCAATGAAGTTACTGAAAATCCTCTAGTCGCCACATTCTGGCGCCTGTTCGGGAACACTAAGGGAGATTTTGGCACAGCCAATGCACCTATCCAGCATGTTTTTTGGACTGTGGGAGGAAACCGGAACACCTGAAGGAAACCTGCACAGACGTGGGGAGTTCGTGCAAACTCCCAAACCGGGTTTCAAACACAGGTCCCTGGCGCTGTGAGGCAACAGCGGTAACCTCTGAGCCTCCATGCCGCCAGGGACTGTATGGTCTCTTGAAATAGTTAAAGAGCTGAAAAGCGCTGAAAGTTTATAAGAGATCTCAACATAAAGAAGAGGTGACAAGCCATTTACCCTGGTATACTCTAGTGTTGAGTCTTCTAACACTCTCAGGATCCATAAAATTTGCTTTCTTCTCACACATCTGTTTCCAGGCCATGTACTTACTGTTCAAAAAGTGCTAAGTAATGCAATCATTGTAACATCCACCTAGTGTAGTACGCATCCATTTTGAAAGCTGGTTAAGTCCCAAGTCACTCCGTCATTTTTCCAGAACTCTATTTTATGCCTCAGCATTGGTTTATCCTTCCCTTGCTTTTTCCTTATCATTTATACCCCACTTCCATTGACTTTTGGAAAGACAGGTTGAGTAATCAGTTAATAAAGCATACTGTATCTAAGGCTATATTAATAAAGAGTATAAGTAAAAGAGCAAGGATGTTATGTTGAATTTGGAGGAGACATCATTAGACCTCATCAGGAGCACTGCATCCCATTCTTGGCATTGCATTTTAAGTAGCTTGCAAAGTCATTGGAGAGGGTGCATAAAATGTATACAAAAATTATTCAATGGATGAGAAACTTCAGTTCTGATAGATAGATTAAAGAAGTTGGGATTCTTTTCTTTGGTGAACAGAAAACTGAAAGGAAAAAATTTTATAGAAAATTATGAGGGGATTGGACAGGCAAATAATGAGAAACTGATCCCATTGGCTGAAGGTTTGCAAACAAAAGGCCACATACTTAAGTCAACTTTTAAATGAAGCAAAGTTGTTAGGCTCTGGAATGCATTGCCTGCGAGTGTGTGGAGGTAGGTTCAATCAGGCTTTAAGGAGGGAAATGGTTGATTATTTGAAAAGAAACAAGTTCATGGTTAAGGGGAGAAGGCAGGAAAATAACATTGGGTGAAGTTCTCATTCAGAGAGCTAGTATAGATACAATGGACCAAATGGTCTCTTTCTGTACTACAATAATTTTGTGATTCTAAGACTGGAAAATGATTTTTAAAAAACTTTGTGAAAGACAGGAATAATTTTTGACAACATCCTGTTAAATTTTCCTAGAAGTCCTTTGTGGTGTGAATATGCTGTCCATGCATTAAATATACTTGTTTGGGCAAATGTGTATAGGGAGTATAAACCAAATATAGAAATGAGCTGCTTTCTGCAGAATGTGTTTCTCCACAGATTGTGCCTGAACTGCTGAGCGTTTTCTAGCTTTATCTCTCTTTATTATAAAAATGAGTTGACCTTGCATGACATATCATGGTCCAACTGACACTCTGAAGGGAACACATAGTTAATCTTCAGAAGTACTATCAGTTGCTATGATTTGTATCACCAGTACCTTGCAATTACCACTGTTACCACCATTAACCACATTTAAAAGCTAGTACGTGTTTGTATAGCCCATACAAACAATAGTTGAGTTTTCTCACAAATCATTGAAATTTGCTAGATGAACTGAGGTAGGTATTCAGGTCAGACAAATTACCAGATTTTTCATGATTATCATTAGCACCTCAGCTGAATTATCATTCCAGCTGCTTGCTTTGCAGGACTATGGTTTCAGATTGCATCTAGTGGGAGGCCGATTCTTAAATCTGCAACCACATATATAACAATGCTTAATAACTCTCCATGAATTATTGGAAATTGGAAATATTAACATATATATTCAGTAGTCAGCAAGTTTTATTTTTACTAGAAACTACTTAGAGTTTTGATTCACTGGAATCCAATGCTAATGAAATTCTTAGGTGATCATAGCTGTATCCAGCCCAGAAAAGGGCCATGCGTGTTCAGATGAGGCCAATGTAACAGTGGGAGAACGACTGGACTGAGAGTTCAAATCAGGATTTTGAGTTAGCCTTGTTTAAATAAGGTGCTTTCCGGAATGTAAAAATTAGTATGATTAGAATAGGAACTACTTTAGTGAATTGCTATGGCTCATTCTATGATAAGAAATAAGAATTATAGGCATTATGAACAGCTTATTAACAGGTGTTATGAACAGCTCTGGCATATCAAAAATTAAGGACTTGAAATTTAGTTTGAAGACTGCTGATGGAATATTTTGAGGGATCTATGGGACAAATCATGAGAAACAGCCTAGAATGAGATGTTGGGAGATTATGTAAAGTCTGCCTAATTAGAATAGTAAGTATATGCAAAGTAGAGTCCCTACAGTATGGAACGAGGTCATTCAGCTCATCAAATCTGCACTGACACCCCAAAAGAGCATCTTACCCAGGTCCACCCCACCTCTGTTCTATCCCCTTATTCATATGCATTTATCATAGTTAATCCACCTAACCTACACATCTTTGGACACTAAGGGACAATTTAGCATGGCCAGTACACCTAAGCTGCATATATTTAGACAGTGGGAGGAAACTGAAGCACCCAGAGGAAACCTATGCAGACACATGGAGAACATGCAAACTCCACATAGACAGTTACCCAAGGCTGGAAGTGAAGCCAGGTTCCTGACTGTTAGGAAGCAGTGCTAACCACTGTGCCACCGTGTTGCCCAGAAAGGCTCCAGAATCTCATGGCAGGAGTACAACATAAGGGTGTTTTTTACCCCATGACTTAAACAAAGAACTTGACATACTGTAAAGCATTTTGTATTAAAAGGAACCTTTAGAGACAACAACAATATCCTATCCAGATCCACACTTTGTTGAAGGAAGCCATTGTAGTATGCAATTGAAAAAAATCCTATTAGCAGGTTTGTGTTAACACTCTTGGGTAGTTTCAGAAGTCCGGATGCTATGATGGGCTGAGGAGGAAAGAGAGAGAAGAGGAAAGAGCTGTTTGCATATGCCAACTGTCCTGTCTGTTGTGCACCAGTACTTCCTATTTGTCAGGGTCACACATTTTTGCTGTTTAACTAAAATGTTATATCCCATTTTAAACTGATTAACATCAACATATCCACCATATTGGTTGCACTCAATCCTGATTGATTAGAAAATTGATAGCAACTAATGGTGCTGAAATTAAAATCACTGTGAAATCTCCTGCAATTAGAGGAGAGGAAACTAAAGAAAAAATGCATCTGCTTGAATGTCACCCTACTGGAGTATTCACAACTTCTTTTAGAAAAATACTGCCATTGGAAACTATATAGTTTGAAGGATGTGCATGGTGAATGCTAAGTGCAGTTCCCCCCTGCTTATTCCGAAATCAGTGTGAGGGTATCTCTGAAACAATAAAGATTAAAGAACGAAAAAAATTATAGCATAGGAAGAGGCCCTTCAGTCCTATATGCCTGCACCAACCAGAGGAAGTGATCAATGTATTTTATCGCAGAGCAACCTGTGCAATTCCACGGTAGTGTTTCCCTCTGGGTGGCCGTTCTAAGGCTGCAGGAAAATCTCTGACAGAAAAGGGAAATCAAACTGGGAACAAATTAAATATCAACCTCTCCAATTCTTTTAATTTCTCACCTTTAGGTGCCTATACCTCCTGTTATTCTCTGTATGCATCATTATTTTTCTACAGACCAGATTCTTGAGCCCTTGCCCCTTCCAATTCTACATCCAAGACCAGGCAACCTCTTCTCCTTTTGTCTTCACAGCCCTGTGAGTTGTGACCTCATTCTGCTTCAACCTTGGCATTCCCTGCTGCAACTATTATAGCAACTTGTTCTCCTACAATCTCCTGCTTTGACATCGTTCAATACTCAAAACCTGAAAAAACTTCTCTCCACTTTACTTTCATTTCCCCACTTCCCCTCTCCACTGCTCCTCATTAAAGTGATGGTTCACTGATCACATGCCTGTTCTGTGTCATCATCTACAGCGTTCACATCACCATAATCAAACTGTGATGATACTGTGCCTTTAAGAGATGTATTTTTGTCATGTTTCTCATGCAGTGTCTTTTTTTTAGCTGTCAGTTCTTTGTATTGGTGCCACTTTGTCTATAACTGGCTGCCTGCATAATGATGCTGTAGAAGCACAATTGATCTTAACTGCTAAAATGTTTGATTTAATCTGGACTAATGTAGGGTTGTTATTTTAGTGTTCTTGCATGGAATTTTTCAAAATGGGATTTGATTAGGGTTTTGACAGAAAACCCTAATGGACAGGGCTAGACCCAGAGTGAAACCCAGTTCAGTTGTTATTTGAGAGCTACAGAGAAAAGTAGTTCTTTCTCTCTCTGAAGATTAGAGACTGGGATCTGCCAAAAAAAGGTCTCTTTCTCTGAATTTGTGCTGTTTGAAGTTAGATGTTTCTCTGGGGACTGCTATATGGGAGTCAGAAGGCAGGTGTCTTTCTGGATCTCTGTCCAGGGGTGTTAAAAGGCTTGAAATCTAGAATCCACATGAGTACATCTGGTTTTGGTATTAACTGGTTCTGGAGAAGGATGTATGTCCATGGGGGTATTGCTTAAGTTGGAACTATAAAGATAACAAGTGTTAAGAATTATGACTTGTCATTTTTAAATACTTAAATTGGTAAAAGTTATGTTAAATATTTTTGTTACATTCAAACTGTGTTCTTAAATAAAGTTTGATTTAAATAAAAACTACCTGGTGTATCAATAGAATCATACCTTGAGCAAAATACCTTATCCTTGTCCTAATGCTAAAATCAATAAAAGTTGGGGTCTAGGTTAACTTCAAAATATATTTTGGAGCTTCTGATCTGGTCCCTAACAAAGCCCTTCTGCATTTAAGACCTGAACCAACTGACAATTTGTCAAGACAAACAACTGGCCTATGAGAAATGATTTCTTTGACCTCATCAAAAGTTACCACAACTGCATTGCTGTATTGGTGGAGCTTATTGTCAAATCCCACATCTCCCAGTTGTCAGGCAGTTGAGGTCCATCCCAACAATTTTCCCCTCTTCCGTGGCTATGCAGATTGCCAGGTGCCCCAGACTTGCAGTGTCTGATTGTACCATCAAGGCTTTCCATACTCAATGGTCTCTGGGGTGCATTATCAATCCCTTTATTCACATTTGTTTCATTTTTTTTAACTTTCCCTTGAGTTTCCATATGCTTTGATGCAGCATTCCTTTAAGCAATTGTATTTTAATTTCTCCCACAATCTGTTGATTTATTTTATTTGGTTAATCAAAAGAAGAATCACTGTGACATTGCTAAAAGACATACAAAGCTCAAATGTCATGGTGAAACTAGGCTCTATGCAAAAACTTGTGTCAGAAACACAACATACATTCTGTAAAACAAAAGATAAAACCAGATTGTCACATAAAACCTGTTGATATTAGTAATTTGTGTCCCATTCTTTCATGAATAATTATGAGGAAGAAAATAAATTGTTATTTTGAAAGCTTTCATAATCATCTTCAAACTATTTAAATTGAAATAGTTTGACATAACACAAGGATAGTACTGAGGGGAAATTTTAAAATATGGCCAATTGTGTTTTAAACTAAGACAATTCAAAACTCTCTGTGCAAAGACGTAACAAAATGTATTAAACATAAAACATAGAACAAGACAATGCAAAAGTACAGCTGACCAGAGTCTCACAAAGGATTTAATAGCTCTGGAACAGAGTGGCAGAACCTTGCCGAAAGATCTGATGTACATAGTCAAAAACAGATCAATTATAGTTTTTTCTAATCAATAATTCTGCTTAAAATTAATTTCATTTTACAGTGATACATCAAATTTCCGCCAAATACCTCAGCCAACCATATCATATTTAATAGCATGGTCATATTTTATTCGTCTTTCTAAGTCCATATGTAATGACCCCTCTTGGCACTAACTCATCCCTGTTCCTTGGTAATGGCAGACGCTACCATCAGGTCAAAGTGGACGTTCCAACCGGTTCACTGTCAAGATGAATAAACATATGTTCCTGCACCCAGGGACATATCTATCTTAGTATCTGGGCAATGAATGCATGTATTCATTCATTGCAACACTCTTTCCCTTTTGGAATCCTCCCGATGAGAGCTGCTGACTAATAAATTGCGAGGATTTGGCTTGAAACTAATGGCTTTTCTTATCATGCCTTTTAGTAACTTAGCTTGGCTAAAGTGAACATTACTTTTAAAATATCATAGAATATCATAAAATATCAGCAAAAATGTTTTGAAATCATAACTGCTGTTTTGATTGTCTAACAGTATTTGCATATGTATAAAACTGTGTTAGCTACTTAAGTATCATTTAACTCCTTACTCTTTTCTTGTCCTCTGAAAGACTGCATTCTGTCTATAAATTAGCTAGTTAGGAATCCCGTTCCACAAATGGAATTAAATTTTCTCTTTCCCCTGGCACCTTTCCGTGCAATTTCAGAAGGTGCAACACCTGCCCCTTTACCTCTTCCGTGCACACCATACAAGGGCCAAAACACTTGTTTCAGGTGAAGCAGTGTTTCATGTGCAACTCTTTTAATCTGGTTTATTGTAGTCACTGCTCCCAATATGATCGACTCTATCTGGCAAAGACTAAATGCAGACAGTGTGACTACTTTGCAGAAAAGTTTCGGTCCATTGTAAGCATGACCCAGACCTTCCTGTCACATGCCATTTCAACACACTATAGCATGTCTATGTCTACATATCCATCTTTGGTCTTTTGAAATGTTCAAGCGAAACCCAAAACTGAAGGAACAGCATCTTCTTATTAGGCGCTTTACAGCCTTTCAGACTTAACATTAAGTTCAACAACTTAAGTCTATAAACTCTCCTCCAGCTTCACCACATCATCATTATTTTTTTAATTGTTCAGTATTTTTCTTTGTATTTATTTTCATTTCTTTCGTTGATTCATTTTTCAATTCCCTTTTTTTATTCCGTTTTCCATCTTCCTTCCTTTACCACTGTCTCTCCTCCCCTGCCCCACCTCATTAGGGCCATCTGTTACATGTCTCAGGTTGTCCTTTGACACTCTGCTTACCTTTGCTCTGCCATTTACCCATTCTGATCATTTAATGACCACTAATAACATCCTTCTTAGCCATCTTCACCATCATTAACATTCCCTCTGTCTTTTCGCCCATGACACTTTTGTCAATCTCTCCCTTGCCTCCACTTGTTGCTGGCCCTCTATACAGCACCGCCCCCCCCCAACCCCTACCCCTATACACACACACACACACACACACACACACACACACACACACACACACACACACACACACACACACACACACACACACACACACACACACACACGTACCTCCCCCGCCCCCCACTCCAACAGTACAAATATCATCCTATTTTCAATTGTCTTCAGCACTGACAAAGAGTCATCCAGACTTGAAGCTTTAGCTCTCTCTCCACAGATGCAGTCAGACCTGTTGAAAATTTCCAGCATTATCTGTTTTGTTTTCAGATTCCAGCATCCACAGTAATTTGCTTTATTTCCTTAGAATTTAATTTTGTTGTTCTTTTCAATATTTTTGAAGTAGCATGTTTTCGATTTGTCATTGTCACTGACGGTGTTTGTTGAACAGACCTCGCAATCAGTGATTAGTTTTTCAAGAAGCATTTGATCATCTGTTCATTTTCCACTTTACTGTTTTATTTTAACTCCATTCACAAAATCTGATTTACAGTTTAATTATTTTGCATTTTGTTTGGCTTTTTTTTGCACTCATGCACTTAGATGTTATGAAGTGGGTACATTAATTTGCTTCTGAAAACGGCTGCTAGAATCGTATTGATCATATGAACCCTGTCTGTTGATTGAAATCCAGGCACCATGGCATGAAGTAACTGTACCGTCCATTGGTTCCATGTATCAGCAGGGTACCCAAAGCCATAACTTACTGGCACCAGTTGCAGGTAACTTGCACTGCTTAAAGCTGGCCTGCATCTCTTAAATGATGGTTCACTAAAGCAGGAGTCGATGCTGGAACTCTTGCATGAAGAGAATCTGTCCTGGAAACAATCAAGAGTGGCACAACATGGGACAGAGCTGGCTGCAAGATTTTCAAATGCCGCACTGGAGGTTGCTGGAGGTGGATGTCCAGTATCGTCAGAGGGTGTGCAGAAGCAGAATGCAGTATGAGGTTATCTACATTGGTAGAAGCAAATGTGAGGTTATCCACTTTGGTAGAAATAATAGTAGGAGGGATTATTAATTAAAGGGCGAAAAGCTGCAGCCTGCTACAGTGCAGAGGGACCTGGGGGTCCTTGTGCATGAATCGCAAAAACCCAGTCTGCAGGCGCAGCAGGTGATCAAAAAGGTGAATGGAATGTTGGTCTTTATAGCGAGGGGAATAGAATATAAAAGCAGGGAGGTCTTGCTGCAACTGTACAAGGCACTGGCAAGGCTGCAACTGGAGTACCGTGTGCAGTTTTGGTCCCTGTATTTGCGAAAGGATATATTGGCCTTGGAGGGAGTACAGAGAAAGTTCACCAGGCTGATACCAGAGATGAGGGGATTAGCTGATGAAGAGAGATTGGATAGACTGGGTCTGGAATCGTTAGAGTTTAGAAGGCTGAGGGGGGATCTTATAGAGAATTACAAGACAATGAAGGGGCTAGATAGGGTAGAGGTAGAGAGATTCTTCCCGCTTAGAAAGGATAGCAGAACTAGAGGGTACAGCCTCAAAGTAGAGGGGGGGGCAGTTTAGAATGGAGTTGAGGAGGAACTTTTGCACTCAAAGGGTGGTGAATCTCTGGAATTCTCTGCCCATTGAAGTGGTGGAGGCTACCTCGTTGAATATATTTAAGTCACTGGTTGATAGATTTCTGATAGACAAGGGAATTAAGGGTTATGGGGAGAAAGCAGGAAAGTGGAACTGATTCACTTCAGGTCAGCCATGATCTTATTGAGTGGCGGGGCAGGCTCGAAGGGTTGGATGGCCTACTCCTGCTCCTATTTCTCATGTTCAGTGGGAACAAATCACTGTGGGCGTGATTATCAATTGGCAAGAACCTGGATGCAGTACCAGGAGATCTTAATGAGCCCACTCAAGTCACCAAGATCAGCGAATGAATCTTCAAATGCCATATCCTCCCATCTCCCACTAATCTCAGTCATTGCTCGGAAGTAGAGTAATGGCAAACAGCTGTGTTAAGTGCAACTGAATAGTCATCTGCTCTGTTCACATTAACTCACAGTAGGCTTTTCATAACTAATACGACATTATTTTAAAAGATTCATTTACAGAATAAGGGCATCATTCACAAGACAGGCATTTGGTACCCATTATTAATTACCCTGTGATGTGATGGTGAATTGACTGCATTTCGTGTGTTGTAGGTAAACCCAGAGAGTTGTTAGTGAATGAGTTCCAGGATTTTGACACTGCAGCAGTGAGTTACACACTACAGAATTCCCCTGTCCTTGTAGCCACAGCACTTATCAGAAACTCGGCTGGACCAGCTGCATAAGGAATGAATATCTGGAATGTTAGTGATAGGTGATTTGGCAATACTTATGCAGTTGAATGTTAAAGGGAGGTGGTGAGACACTTTCATGTTGGTAATGATCATTGTCTGGTACTTGTATAATGAAGATGTTACTTGCCATTTATCAGCCCAAGCCTTAATTTTGTCCTGGTCTTGTTGTATGTGGGTACAGATTGCTTCATTACCTGAAGAAAAAGAAATTTCCTGTGACAGTGGGCAGGAAAGTGTTGTTGAAGCTGTCAGGTCTCAACAGTGCCTTTCTCCACAGTATCATTTAGCTGCTTGGGGAAAAAAGACTACAAGGGACAGGTCCCATAACCTCATGCTGGCAGGGCAGGGTCTGATTGAGCTCACTCTGTATGAAGTCCCACAACACCAGGTTAAAATCCAACAGGTTTATTTGGTAGCAAATGCCACTAGCTTTCAGAGTGCTGCTCCTTTGTCAGGTGAGTGGGAGATCTGATCACAAACAGGGACTATAAAGACACAAACTCAATTTACATGAATAATGATTGGAATGCTCGTCTTTACAGGTAATCAAGTCTTAAAGGTACAGACAATGTGAGTGGAAAGAGCATTAAGCACAAGTTAAAGAGATGTGTATTGTCTCCAGACAAAACAGTTAGTGAGATTTTGCAAACCCAGGCAAGTCGTGGGGGTTACAAAAAGTGTGACATGAGCTCAAGATCCTGGTTGAGACAGTCCTCATGTCTGCGGAAACATGAGGACACATGAGGATGGCCTCAACCGGGATCTTGGGTTCATGTCACACTATCTGTAACCCCTACGACTTGCGTGGGCTTGCAAAATCTCACTAACTGCCCTGGCTGGGGACAATACACATCTCTTTAGCCTGTGCTTAATGCTCTTTCCACCCACATTGTCTGTACCTTTAAGATTGATTACCTGGAAAGACTCACATTCCAATCATTATTCATGTAAATTGAGTTTGTGTCTTTCTATGCTCTGTTTGTGAACAGAACTCCCACTCACCTGATGAAGGAGCAGCGCTCTGAAAGCTAGTGGCATTTGCTACCAAATAAACCTGTTGGACTTTAACCTGGTGTTATGAGACTTCTTACTGTGTTTACCCCTGTCCAACGCTGGCATCTCCACATCATGACTACCATCAAGCTCACTCGCCAGCCCCTTTGTTTTTTAAAGATCAGGGTGCAATTTTAAAAGGCCACCATGGGTGTGGGAAAAAATAGAACACTCCTCACTACAACGCAACACCCCTCCTGCGCTTCTCCTTGGCATTACCCGTTAGCAGTGCCAAGGTCAGTGCCTGGACAGTGCCAGAGAGCAGTGTCTAGACATGACCCTCTCCACCTCCCCAAGCAATTCATTCACCTGAGCTCCTCTGGTGGCTTCTGCTTGCCAGTGTAAACTGTGGGAGACCTGTCACAATTCACGTCGATGTGAGGGAATGGATAATGTAAAGGAAGGGAATTATCAAGCTTAGGAGCCTGAAGATCAGATGCAAATTTATTATAACAGGCTTACTGATAATGAACGGTGGGATTCCCAATACGTCACTGATGTGGAACGGGGACAATTGCACCATACTTTACACCGGCATGAAGAACGATCTGGGCCTCCCATGGGATTTCCCGATTTCACCACCGATCAGCCCAATGAAAGCAGGAGCAGAAAATCCCATTCCAGATCTGGCAATAATATTTGCAAGAGCCATCTCCTGACTCTAGAGAAAAGGTTCATGCACCACATCTAACCAGAGGTTGCTGACTGAAGTCCATCAACTGGTGACCTTACGTCAATGTCCCAACATAACCACAAAGCAGAATGATTCACATTACAGAGATCACTGTAGTTTCTGATCTTTATTTCTATTCTGTTTTGACATTTAATTTTCAATAGGGCAGATCTTTTGACAGGAGATGAATGGATGATAAGGTCAAATAGGGAATAATAGTGGGCATGGTACTTGCAGGGCCAACACAATGGGATAAATGTTTCAACAATGCTTGAATTGGGTGCCTTTGACATTTAATATCAATATATTGGATTCAGCTCTCTTCCTAGCCGTAGCTCCAGTACAATTGATGATCTTCAATCTCAGATTGGCCTGATCTTTTGTATTTCATTTATTGTATGGTGACTCCCTTTCTGATGGCAAAATTGTGCATAGAGTACTCCCAGAACTATCCAGTCAGTAGGAAGTTTGGTGAATCTAAGTTGGATGGCAGGCAAGTTTTGTGGCACATATCTTTCTGAATCACCTGGCAGGTCAGGAGCTGATTTATCCACTCCACCATTAACTGACGGGGTCAAAGGTCCAGATACCATATTTAAAAGCCTCTGACATACACATATCTTACTTTCTCTAGCCTAATCCAAGGCACCGCAAGCTGTGTCATTGAGCCAAAAGAAGATGATCCAAGGATGGTTCCAAGAAGCACACCAGCTTCACCTCTCCAGTCTGGAAGGCCATCGCAAAGGAGGTAATCCTGGCTAGCAACAGCCTAAAATGAGATCCAGCTCAGGAAGAGGATGAATGATCTCATCTGCTCCACCGGGGAAATCATCCTTCAACTCCTCCCAGTATTGCAGCATCAAACCCTCATCATGGCAACATATACTCAAAGGGCTGCTCTCTTCAGGGATTTCTCACAACCATTAGCAGAGAATATATTGTTAAACCTTGTTGTCTTAAGGCTGGTCTCAATAATTACCCACAAACAAGCATTAGAGGACACAACTCTTTATTCAGGTCTTGTCACATCACACTCTGAACGTAGACTACCCACTCTGGGTGGATCCCAGCAGTTCATCCCACATCTGAGGTCACATGATCTGTTCCCTTAGAAGGCTATGCCCCAACATATATAACATACACTATTACTGATTGGCTAATGGAACCTTTCACATCATCACCATCCTATCTATCATGCTGGGCCCAAGGGCTCACCACACTCAGGGGCCAGCAATCAGAGGCAGAGACAACCCAGATTTCAAGCACTTGGAGAGCTGCCGCAGACCAACCACCCGCTCAGTCTGAGTGAAATGATGAACCTCTGCGAATAGTCTACAACTCAATGCTCGAGATGCCACTACAGGTGAAAGAACATGAGGCAGTGATTCGACAGTCACCCAACAGACTTTAGCAAACAATGGAGGAGTCCTTCTGTGTTCTGTCCGATGTCATGGCTTCAACAAGCCAGTGCCTCGAGGTCACCATGATAGGTTGGTAACGACCATGGACACATTGGTCCCTAGGTTTTACCACAATTTGTGCTCAGCCCTGAATTCCATGACCACACACTCTGGTGGGCACCATCACAGTGATAGAGAGGCAAAGCACCTTGAACTCCCTCCAGATGCACTTTTTTCCCCAATGATTCAGGGCAAAGCCCTTGACATCCACAGACAGGGTAGGAATTAGCCAGACACCTTGAGGGACAATTCTCCAGACAATTCAAGGATGTCCAGTCATTCAGATTTGACTCTGGCTGTGACCTCATTCACTTCAGCTGCTCAGGCTGAGAGGGAGCATGTGTCCTTGGGTACATGGTCTTTATAAGGCTGGAGCCCTCTAGGCCTCGGACCACCAGAGGATGTCCCCCACATTCATCACAGACATCAGAATGTAGCAGTCAGAAGAATGTCTGTACCTCTGCTTAGGATGTCAGAGCTGCACCCACGTGTAATATTAGGGTGAGAATAATTAAGAAATTTTGTCAATTAATTAGCTCTGTATTCCTATTTAGCATTGCAATATTCCTATTAATGTCATTTCCCACTGGTCTGATGTAGGGCTGGGTGGTTCAATCAACACCATTTTAGAGTAGCCTTCTGGCTCCTGAGCCCACCCTCTCACTGCCAGCCCTTTGGCTTGTGGCCTCTGCCGCTCCCAGACTTGCCCTCTCACCAATCTTTTATTTTGCTGAACGTCTTTGACTGTCCTGCTTGCTATTGCCATTCCTGAGGCCCTACTATGATTAAGAACTCTGGAAATGAGCAGTAAGAGGTGCAAGGTGCAACTTGCAGAAGGTTGTGTTCTCTTCAAGTGGGGTTTATGATCAACTCTACCCCTTTTTGATCAGAAATCACTTGGTAATCGATCCTTGATTGCAGCAATGAGACAACAGACTCAACCGGATCAGGACATGTCTCCTTTCCATCATAGTAAAATCAATGAGGCAGCAAACTTGCTTACTCCATTTCTAGTTCTCAAACCAGAGTGGCAGTGAAAGAAGAATTTGTGATCAAAGTACAAGTTGAACTTCATGGACAGAAGTGGCAATATCAAATTGTAGAAAATGGAAGTATGAGAAAGAAAAAGAATGAGAGCAAGCTTTTGCATTTACAGTTAAAGGACAGAAATCAATGTGACAAATCTGCAGTGTTTTGTCACTCACTGCAAAGCTTGTACCTTGAAATGCCACTATAAAACAAACCACAAAGATGCTTCTTCTGAATGTCCTCCCAAATTGGAATTGCAGAGAAACAAGCTATCTGTGGTTAAAATCTTACCCTGTAATCAGCAGACTACCCTCAATTTTCACTAAGGCTGACATGCTAAGTATTCATACGCTGAAAGAAAATTTATGAAGAAGAATATTGCTGAATTATTTATAATTTCAGATCCAAATAACACAAAACTTCAGTGACTAAATATTCCAATTTCATCCCACATCATGAAGAGAGCATTATCCAGATCAATGCTGATCTTGCAGACATAATGTAACATGATCTGAAGAATTTGGCTCTTCATATATCCACAGATATGCCAGATAACCCACAACCAGTGGTATTTGTTTATTGTGTCTCCACAAATGTAAATGTTAAAGAAGAAATGTTGGACTTGTACCACTAAGATAAACACCCATGATATTGACATAAAGTACACACTTGACAAAATAGCGATACATGCCGAATAAACTTGTTAGTGTATGATTGGAGCACCAGCTCTGGTGGAGAAAAAGGTTAGGTTTGGAATCTTGAAAAATGACCCCAAAATTCCAGAGTTTCTCCCTAGTCAGTGCATCATTCACCATAATAATTTTGCATCAAGTAGTTCAAATTAAATGAAAACTATCTTAGAAATTGTCAATTTCATCCTTTCAAATGGGAAAACACACTGACAGTTCAGAAACTTCATTAAAGAGCTGGATCTTGAAGCCTAATGATGCTTCTTTCCACTGCATTGTGAGGTGGTTATCTAATAGCAATGCCTGAAATAGTTTGTTGAACTACTGGAGCTTATCATTGCTTTTGTGAAAGGAAAGGAATGACCATATCCACACTGCAAGATGATGAATGGGTACAGGTTTTGGAACAGAATTTTGTTTTCCCTTGCTGGTGGGCATGCAAGCAGGTGGAGGGGAGGGCAGTAAATTTCCACAAATGGTCTTCCCAACAGACTCCCACCCAAACTGACTTTTCTACAATTTAAAGTAGGACAGGCGAGGCTAGCTCTTGCCCCAGATGAGGCTGTTAAATCTCCAATCAAACCACTTGAGAGTTGTTACCTCAATTTTCAGACTGGTGGGCTAAGTCCATGAGCAGAGACAAAGGGCCCGATTTTACCACTGCATCGCGCCCGTCTCGTGAAAACGTGGTAAAGTCGGGTATGAGGCCACTAACACGATCCGTGCCCGCATCTGCGCAGATTGCCACTTTGCCAAAACCTGAGAACGGCGGTGATTCGATTTGCACACAAAACGGGGACAACAAAGATTTAAATGCATTTGTAATCCGGATTTGTCAATCCGGATGTTTGCCAATCCAGACCCACGCCCATTTAATGGACCTGCTAAATAAAAGTCTGAATCGGACATTCCAGCTGCTGAAGAGCACGTTCAGAGCTTACAACGGCTCTCTGACTCAGATCAGTGGTTGGGGGAGGGGGGAGGAGGGAGGTGGGTCAGATCATTCTCTGGTGGGGTGGGGAGGAAGTGATGCAGATTTTTTTGCTGTCTGGTTGTGCGGGGGGGAGGAGAAGGTGGATCAAATGTATCTCTAGTGGGAAGAGGGGGAGGGCTGACCGTTGTCTCTGGTGGGAAGGGTCAGATGTAGCACAGTGGTTAGCATTGCTGCTTCACAGCTCCAGGGACCTGGGTTCGATTCCCGGCTCAGGTCACTGTCTGTGTGGAGTTTGCACATTCTCCTTGTATCTGCGTGGGTTTCCTCCAGGTACTCCGGTTTCCTTCCACAGTCCAAAGATGTGCGGGTTAGGTTGATTGGCCATGCCATAAAATTGCCCCTTAGTGTCCTGAGATGTGTAGGTTAGAGAGATTAGTGGATTAAAATATGTAGGGAATTGGGGTAGGTCCTGGGTGGGATTGTGTTTGGTACAGACTCGATGGGCTGAAGGGCCTCTTTCTGCACTGTAGGGTTCTATGATTCTATGATTTCTCTGGAGTTGAGGGGGAGTGGGGAGTAAGGCCAGACTGATCACTGGGGGGATGAGTGAGCACAGTAAAAAGTCTGACAACACCAGGTTTCAGTCCAACCGATTTATTTGATAGTAAACTCACAAGCTTTCGAGGTTAAGCTCTTCTTCAGGTGAATGGAGAGTTCTGGCCTCAGACAGAGCATATAAAGCACAGACAGTTTACAGATTACTGATTAGAATGCGAATCTTTACACCTAACCTGCTGTTCAAATCCTAAAGTGGCTGACAATGTGACTTTAGGTCTATGCTGTTATATGCTCTGTCTGAGGCCAGAACTCTCCATTCACTTGACGAAGGGGAAAACCCCAAAAGCTTGTGAGTTTATGATCAAATAAATCGGTTGGACTTAAACCTGGTGTTGTCAGACTTTTTACTGTGTTTACCCCAGTCCAACGCCGGCATATCCACGGGATGAGTAAGGTCAGAGCGTTGTATGGAGGGGGTGGGGGAAGGTGAGTGAGACCAGTTTGTTGTGGGCGGGCGGTTATTGAGTGAGGCCAGATCATTGTCTGGGAGGGGGAGGAGGGCGACGGGTAAAATGGATCTCTGGTCGAGGGAGAGCGACTGATGGATATCTGGTGGGGGAGGGGGGGTGACAGATGGATCTCTGGCGGGAGGAGGCAGATGGATTTCTGGTGGTGGGGGGTAGATGGATCTCTGGTGGATCTGCTGCCACTCAGTTGGTGATCAGTGGGGGCGGGGGGGCAGGGGTGGCGATGCGTCTGGGTAGCGGGGGGTGGGTGAATAAAGGGGACAGTGATGTGTGTGGGTAGCGGGGGTGTGGATAAGGGGGACAGTGAAATGTGTGGGTAATGGGGGGTTGGATGAGGGGACAGTGATGTGTGTGGGTAGTGGGGGGCAGGTGGATAAGGGCGACAGTGATATTTGTGGTTCGTGGGGAGTGTTGATAAGGGGGACAGTGATGTGTGTGGGTAGTGGGGAGGTGCGGGTGAATAAGGAGGACAGTGATGTGTGTGTGTAGTGAGGGGCGGATGGATAAGGGGGACAGTGATATGTGTGAGTAGTGGAGGGGGTAGATAAGGTGGACAGTGATACGTGTGGGTAGTGGGGGGTGCAGGTGGATAAGGAGGGCAATGATGTGTGTGGGTAGTCGGGGTGTTGATAAGGGGGACAGTGATCTGTGTGTGTGCACCATCGCTCCCGCTTTTCGCTCCCAGACCACTTTCTCTGCTTTCTTCAGTCCAGGAGCGAACTGACAGGGGCGCACTTTTTCAAACTTTTTTCTAACTGCACATGTGCAGTTCAGAGCTCCAATCATTCTGGCCGTGCTAAGCCCCACCTGCAGCGTGAATGAGACTGGAGATGGCTGAAAGCAGATTTCGAAATCAGATCTGCCTTATGCCCAGATTCAGCACTTAGAATGAAAATGGTAAAATTGGGCCCTAAGACAAAAGTGGCACAGTGGTTAGTATTGCTATCTCACAGCACGAGGGACCAGGGTACGATTCCCGCTTGGGTCACTGTCTGTGTGAAGTTTACACGTTCTCCCTGTGTCTGTGTGGGTTTCCTCTGGATGCTCCGGTTTCCTCCCACAGACAGAAAGAAGTGCCGGTTAGGTGAATTGGCCATGCTAAATTCTCCCTCAGTGTACCCAAACTGGTGCCGGAGTGTGGCGACTTGGGGATTTTCACAGTACCTTCATTGCAGTGTTAATGTAAGCCTACTTGTGATGAATAATTAAACTTTAACGTTAACAAAAGACACCCTGCTCAGGCTTCAAGTGGGAAGGTTGGTGGGTGAGGGTGAAGGTCTCCATCAAATATCTCCTTTTAACATCCCTTAACAAAGTCTGGCCCTTGTGGGTGCACCCGCCCTCCCCAGTCTCTCAACCAACACCCCAGGCACTCCACTCCCCTGCCCACCTGAGATCTACACACTTTTTTAGTCCCACACTCCCAGGAGTTAGGATTTCGGGACTGCTTAAAGTCCTAATCCTGTCTGCTGCAGCAACTAGAGAGCTGCTGGCCAATCAGATGACCTGGCAGCTCTCTGAGGTGGAATTTACTCTTGAATGAAGAGCAACAGTTCTGTCTCGAGACAATGAGCACTTGTTGGGTTGTTATATGGGCATGCTGCCAACTCCTTAGGTGGCAGGAAGAAGAACCTCGCCATCATAAAATGTCTGGCTATAACGCTTGTTACTGATGCAATATCTGCACATTCTTAACTTGGTACCTGAGGGGAAGGATAAGATTTCTGACCTTACTCAGACACTTTCAACTTTCAGAATAAGTAAAAGCTTCTGCAAGGATCATTGTCAAGAAGTTTCAGGTACTTTCCCAACTTAAGAGATAAGCAAACACATTTCCTGAAATTGAGGTAAATGATTACAATCTGGAGGAATACAAAAACTAAATTGCTAGGTCCACTTGATGACATTCAGTCTGGGTTTGATGACTTGTAGAAGCTGAGATCCAGTATTGCCTTTTTTGTAAATCTGTTCATGATTAATGTGATCAACAATGGTTGTCCAGTTCTGAAATTCATGGTTACAGAACCATCTACTGTCAAAATTCAACTGTTGGAATTATAGGAGGATAATGGTTTAAAGGAGATGCATAAATCCCAATATACAATAGAGTCTGGAAGCAAGTGCGAGAAGTGAAGTAGCCTCGACTCAAGGAGATTTGTAACTTTACTCAATTTCAGGCACAGCATTTGCTGTACTTTGTAATGAAGTTCATAAAATTGAATCATTGTTCAAATCAATAGCTGACGAAGCTCCTTTGTACCACACTGACAACATATCAGCTGAATTTTCAAGGATGGTATCCAGAATGGACACTCATAAAGGCTTCTACCTCTTTCAAAGCAATTATCCCGAACAACTATAACTTTATCTTACTTCAGGAATATTTCTAATATAATAATTTTAGAAGGTGAAATTTAATTTATGAAAAAATTAAGAATTTGAATAGAAGTGAAATACAACAATTAAATCAGATATTGAAACAGTGATATATACACTTTATGGTTATTGAAATTAAGAGAAAATTTAAAGATAAATAAATGTATATTTATTCATAGAAGTATACGTTTTATACTATTTGGACTTGTTAAATCTATGTCCTCATATTATGAGGGGCCTATAAAGAGTGAACAGGGAAGGATTGCTTCCCCTAGCAGAGACATCAATTAAAATAATGCATTGATTTTAAGGGGGTTGGTGGAATGATTAGAGGGGATATTAGGAAACAGGTTTTCACCCAGAAGATGGTGGGTGACTGGAATTGCCTGCCTGGATTAGTGGTTGAGGCAGAATTCCTCAACTTATTTAAAAAATACTTGGATCTGCACCTGAAGTGTTATACTCTGCGAGGCTATGGATCAGGTGCTGGAAGTTGGGATTAGAATGGACAGCTAGTATTTTTCTAGCTGGTGCAAACATGGTGGGCAGAATGGTCTCTTTCTGTGCTATAATCTGTCTGTACAGGTTGTCCGTGGGGGCGATTCTCCCATTCTGCCACGTTAATTTTTTAGCACGGTGCTTCAGGAGAATCGCATTTTAGCTGATTTGCAGGATTCCCGTTCATGTGCGATTGTGCCTCCCAGGTCCGGATTTCTGGCGGTGTCTGCACGGTGCCAGGAATAGGCTGGGAGGTGGGGGCTAATATTTAAATAGTGTTTTAAATACAATTTAAATCTAATATGTAGGCCGGGGACTGAACTCTCCGAGCCTGTTAGCATCTGCCACCCCTGCCAGGAGTATTTCACTCCAGCGGGGTTCCAACCAGCTCCCTGCTTTCAGAGAGCTAGTGGGAGGACCCCATTGGCGTGAAGGGGGGGAATTTGGCCCACTCAGGGGCTCAGACAGTTGGGGGGTGGTGGCCCCTGGACATGGGCACCCTGGCAGTGCCAGCCTGTGCCCCCTTGCATGGCCCTAGGGGTAAAGTGCCCATGCCCAGTGGCCACCTTGTCACTGCCCCCAGCTGACCCCACCCACTAGGCCCCACCAAGGGAGTGGGACCTAAGTTGTGGTCAGCTGGGAGAGGGTCATAGGGGGTGATCCGTGGGAGTGTGGGATCCTGCTGCCACTCTGCATGGGGATCGGTCAGGCTGGAGGGAGGCCAGCGATTAAGGTGGGCTGGGGGTGAGGTGGTCAGCTGGGGGGACCTGCCGCAGGGGGAGGTCTGCTGGGAAGAGTCTGTCAGAGGGGATGGGATAGCTCTGCCTGGTGGTGGTGATGGTGGGGGGATTTGTCACTGCTGGAGGGAGGGTGACAGTGGAGATCAGAGTCCTCCAGGACGGGAGGGAGTTTGGGGCTAGCCCAGGAATGGTCATGGGGACCATAATTGGGCCATGGGGGGGGGGGGGGGGGGCGTTGGTGGACAGTGGAAGGACAGCACTGCGAGGGTTCTAGGCTGGCAAACTATTGAGCTAACCAGGAAACTGCAGGCTGTCAGTTAGGGCCATTGTACATGCGTAGAGGCCCGGAACTGTTTGCCTCAGGCATGAATAGGCCCCAGCCACCCCCGAGTTTTAATGATATTCCTAGTTGTGACCTCTGCATTGCACAGAATGGGGGAGATTCCTGTCTGAAGTCACACTGAAAAAACTAACATAATTTACACCACTTTTCCCATGAATTTGACACTTTTTTGGGAGAATCATGGCTCATGTCTCACATCTCTCCAAGTCTGAAGATTATCATATGCAAACTTAAGGTTCAGAAAGTTTTGCTACTCCTGTCTATTCCAAGAGGTATGTGTTCAAGCTTGCCTTGAAGCTAGTGGTTTATGCAGAAGTCTTAAAATTAACATAACTCTTTAGCATCTATCAAATCTCTCCTGGAGAAAGCATCCAGTGCTTAAGAATCATTTCAAGAACCCATACAAACCTACATTCAACCAAACTGAATGTGGTTGATAACCCCTTTAAATAGAACTGCTGAGGACTAGATGGTTGTCCTTCACACTGCTGAGCATGTGTCCAGCTCTGCAAGGTGAAAAGGGAGTGTTGGCTGCAACATTGAGTTCCAAATGGCACTGGTAGTATTGATTAAGCTATGATCTGCCTGTTCTGCATACTCACTCCCTTGCCAACGTAGCATTGGATGGTTTGTTCCCTGAATGGTATCTACACTGTCCAAATCCTATAGTGCCCAATTTCATTGCTTAATCTTTTGAAAGTGAAGAAAAGTCTAACTGGAGTTTTTTTTTCCCATTCAAAGAGACCTGATCACTATCAGAAAATAATGTCAGCAACCTGAAAATTACTAGGACTGATGTTATGGCACAAACTTAATGTGCGTGTAATAAATTTCTCTCCTTTTAACAAAGTATTGAATTGAAAGATGAATTTGATACATGTTATCAATTTTATGATAGTAATGCTCGCTGTATTTTCTAGGCTTATATTGTTTAAGCATTAGGTTCCATGAGCAACTTTTTTAAATGAGCTTCTTGACCCATGCAGTGGTTCCATTTTCTAGCAACTGGGACCTTTGGGAATCACATGATTGAAAAATGGTGTAAATAAGAAAAGGAGCTAAGATGTGTTCATCACACACACTGGTGCACACATGCAAGCAGACACATACAGGTGCACACACGTGTGAACACATAGATACACAGCCGCATACAAACACTTAGACATGCACAGACGCACATGCACACAAACTCACATATGCTTACACACACACACACACACACACACACACATGCACACACACACTCACCTTTTGAGCTACCCATCGTCCCAGCAACATACTCAAAAACAAGCCAGGAAACCTCCATCCCTGAGTTTGCTGTACCAATAAGGAAACGTATGCATCACCATTTTTGACATTGCATAGAATCATAAGCTGGAATTCTACCATCCTGCACACCACATAATCAAGGGGCGAGGGGTGGACATCGGAAATGTCCATTGACCTCAGGCAGCAATTTCCGGCTTCACTTCTGGCCTTATACAAAAGATAACTGTACGTCCAAATTCCCCTCCAATTCAATTTTCAAGTTTGTCGATGACACCACCGTAGCGGGTCGAATCTCAAACAATGACGAGACAGAGTACAGGAATGAGATAGAGAATCTGGTGAACTGGTGTGGCAACAATAATCTCTCCCACAATGTCAACAAAATGAAGGAGATTACCATTGACTTCAGGAAGCATAAAGGAGAACATGCCCTTGTCTACATCAATGGGTATGAAGTAGAAAGTGTCGAGACCGTCAAGTTTTTAGGTGCCCAGATCACCAACAACCTGTCCTGGTCCCCCCATGCTGACACTATAGTTAAGAAAGCCCACCAACACCTCTATTTTCTCAGAAATCTAAGGAAATTTGGCACTTCAGCTACAACTCTCACCAACTTTTACAAATGCACCATAGAAAGCATTCTTTCTGATTGTATTACAGGTTGGTACATTCCTATTCTGCCCAAGACTGCAAAGAAATACAAAAGGTCATCAATGTAGGTCAATCCATCACACAAACCAGCCTCCCATCCACTGACTCTGTCTACACTTTCCGCTGCCTCAGCAAAATAACCAGCATAATTAAGGACCCCACACACCCCAGACATTCTCTCTCCATCTTCTTCCTTTGGGAAAAAGACACAAAAGTCTGAGGTCACGTACCAACCGACTCAAGAACAGCTTCTTCCCTGCTGCTGTCAGACTTTTGAATAGACTTACCTTGCATTAAACTGATGTTTCTCGCAATGACTATAACACTCCATTCCGCACTCTCTCGTTTCCTTCCCTATGAACGGTATGTTTTGTCTGTATACACGCAAGAAACAACACTTTTCACTGTATGTTAATACATGTAACAATAATAAATCAAATCAAATCACTTAAGTAAGATTGTAAAATCCCACCCATAGAGTCGTATGACGTTTCAAGTGTTCCAAATACCTTTAAAAGGTTGTAAAGTTTCTGACCTCTACTACCTTCCCAGGAAATGCAATCCAGATTCCCACCACCCTGTGAGTGAAAATGTTTTTCTCAAATCGCCTCTGAATCTCCTGTACTCAAACTGTGTAAAATTAAAAGTGAAAGCCCCCTCATGAGTCTCCTCTCAACCAAGGAGAACAGTTGCTTCCTACTCACCCAGTCCATTCCTCCATAATCTTGCACACTTTCATCATGTTCCCCCCTCAGCACTGTCTGCTGTAAAGAAGATGATCCAAGCCTATCCAGTCACTCTTTATAGCTCAAATGCTCCATCCCAGGCAATTTCCTGGTGAACCTCCTCTGTACTCCCTCTAGAGTAAACACATCCTTCTTATAACGAGGTGACCAGAGCTGACCACAGTATTTCAGCTGTGGCCAAACCAATATTCTGTACAGCTCCAACATAGCCTTCTTGCTCTTATACCTGTCTGCTTCTTTCCTGCTCCTTCTTAGATCTTTCCATTTGAATAGGGTTGACCCAAGGTATAAGGCTCGCTTACTCTGTTTGAACCATCATTGGAGCCTCTACTAAGTAAGTGGACGGCACGAAAATGAAACAAGGGCATCATGATTACAGTTCACATAATGATTAAGGCCATTGGCTGAAACTTAAGCTTTACTTTCTGCCATGTGTGAGCTAGCGTGGCCATGGTTAAAGTTTAATTGTTCTAAACAGCTTGGTAGAGAATCCGCATAATATTTCCCACTCTCTCCTGCAATTTCAGAAGATTATAACCAAAGATGTCACTGAGACAACGTGCACACTTGGTCAGCTTTATTCACAGCTAAATAATCCAAAGCAAAAGACAAGGTAAGGTATTGATGTAACCAACATTATCCCGGGCAAGACTTCTGCCTTTCAGGCTGGCAGGATCTTTTAGTTCTGCCAATGGCGTATCCCTGCCACGGGTTTATTTGATGGTGGGGAGCGGATTCAAAGGGAAATCCCATTGACAGCAGTAGGACAAGTGGATGCCACTGCCGGCCAATGATGGACATCCTCCTGCCACAGATAAAAATGCCACGGAGTGGTCAGAGAACCCTGATCCCTATAAATGTGCTGATCTGACTTTAAAAACTAAAACTAATTGAGGCTCTGAATTGCCAAGACCGTCTGTGGATTTCTGCTGCAAATAAAAGAGGACTGCCATGAAAGACCTGAAAAGTAGTACTTGATCCAAAAAATTCCAGGTCCCAAATGGTGTTCCCAATTACCATGTTACCCTGTTTGGGATTTGAACCTTCATCCATTCAAAATATGATTATCTATGTCAGAGGTCATGTAACTGGGGCAAAATGGATGCCAAAGCTGGGATTTTGCTTGATCCTGGCCTAAGTATCTGCCAACAGGGCAATATGTAGCAGTACAGTAGACAGCCTACCATTTAATGGAATAGGCATGAGACTTGGTTTAGTCCCCTGGAGATATTTGGCTTCCTTAAATAGGAGGCTAGTAGGGGACTTGCTCCCACCTTTGAGTGGTGGCATTCCTATGTAGAGCTTTTTTGGCATTACTTTTCCCATGCTCATTTTTCTGGTGGGTGTTTAAGGTGTATCTATAGTGATGCAGTTGCACACCATTACTATTTGAATGGGAGAACCACCTTCTGACTACACATCCCCCAAAGGGGAGGTAATGGTATAATGGTATTGTCACTGGACTAGTAATCCAGAGACCCAGGATGATGTTTTGGAGACCACCATGACAGACATTGAAAACTGAATCCAATAAAAATCTGGAATTAAAGTTTAATGATGACCATGAAACCATTGTTGATGGTCATAAAACCCATCTGGCTCACTAATGTCCTTCAGGGAAGAAAATCTGCCAACCTTACCTGGTTTGGCCTACATGTGACTCCAGATCCAGAGAAAGTGGCTGACTCTCGAATTGCCACTCAGTTCAGGGTAATTAGAGATGGGCAATAATTGTAGGTCTAGCCAGCGACAGCCAGATCCTATGAGCAAACTAAAAAAAATCCTTTGTTCCAATGAAAAGGATGCATCTTTGACAACATTAGAATATCCAATAAATTATGGGGTTGATTCTCCCATTCTGACCTGCTAATTTTTTTTGGTGGGTCAGAATGGGAGACGTGCATATGCACCAATTCATGGGACTCACGCATGCGTTCCAGACGCATGTATGTCTTCCACTGCCAGAGAGCAGGCATGGTCGGGAAACCGGCAAGAAGACCAGGTAAGTCATATTATTCTATTTTTCATGTTATTAAATGTGATTATTGGGCCTGGGAATGAATTCCCCAGGCCCTATAGCATTTCCCACTCCACCAGGAGTACTTCACTCCACTGGGGTTTAGAGTAGCTCTCAACTTTTAGGGAAGTTGGGATCGGTCGGAGCTGGAAGGAGACAAGTGATTAGGGCGGGCTGGGGGGTGTGGTCTGTTATGTTTGAAGTATTACATAGACAAGTAGATAGCAAAGTTTCACAAACAGGAATGTTTGTGGTATCCCACTAATCTGATTGTGCAGATGAGGCATACAAAAAATGTTTACCAGGGCACGAGTGCAGCAATCGTCTCTTCATCGAAATGTGCAATTGAAATTACAGAAGGGTGGAGTGGGTGCTTAGTTTAGTACCTTTGAACAATTCAATTGTCCCTTTTGACTTCACTTTGAAAACCATTTGTGAGGCTGCTATTTAGTGAATACAATGAAAACAATCAACTTCAAACAAGTGCAATATTTTCAGCTCAGCATCAGATGCCATTTCCGTTTATTTTCTGAAACCAGTTCCTGGGGAGTTTAACCACAGTGTGCACCAGTATTAAAATAACATCAAATTTGTTTCATAAGGGAGAGCCAGAACAATTACATGGTAGATAATGTTCAATGCATGGAAATGTGAAGTGATGTATTTTGGTAGGAAGGATGGAGAAAGTCAATACAAACTAAATGATACAATTTTAAATGGGATGAAGAACAGGTTAACCTGGGATTTCACTACACAAATTTTTGAAGGAGGCAGATCAAATTGATAAGATTGTGAAAAGGGCAAATGAGTTCCATTGTTTTTTAAATATAGGTACAGACTAGAAAAGCAGAGGCATTATGCTAATCTTTTATAAGTCACTTTGTAGGTCTGAGCTGGAGTATTGTGTCCCATTATGAACAGCACACTTTTGGAAGGATGTCAAGGTCTTAGAGAGAGTGCAGGAGAGATTTACTGGGATGATACCATGGATGAGGAAGTTCAGTAATGTAGAGAGACTGAAGATGCTGGAATTAGTTCTCCTAATGCAGAAAAGGTTAAGGAGAAATTTAATAGAGGTTTTCAAATTTATGAGGGGCTTTGATAGAGTCGGAGAAACTATTTCCACTGACAGAAAGATTGGTGACCAGAAGTCACTGATTTAATATCAAGAAGAACTAAATGGGTAGTGAGAAATTATGCTCTATGTTATTATAATCTGGAATGCACTGCCTGAAAGGGTGGTGAGAGTAGAATTAATAATAATTTATAAAAGGAAATATTTACAGTGCTATGAGGAAATGATAGGAGAGCGCAACTAATTGGGCAGCTCTTTCAACGAGATGGCATAGGCATGATGAACCAAATGATCTCTTCCTTTGCTATATGATTCAATGATTATTATTGTAACTATGTGTAGATAAAAGGTATTGGAAACGAATGTGTGATGTAAACCTTCCTCTTATTCTTCCTTAGGTTCCCTTCATCTGTCTCATGACAAATAAATTGAAAGAGAAACCAAGGTTATTTAGATCTTATGCGTTACAACTAGTAACTTATATTGTAGCCACCAGCATGTCATCAGTAAACAATAATCAATTACTCACCTCTGCTGGCCCGATTGGTACCACTGCTATCAGTGCAGCAAGTTGTATTGTGTATATAGTCCTGAAAATTTACAAACACAACAACAGTTACCGCATTCCAAAATAATTCAATGTTAGTGAAGTATGTTGGGATGTTTTTGAGAAATGTGATAAAGTGCCATAAAACAATAGTTTTACTATTACTAATTTACAGTCAATAACTAATTATAATAAATTAATAATCACTACCTTACAATGAAGCAATCCTACTGCATAGTAATCAAATAGCAATCAAAGCAATTCGAAGACTTCTGACTGAGGGTATAATGCACAAGAAGTTTCCTGCTCACCTTACTAATCCCACAATTCACTTCTTTACTGGTACAAGATGAACAATTTTCTGCTGCATTGCACTGTAAGAATGAAAAGACCATTGAAACAGGAATGAAGGCCACGCTTCAATGATTCTTAGCCACAAAACTCAATTGTGCCCTTGCACATCACTCCATTGATTGAGGAAAAAAACAGAACGAGATAAAACTGAAATAAAGACCACTGAATATAGAAGACATGGGTCATTGGGCAGCCCTTGGGGCGTTTTTTTTTAACAATTCAACCATGATTGTAATATCACCTCAAAGTAACAACATTGACACCAGTGTTACCTGAATTTAGCTTCCAGTGCAGCACCTAATTCCAGCAAATCACAGCTATAACAACTTCATTCGGTAAATAGCTGAAAAGAAAATACCAGTATAAAAAAAGTCAGTGCCACGTATTGGCTGAGTATGAGTACACCCATGTCATTATTAAGGATAAGAACATGTGCAGCACTTTAAATGCAAATACAAAAGAATAACATTAAGTGATATATTTTTCATTTAGTCACTAGCTCACTAACAAGTTTGCACTGCCAGAAGTTTAAAAGATAGCTATTTAGAGAGAAAAACAGATGTTCTTTCTAAAGTCCAAACTTCAGAATGTTTTCCTTACTTGGACTGTCAGTATATCACTTCCAACACCCTCAATCCAGTCTTCAAATATTAAATGCACCAAAAAACTGACAACATTACTGTCTGACAATATAGCCTGACAGCATTAAGACTGAAAACATTAAAGGCTGACAGCAATTAGACTGGCAATATTGCAGGCTGACACATTGCACACTAACATTACATCCTGATAACACTGTAGACTGACAACAATACAAACTAAAACGTTACAAACTTATAATATTAACATTGCAGATTGATCTTACATGCTGACAACATTACACACTGTTAAAATTACACAACAACACATTATAGACTGGCGGTAATATGACTGAAAAAGATTACAAATTGGCGCCAGGGTGGCGTTACATCGGCACCATTTACAACAGGTCTGCATAAACATGATCCTGCTGCCATGAGGACGGAGAATGGTATTGGAGGTGAGCCCTCAGGTGGCCATTACTTCACTGGCAGCCCAACAAGCAAGGAGCAGCAGGGAGAATGCTGCGGACACATAGAAAAGCACCATGGGGCTGGGGCTAAAGGCCACAGTTGCCATTGGTAGGGGGACATGGGGGAGTGGTATTGGGGGCATGGGTGGGTCGCTCAGAGGCCTTACCTCCCTTTCATTTTGAGTCACCCCCTTGCTCCAAGAGGACGTGCTGGCTGCCGAGCAGGCATTCCTTCCCGGTTCTCCATGCTGGGCTACAACGAACAAAGAAAATTACAGCGCAGGAACAGGCCCTTCGGCTCTCCAAGCCTGCACCGATTATGCTGCTTGAGTGAACTAAAACCCCCTACCTTTCCAGGCACTATCTCCATCTATTCCCATCCTTTTCGCGTATTTGATCAGAAACCCCTTCAAACTCACTGTCGTATCTGCTTCCACGGCTTCTCCTAGCAGTGAGTTCCAGGCACCCACCACCCTCTGAGTAAAATCCTGCCTCATACATCTCCTTTAAACTTTGCGCCTCACACCTTAAACTTATGCCTCCCGGTAATTGACTCTTCCACCCTTGGAAAAAGCTTCTGACTATCCACTCTGTCCATGCCCTTCAAAATCTTGTCGACTTCTATCAGGTCTCTCCTCAACCTCCATAGTTCCAGTGACAGCAAACCCAAGTTTCTCCAACCTCTCCTCATAGTTAATGCCCTCCATACCAGGCAACATCCTGGTAAATCATTTTCGTACCATCTCCAAAACCTCCGATTCCTTCTGATGTGGCGACCAGAATTGACCACTATATTCCAAGTGCAGACTAACTAAGGTTCTATAAAGCTGCAACATCATTTGCCAATTTTTAAACTCAATGTCCCAGCCGATGAAAGCAAGCATGCCTTCTTGACTACTTTCTCCACGTGTGGTGCCACTTTCAGGACTTCTGTACCTGTATACCCAGATCCCTCTGACTAGCAGTACTCTTAAAAGTTCTGCCATTTACTGTATATTTCCTATCTTTATGAGAGCTTCTAAAATGCATTATCTCACATTTGTTTGGATTAAACTCCATCTGCCATCTCTCTGCCCAAATCTCCAACCAATATATATCTTGTTGTATCTTCTGACCGTCCTCATCACTATCTGCAAATCCACCAACCTTTGTGTCATCTGCAAAGTTACTAATCAAACCAGTTACGTTTTCCTCCAAATCATTTAAATATATTGCAAACAGCAAAAGTCCCAGCACTGATCCCTGAGGAACACCACTTATCACAGCCCTCCATTCAGAAATGTACCCTTCCATTGCTACCCTCTGTCTTCTAAGACTGAGCCAGTTCTGTATCCATCTTGCCAGCTCACCTTTGATCCTATGCAACTTCTGTACCAGTCTGCCACTGGTGTTCAATAAGTAGCTGAGAGGGTGCTTGTTGGGAGCTGCAAACTGAGTGTGACATGGTCACACGACAGAGGGTCATCATAGAGTGCAACTATGAGGTCCACAAGCTCTGCTTTAGGGGAGGCCAGGCTGTAAGAGCAGTGACAGGGCATCAGTGATCAGGTGATACCCTGCCTCATGAACATAAAGATAAAGGCAAATGCAGTGGAACCTAAAACACTCATTCTGTCATTGGTGTGAGGTCAGAGGGACTTACTGGACAGGAAGTTTAAATCCACCACTCTGCGAACTCAGACTGTGGGGTACAGCAGTGAGAGTGCACTGACTACTCTCATGCAAGGTTGCTTAATTGCACAGCACTGACGAGCTTGAAGAATGAGACTGTCCTTGAGGGAGTTGTTTCAAAAGTTAATTACATATCTCTCAAGATTCAGCTTTGTCTTGTCAAGACAAATGTTGTTGCCAGAGCAACAAACTGAAGTCCATCATGCCAGATTAATAACCAGAGCTGGATCTTTTTGCACAGTCTGGGGACAAAGGTGAATGCTTTGGAACACCAAACACCAAGAAGCATCTTTCAATTCAAGCACTACAGAGCTCATACTGTGGAGAACTCTCTGGCAATGTAGAATGGTGATAACTGGCACCATTCCCCATGTTCAATAGCATGTCTGGCGCCATTTGTGACATGCCCCATCTGATACAGACCTTGTTGGCACTCTCTAATGCACTTTAGTACAATGGAATGTTAGGACTTATGTTCTTTGGTAGGGTGGGGAGAGGGAGTGCAGAATGTGCAGGACAGATGTTCTGAGACAGTAGAGGTTCAACACTATCCATCCTGCTTCAATACAGAGGAAGCTATATGAGGATGTGGATATGTTAGAGGGGGTGGTGTGAGGGGGAACAGAAATTCACACAGGTAGTAGAAAGGACTGAGGTGGAAATCACAGATGCAAGGTCTGGCCTCTGTAACTACCCCTGAGCCTTCATGGTAGTGGTCTTACTCTTTTAGTTAATGATTCAGAATTATGGACCCTGTTGATTTGGCCTTTCTACTGATAGGCATCGACGAGCAGCAGAGACAATGCCATGTTGCTGCATGTGGCCAGAATCAGCACCCTCCAGCTGCTCAGGAGGCAGGACCAAGAATAGAGGAACAATGTTGGAGACCGTAGCAGCCGAGAATGTTCCAGCCAAGGTTCCTACCTTCAGTTGTCCAAGCTGCAGTGCTGGAGACGATTTTATGTGTCCTGGGGGACAGGGGACCACCTCTGCTACATATGCATGAACTGGAAGTTACCCAATGCGTATGGCCATTAAGGTTATAGCCACTCTGAACTTTTATGCCATGGTTCCTCCCAGGGCAGCACAAAAGACATCTCCCATTCTGCCACTCACTGATATTTTAGGGAGGTACTGGGTGCCATTAATGCAAGGGCTGAAATGTTTATTGACTTTGACCTGGACTAGGCAAGCCAGGATGCCAGGGCCATAAGCTTCAGTCATCTATCAGATAGATGGCACTTACGTGGCTTTTAAGTCACCATGGTGGAATGCGGTAGCACTCAGGAATTGCAAAGAATTCCACTCTCTCAACATCCAACTCATCTGCGACCACACAATGTGCTTCGTGCATGTGTGTGCCTGTTTCCCAGGAAGCACCCATGACAGCTGCATCTTGCAAATCCAAGCTATATGTGAGGGAAAGCAACAGTTGATGATGCCATTGTGGAGGCCACAAACACCAGCGGAGACTTGCTACAATCACGTTCACAGTTCAATACACATATTGGTGGAGCAGGTGATCAGACTGTTGAAAATGTAGTTCCGGTGGCTGGACCGATCAGAGGGGACCCTACAACACAGGCCCTAGAGGATCTTCTGCATTATTATGTTCTCCTGTGCTCCCCACAACATAGCACTTCAGAGAGGGCAACCTACACCTGAAGGAGTGCCAGACCTCCTCGGATGAGAAGGATGTTGAGGAGGGCGGTGGGTATGTTGATACCAAGGAAGAGGAGGAAGAACACTGCGCAGTGAACAGGGCTAGAATTGGCCATCAAGCAAGGAATGCCCTGATCACCTCCCATTTTGGGGATGAGCAGAGTAGTAATGTGAGATTTTCCACAACAGGTGCGAGGTCAAACCAATGATGTAGTGCCACCATTATGTAACCGTTTGGGTGCATGTTTTCAATGGGCTGACTCTGCAGGAGAATGATGATGACTTGCAGTGAGGACTAAGCAACACTTCTCTTATCTGCAGCAATATATCTGACAGCATTCAGCCTCTGATCTTTGGGTAAGTGTTCTCCAAGGCAGCCCTCATGACACACGACAATGAAGAATCACTGAGCAGAAACTGATAGCAAAGTTCCGCACACATGAGGATGGCCTCAACCAGGATCTTGGGTTCATATCACATTATCTGTAACTCCCAAGACTTGCCTGGGCTTGCAACATCTCACTAACTGTCCTGGCTGGAGACAATGCACATCTCTTTAACCTGTGCTTTATGCTCTCTCCACTCACATTGTCTGTACCTTTAAGACTTGATTACCTGTAAAGACTCACATTCCAAACATTATCTTGTAATTGAGTTTGTCACTATACATGCCCTGTTTATGAACAGAACTCCTCACTCACCTGAAGAAGGAGCAACACTCCGAAAGCTTGTGCTGCCAAATAAACCTGTTGGACTTTAGCCTGGTGTTGTGAGACATCTCCGCATAATGACTCCTGCTTAATAGAGAGCCACCTGTGCCCTGCCAATGAAAGGGCATATCATGGAATTCATCAAAGCTAGAACAATAGTCTCAGGTACTGCAGACCCTCTAAGTATGTGGTCAGGTTTTCACTTTCATCGTACACCTGAAGTGAGCAACACCTTGACAGGCCCTTGGCCTCTGCCGCTCAGTAAAAAGCTGCAAAATTGAATTGCTCTAGTTCTGATGGATAAGTGGCTGGGAGAGAGAGTTGCTCCTTCCATGAATGGGATGTCGGAAAGGGTGGTCGGGAGTTGGGAGGGGCAGAGAGAGTTTCCTGCAGCAGGGCTGCTTTACTCTGTTCTCAGTGTAAGAGAGATACAGCACTACCATTCTTATATGCCATAGGAATGAAATAACAGGGTGGAGGCTCCATAAGTGAATGGAGCAATTTATTATTTGGAGCTATATACAATGGAGTAGTAGGAAGCTTGGACAGGGGTTGGGAGGGGGTTTTGCCTGCAGCAGGGCTACTTTACTCTTAGGCAGCGCCATGGCACAGTGGTTAGCACTGCTGCCTCACAATGTCAGTGACCAGGGTTCAATTCTGGCCTGGGGTAACTGTTTGTGTGGAGTTTGCATATTCTCCCCATGTTTGTGTGCGTTTCCTCTGGGCACTCAGTTTCCTCCCACAGTCCAAAGATGTGTGGGTTAGGTTGATTGACCATGATAAATTGCCCTAGTGTCCTAAAATTTGTAGTTCAAGGGGATTAGCAGGGTAAATACGCAGGGTTACAGGGAAAGGGGCTCGGTGAGATTGTTGTCTGTGCAGGGCCGAGTGGCCTCCTTTTGCACTGCAGGGATTCTATGATTCTACTCTGTCCTCAGTGTGGGAGAGACGTAGCACAGCTATTCACACACTCCAGAAGAATAAAGTGGCGGGTGTATGTGTGTGGGCTTGTCAAGATTGGCGGCAGAAAATGATAGGGTGGAAGATCCGGCTGTAAATTCACACCAGTCTGAGACCTATTTCTGGGCCTTCCACCATGTTCCCCCTCCAAACTCACCACTGAACAAACCAGCGCTTCGGAAAATTCAACCTTCATAGCGTGTGCATTGGCATCACAACTGGCTTCGTCATTGTCCTAAGTGTGAATACACTGTGCTTTTTATCCTAGCAACACAACCTAGGCCTTCCTTTACTCTTTAGTAGCCCCATCTCCTGGACCTGTTGTCAGGAAGACTTCAGCACAGGTTACAGACCTTCATCTTACCCTAAATTTAAAGTCCCAGTTCCAAACTATAATATCTTCTAAATTTCATAACTGCAGCACTACGTCTCAGAGAATGAAGGTTAATATTGCAATTGACACCCCTTGTGGGATTGGCTTGCTAATGTGTTCACAAAATTGGAAAATTACACATATTTGTGGATTATTACTTAATTAAAAATTAATTGCTGTATTCATTTAATTTTAATGTATTTGAAGGCAGGCGGAGAACCTACTCTCCCTGGCTCCACAGTACACTGCTGGCCCAATATTAACCCTGCCTTTTCCTGTTGTATTTCCCCCTTTTTAACGAGGCAAACAACTGATCTATTAGCAAGAGATAAGCTGCCACTAGGACACGGCAGATATCAGCTACTCAGTGGCATGATTGAAATCAGGCCCACACGCCAACATTGGGTAAGCCCCAGGTCCTCTGATTCAAACATGTTGCCCGTGCGCCTTTGGTTAACTTGCCCAAAAATGGCCATAACTCTTCTCTGCCTCAGCTAGGAACACTTTCACTCTTAGAGCAGAAGTTTAAAAGTATGTCACCAACCTAAGGATTTGAACTAGCAGTGTTTAAATTCAGGATCAGCCATCCTGCAGTGATTAGATTAAAGGTGAGTGTCTGAAAGATATTCTCAATTGATATAAAGCCTGTAAAAAAAACATGAGGGGATGAGTGTCAACATGTCTTTGTGGAGCATGGCTCTGAGCAATTTTTCCATCCCTAACTCACTCTGGTCTACCCAGAAAATCAGGAGAAGGCGGAATGAACAATGAAGTAATTCCCACTGTAACATACAATTGCAGTGCAGAGTTTGTCAACCAGTGTTTGGTTGTTCGGATAAGTTCAACCTGACTACTTTATATTCAGCCAAACACCAGCTCAAATTAAACAGGTGGCTTCAGTTGGAGAAGTATTCTTCTGAGCCCTCAAAAATGACAGCCCTGCTACATGGGGCTTCTTGTATAAACAGCTTGGATGCTGAAAGCCCCCAAAAGATGTAGCTCTCAATTAAAAGTCTTTCAGTTTCACTCAGGGAAAAAAAAAGTAGCATGAGCGAAGCAACTTTAATGAAGCAGAACACAGAATACATCAAAACAACTTCTGAAAAGCATGTGAACAAAACTCAAGTACTGTACATGCTGTGCATTCCAAGTTTAGTCTTTTCATGTATACGCTGTGATTGTGACTTGCTTCCAGATATCACTTTCAGCTATGTGTGCACCACTTTAGAAAGGATTCAAAGCCATGGAAAAGGTGAAGAAAATAATTCACTGAGTTGATAGCAGAATTGAGAGTTTTTAGAACAGAGAGGTTGTAACTGTTTTCATTAGACCAACATGGTAAAAAGGAAATCTGATAAAGGAGTTCAAAATTACAAAAGGTTATTGATTTTTTGGAGAAGTATTGACATTGCATCACACCACACAGATGCTAGGTAATGACCAACACCAATAAGAGACACTCTAACCACTGCCCCTTGACATTCAATGGCGTAACCATCACTGAATCCCCCACAGTCAACATCCTTGGGGTTACCATTGACCACAAACTCAATTGGAATTGCTACATAAACACAGTGAGTATAATAATGGGTCAGAAGCTAGGAATACTGTGATGAGTAACTCACCTCCTGATTCCCCAAAGCCTATCCACCATCTGCAAGGAACAAGTCAGGAGTGTGATGGAATACTCCCCACTTGCCTGGATGGGTGCAGCTCCAACAACATCCAAAAAAGCTTAACAACATCCAGGACAAAGCAAACCACTTGACTGGCACTACATCTCGAAACATCCATTCCCTCACCATTAACACTCAGTAGCAGCAGTGTGTACTATCTACACAATATACTGCAGCAATTCACCAAAGATCCTGAGACAGCACCTTCCAAGACCCTGACCACTTCCATTTAGAAGGATAAGGGTAGCAGATACATAAGAACACTACCACCTGCAAATTCCCCTCTAAACCACTCAAAATCCTACCTTGGAAATATATCGCCTTTCCTTCACAGTCACTGGGTCAAAATCCTGGAATTCTATCCCTAACGGCATTGTAGGTCAACCCATAGCACATGGATTGCAGCAATTCAAGAACGCAGCTCACCACCATCTTGTCAAACGCAACTAGGGATGGGCAGTAAATGCTAGCCAGCCAGCGTTGCCCATGTCTCATGAATGAATAAAAAGAGATGTGTTCTGGATGTGACAGAATTCAGTGTTGCCCACCAGGAACACAATTTTCAAATCGCACCCTCAACTATTCCTGCTCCCACTAGCAAATGAAAATCTGACTCAAAGGGTACAATCTTATTGGCCGTTCACACCATTCTCCCACTGCAGCAAAATCAGAGAATTTGGGAAAATCCTGCCGGCGTGAATGGTGGTAAGATTCTGACCAAAAGGTCCGCAAAGCAATATATACAGGTTAAGTCAGTGGTCACAAAGTTGGCAGATGGAGTATAATGTGGGAAAATATGAGGTTGTCTGCTTTGGTGGGAAGAGTAGAAAGGTAGAATATTGTTAAAAAGGAGAGAGATACTACAGAAAGCTACAATATGGAGAGACGGGGATGCCCTTGAATTGTTATTGCTGCTGCTTGTAGCTCCTTCTATCAGGAAATCTGCTGGGATGGTACGTCACATTGGTTTTTCTTGTGCCATTCTCACACAATCCTGTACATATATCATAAAAATGTTATCATGCATCAAGTACGTTGAGTAATTAGGAAGGCAAATGGAATGTTGACCTTTACTGCAAGGCATGTGGAATATAAAAGTAGAGAGGTCTTCGTACAATTGTATAAAGTGGTGAGGCCACAACTGGAGTACTGCATACAGTTTAGGCCTATTTAGTTGAGAAAGGATATACTTGCAATGGAGGAAATTCAAAGAAGATTCATTAGGCTGATTCCTGTAATGGGAGAGTTGGCTTATGAGGAAAGATTAGGTAGATTGGAGTTTAAATGAAAGTGAGGTGACCTTATTGAAAATGTAAGATCCTGAAGAGGCTCGACAGGGTAGATGCTGACAGGATGTTTCTCCTTGTGTGAGAATCTAGAACTGGGGGGAGCAGTTTCAGAATAAATAGTCTCCCATTTAAGACAGAAAGGAAAAAGAATTTATTCCCCCAGAAAGTCATTATTTTTTGGCATTCTGTTGCCCATAGAGCAGTAGGGCTGAATCATTTAAAATACTAAATGCTGAACAGGGTATTTGAGCTACTAGATAATCAAAGGTTATGGGGGCCAGTTTGGAAAGTAGGCTGAGGCCATGATCCAATCAGCCATGATCTTATTAAATAGAGAAACAGGCTCTTATTTCTTATGTTCTTCTATGCTTTGAGCCATCATAAGAAACCAGGGGGTTCCTGTTGAGTGAGAAGGGCTCAGGTTGCTGGCCACCTTGCCTATCACCTCAACTCATGAACATGTGCTCAGCATCTACATAATGAAAGCCTTGACATGAAATGTCATTGAGTAGACCATTATGGTTCTTATGCAGTACTTCCACACCCTCGACTGCTCTGAAGGAGCCCTGCAGCACTTTTCAGACCACCTGCCACAATTTGCTATAGTTTGCTGCATCCTGCAAAACTTTGCCATTATGAGAACATAGCCTGTGCCACGAGATTTCAGTCAGCAATGAGAAGAATGAAGAGGAAGAGGAGTAAGGGAGGGGGCAACTAACATAGCCCCTTTCTGACCAAGCTGTCCATGATGGGTTCATCAACTGCAGTATCAGTAAACAAAACCCCAATTCCCCATTTACCAACAGTTCCACACATTCCCTTTTGTCTGGCTCTCACAGCGTTGATGTGGAGATGCCGGTGTTGGACTGGGGTAAACGCAGTAAGAAGCCTCGCAGCACCAGGTTAAAGTCAAACAAGTTTATTTGATAGTAAACCCACTAGCTTTTGGGGTTTGCCCCTTCGTCAGGTGAATGGAGAGTTCTGGTCACAAAATCAGAACTTTTGTGACCAGAACTCTCCACTCACCTGACGAAGAGGCAAACCCCAAAAGCTAGTGGGTTTACTATCAAATAAACTTGTTTGACTTTAACCTGGTGTTGTGAGACTTCTTACTATCTTATAGCATTCACATTGCAAAAATAAAAGCCACCACAAAACACATAGGACTAAGTCAAATTTATAACTCAACTTATGCCACCACCACCTGATAAGGTTGCAGTTCTAATTCATAGTCATAGAATCATAAAGCAAAGAAGAGGCCCTTTGGCCCATCTAGTTTGCATCCACAATATAAACCAAATCTAGACTAATCCCACTTTCCAGCACTTGGCCTACAGCCTTGATTGTTATGACATTTCAAATGCTTATCCTTGTGCTTTTCAAAGGTTGTGAGGTTACCTATCTCTACTACTCTCCCATGCAGAGAATTTCAGATTCCTACCACTCTCCATGTCTCCTCAGATCTCCTCTGAACCTTCTGCCCTTCACCTTAAAATTATGCCCCCTCTTTATTTACCCTTCAACTAAAGGAGACAGTTGCTTCCTATCCACCTCATCCATACCCTTCATAACCTTATACGCCTCAATCAGGATTACCCCTCCCCACCTCCCCCCCCCACCCCCCCCCCCAAGCTTCTCTAAAGAAAATAACCTGGGCCTACTCAGCCTGTCCTCATAGCTCAAATGCCCCATCCCAGACAACATCCTGCTGAATCTCCTCTGCACCCTCTCCAGTGCAATCGCATCTTTCCTATAGTGAAGCAACCATAACTGCACAATGTACTACAGCTGTGGCCTAACCAAAGTTCTGTACAGCTCCAACATAGCTGTTCCTAGTGTCCTGCTATTCATTAAGTACTTCCTTGTCTTATTATTTCTTCCAGAGTACATCACCTCACACTTTTTGGTGTTTAATTCCATCTGCTATCGATCTGCCCAAATGGCTAATTCATCTATATTTTCCTCCATCCTAAGACCATCTTCCTCACTATTAATCACATTTCTAATCTTTGTGTCATCTGCAAATGTACTTATCATTCCACCTACACTCTCATCTATATTGCTTATATATCACGAACAGTAAAGGACCTTCACTGACCCCTGTGATACACCACTGGACACCAGCCTCCAATCACATAAATAGACTTCTACCAAACACTCTGTCACCTACCACTAAACCAGCTTTGGATCCATCTTGCCTAGTTACCCTCGGTCCCATGTGTTTTTACCTTCTTTATTAGTCTCTCATGTGGGATCTTGTCAAAGGCTTTGTGAAAATCCGTCTAAAGTACAAAAACTGCATGACCCTTATCTACACCCCAGGTCACTTCCTCGAAAAATTAAACCAAATTCAGCTCCTCGAAAAATTCAATCAAATTTGTAAGGCATGACTTCTCTCTGACAAAGCCATGCTGACTAATTATGTGAAAAGAACAAGTCACAAGGGTAGAATTATGGTGAAGAGGAGGAAGCAAGCATTGCATCTTACAACATCTGCAATTTGTTCGTTGGAGGAGATTTGGAATATGGGAGAAGTAAAATATGCGAAGGACAATTAGGTATGAGTACATTATCATCTTTAGTGCTTCCAACACCACCACAGTCCACACACAGCTCAGTAAATGATGCTGCAATGATGGTAAGCACTATTTCCTTCATTAGTTTAAAAACATTCAGGCACTTTTATACCTCGCTGGTTATCTGCTGGCTATGCACCACCCTGAAGTGCAAAAAAGCAATGAGTATGGTGCGATGCATTTGCATAATATGGTTGAAATGGTATATAGTTGGAAGCATGTGTAAGTTCTGAGCAATGTTGTGAGTCTTGCAACAGTGTGCAAAATGTGTGCAAGTGAGGTGAAGCATATATGTTAGCTATGAGTCACACTCCATAGAGATTGTTAGTAGATGAATGATGAGAGGGTAGTGCATTGAGCAGTGTGGCTGTCGTGTAGTTATTGGGATATAGCATTTGAAAATGCATTTCACTGATCTTGACCACTAAGGTGAGGTCATTAAATTTTTTATGGCACTGCATCCGGATAGGGCTTTATTCCAGGCAGTAATAACTGCTATAGCTTTCTGCTATAGCTACTGCTAATTGAAAGTTTGCTGGAGGATCTCCTGTGCCTCTCTGAATCACTGCACCTCTGCATTTATTAAACAAAGACCTGCAAAGAATTTTAGAGCTCGGTCTCTGTTACGTTGTGCCACTCAGTGTTCTTCTAAGTCACACCCTCTTAATTCTGCAACAAGTTGCAGCATCAGCCGCTATATACTTTACTGTCAGTAATGCAGCCTAGTTTGAAGTGGGTTAAGCCTCTTGAGTGGGCAGCCATTCAGAAACGCAAGTGATGCTGACTGCAAGTAAAAATCATTTATGAGCATGCAAGATGATGTTTACTTGCTACCTGCATCAAGAGGACAAGTTAATTGCACATCAGAATCTGCATCCGCTCTTGGGCATTAGCAAATTTTTCATACTCATTGAAAACTCACTGCTAGACCTGCAGCACCTATAGAGTCTTAGAAGTTTACAACATGGAAACAGGCCCTTCGGCCTATCTTGTCCATCCCACCCTTTTTTTAAAAAATCCGCTAAACTAATCCCAATTGCCTAAATTTGGCCCATATCCCTCTATACCCACCATACCCATGTAACTATCTAAATGCTTTTTAAAAGATAAAATTGTACCTGCCTCTACCACTAAATCTGGCAGTTTGTTCCAGACACTCACCACCCTCTGTGTGAAAGAATTGCCTCTCTGGACACTTTTGTATCTCTCTCCTCTCACCTTAAACCTATGCCCTCTAGTTTTAGACTCCCCTACTTTGGGAAAAGATATTGACTATCTACCTTGTTTGTGCCCCTCATTATTTTGTAGGCCTCTAAAAGGTCACCCTTCAGCCTCATACGCTCTGGAGAAAAAAGTCCCAGTCTATTCAGCCTCTCCTTATAAATTAATCCATCAAGTCCCGGTAGCATCCTAGTAAATCTTTTCTGCACTCTTACTAGTTTAATAATATTCTTTCTATAATAGGATAACCAGAATTGTACACAGTATTCCAAGTGTGCCCTTACCAATGTCTTATACAACTTCAACAAGACGTCCCAACTCCTGTATTCAATGTTCTGACCGAAGAAACCAAGCATGCTGAATGTCTTCTTCACCACTCCGTCTCCCTGTGACTCTACTTTCAAGGAGCTATGAACATGTACCCCTATATCTCTTTGTTCTATAACGCTTCCCAACACCCTACCATTAACTGAGTAAGTCCCGCCCTGGTTCAGTCTACCAAAATGCATCACATTTATCTAAATTAAACTCCATCTGCCACTAGTCAGATCCTGCTGTAATTGGAGATAATCTTCCTCACTGTCCACAATGCCACCAATCTTGGTGTCATCTGCAAACATGCTAACCATGCCCCCTATATTCTCATCCAAATCATTAATATAAATGACAAATAACAGTGAGCCCAGCACTGATCCCTGAGGCACACCACTGGTCACAGGCCTCCAGTTTGAAAAACAACTCTCTACAACCACCCTCTGGCTTCTGTCAAGAATCCTATGCCTGTAGCTGGTATTGTGACCATAGTTTTAATTTTAGAAATGTCACAAAAGCTATTTAATAATGGAAATACATCATGTAAATGAGCGTGAAACATAATGGACTGAATTGCTTACCCCTGTTTTCAGTGGGCGGGAATGGTGACAGGGGCAGAGAATTGAGGGGGAGTCCTTAAGCAGCTTTTATGGTGGCAAGATTTCCTCGCTCGATTGTCTCCACTCCCAACCAGTGATGTGATGCAGTGATGGGAACGCCATTTAGATATGTTTTCATATCATTAATGGACTTCCCTGCTGTATCATTCCAACCACATTTGGATTTCCCTGAACAGGTCTGGACCAATGGGAAGATAGCGCAGAGATCTGGCTGGGGGTACACAGGTAACTACACCCCCAGGGAGGAGAGGGACACCCAGGCACTGTTGGGGTGTGAACCCCTCCCACCAAATCTCAGCCTATTCTCTGACAGACCCCAACCTAACTTGATTACACCCCCAACCACCCAACTACCTTCCCAACCTGATCACCCCAACCCAATTCAACTAACCCCAAACCAGCACCCCAATACTCTCCTGACCACCTGACCATCCCCAATTCGATCTGACTAGCCCCCACCAACCTGACCTGAGCAGCCCAGCCCACTGACAATCTGACCATCCCCACACCCAACCAACACCTGCCCAAGTTCCCAAACTAACCATACCCCTGATCACCTGTATACCTTTTTAAACCACTCTGACTACCCATGACCTTGTTTAACTAACACCCACCCCCCTGACTGTTCTCCCAACCACTCAACTACACCCCAAACTACCTGATTACCCCCCAACTACTCCCCTGACCTGACTGACCCTGACCTGATTTACAAGACAACTTGGGCTGAAGCGTCTGTTTCCATGCTGTAAACCTCTATGACTCTATGACCTACTCATTCACCAACTTACCCCACTAGCCTCTCACCCATCTACCTACCTGCCAACCTACCACCTCACCTAGGTCACCCACCTACAAAGTACCCACCTCAGCCACTTACCCACACTACCCACCTACCCCTACCACTTACCCTTATCACCTACCCATTTCCCCCCGTCTACCCACCCCACCACTTAGCCACCTCAGCCACTTACCCACCCCTCGACTTAGCCACTGCAACCCAATTATCACTTCCTGCTTGGAACATCTGGGCCAATATTTACAGCCGGAATTTTATCTGGGGTTCTCAAATTGATAGAAGTAACACCTGGAGCCATATATGCAGAATCCATTTAAAAAACATATATCGAAATGTAAGTCTCATGACGGAGCTGTTGCTGATGGTAAATTAGAGAAATGATTTACCTCTGGAAAGCTCTGGAAGACTGGTCAATATTCCAGACAGTCTTAAAAGGTTTTCATCAGTTTCATGAGTAGAAATATATTTTTCAGCAGGATTGTCACTTTTTGTGAACAAATACAACAATGTACTGCAGAATAATTCATAAATAAAATCAGCAAAATATAATTTTGCCTCAGGGCTACATTAGTATTGATATTTTTAAAAATAAATACTCCAAATGCCAAGTTCAAGTAACAGCAAGAAAAAGTAAATACTCCAGAAGGAAGCCTGCTGATCGATTTATTCATTTGGGGCCTAGTAGACAGGGTATAGTAGTATGGTTGCAGAGTAATACAGCAGCAATATCTAGGTCATTGTTAACAAACGGCCTTCTCGAATATCTGTAACTGTCGTGCAATTATGAAATATAAATCATTCCATGTCTCATGGTTAATTTTCAGTAGGTGTCTTTAAACAGCAGGTCAAAAATAGCAGTAATGTTCAGAACATAATGTACAATGTTAGTGTTCATTGTGAGGCAGAAACCATTAAATACAATACCAGAGAAGCAAGAAAAAACAATGAAAGGAAGAACAAATATGCTCAAAGTGACTATAGATCTTGATGCTAAATGTGAGAATACAATAAAACCTGAACATTGCTATTAGATTTTACTTTGCTATTGACATTGAGATCGATATCTGCAGGGATGATTGCCTGTAACTAGGAAAGCTGGACACTTCTGGAGAGCAAACGTTCAAATTATGGGAATGGAGGCTGAGAATTTGGGGCAGTGGGAAGCCATTAAATCCTTTGGATTAACAGATTTTGGTAGAAGTTAACATAAGGAGTCACACAAAGTATTTCAGCTGCTCTTGGCCCACAAACAGTGCTTTTAGAAGCATGTGTTCTCTGAATCTAGCATCTCCAACCTCCCTTTAGCTGTCAAGTGCTCTGCAGCTCTGGAAAACCAGCCCACAGCCATTCAGTTCAAATGGCACCTAAGCTTTGGAACCTCATTTAAATATTATAATCTTGGATCCACTTCTCCAGAATAGGTTAATCAGCTGCATGCAAACCTATCAAGGTTAAACTGGAAATAAGCACTTTCAAATTGGGTTGGGGTCAGATTTCACATACTGAAGCATCCCCTTGCCCCTACTGAACCTGAGAGTGCTGTGTAATGCATGTTTTGTGCCAATTTTCCACATGCTAATAAATAGTATTCTGAAGCAGTGACTAAAGCATTGAAAATATCAATGAATATAGCTAAGTGCATTCCTGGAAGGATCAGCAGCACTTAAGTGAAAAATGAACAATTGGGAAATTTTCCAACTGGTAGAAATAGCCCCCCCAATTTGACCATCCAGGCTTCAGAAAATGGTGTCAACTCCCATTTCACCAACTCCATACTGTATTTACATGTCACATGACTTTCTTATGGCACCCCCCCCCCCCCCCCCCACTGGCCACCATAAAACAGTCTCATATGAAACATATGGGAACTTCATTATATGATCAATATTATACAAATTCATTCTGCAATTTCCTGACTTTTTTTCATTTATTTCACTCTCCTGTCGGGGGCAGTGCCTGATCTTGACAATTTCCCACAGAGCGATGCACTCACATTGACGGCATGCCAATGTGAATGGATCACGTAATGGGGAAGGAGGAAATCATCAGGCACAGAGACCTGATAATCAGATGTGTATTATCAAATATATTTTAATGGGATTCCTGATGTTCAATTTATATATATATATTTAGAACTTACAACAAAGATCTCCTTACATGCAACTTTTTTAGGCCAATTTCATTGCCCGATGTGGATCTTAAGCTAATTGCTAAAATATTAGCTATGTGTATAGAATCTATTCTTCCCTCTATTATTTCTCCAGCCCAGACCAGATTTATCAAAAGTAGACACTTCTTTTTTAACATCTGGCAAGTTTTTAATGTTATGTATAGCCCCTCAACCATAAAACTCCAAAGATTTTAATTTCTTTTGAAGCCAAGGGGCCTTTGAACCCCATTAAAATATATTTGATTATATATATCTGATTATCTGTGTCTGATGATTCCCCCTTTCCCCATTACATTATCCATTCACATTGGTATACCTTCACATCAACATGAATCATGACAGCGCCCCCGTGGACCACCTTTTTATGCCATGGAAAAGTTTGGATTTGGCACAAATTTTACTTCTTGGGTTACATTGTTTTATTCTGCCTACGGAAAGGTCCAAACAAATAATACTCACTCTAAGTATTTCCCTAATTTTTGAGTTATCAGGCAAGGGTGCCCCATTTCCCCTCAACTCTTTGCTATAGCCATTGAGCTCCCTGCTACTACACTTCACGATAGCCAGTTCACTGACAGGAATACATAGGGGGGTATTGAAAAGTGGATCTCAGAGAGAAGGCAGGTGATCTTTTCCTTCATACTACAGACGCTGCGTGTCTTTGTATAATGTTCTGTCTACTCTGGATTAACTTGGTTGTATTTCTGGTTATAAACTCAATTTAAGTAAGAGTGAACATTTTCTTGTGAATGCAGCAGCTCATCATTTTCCACTGCGTACACTAGCTTTTAAGATCTCCTTTAATCAATTTACCTCTCTGGGGATGCATGTAACAGACAAATTTGATAATCTCTTTAAAGGTGACTTTGCCCCTCTTTGCACATGTACAACAGGATTTAAAGCACTTGTCCATCCTCCTCCCACTGACCCTAGCACTAATGCTGCCAAAATTAATTCTCTCCCCAGATTTTCTCTTTTCCAGTTTCTCCCAATTTTTAATCTGTAAATCATTTCTTTCATAAACTCTATTATCTCACCTCAGACTTCAATTGGAATAGGAAAGTCCCCAGACTTTGCAGAGCAATTTTGAAAAGACCAAAATCTTTGCGAGACATAGATTTACCTAATTTCCAATTCTATTACTGGGCTGCAAACTATAAGGCTGTCCAATATTGGTTACCGGCAGTCACTCAAGTGGATACCCTGGTCTGGTTGCTTAGAATCATCATCTCGTACCTCTTCCTTCTTGGTGACTCTAATTTATTCTTCCATTATTTCAGCTATCTCTCACTACACCAAGAATATTATTGTTATGCCAACCCTTCGAATTTAGATACAATTCAGATGCCAATTTGGCTTGGAAACATTTTCAATGCTCTCCCCACTTTCAGCAAACCACTTCTTTCTTCCCTCTCTCCCGGATGGAGCTTTTACTATTTGGTCCACTTGTGGCATTAAAACGTCTAAAGGTCTATAAGGTTATATGTTTATGAAACAGTTGCATCATTTCAACAGATTATGGACAAACTTTCCCTCTCCAACATCAGATACTTTTTCAGATATTTGCAGGTATTCGACTTTGTACGCGATATGACCCTTACTTCCCTAAACTTCCCTCACACACTGCTATTGATGCAGCTTTTACTCCAATCCCAACTTTTCATCATAAAATAGAATCATAGATCCTGACAGTACAGAAGGAGACTATTTGACGCATTGAGCCTGCACCAACAACAATCCCCCCGTCCCCATATATTTCCCCTGCTAATCCCCCTGAAATTGGATCAATTTAGCATGGCCAATCAACCTAACCCACACATTTTTGAACTATGGGAGGAAACCAGAGCACCCAGAGGAAATCTAAGCAGACATGGGGAGAATGTGTAGACTCCACACAGACAGTGACCCAAGCTGGGAATTGAACCTAGGTCCCTGGCGTTGTGAGGCAACAGTGCTAACCACTGTGCCACCATGCCGCCCATGAGGGGATTTAGAGGAGAAATATCTATTCTGTATGCTAAAATTCTTTGTCTTTATAATCCTTCATTGTCAGTTGTAGAGGCCTTATGGGAACAAGACTTAGGCGAGGTATTCACAGATGAGGCTTTGGATACAGTATTATGTCACAGTCATTCCTCATCCATCTGTGCTAAACAAGGTGTGACACAATGTAAAGCTTTCCATTGCACCCATCTTACTAAAGTCAGACTATCTATGATTTATCACGGTATTGATTCCACCTGTGGCAGGTGTCATCAGACCACTGCTGCTATGATATACATGTTTCGTTTTGCCCATCCTTACAGAATTACTGGACAGCCACCTTTAAATCTATTTCTGAAATGTTGCAAACACAATCCATTAGCTGCACTTTTCAACGTGCTTCCAACAACCTTTCCATTGGCCAAATGTAAAACTGATTTCATAGCCTTTGTGACTTTTCTGGCAAGATGTTTAACATTACATAGATGGAACACATGCTCCGACATCCCACTGGATTACAAATGTGTCGGCCAGATTCTCCCCGGAAAATTTTAAGTGTCAAAGTTGCCTGAAAACCGGAGTAAATCTCACTCATTTTTTCAGTGAGAGTTCAAAGAAGAATCTCCCACACTGCAGGGTGCACTAGCATGTATCACATTAAAAATCAGTGGCAGGGCCCATTCCTGCTGGAGACAGGCCAGCAGCTTAGTACTGAATGGGCCACTTAGCACGTGCCAATCTGTTAACACCATGATAAGTGCATGCACAGTGGCCCCTGTCTGCCAGCCTCCTGTTTGCTGGCCAGCTCAATTGTTGGCCAGCCCACAATTCCACAACACTGGCCATGCAATCTCCATTCCCCTGCTCACATCCCAATCACTGGTCTGAAAAGCCCAGACCCAGCCCCAACTCCCCCACCGCCACCTCCCACCAACCCCCCCGCTCCCCCCGCCCCCCCCCCCCCCCCCCCCCCCCCCCACCCACCCACCTCCCACTGCCGGCCTGCCCTGAGCTCCAGCACCCCTTCCGCTCCGATCCTCCCCCTCCCCATGCCCCACCATGTTCCTAATCCTCCCCAGCAAACTGACCCCCCCACACTCTCCGTGCCCAGCCCCAATCACTGGCCTCTCTCCTCCCCCGCTGATCTTGACTGCAGAGCGATAGCGTGACCCTCCCATCCCCATAGATCACCTCCCAAAGGCTCCAGCACATCAGGACCGACCACCATTAGGCCCCACCCCCTTGCCCCATGTCCAGTGGGCAGTGCCAAGATGCCCCATGGGCAATGACACTTTGCCCCTTGAGCAGAGCGGACGTCCTAAACTGGCACTGCCAAGGGAGCAATACCCAGGGGGCATCTCCCCCAGCACCTGACCCTCTGAGGGGCTCTGATTGGCCCCCCTTTCACTCCAGTGGGGCCAGGCCACCAGCTCCCCATTACAGGGAGCTATAATAAACCCACTGGAGCAAAATACAACTGGCTTTGGGGGCTAGGGGGGCTAGGAGGGTGGGGGGGGGTGGGCGGGTGGCGGGGGATGGTGGGGGTGGGGGGGTCGGGGGATGGTGGGGGGGGTGGTGGGGTGGTGTGGTGGCGGGGGATGGTGCGGGGTGGGGAGGCCGGGGGATGGTGGGGGGGGTGGTGTGGTGTGGTGGTGGGGTCGGCATGAGGGGGAGTTATTGGGCCCGGAGTCAGTCCCATTGGGCACGGAGCCCAGTCCCAGGTCTGCTATGACGTCCTGCATATGTAATGTAGCTCCATGCTGATTTCTGCTAATTCAGACCTGCTTAAATCTTCCAGTCCGCTGCACTAAAAAATCAGAGCAACAGGATGGGAGAATTGCCCCTGTTACATTTCATTAAACTGGAAAAAATTAGAGTGCATACTACATGTTCTACTATAAGTTTTGGCAACTATTCATAGCATTTGTTGAGACATTACAGCTCACCCCCAGACCAGGTAGATTGCCTTTTGTGTTCTTTTTTATTAATAATCTTATTTCCATTAGCTCAAATTCCCATTTTGTTTTCATATCTTTTTGGTGGCTAGTTTGTTTTTTTGACTATTTGTTGCTGAGATGTTGTTTTCTCTTCTCCATTTGAGTCCATTTGGAGGGGACACTGGTCGCCAGTTGATACTTCTCTATGATCATTGACGTTATACTGTCCTCTCTCCTCTCTGTATCACAAGATATCAGTGTAAACTAAAACAAAAAGAAAAAGAAAAGAACTGTAGAAGGCACCTAATGTCCCTTATATTAATTGGTTCTGGGATGACTTGAAGATGTTAAAGGCAAGCAAGACTTTCTCTTTTCTAGTGGAGCTACAACATAGAAATATGGGGATATCTAAAGCAGCTGCCGCCATTGGCAATATTAACCTTTATTGACGTTCACTCTTTGCAAACTATGCAGTTTGCCCTGAATTTCGGGACACTCACGGAAGTGAAGCTCTTTTTCATGATTTTCATTTGGGACCTGTTGTGTTGAAATTCAATGAATTATTTAATTCGAGTAAACGTCATTGCAATTCAACAAGCTGTACGTATTATTGTGAGATTTGTTTTCTTTAAAAGACCATAACAAGAAAATAAGATCTTTTCCTCAGTAACTTATTTGACAGAATAATAGCAATAATATTTCTGCATTAGTACAAAAATCTTTAATAGCCAAAGCAACCTAGCCTGAATTTTTAACAGCAGTGTTTAACAGGCATTTGGTAGATTCTAATGGCAGCTGCATTGGATATCCCCATATTTCATTATTCATTCATTTCATTCATTATTATCATGTTGCTATAATAATATAATACTTTGAGTTTGCTTATGGAATAAGACACGGTACGCCAATCACTCGTTAGTAAACATGTTATGTGTTTGTTTATTAAGACAAGGCACATGAGAGCAGTTATACGTAGGTACAAATGAATCAGAGCTGTGCATCTGTGTTCTGCTGAAAGCACAAGTAAAACTAAGACTGGGTCACATAACATATTTCTCTTCTCGTGATGGCATACTGATATCTCTTACATCAGGTGGTTGGGGGCTGAGGGTGAGCTACACCCTGCATGCTGGCACTATAGACACAATGAGAAAATTTAACATTGCAGTTGGTTTAATTGAGCCAGACAAGGAGTCATGAGATAGCCCGCTTCTTTTAACTACCTCTCCCTGGTATCCATCTCACATCAGGGGATTCAAACTCAGCCCTTGGCATCAGTTCAAAATGTATCTGCTATATATGACAGAAACCAGTGCCGGGAACAATTAACTTAAAAAGTTCAACATTAAAACTAAACTGCCAACACTACTTTTAATGCATTTTCACTGCTTAGATCGAATAACACAATGCAGTGTTGTTACTGTGGGCTGTTTGACTTATTACCAATTGCTCTTGGCCCCACTCACCTAGAGCTCTGTGCTTCAGAATGACATGAGTTAACTGTTCCATTAGAATTATCACCTTGTGGGATGATACAAGTTTTGACAGAGGGCTGCGGATGTTGAAAACATGAAACAACAAACCTAGAGCATGTAGCCAAATGAAACACTCGGATATGAACCATTTTGGCATCCAGAAGCTAGGAACACTGGAGAGAGGAAGTGGATGGAAGGGCCTGCAAAATTGAATACTTTCAAGAGAAAAACCTGGAGGTCCCAAAAGCAGTCAGAAAGGTATAGGTGCCTGCATCCTAAGGTGTGGGGGAGATGGACACTATTAATTATGGTGTATACAATGTGCTCGTCACTGGACTCATTGTAACCAGATGGAAATATGCAGGCCAGCTACATGAAGAGAGAAACAGCCAACATTATTTATTTACTAGTGTCACAAGTAGGCTTACAGTAACACTGCAATGAAGTTTCTGTGAAAATGCCCTAGTCGCCACACTCCAGCACCTGTTCGGGTACACTGACGGAGAATTTAATATAGCCAATGCATCTAACCAGCACGTCTTTCAGACTGTGGGAGGAAACCAGAGCACCCGAAGGAAACCCACGCAGACTTGGGGAGTATGTGCAGACTCCTCACAGATAGTGACCCAAGCCAGGAATCAAATCTGTGTCCCTGGAGCTGTGAGGCAGCAGTGCTAACCACTGTGCCACTGTGTCACCACATGGAAGGTGACAAGCAGTTTCATTTTGCCTGATTAGGTGATGGAAACATTCAGTAATAGCTACAAAATAGGGAATTGGATCAATACTTAAGGGGCAATAATTCATAGAATTGTGAAAAAATGGGCCAAGATGTGGCACGAATTTCAAGAAATAAAGCAGACTTGATGAGCTGAATAGTGTCATTCTGTGTGACATAGTTATTTGAATCTATTGAATTGGAGACCGTTAGGGGTTCCTGCTACTGGAGACAATGAGGACTCTGGGTATCAGAGACAATGAGGACCCTGGGTATCAGATACAATAAAGACTCAGGGTATCTGAGACAACGAGGTTCCATGTACGCGCACAATGAAGACTCTGGGTATCTGAGACAATGAGGAATCCAGGTATCTGAAACAGTGAAGTCTGTGTTTATCCGAGGTGAGGTCTCTGGTTATCTGGGATAGTGAGGGCTCTAGTTATCCGGGACAGTGAGGGTTCTGGTTTTCCGGGATAGTCAGGACTCTGGTTATCTGGGATGGTGAGGCTCTGGTTATCTAGGATAGTGAGGGTTCTGGTTATCTACTAATAACTAATCACATAACTAATTGATTTGCAGCAAAACTAATAAGGGCCTTTGAATATTTATATAACATGAAGGGATTTCAGAAGCACAACAATTAAAAGCTCTGTGTTAGCTTTTCCAGCAGCACTCCGTGGTACTCAGGGTTCATAACTAACATCCAGATGCTCCACCTCATCCTCATACACCTACCATTGCTGCCAGCTTCACAGCCATCTCCCACTGCCTCCATATGCTTCCAGTTATAATGCAGGCACATCACTTAAACACAGTGCTACACATTCATTGACCTTCTGCCCTGTCCCTCTTACAGAATAAGCTAGCACACAAGGGAGGCAAAGGCCTAGTGGTATTACCACTAGATAATTAATCCAGAAACTCAGTTAATGTTCTGGGGACCCAGGTTCAAATTCCACCATAGCAGATGGTGGAATTTCAATTTAATAAAAAATATCTGGAATTAAAAATCTACTGATGACCATGAAACCATTGTCGATTGATGGAAAAATCCATCTGGTTTACCAATGTCCTTTAGTCTCACCTTATTACCCTTCTTCGGTCCCACAACAGGGCTCTGGTTATCCAGGATAGTGAGGGTTTTGGTTATCCGGGATAGTGAGGGTTTTGGTTATCCGGGATAGTGAGGGTTTTGGTTATCTGGGATAGTGAGGGCTCTGGTTATCCGGGATAGTGAGGGCTCTGGTTATCCGAGATAGTGAGGGTTTTGGTTATGCGGGATAGTGAGAGCTCCAGATATTGGAAACATCTTTGACTTTGGATTGTGAACATAACATCTCCACGTTACTGCTGAAGCTCCCTCAATATTGTGACAGAACTATTGCTGGGCAGCAGCACTTTCACATTATTTAAGTAAAACAAAAATTATTAATATCTATGATTAATCACATAACTAACTACTTTGCAGCAAAACTAATAAGGGCCCATGAATATTTATATGACACAAAGGGGATTTCAGAAGCAAAACAATTAAAAGCTCTGTGTTAGCTCTTCAGTTGCTCTCACAAAAGCATCTGAAGTGGTGACATGCTTGCAAATGATGTCCAACAACCTGTGAGTGAATGGAGAAGCTCAGCTATGTTGGTGGTTGTAAGATCAATCAACATCCAGACTGAGTGCTTTGCAAGAAGGAAATAGGTTTGCCCTTTAACCCAGCAATCCCAAGCCAATTCAATTCACAGAAGGCAGCGTATAAATTTGGTGCTGTTACCTCCTTTCCATGTTGGGCTGATTGTCTGCCACACTGCTGGTTGCCTCTGCAATAGTAATGGGCGAAATAGAGTTATGCTGAGATCACTTAGTGCAAACAACCTACCATTTTATAAAGGTCATCCGTCCCAATTAAGGCAAAGCTACATTGAATAATATTGCTGCAAACTGAACATCGAGGCAGTGAGAGGCCTGCATGGTGGTGGATGTAGGTAGGGCTGGTGACATTAGTGGTAAAGGTGAACAAGCAGAGAGATGCCATGGTTCTACTGAGAGTCAGGAAGCTCTCAAGGTTCACTCTCACAAATAAGGGTGAACAGCTGGCCAGAGAATTCAATTCCCTGAGCCTGGCCCTGCAGACCCAGCAACAGTGCCACAAGATGTCTAATACGTGGTGTATTCAAGGTCAGTGAATGCAAATTGGAAAAGCAGCTCCTACTCAGACAAGCAGCGTTTCATATTCCCATCACTCACCCAGCACATTCCCTGGTATTCAGGGCTCATAACTAACGTCCAGATGCTCCACCTCATCCTCACACACCTACCATTGCTGCCAGCTTCACAGCCACCTCTCACTGCCTCCATATGCTTCCAGTTATAATGCAGGCACATCACTTAAACACAATGCTACACAATCACTGACTTTCTTCTCTCTCTCCCTCTCTTACAGGATAAGCTGGCACTCAGGGGAGGTGAAGGCGGAGTGGTGTTATCACTAGATGATTAATCCAGAAACTCAGTTAATGTTCTGGGGACCTGGGTTCAAATCCCACCACAGCAGATGGTGGAATTTCAATTTAATAAAAAAAATCTGGAATTAAGAATCTGCTGATGACCATGAAACCACTGTCGATTGTCAGAAAAGTACATCTGGCTCACTAATGTCCTTTAGTCTTGCCTTATTACCCTCCTCCAGTCCCAGAACACCCTCATCCTTGCTGTCTGACATGATGTACAAGTTGCTGATACTATCATAGAATTGTTATAATGCAGAAGGAGGCCATTTGGCCCATTGTGTCTGCTGAGGCTGTCCAAATGAGCATCATGACCTAGTGCCATTCCTTTGCCTTTTCTCTATACCCTTGCACATTAAGAGGCATAGATAAGGTGAACAGTTGAAAGCTTTTTTTCCAGGGCAGAAATGACAATTACAAAGAGGCACAAGTTCAAGGTAAAGGGGGAAATGTTTAGTAGGGGTATGAGGCAGAAGTATGCTGGGGCCTGGAACACACTGCCAAATGAGGTGGTTGAGGCAGATATGTTCATGACATTTAAGACTTACCTGGATAGACACAAGAACAGATGGGGAATAGAGGGATACAGGCGGTTGGTCTAGATTGGACAACATGATTGGCATAGGCTAAGTGGGCCAAAGGGCCTGTTCACTGCTGCCAGGCAGTGCATTCCAGACTCATGTGAGAAAGTTTTTTCTCACATCACCTTTGTTTTTTTGGCAAATCCCCTCCTTGATCCTTTTATGAGTGGGAACAATTTATCCCTATCTGCTCTGCCCAGCCCAGAATAATTTTGAACACCAGTTCGTCAATCACATGTCCCAAACGGAGGACTGGGAGAGCTCACTTGTCCTTGCAGACTCTCAGTCCTTAGTTTTCCTCTGAAAAGTGGCATCCAAATTCCAAAGATGTTCCTCTTCATCTGTTCCAGTGACTAGGATGCCATTCAGATAGCACTGGACTTCACTCAGTCCACTCAGGATCCAATCTGTTGTCCTTTGAAACAATGCCAGAGCTGATTTGGTACCAAACAGTAATCTTTGGTTCCAAAATAAACCTTTATGCGTCACAATTATCAAGCGTTCCTATGACTTCTGGTCTACTTTCATCTGTAAATATGCTTGGCTCAGTAAATCTTGCTTAAATGTTGGTCTCATGTCAATCTTGTAAACAGTCACGACTGTAGGGCGATGGGTATTATTCTGCACACAACACTGGATTAAGAGTGACTTGAACTCTCACAAATCCATACTGATCCACCTTTCTGATGTAACTCATTCACTAATACTGACAGGTTCCAGGACTCCCATCTTCACTAGTCATTCCAATTTAGCCTCCACTTTCAGTCTGATAGCAAGGGTTCCAAACTTGCCTTCAAGCATTTTATTTGGCTTCCTTCTTTAATCTTTCATTTAACTGTGATTTCTTCTCAAACACAACCTGTATTTCTTCAGAATGTTTGTAAGGCTTGAATCTCTATTAGTCATCAGTTTGACTTCAGCCCAGTTCAGTTGAATCTTCTCTCACCATGTTTCACGCATCAATGTGGGATAATTGCACTTTCCTACAAGTAGAGATATATTTGCTCTTTGTCCATTAATTTGCACAGCTGCTTCAATGCAGCCCTTCAGTGGGACCATTTCATCTGTGTATGTCTCAAACACTATTCTTGAAGTTTTTAAGGGAATGTGCTTGAGTTTCTTCTCATGTACAGACTTTGGCACCATCAAGACTGCTGCCCCAGTGTTGACTTCCATCCTTACAGACTATGCTTCCAGTGGTGGAATGGCTCTATACCTATTCATTGCACCAGCAATGGCTTGCACATTTAGTGACAATTCATCCCCATATTATGAGTTGCTTTTTTTCTCTCGATCCTTTTGCACAGCAGAACACTGCTTTTATTCCGTTTACATGCAGTTTTTGTTTGTTTTTGCTTCTTATTATTTTTTGCTCGTAGCTTGCTTTTTCTTCCAGCAGGCACGCTCGATGTGACTTTTTTACCACAGCGTTTGTATATTATTTAGCTTCACCAGCATCCTGCAGCTGAATGCCCTGGTTTCGCACATTGGTGACACCTGTTAGTTCTGAAACTTATAGATGTCAACTCAACTGCCTTTTTGACCGGGATTCTCCGAAAAATAATCTAAGTGCCGAATTTGTGTGAAAGCTGGAGTAACTCCCACCAATTGTTTTAGCCGGATTTTCTGTGCATCACAGGGTGCCCTGGCGGGATTCATTCTGAAAATCAGGGGCTGGGACCAATTCCTGCTGGACAGGCCACCAGCATACACTGAGCAGGCCACTGCACATGTGCTGATCTATCGGAGCACTGCTGGCCTCCTGGTCACTGGCCAGTCTGATCGCTGGTCAGCACCACAACAACTGCCCATCACTGGTTTTCCAATCCCCTCATCCTCCCGGATGCCTCCGGACCAGCCCCGATATCTCTCCCTCCCCCCGCAGTCCCCCAGTTTACCCAAATCTCCCTGACAACCACTTACCCCCCCCCCCAAATTTGGTACCCCCAGCATTCCTGACCAACCGTCACCAGCAGCTCAACCTCCCCAGCAGCCCCGATCCCCCAGCAGTCCCAACCTCATCCCAAATGGTTGGCCAGCCTGATCCCCACCTTCCCTCCCTCTCCCAGGGATCCTCTGGCACAGTAGTAGTGGGGCGCCTCACCGCCCCCCCCACCCCCCACCAATCTGTCCCCTATTAGGCACCACTCTCTCTTGCCCTACCCCCTTGGTTCTGCCCAATGCCAAGTGGACAGTGCCAATGTGCCCTTTCAGCATTGCTAGTTTTCCCTTTGGGCAGTACCAAGAGGCCAAGCCAGCACTGCCCAAGAGGCACACCCTTAACCCCGACCAGTCTGGGATGCCTCCACGGCCTCTGTTTCCTCCAGCAGAGTCAGCCCGCCTGTTTCCCATTAGTGGGGAGCAGTTGTATACGCTGCTGAAGGACACCACTGCGGGCAGAGAGAAGATGCTAGCAGTCCCAGAGATTTCAGTTCCGGGTCCACTAATGAAATACAAATCCTCATTTAAATATTGTAATCAGCTTCATGCCGCTTTCCAGCACAGAGCTGATGACTTCAAAAATCTTAATCTCGGAGGGATTAAGGCCATGGCACCCAGTAGGGAGCCTGCTAAACAGCCCCCACTGATGTCTCGGAGTAGCACAGTGGGCTGAGAGAATCTCCTCCTTTGTGTATCCAAGTATTCAAACCTAGTTGCTGAGCTTCCTTTGTCATCAGCTCAATTAAAACAACAGTTTTCATAGCTTTTTCCAGAGTAAGGTTATCCTTGGTTAGCAGCCATTACTGTATTAGAACAAAGAAAATTACAGCGCAGGGATAGGCCCTTCGGCCCTCCAAGCCTGCACCGACCATGCTGCCCTACTGAACTAAAATCCGCTACCCTTCCAGGGACCACATCCCTATATTCCCAACCTATTCATGTATTTGTCAAGATGCCCCTTAAAAGTTACTATCTCCCCCTGCAACGAGTTCCAGGCACCCACTACTCTCTGTGTAAAAAATCTGCCTTGTACATTTCCTTTAAACCTTGTCCCTCGCACCTGAACCTGTGCCTCCTAGTAATAGACACTTCCACCCTGGGAAAAAGCTTCTGACTACCTACTCTGTCCATGCTTCTCATAATCTTGTAGACTTCTATCAGGTCATCCCTCAACCTCCGTCGTTCAGTGACAACAGACTATTTCTCCAACCTTCCCTCATAGCCAATGCCCTTCATACCAGGCAACATCTTGGTAAATTTTTTCTGTACCCTCTTCAAAGCCTCTACATCCTTCTGGTAGTTGCGACCAGAATTGAACACTATATTCCAATTGAGGCCTAACTAAGCAGCAACATGATTTGCCACTTTTTAAACTCCATGCCCTGGCCGATGAAGGCAAACATGCCGTATGCCTTCTTTACTATCTTCTCCACCTGCATTGCCATTTTCAGTGATTTATGGACCTGTACACCCAGATCCCTTTGCCGCAACACTCTTAAGGGTTCTGCCATTTACTGTATATTTCCTATTTGTATTAGACCTTCCAAAATGCATGACCTCACATTTGTCTGGATTAATCTCCATCTGCCATCTCTCAGCCCAAGTCTCCAATCGATATATATCCTGCTGTATCCTCTGATGGTCCTCACTGCCAATTGCAAATCCACCAACCTTTGGGTCGTCTGCAAACTTACTAATCAATTACTATTGCCTCACTTCACAAACCACAGACCAATCTGTCACCAATTGTAGCACACCACCAAACTCACAATACTCTACAAGTCTTTTTAATACAACCACAAATTGCACAATTGACTTCTCCCACTTCCTGATGTCTTTTGTGAAATCTGAAACACTGCAATCACTGAAGGCTTTGGCAAATCGTGTGTTTGCAGAATCTACAATTTGTTCATGTTTTAGTGCCTAGCTTCTCCAGTTACACTAAACTTCTGAATTTTTCCTCCCATCACATTCAGGAACATGGGAACCCCAAAAATTTCTGCAATTTTGTTTGCCTGCATAAGATAATTGAAACACTCAGCATTGGGGCCCCATGATACTGAAAACATCAGGCATTTTCTTGTTAATGGAGGTTCTCCTTATATACACTTTGCAATGTGTTTTCAGCAGCTACCTTGTGTTTCCCATTTAAACGAGCATTAGCTTACTCTGAAAACCTGAGTTCCAGTCCCTTTTTTAAATGCCTCCAGCCCTATAATTTCTCTGCAGAAGATCATTACTCACATCCTCCTCACTTGTGATGTCTGGAGCACATGGTAGACCTTTGCTTCTAAGCCTTCATTCTGACTTTCCGTTAACTTCCTTTTCCTCTCAGGCGGATAGCAAGCACTGGTCGAAGTCCTTGTCATTAGTCTCTGTGTTGTATATTGTGGTGTTGATGCTAGGAAGCACAAAGGGTTAAAAACTAACAGCGCATCAGTTACAAGATGTATTTACAACAGGCTGCTTCTTCACTCAGGCAGTTTCCCATGCTAGCAACCTGTGACGGTGATGATTTAATACACAGGGCTTTTTGCAGCATCTAAGACTCATTATAAATACGTAACACTATCTTTACAACCTTTTTTGAACAAGAACTCAAGCCATGCTGAAAGTCTCTGCATGAGACAAAACTGTCAAAAATCTGATCATTGTCTGACTTCCCGATCCTGCTTTTTCCTCTGGTATCACAGACAACAGAAAGCATAATCTTCATTATCCAGTGTTTAACATAATTTCTCACAGCATTTTGAAACCAAGCCTACAACTGGAATTTTATCACTGCTCACGCCAATGGGATTTTCCCATCCTGCTGCAGTGAGTGGTGATTTGGCTGGCCGCCAAATTCTCTGACCTCACTGCCGCGGGAGCATGGCATGAATAGCAAGTGAGATCTCACCCTTGGTTTTAGTTAAGGTTTGTTTTAATTGTATATGGTTATGTTTTCATTTTCTTCTTTGATTTTGATTCTCCAGTTCTGAAGAAGTCATCTTTGACTTCAAACATTAACTCAGCTTTGTTCTCCACAGATGATACCAAACCTGTTCAGTATTTCTAGCATTTTTTTTGCTATTATTTCAGATTTCCAGCATCTGTAGTACTTTGCTTTTATTTTGTTGAATTGAATGTAGCAGCAAGTGGACTTCATATGATTACGGAAACGGGATTATGTATTTTGCAGTTCAGACTAATCTGTATAGATGTAGGATTTAAACAGATATATTTCCACTAAGGTTAATTTGAACTTTTAATTTTCATAAATTCATTTCCACAGCACTTAATTCAGTTCACACAGCAGGCATACCTTTCATCATTTATGCACCAAAATTAGAAGTGACTGCACTCATTGATTTTTAATCTTGAAACGAAATCTTTTAATCCCTGCCATTTACATGAGATTGTACACATTCATGTTACCTGTGTTTGTGTGAATCATTTACATTGCAGGAATATAGCCTTTGTTTGCAGTTTATCTAAGCAAGCTGGCAACACAAGAGATAACAATGTTTCCTAATGTCGCTGAGCTGCATTCAAGCGAAGCATATGTAATTAATAGGACTGCATGTCACTGGCTCTCTTTTGGGTTAGCACAGTAAGAAGTCTCACAACACCAGGTTGAAGTCCAACAGGTTTATTTGGTAGCTCAATCACAAGCTTTCAGAGCGCTGCTCCTTTATCAGGTGAGTGGGAGTTCTGTTCACTAACAGGGCGTATAAAGACACAAACTCAATTTACAAAATAATGGTTGGAATGCGAGTCTTTACAGGTAATCAAGTCTTAAAGGTATAGACAATGTGAATGGAGAGAGGGTTAAGCACAGGTTAAAAAGACGTGTATTGTTTCCAGTCAGGACAGTTAGTGAGATTTTGCAAGCTCAGGCAAGTTGTGGAGGTTACAGCTTGTATGACATGAACCCAAGATCCCGGTTGAGGTGACTTCAGCAGTCACAGGCATTCAGCCTCTGATCTTCAGGTAAACATTCTCCAAGATGGCCTTCACGACACACGGCAACGCAGAATCGCTGAGCAGAAACTGATAGCCAAGTTCCGCACACATGAGAATGGCCTGAATCAGGATCTTGGGTTCATGTCAAATTATCTGTAACCCCCACGACTTGCGTGGGCTTGCAATATCTCACTAACTGTCCTGGCTGGAGATAGTACGTGTCTCTTTAACCTGTGCTTAACCCTCTCTTCACTCACATTGTCTGTACCTTCATGACTTGATTACCTGTAAGACTCGCATTCCAACCATTATTTTGTAAATTGAGTTTGCGTTTTTATATGCCCTTTTGTGAACAGAACTCCCACTCACCTGATGAAGGAGCAGTGCTCTGAAAGCTTGTGGCTTGTGCTACCAAATAAACGTGTTGGACTTTAACCTGGTGTTGTGAGACTTCTTATTGTGCTTACCCCAGTCCAACGCCAGCATCTCCACATCATACCTTTTGGGTTCGCAGTATTTAGACTTTTTCAAGTTCCATTAGGAAGGCTCTGGTGAGGGCATCAGTCAAGTAAAGTTCCTTTCCACATTTGTATACGATGCTGTTATTATAGCGCTGTAACTTTTAACATCATGCAACTGTGCAGATGCAGTGTGGAGAAGCTTCTTCAGGGTGGTTATGGGTGGTTGGTGGCCTGTGTCAGTGGTTGCTGGACATCCATACATGGAATTGTGAAATTTCTGGCATGTAAAAACTAAGGCATGGAGTTGCTCCTCCATTTGTGCGGAACAAGTCTCAGTGTCAGTGAGTGCCCTGGAGGCTAAGACTATTGGTCTGTCATTTTCTATGCATGCTGTATCGAGTCCATCAAGCGAGGCATCTGCCAAGATTAGGACAGGTGCCTCTACATCAAAGTAGTGTAGTATCAGTGGACTTGCTCTTTTGAGCCTGTTGAAAGATGCTGTGTGGTGTTCTTGTCAACACCATTCAACATCCTGAAGGGAGAGCTGACAGTGTGGTCCAGTGACCTCACTAAATACACAGAATAGATTTGGAGATAAGTTGTCATGTCCAGAAAATGTGCTTATCCACATGAATAACTATTTGTTGTATGACTGCAGTCTTGGCTGGATCGGATTTCACACCATCAGCCATGAGTAAGTGGATTACATATCAGACCTGATACACCCTGAATTTGCATTTCATAGCACATGAGATGCTCCTGTTTAAACTTTTCTCTGTTGTCTGCCACAGCTGATTGCGTGACTGTACTACTTAGGTTGAATCATTGATTTTATTAACACACCTAGCCCTTGGATATCAGCTGACTGTTTTTGCCTGGAACTGCAACGAAGTGGTTCCACTTGCCACGTCAATTGCATTTGTTTTCAAATGCAAAACATAGAGCTCTGTTTGGGGGTGTTGGCCAAAGCATTTGGCGCAGAGCACCCCCTGAACTGCAAATCTTCGTTGTCCTAGTCAAACTGTGTCATTTACCACCTAAACTCTTTGTTTGATGTCTTAAACTGTTCATTGAGCATACAAATTCCCACTGCAGATTGTAACGTTAATTTTTTTTTGTCATTGCAATTGTTTTCCGACCACATCATTGTTTATTCAACAAACCACCCAATCCCTAATAAACTCATCTGAAAAATTTCAAAATGCTCATTTTGTTGCTAAAATTTTCAGAGTGGCAACATAAGATTGAATAGACTCGTGTGCTTTTTGGTTGTGGAATGAAAAATATAGTGATCAAGAGTGATGTTCTTAATCAGAAGACATATGGCTTCAAATTTGTTCCAAAATATCTCAGGATCTTCTTTCGCCTTCTTGGACTGGAAGATCAATGACCAAAACTTTGCTATGACTGAATCTTTTTTGGCTTGTCGTAAAACACTGCACTACAGAATATGAGCCACTTTTGTTTAAATTTCTCCCAGTTGTCTGCCACATTTTTGATGAAGCTCAATGGATCAGTAATTCAGAGTCCTTGCACCATGCTGTCGGCTCTGACAACATGTACTTTTCTGTGATTCGCTGAACACTGACTGCAACAAGGACTGCAGTAACTGGAAGTTTACTTAACTAACTCTGCAGTTGTAAGAAAATATGAAGTCGCTGAGAAACATGGCACCTCCTGCCATATGACACTACATGTGACTGCATCATCATGAAGTCACATGATAACCAGATTTACAGAAAACAAAGTTTTTGAGTGAAGGTCTGACTTTAAGTGTGAATGAAGATGTACAATTGTGAAAAGTCTCTACGCTTTGTTCCCCTTTATCTTATAGAGATAAACCTGAAGTCTTGAAGAGGTTTGGCAGAAATCCAATTTGAGCTTTTCAAATCAGTTGTACCAGAGTTAATGAGCTGCTAAAATTCAAATCAAATACTGACTGCCCTTCTCAAATGTGGTTAAATAGCAAACATTGGAACTTGAAAATTGTTTTAAAGGCAGAAAAGGATAAACAGGGATAGGGAAAAGTTTATGTTCCTTTTTTACAATTAATTTGTAAAAAGATAACATTGTTATCTTTTTAAGAAACCAGTGTCTCTTCTTAACTATTTTTGTCTTATTCTGGTTGTATCAAAGAATAATCTTGGGTGAGAAACATCTTTGGAAATACTAAAATGTTTTGAAACAATTGGAACCTCATCTAAATTTGAACAAAAGATAGCAAAAGATATATTATTAAAATCAGAGTTCAAAATGCAGTTTGGTTCTTTTGATCGAGAGAGATTGTTATAAATTGTGTAAGGTGATGCAATTGGGTGGATTTCTCCACCCTCCCCCAAGTGATGTTCTGTTGACAGCTGCTTTAAATTTTTTTAATTCACCATACAACTATCATATTGCTAAATTTTGGGCATCAGTAAATATTAAGTTTATAAGTTTGCTGATAAGATTCTATATTGTTCACCCATTTGGCTTCTAAGCAGAGCCACAATGGATTTTGTTTTTCTGTTTTTTACACGGTTTTCCATGATCACAGATAGTGTTGATATCACAGCAAGAGACTGCAGTCTTGAAAAGTCAAGATCTTGTCTACAGATATCAAATTTGGACTAAAGACTTTGGCCAAAATTTTCCACTGATCCTGCTGCAGTGAACCGAGATTTGGCGGAGCACCAAATTTGCAGTCCTTGCTTGCAGCAGCGGGAGGGTGTGAACGACTGGGAAATTTCAGCCAGGGTCTTTCATAGACGTGGTTTTTACCATTCAGACTGTGGCCTGAATTTTATATTTGGGGCATGTCCAAACTTGGCACAGGCGTAGCAGATGTAAAAGCTGCTCCCCCATCCCCCCCAGATCATGTTGCTAATGCATTACGTAGGCTGCTTTCTAAGTTATTGCAGCTTAAATATAAAGGCGGCCTTGCTAATCGGCCTGCCAACCATAAAGATGGGCAACATAAAATCCCAGTCAATTGCTGTTTAATTAACTTAAGTTGGCTTTTTGATTGTCAGAGGGTATACTCTGGACTCACGTGCAAGCCCGCTGATCAAATCATCGCGTGAGGGCACAATTACATCAGGACGTATGCAGATGTGCAGATGTCTTCTTGTGCGATTTTATGTGCTTCCAGATCAGACATGCTGGAACTTTTTTCATAAAGTCTGGCCTTTTGGTTATCATTTGTTATCTTTCAAGGCAAAGGGTGGGATTTTCTGGTCATGCTTGCCCCGGGATCAAAGATTCCTGCCTGAGCTCAATTTACCTTTGCTTGTCCACTGAATTCTCCATTCTGCCCAAGATGATTCCCACAGCAGAACATCACTGAGTGAGGTGATGGGCGTGCAAAGCCAAGTCAATAGTGACCTGATAATTCAAGTAACTTTAGTATATTATCGACATTATATAATTCCTGAAAATGGAGAAATAGCTTATTCTTTTAGAGTTAAAAAATAGTTGTGAAAAGCCAATAAGGATGAAAGGGGAAATGTGCTCTAACTCTTTAGAGGGCAGAATGCTACCATCATATACTACTGAGATTAATGAACTCTGTGCCAACTGTCCATTTGTCTGCTGGTATCAGTGAATTGCTCACAGGTCGTATATTTGTGCACCATACCCTAGCTGCTGCTTCTTAATAAACTTAATAAAGTGCCTTAAAATGACTTACAAATCCTCAATTGCCTAACTTAAGTATCTGTGGCTCCCGAATCCAAAATCCCACAAATGTTTCAACTGCAATTTTAATTGGTTAGCGTTGGAGATAAAAGACAATAAAATAAAATGAAGCTAGTATTCATGGGCTCTGAGAATTTTGCGTGCTGTGGATACAGGTGGTGAGTGCAAGGCTAAGGAGAGAATAATGAGAGATATGTGTTATGAGGATTACCTTAGCTGTCCCCATGGGGTCATTCAATCTCTTATCAGCTTTGCAGCCATGTCCTAGGAATGAAACATATGTCACTGATTACTCTGCTATGTCTTTCTGTGCTTGTTCAGCAGTTTGTCTGAATATCACTCTGCCTCACAGTGGATAGAAGATGTCCATTGTTCTGCTGCCTCCTTCACCTAGATTGTTTGGAATAGGGGAATTCCTGACTCCCCATTGGGAAGATTTTTTACAGGCAGTTGTACCTCCAGCCAAAGTACATCTTCAGCTGAGCACGCATAAATACACGCACACAGCAATTCCTACCCTAATCCATTCATCTGAACATCTGTTTTCAGGTATTTGGATTCAACTCCTATGGAGCTTATATCTGTCTTATATTTTAACCTGATTTTTTTTTAGCAGCGGCATCCTGTCTATGTTTTAAATGGGTTGATTAATATCCCTCCTAAAATAATGAAAAGAGGAATTTCAGATGACTGCTTTATTTTTGATCCACCAGCTGTGGAATCACCCCCCAGAACATGGAGTCAGGGCTGCAAGCAGGCCAATAACCTTCTTCGCTCCGCCAAGCTGACTTCTCCATTCCAATTTCTCTTTGGGGCATTATGAGACAGACCGCTAGATGGGGAAAGAATAACCACACAGGCAGTGACATGTGGGGGGTGGAGGGTGGGGGGTGTCAGGCAACAACATATCCTTTCAGGTGACAGGCAGCCATTTATCTTTGCTGACCCTCACGAAATCCCTGAAAAGTAGATGTATAGATCCTGGGCCAAAGGGCTGTCGTCTTCATAAATATCGTCTGAGTCTTTGTGGGGAAAGTAACAGCATTTGACCTCTGCATGCAGAAACACAACAAAAAGGAATGGGCAAAGACTGGTGCAGGGCTCCATCCCATACATTTTTGGCCGGTTTATTGGGCATCCACACAGTTATTGATGTTGAGGCTGAAATGTCAACTCAACAGAGCGAGTGAAAAATACAATGGCTCAAAGATGCATCCAGGTTACACATGAGGCACCAACCTTATGTCTCCACTACTAGAGACATGGAACACCACATCAAGCATAGTTCAGATGAGAAAATATAAAACCCTTAAGCCCAAAATTTGACTTTCTCTCATGCAAATCTCAAACTCCCAAAGGACACTCAGCTATAGGGACTTAGGGGTATCCTGCCCACCTCTGAGGAGGAGGAGGAGGTATCCTCAAAGGATGAACTATAACATCATTCGTCCACCAGTACAGATACTGTTATGTCATTGAGTATGCATTTGGGAATAGATTCAGGGTACAAGCTGGTGAACACATCACAGTCACAGAGAAGCTGGAAGAGTTTCTGATAGCCAAGGTCATTGACAGTCAGAGGCCAGGCCCATACTGAGCCCCAGGCTGATGAACAGCCTCTGGGGTCAGCAACCTAGAACCTGCTGGAGCTACAGCTAGAAGGAAGGGTCACCCATTTAAGACAGAGATGAGGGGAAATTTCTTCTCTTAGAGGATAGTGAATCTGTGGAATTCTTTACTGCAGAGGATCATTAAGTCCAAGGCTGAGACAGACAATTTTTTTAATCAGTAAGGAAATCAAGAATTATAGGGATAAGATGTGAAAGTGGAGTTGAGGATTAACATATCAGATGTGTCATTATCTCTTTGAGTGCTGGAACAGACTCAATGGGCCAGATGACTTGCTTCTGCTCCTATATTTTGTGGTTTGTGGTCCTAACATCTGACAGAGCTGCAAAAGACTATGGGCACATAGGCACAGATGATGGAGGAGTCCATCAAAGTCTTGAATGCTGCCATGTGTCCATATGTGCTGCATGGCTTTCTCCATCAGAAGGTTAGTGACCTTCATGGAGGTACAGATCCAGCAGGCCAGATATTGGATGCTAGAGAAGTATACTAATCAGCATATTGACATAAAGCCAGATGGAAGTAGCTTATAACTGAACAGGCCTGTGTGTGTGACTATCGCTAGCGGCATTGTGAATTTTTCACTTCCCCAACTGCAAATCGGCCTGCCATGGCTCCATTTTGGAGAATTTCTTCCTCCTTGCCAAGCCACTGGTCCTCGATGAGAGGAAGTGGGTTATGGTCCGCACACAGGGCTGGCTTCACTGTCACTTTAAAAACCCCACTGTTTCTCACCGATCAGTCTGATTTCAAAACTGGAACAACTGGGGTGGCCAATTCACTGGTGGTCACTGGTTGCAATGAACCCAGAACCACCAGCCATTCCAATTCAACCCCCACCTTCGGCCTAATGGTGTAGGGTACTGGACGTGCCTTTAAACCTCTTGAACAAGCATGCGGCTTCAGCCGCAATTTAACCTTGACACCCTTCATCATTCCCAAGGGTTCCAAGACATCTTTAAATTTTTCCAAGATGTTTGAGACTCAAACTCATGTTTGAATCTGCCAGCCTATTTACCATGTCCCAATTCAATTTCAACATCTGTGACCATGGGCATCCCCAAATAACACAGTGTAGTCACCTTTTACCACATATAATGGTAATTCTGCACATTGGTTCATCAATTATACCTTCACCAGTACATAAACCTTGAGGGCTAACCACTTGCTCTGTATATGGTCGCAATGTGATCTTGGTAGGATTTAATAGCAGGGCTTTTATCTTCTCCTTGTATATTGACTGAGGTATCAAGGTCACTGCCACCCCCATATTAACTTCCATTTCCTGTTGGGGAAGAACCCAGAAGTGATTGGCTTCATCCTGTACCGACAAAATGTTCAGCTGGAACTCTTGTTTCTCTGTACTGTCTGCTTACCCTGCAAACCCAGCCAACTCCCTATCCTCTCCATGGCTGCTCTTTTAAAAGCTCCCTTTTGTTTTCCTCTTTCTGGGCTTAGTTGCAACCAGTAATTCCAGGCAATGTGACCTGCACTTCATACTTGGCCTCTTGTGTCCAGCAATTTGACTCTGCGGCTTGTCCTGCCACATCAGCGCATTCTGCCGGCAGCACCAAACTCTGCGGGGCTTCATCGAAGCTGCAATCTCCAATGTGGACTTAAACTATGAATTCTTTTCAGCTAATATCTTCTGCTGGATGGTTTCACGCCAGAGGCCACAAACCCATAAGGTATCCTGGAGTACTTTTCTGAACTTGCGGAGTTGCTTCAGGGTTGCTATGAATTGAGCAATGGCCTCCACTTCCAGTTAGCCGCGCTTACAGAATCTGAAACGCTCTGCATCGGGGTGGCACAGTGGTTAATTTTGCTGCCTCACAGCACCAGGAACCCAGGTTCAATTCCTGGCTTGGGTCACTGTCTGCTTTTTTGATACATTGCACAATTCTTAGTAAATCCTCTCAGCCTGTTTTTCAGGCTGTATCAAACTTCTCAAAACAGCAAAGGTCTTAAGAAAACCAGTACAACCAGGTCATTGCCCATGTTATTGGCTATCAGCTAAGCAATGGAGCACTTTATATAAGGTATCTAGCTCTCTGCCTTTCCGTCAAAGGGACCTATGGCACCTAATCTGGCCACCATTTTGTTTTGCACCAGTGGGAAAAATTCCCTCCAAAAGAGTCGAGACCTGAAGCCTCTTCCCACTGTCGCCGGTAGCTACCTGCAGCTTGCAGCCCTAGTCCCCTCAAGTGCCTGCTTCCGCAATGGCCAATCCTTCGACAAGTTCCCTAGCATCGACTGCAGCCCAAGCCCCCTCTGCGACCACCTCCACAATGTTTTTGACCAGCTCCCAGGAAAATACTACTTTCCCCTGAACGGACTGCTCAAACAAAGCAATGGCGGGTGGAACACTGCTACCCGTTCCTCACGAAGTATCATGCTTTGGTTCCTTTCCAATCTCATCCTACAAAACCTAGAGCAAGAATCAATTCCCTCCCCCTTTGCTAGAACGGTACACCAGCAGAATGCATAAGCCATGAATCAGCCTTGTCACCACTTGCAGTGTATGCATCTATTGACTATGGTGCCTAAAGAACCATGAGGGTAGGCTTGGTAACTTGAACACTGAGAGCTCTTTACTATAGGTGCACATTGATCCTCAGTCGGATCTAAGATTGCATCACCAGGTGTGGACACTGGGAGGAGCTAATCCCCCAGGAGTCACCTGACTCATACTCTTAAAGGGGCAGTACGCACCCCAAAACCCAACATACCTTATATATGTATATACATTAGGCATACCATTGCTTTATCGGGCAAGGCCTCCTGCCCTCTGATGGGAGGTGATATTTCTCCTCCTCTGTAACTCCTTGGTCAAAGCTTCTGGTGCAGCATTGAAAGAAGTTGGAGTCCTATCTCTGCCATGTTTTGCCATCATTCAGTTTTCATCTTGCTTACAATCTCTCCTGCAACCAGTTCCAGCACCTGCTCCAACCACAGTGCACCTTCTCTTTGAATGTTGGGGCTTAGTTTAAAGTAGTGCAGGCCAGCTCATCTTAGCCTCTCAAAATTTTACAGTATCCTCTCAGTTGTGCAGCCACTCAGCAGCTTACTTGGTTTGTCTGCTTTCAGAAATAATTTAAGTGAAAAGACAACACAATGCAGTCTGTATCAGAATTAATGTGTGCAGCTTAATCACCCAACACAATCTCCGTATCTTATTCAGTGTTGTTGCCTTGATCTCTTCCTGGCCCTGAGAAACAGCACAGAGCAGTCATCTATTATTAACTGACATTTCCTTTAAATTTTCATTATTCGATAAAGAAAATACTTACTCCTTTATATGTATCACAGAATATTACAATGCAGAAGAGGCCCTTCGGCCCATCGAGTCTGCACTGATGCATTAAATGCCCTGACCTGCCCCCCAAATCCCACTTGCTGGCACTTAACCGATAGCCTTGAATGTTATGGCATGCCAAATATTCATTCAGGTATTTTTGAAAGGATGTGAGGATGTGAGGTATCCCACCTCCTCCACCCTCCCAGGCAGTGAATTTCAGACCGTCATCACCCTCTGAGTAAAAGCGTATTTCCTCAAATCCCCCCATATCTCCCACCCCTCACTTTTAACTTGTGTCCCCTCATAACTGACCCTTCAACAAAGGGAAACAGCTGCTCCCTATCCACCCTGTCCATACCCCTTATAATCTTGAACACCTCAATCAGGTCACCCCTCAATCTTCTCTGCTCCAATGAAAACAACCCTAGCTTATCCAACCACTCTTCATAACTTAAATGTTCCAGCCTAGATAGCACCCTAGTAAAACTCCTCTGCAACCCCTCCAGTGTGTTCACGTCCTTCCTATAATGTGGCGACCAGAACTGCACACAGTATTCCAGCTGTGGCCTCATCAAAATTCTATACAACTCCATCCTCTCTGCTTTTGTAATCTACATCCCGATAGATAAAGGCAAGTGTGCCATATGGCTTATTTATCACCCTATTTACCTGCCTTTCCGCCTTCGGAGATCTATGGACGAACTTCCCAGTGTCAGACCTTTATAGGTGTATGCATAGTAAGGTATGTATTTTATATGTATATATATTTTTATATTTGAATGTTTTATATTTTAAAATGTGGAATACATTACATTTATACGTAGTTTTATGGGTAGATTTACTGTATTTTTGTCTATCACCTAAATGTGTACATTACCTAAATAATATCTCAGTAAGCCAATCTAAATAAAGAACTGGTTTGTTACATTCTCCTGAAAATCGCTTACTATTACAGATCTGACTCCTGTGATTACAACACTCTGTAGAACATATCATTAACATTCTTTCCATGGGACTAGGTGTCATTGCAGTGACACAGTTACTGAATTGTATTTCTCAATGGAAGACCTCAGCTAATATGTTGTGTGTAAATAACAGCTGCGGTGGAAGGAGTTAAAGTTTATAATTCAATCTGTTGGGCATAATGACGTCATAGGTGAATTATAGGTCTGTTCCTACAAGATAAATAAATATGTCTAACCCACATGAACAAGTGGAGATGATTAAACTGTGATAAAGAATTTGTGTCACATTTTTAATACATAGTAACAAGTAATTGAGGTCACCATAACTCTGGCAGGAGTCTGGTAGAATGGCCAGAAGTAGGCCATTATTTTAGGTCAGGCCTTAAACTGAGAGTTTCCATTTGGTCTTATGAAGGGCCAGGCTTCCACCAACTCTTTTACAAAGAACCTGAACCCAAGACTGAAACTGGGTTAAAATCTCACATTGTCAGGATTATCAGTTTCCCTGGCCTCTGTGACACTCAATATCAGTATAGAGGCTAGGTGTGTTAACACATTGGCTAAAAGGAATCATATAAATGAAATCTGGCAAAATAGAGATATTTCCAGAATTATGGTCCTTGGGGCTGTCTGAAGATACAGGGTAAACCATTTAGGATTGAGATGAGGAGATATTTCTTCACCCAGGGAGAGATGAGCCTGTGGAATTTACTACCACAAGAAACAGTTGAGGCCAAAACGTTGTATGTTTTCAAGAAGCAGTTAGGTATAGCTCTTTGGGCTAAACATATCATATGTTATGGGGGAAAGTGGGAACAGGTTACTGATTTGGATGATCAGCCACTATCATAATGAATGACAGAGCAGGCTCAAGGGGCAAATGGCTTACTCCTACTCCTATTTCTTATGTTTCTGTGTCTAAAACAACGTAATGTAATATAGGTAAATAAGATAGCTGTTTTAGTCAATTCTCTCACACACACTGTGGAATATTGTGGGCAGAATTTTAGACCAGGTGAGTGAATGAATTTGGATGGGAATGCGGATTGAGATCAAATGAGTGTGAGCGCATCAGTGAGCTGGTTTCCCCGGGTTTTGGATTTGACTCCAGCACGTGAAACTACATCCGAAGCATCCTCAGGAGAGGTGGGGTATTCATTTTAATATGATAATTGCTCAATTTCTGTGATATTGCCATGGCTTTTGGGGTCTCAGTTTCTGGTGGGGGGACGACTGAAGGAGTAGGTGGGGTGGGGCAGAGAATGAGAATTGGGGGGAGAGACTGTCAGAGAGGGGAGATGTTTCAAGAGATTGTTTGAATGGAGGTTGGGGGGAGAAATTGCCCCATCTGGCCTGTGATGGTGTCTTTTCCCTGAAGCTTTGGTCTCCTCCACCTCAATCCCCTCCAACGTGCTCCTCAGTTGAGGAGACCTGCAGCCCTTCGGTTTTGGCCTCTAGCTGCTACTCCCTCCCTTGCATCACAAGGTTGTGAAGTGTGCCGTAAGCCTTGTGACATCCTTGAGACACTCTGCAGGCTACTGCAGTGACCCACCAGGTCTGCTTAGGCATCTGAATTGCATTTTTGCCCCACTGACTCCGACAGCTTGCTCCCAGTCAGCTCCATCCTGACCACTCCAGATTTTTTGGTCACAGAAATGGGTTCACAGTGGGAAGCAGTTTGGGAAGTGTTGCTGCAGTCAAATCAAACCAATTGCTGACAACAAGACATGAGTTTTTTTTTGTTTTCTGTAGCTGTCATAAGGTTTGTTTCTGCTTTATCTACCTTCTCTGTTTAGATAATGGTGGCACCTCTCATAGACAGGTTCCCTGCTGCTTACAAAGACAAGTTTACTGTTACTGTCTAATACCTAACTTCACCTGATCGAGGGCTGTTATAAATAATTTCCTCTTATAGATGAACTGGATCTCATAATCCTGCATGTTTGTCTGAATGCAATTTTCTAATCTTCTGGGAGGTGTTTTCATATCTTCGCACTCTTCCCATAGAGAACAGTGTGAAGCAGGGAAAGGATTCAGTCTGATTAACGCACTGACAAGCCATGAAGTGAATGTTCATTCCTTGGCTGTAAGCAGGATTTTTAAACCAGCTGATGGTGTGATTAACTCTAGGCAGCAGGACCGTTTTATGGTTTCCCACATGAGCAGCAGGCACCCACACCCACCAAACACCAACATCCCACTGGATGGCATTACAAATTTCACGGATGGAGCTCCAACCAGCATTTGCCAAGTCTCTCATACGGAATGTGAAATCTTTGGCAAAAAGCAGAAATGATATCGCTAGTCAGACCTTCAATAACTCTAGTAGGCTGAGGACAATGAAAAATTAAGAACCGGCTTCAATCTGCAAACTGAAAAGCCTTCAGCAACCTTTCAGATAATACACGAACTAGTAAAATCTGCATATTAACCCTGAAGCAGACTAGGTTATCTTTTCTTTGTTAATCTTATTGCTGAATCTGATTGATTGTTTCAGGCCTACTATTCTTTAGAAAGACATACGTCTAACCTATCTCTTTCAGTAGCCATTGTGGGACTGTCTATCAACGTTTATTTGTCCATCCCTTTTGTCCCACCACTGAATAGGAAGTTATACTTTTGACACTTTCTTTACCTGGGGCTAGTCTAGTGGATTTGTCAATTAAACTGGATGTGTCCTTTGGATGAAGGTCTCTATCCGTTGTATTGTCTGCCTTTGTAATGAATTTGTTTATCCTGCTGTATTTGGATTCATGTGATTTTCTAGGAGATCTAAGTGTATTTTTATTGTCAGCTCTGAAAGCATGCAACATCCTACAGACTAGTTCACTTGAATACAGCAGTGGTAGCAGCCAGAAGGTGCTGTGTTCAAACCTGGCCTCCAGCTCTGAATTTGCATTGGTACCCTCTTGACAAGTGGGTGTGAGTGCCCCAGCCACCCTCCTCACAAGACTGCCCACTCTAACAGCTGGTACGAAGATGGTGATGGCCGTGAAAAGCAGGTTTCACACTGGAATCTGTCAAATCGTTAATCAGTCTGCAAATCATTTCATGACTCATGGAATTTTACAAGGCAGGGTGTGAAGATATAACAAAAATGCCAGCTCTTGTTGCAGGGGAGATGTTAAATGTTCATAAGCTAAATTTAACGCAACACTTCAATTTGAAACATGCCCAGACTCTTCCATTTCGAAATGATCAAAAATCCCAAACATGATCATGGTCAATGCGAAACATAAAGCTAGCCATGAATTTACAGAAATATCTTAAGGAGACGATTATCAGCAAATAATAATTGAGTTGAAAATGTGCAGGTATTCTTTAGGATTAAAGTTTTGTTTGTAATAGAACAGATGAAATTTAAGTGATTATTATGTTGGTCATAAAAATAATTGAATTTGATAACGCAAAATCTCCCAGTTTGAATGTGCATGTGATATTTGCTGGTAGTCAGATGTCATGTTATGAAGCGCAATTAAGTCAAAAAGATTGACAACATAAGAACATAAGAACTAGGAGCGGGAATAGGCCATCTGGCCCCTCGAGCCTGCTCTGCCATTCAATAAGATCATGGCTAATCTTTTTGTGGACTCAACTCCACTTACCCGCCTGCTCACCATAACCCTTAATTCCTTTACTATTCAAAAATTTATCTATCCTTACCTTAAAACCGTTCAATGAGGTAGCTTCAACTGCTTCACTGGGCAAGGAATTCCACAGGTTCACAACCCTTTGGTGAAGAAGTTCCTCCTCAACTCAGTCCTAAATCTGCTTCCCCTTATTTTGAGGCTATGTCCCCTAGTTCTAGATTCACCTACCAGTGGAAACAACTTCTCTTCTTCTATCTTGTCTATTCTCTTCATAATCTTATATGTTTCTATAAGATCTCCCCTCATTCCTCAGAATTGCAATGAGTATAGCCCCATTCTACTCAGTCTCTCCTCATAAGTCAACCCTCTCAACTCCAGAATCAAGTTAATGAATCTCCTCTGCACCCCCTCCAGTGCCAGTATATCCTTTCTCAAGTAAGGAGACCAAAACTGTACCCAATACTCCATGTATGGCCTTGCCAGCATCTTATACAGTTGCAACATAATCTTGCTGTTTTTAAAGCCCATCCCTCTAGCAATGAAGGACAAAATTCCATTTACCTTCTTAACTACCTGCTGCACCTACAAACCAACTCCTTGAGATTCCTGCACAAGGACATCCAGGTCCCTCTGCACAGCAGCATACTGCAATTTTTTACCTTTTAAATATTAGTCCATATTATTAAGAACATAAGAACATAAGAAATAGGAGCAGGAGTAGGCCATCTGGCCCTTCGAGCCTGCCCCGCCATTCAATAAGATCATGGCTGATCTGTCGTGGCTCAGTTCCACTTTCCCGCCCTCTCCCCATAACCCTTAATCCCCTCTCTTATCAAAAACCCATCAACCCGCTTCTTAAAAATATTTAGCGAGGCAGCCTCCACCACTTCAACGGGCAGAGAATTCCAGAGATTCACCACCCTTTGAGTGAAGAAGTTCCTCCTCAACTCCGTTCTGAACTGCCCCCCCTTTATCTTGAGGCTGTGCCCCCTAGTCCTACTGTCTTTTTTGAGCGGGAAGAGTCTTTCCACCTCTATCCTATCCATCCCATTCATCATCTTATACGTCTCAATGAGATCTCCCCTCATTCTTCTAAACTCTAACGAGTACAAGCCTAGTTTATTCAGCCTCTCCTCATAGCTCAACCCCCTCAACTCCGGTATCAGCCTAGTAAACCTCCTCTGCACTCCCTCCAAGGCCAAAATATCCTTGCGCAGGTGCGGCGCCCAAAACTGCACACAGTACTCCAGCTGCGGCCTCACCAATGCCCTATACAGCTGCAGCAAGACCTCCCTACTTTTATATTCAATCCCCCTCGCTATGAAGGCCAGCATCCCATTCGCCTTCCTGACCACCTGCTGCACCTGCAGGCTGGGTTTTTGCGACTCATGCACAAGGACCCCGAGGTCCCTCTGCACCGTCGCCTGCTGCAGTTTTTCGCCACGTAAGTAATAGTCCTTCCTACCATTCTTCCTACCAAAGTGGACCACCTCACACTTGCCAACATTAAATTCCATTTGCCATTTCCTGGCCCATTCACCCAGCCTATCTAGATCCTTCTGCAGACTCTCCACACCCTCCGCACAATTTGCCTTTCCCCCAAGCTTGGTGTCATCAGCAAATTTCGACACCCTACACTCGGTTCCCTCCTCCAGATCATCTATATAAATGGTAAATAGCTGAGGCCCCAGCACCGACCCCTGGGGCACCCCACTAGTCACCAACCGCCAATCCGAATAGCACCCATTGACCCCCACTCTCTGCCTCCTATTTGACAACCAATCCTCTATCCACGCTAACACCCTACCCCCAACTCCATGTCCTCTGACCTTCTGCAGTAACCTCTTGTGAGGTACCTTATCAAACGCCTTCTGAAAATCCAGAAAGACCACATCCACCGGCTCTCCTCTATCCACCGCCCTAGACACATCCTTATTCCTACCAAAATGGATGACATTTACCAACATTGCACTCCATCTGCCAGACCCTAGCCCACTCACTTAGACAATCTATATCCCTTTGCAGACTTTCAGTCTCCTCTGCACACTTTGCTCTTCCACCCATCTTCGTGTCATCTGTGAATTTTGACACACTGCACTTGGTCCCCAACTCCAAATCATCTATGTAAATCATAAACAATTGGGGTCCCAACATTGATCCCTGACTAGTCATTGATTGCCAATCAGGAAATCACCCATTTACCCCCACTCTTTGCTTTCTGTTAGTTAACCAATCCTCTATCCACGCTAATACATTACCTGTAACACTGTGCACCTTTATCTTATGTAGCAGTCTTTGGTGCCGTACCTTGTCAAATGCCTTCTGGAAATCCAGATACACCACATCCACATGTTCCCCATTGTCCACTGCACGTGTAATGTTCTCAGAGAATTCCACCAAATTAGTCAAACATGATCTTCCCTTCATGAACCCATGCTGTGTCTTATCAATGGGACAATTTATATTCAGATGTCTCACTTTTCTTCCTTGATGATAGATTCAAGCATTTTCCCTACGACAGAAGTTAAGCTAACCAGCCTATAGTTACCTGCCTTTTGTCTACCTCCTTTTTCAAACAGTGGCGTCACATTTGCTCTTTTCCAATCTGCGGGGACCATCCCAGAGTCCAGTGAATTTTGATAAATTCCTACTAGTGCACTTGCTATCTCTCCCACCAAGTCTTTTAGTACCCTGGGATGCATTCCATCAGAACCAGGAGACTTGACTACCTTTAGCCCCATTAACTTGCCCAACACTACCTCTTTCGTGATAGTGATAGTTTCCAGGTTCTCACCTGTCATAGCCTTCCTGTTATCAATTTTTGGCATGTTATTTGTGTCTTCCACTTGAATACCGACACAAAATACCTGTTCAATGCCTCAGCCATTTTCTCACTTCCAGTTATTACATCCCCTTCTCGTCCTCTAAAGGACCAATGTTTACTTTTGCCATTCTTTTTCATTTTATATATTTGTAGAAACTTTTGCTATCTGTTTTGATATTCTGAGCTAGTTTACTTTCAGAATCCATCTTATCTTACCTTATTAATAGCTTTTTTCATACCTTTCTGCTGACCTTTTAAAGATTTCCCAATCCTCTAGGTTCCCACTAATCTTTGCCACTTTGTGTGCATTTTCTTTCAATTTGATACCCTCCTTTATTTCCTTAGATGTCCATGGCTGATTATCTCTTTTTCTACAGTCCTTCCTTATCACTGGTATATACGGAATAAATTTTTAAATATTATTGATAAACACAGGTATCTCTTCAACAGTTGGGATGCTTTTTAAATCCAGCAAGACAGAACTGCACTGGGCCAGCTTAATTTTTTTTTACAATGAAGTCTGATGACAGGTTAACAGCCACAATAAGTTCAGTTATAGCCGTAATTTAAAGAGTTCAAATTACACAATGTAAATTACATCTTAAAACCTTCAAAATGTTACAAGAACTGTGGATGATTCCATTGATGCTATTGGGCCTGATTCTCTGATCCCTTCAAATGGCCCTCAGGATTTCTGATTCCCCAGTAAATGGGGCATTGGCCAAAAATCGGGATTCCTGATGGGTGAGAAGGCTCCTAGGATTCACCCAACCCTCCCAGTCTGCCCCAACTGGGTTTCTGCCCAGGACGGGTGATAACCCGATAATTATGCAAACATCTTCATCTCCGTGTCATTAGCCAGGCTGACCCCAGGTGCAGTGGCCATGTGATATTCACCCACATTGGCGACTGGTAGTCACATGGGCAGAGTTTTGTGTTACTCTTGAAAAGCGAGGACATGGAGGCAAGGCACCCAAGGGGAGCTAGAAAGTAAGTTCATTTTTAAATTATTTTTTCCAGCTCAAGGGGTGTGTATGATCCAAGGTGGCACAGCTTCCCAGAAGTCCACATCTCCTACTGAAGGAACCTTCAGTCTTCAACACTTTCAGCACATCCAAAAGTATTCCATAGGTGCTATGAAGGGAAAGTTGATGGGGACAGGAGGCCGTGATGGAAAAAAGGGGATAAAGGGCAGAGGCCTCATTGTGCAAGTTGGATGATGTGAACAGCAGCTGCTGTATTGCATGGCTGCGGGGGTTTGGGGGGATGCTGTAGTTCGATTGCCCTCCAGCAGCTGCACAACAGAGGGATGAGGAAGAACCTCAGAATGCAAAGATAGATAACATTGTGAACTGCTTTTTTTCTCTCTCTCTCTCTTCCTCACAGATTGAGGATGGATTTTGGACTGGAACCATTCCAGAAAGCAATGGTTCTGATTGTTGGTGCGAAGGCAAGCAGGCATTTGCTAGAGCACCAGACCAACCTAGGAATGACCTTGCACAACAGGAGGCAGACTTGGAAGATCAGGGGGCTGCTGAGGAGCTCAGGTGCTGGCTGCCCATCAAGCTGAGGAGGGGACAAGAAGATAGTGAGACTGAAGACCTTGGATCTACAGGAGGCACTGGCATTTTGAAGGGCTGTCAAACCATATATAACACAGAAAACTATGTCTGCAAAGGAAGATGGTGTGGCACCTGTGGCAGCTTTTCGAACACCTAGCACCGAGAGGAGGAGGGCACCCACTTCCGATGACTGTAAAGGTCACCGTCGCCCTCAACCTCTTTGATATTGGATCGTACCTGGGCTCAAGCAGGAACCTGTGTGGGATTTCACAGTAATCCATGCACAGCTGCATCTGCTAGGTCATGGGTATCCTTTTCGCCTGGGCATCAGATTACATCAGATTCAACCCGGATTAGGCCCATCAGGATGCTTGGGCAGCAAGATTCAGTGCCATTGCTCAGATGTCCAGACAGTGATCAATAGCACACATGTCACCATATAAGCACTTCTTGTTGATGTAGGGAGTGCCCTTCATCAACAAGAAGGGTTCCACCCCCTAAACATCCAACTGGTGTGCAACCACCAGCTGAATATCCTGCATGTCCATGCACGTTATCCTGGGAGTCTGCACAATGCCTACATCTTGGAAAATTCAGGCTTTGAGGGTAACCCTCCGCTGAGAGGCTGGCTAGTGGGGAACAAGGATTACCCGGTGAAGCCATGGCCAATGGTGTCTGTGGGAAGGCCACAGACTGAGGTGGAAGACTGTTACCACGAAACCTAGTCTTCCACCAGGAATGCTATTGAGTGGTGCATTGACCTTCTAAAGATACGGTTCAGATTCAGGCCTGGTCTGGTGGGGCTCCACAGCATAGCCCAGACATGGTCACAAAGCCGGTGGTTGCTTGCTGTGTGCTCCAGAATCTTGCACAGCAATGGGGCGACATGGTGGAAGAGGAGGAGGAAGAAAAGGCAACCGCTGAGTAGGAGGATAAGGAGGATGCCAAGGCGGAGTCTGAGGAGTGCCTGGGGGATGCTTGACAAGCACTGCAAAGTGCTACAGGGATGCTGGACCAGGGAGGCTCCCATTGTCTCCATATTTGCCACTGGAAGGGAGCCATATCTGGCAGCTTTATCCATAACACCCCTGTACCATCAGAGCTGTCATGGGTTTTACACTCCCCGCGCTCTCCCCCACTTCCCATCACAGCCCCCCAACCCCTCCCCTAGTTCCTCTGGAACACCCACCCTTCCCCTACTCTTTGTCCACCTTTCTATCAACCCTTCTTATGTTTCCTCTACCCTCACTAACCCCTCCCGCCCTTCAAAGCTCACCATTACATCACACCAGGATGATGGGCCTGCGTTGGCAGTGTCCCTGATTCTCATCGCAAGGCAGGAGGCTGATGAAAACGCACTGTGAATAAATCTTGGGTGTTCCTCATGAAAAAAGAGATCTGACTCCTGCGTACCTCAATACACTTCACTAACTTCCCTGAGTTTGTGATGGGACGCATCCATCTGTCCCACAATTCACACAGTTCAGGATCTGAGGGAGATGGGAGGATGGGCAGGGGTTGGTGGCGGTGGAAGGGTGGTGTGGGAGATGGGTGAGGGGGTTTGGCTGAGGGTGAGGGATCCCTGCAGAGAGAGTGGTACAGTTGTAAATAGTCATGTGTCAGTCTGATCCAAATGGCCTCCTACTGGACGGTAAGTCTGAAGGGCCTGTGAGCGCTGCACTGGAAGCAGAACAGCCATCCACCCCATTCCACTGTCCCCCACAGATGAGGGTGACCGCACAGAGTGAAAGTTACTTGGGCTAAAGGTGAGCAATGTTTTAATGGTAAAAGTGTACATTCAGTGCCCCCCTTATTCATAACTAACCCTTCTTTGCGTCACCAATGCCAACTCAGTGCTCCTGCAAACTTCTTAACTTTTCAAGGTCTCCTACGTTCTCTAGGTGTTTCCCCAGACTGCACATTGGATGTGGTGGCAGCCTCCTACATTCCATTCCTGTGGCCAGTGATGCTCTAGGAAGGTGGCCTCTGGCAGACCTGAACCTGAAGGGCCTGGCCCACTTTCAGCTGTCACTATTGGTGCCATATCACCATATTCTTCCCAAATTCCAGTAGATGTTCCAGTGTCAGGAGGGGAGGATTTGGAAGGGCTAGAGATGGTCAGGAGCTCCCTAGAAGAAAGTCCCAGGCAGACCTCCAGCATTTCTTCCTCCCTTGGGGTGTCCAGTGGCTCATGGATTACGCCTCATGAGGGGTGACGGGAATGAGATCCAGCTGCTGCATTGTCATCTGGCGATATCAGTCCTGGAGATCCTCAATGATCTGAACAATGTGAGTGATGCCTTCAACCATGGTCCAGTGTGGCTGGGCCAAGCTCTTAAGCACTTCTATTCTATCCACTTGGGCCTTTGACATGCCTGTTGGAATACTGGACATGTAGCCTTGGCCCTCAGTAATGGACAGGACCGAGTGACTGAGCCCTTGGACATCGTTGGTCATTGTTCAGACCTCTTGCTCCAGGCTGTCTACTGCAGCTGCCAGCCTTGCAGTTTTAGCATAGGTTGCACACATTGGTGGACTTCGCCAGATGGCCTTGCAGTTGCAGGAAGGTTCCAGGCACCCTCTCTTAAATAAGCATGGCTTTCCTTTTGTATCTGTAGCAGTGTTGGGATGAGATGTCCCAGAGGATACACATCTGTCTTCGGAGCAGCTGGCTCCTAGGAGCAGTCAGACCTGCTAAGACTTCCCAGCATTTTCTGTTTTTGATGCTGAATATTCTCTCTTGTCAGATAGGCAGAATCTGAATGTAACATTTTGAGGATTGCAGGCTGTACCTGTTGAAGGGTGCCACTGACTGTACATGTGACACATGCAGCCGCTATGTGTCAAGATTGAGATGTACAACAAAGCGACAGGAATTTCTCTTTCTCAATGCCCAGTGATATGTGACCTTACGTAGATCAATGACGAACCTTATGCAGATCAATGCTCAGTATCCCCAAAACATACATAATGCCTTCATTTTGTGATAGTCTGCTCTGCCACCTGCATTTGAACCATCGTGACAAATCAAAGGATGGCCGCAGGTCAACATGGCTATCATATGACAACATGAATCATGATTCTGGTGCACAGGTTTGGCCGCAACAAAAACCATGCTATCACACAAAATGAGATAGAGCAGGCTACTGGAATACTTAAACAATGCTTCAGCTTGCTCGAGCCCTGCAGTATTTGCCAGAGTGCATGTCAAAACTTGTAGTGGTCTGCTGCATGTACACAACCTCACTGTCATGTGAAGTATACAGCAAACAAATGAGGAACAGGAGGAGAAGAAAGAGGAGGATGAGGAAAGCGAAAAGGAAAAGAGGAAACAACTAACACAGCCCTTTTTTTGTCCACACATTCCTTGAATCACTCATCCAGCTGCGGTCCCATTAAATTTAACCCAAATCCCAATTTACCAATAATCCCACATTTTACCTTCCCCCTATCACAATGGCTGCTTGGTCACAATATTCAAATAAAAATCAATGCAAAATAAACACTCCAAACCAAATTTCTAAAATAAAATATGCCATATTGAATAAAAAGGTCAACTAATCTCTGGAGTGGATCCCCTTATTACCTGTCCCAGTTCTCCTGCTCAGTGCTATCTCAGTGGTTGTAGCTTGGCTGGAGGAAGGCTGCTGTCTTTCAGTGTGACAACCTGGCTGAACATCCTCACACACCTCTTGTGGTAGAAAGCCTGGCTTTGGACTGCATGGGTAGCAGCAATCTGGGGAGAGCTGTTTGGCTTCAACTTAAAAGCAAAAGCACTGCCAGAGTGACATTAGTTGAAGAAAGAATGTTGTCATTCTGAAAGAGGATAACAGATTTCTTCTGCTCCACAGTATAACTAGTGTACGTTGGATGACAGAATAGCAAACTGCTGTGGTGCCATAAAAACTCTTTCAGCAGTACTAGCTTCAGGCATTACGGCAGTATGACAACATTCTGAGCTTCCGTGACTACAGGTTAATATTCCACTCCCATATGCAGATTTTGGATGTCTTCTGTTTATGTTGCAATGGCAGCTGAGTTATTGGCCATCATGGTTGAGTCAAACAAAGTTGACTACCACTTTCATGCCGAGACAGATAGGCTCCAAGCTTTCGCTATGCCCTTTGTTCTATGCTAAATTGGTGTAGGAATCCTCCATGTTCCTTGATAGAGTATACAGGCCTTCTAGCAGGCCTGTCAATATACCAAACACTTCATTGTGTACACACATCAGCCTTCTTCTGCAGATTGCCCCATCAATGTCCTCATCTGAGCCTTCTCCATTAGAATCCATGTGTGATCTCACTCTCTAGAAAGCTGGCATGTGCTCAATCTTTGGTTCCTGCCCTTTCTGCAGATCAGTCATGCCCAGGTCTTACCAGCTGCAGATCCTGTCTCTATACTATTCTTTACATGATGTATTGTTTCAGTATCTGAGCTGGTGGCTATGAGTGTGAAATTGAGTAATAGTGTTTCTTCATCATCAGCATCTCATTAGTCTTCTAGCTGTTACTTTTCTGCCACTGTCTGACCAGACGGCCTTCCTTGACAATTTGAAAGGAAGAAGTCACAAGGATGGGGTTGTGATGAAGGAAAAAGGAGGAAAGTAAGACGTGCATACTTACTCCATATGCAGCTTCTAAATCAGAAGAGATTGTGGAATGAGGGGGAAAGAGACATGAGAAGGACATTTGGATAGGAGGATATCATCATTACTGATAGTTTCATCCTCCGTGTTAGCCACGACCTCAGTTATGGCCACCCAAAGATGATGGACACCACCTCTTCTGTCAGTTTAAGGATATGTGCCTGCTTCCTTCTGTTTGGGTCTTATTTTCACCTTCTGCTTCATGTTATCCCATAAGATAAAGGGAAATGTATCAGTGAGCTTGGATGATAAGACAATCATGGCTGAATAGCTGGGAATAGCTAGCAGTGCATACAAGCTGTGAGATGTGGATTTGAGGCTTGTAGCAGTGTTTAATGTATGAGGGTGAAGTGTAGTTCTCATGTCAGCTATAAGTCATAATTGAAAGAGATTGTTGATAGGTGAGCAATGTGACTGTGTTGCATTGATTAGAGTGTGAGTCTTATGGTACAGTTGGAAGCATTTGACACTGAAGATGCATTCAATGACCTTGACCATTTGTGTGATGTCTTTGCATTTCTAGCAACACTGCATCTAGAACTGCAAGGTTATATTCCTGGCGTTAACTGGTCCCTTGGCCTTCATGAAGTTTGGAGGGCCTCTTGACCCCAGTGGACAAATCACACCTCATGCACGAAGCCTCTGTTACAGGATCAGAAAATCTTGGAGCTGCTCTTTGCCAGATTGTGCCATTCCATCTTTTCCATGTCACAATCACATTCAAAATGGCTTCCAGCACCTGCTCCACACAGAATGCATCTTCCCTTTAAGAGGAGCAGTCTGTCTTTCAGATTGCAGGTTAACTTGAATTTGTGCTAGCTTCTCATATTTTGTATCGCCTGATCAGACCTGCAAGTATTCAACAGAAAGCTTAAACTGCATGCTAAAATAACATAGATCTCTAAAATCATTTCTGCAACATTTGTGTGTCAGATATCTCTCTTTCCAATCACCATACCTGTTTTTAAACCCCATCCAATTCCTTTTAAACTCATGGTATTCTATTTTGAGTCTAAAAATAATCAGATCTAAATTTCTATTCAAAGAGCAGTATGTCATTCATAAAGTATAATTTAAATTTGAAATAGTCATGGCACTTCTAAGAATGAGTTACGTGGCCATGGATATCCTTTTTTAGCCAGCTGTTGTTTAAAAAGGCCTGCTTATGGGGACAGGGTTATTCCTAAAATACATTGTTTGGTACTAAAGCAATGATTGAAATGGATGAACTTGCACAGTCTCAATCTAAGCGCATCTTCTGCTTTTTCACACAATTGGCCCATTCATCTGTCAACAGGACCATAGCATTAACCTGATAGGTATTATTTTGAAATATGAGAGAAGGCTTTTCCACTTTTTTTTCCAGTTATGACATTAATCCGAAAGATTATATAATACAATGGATGAGTGACAAAGACAGTGGAAACAGATGACAGATTGAATGTACAGCAGATCAAGTTCATCACACCTCTCAACGTTATCACATGTTAGGAATGCCGCAAAGGAAAATAGATTTCAAGAGTCTTAAAAGGTTAGGATTAATGTGGCCTTTTGTGGTACTAACTAATACTATATATGGTAAGACTTCAATCTTTTAAAATGTAAGGGATTACAGGGCAGAGCAGCTCTTACCCTTCAAGTGTCCTTTGTCATTTTTAAAATAGGCGTATTCTTGTTTCTGAAAACATCTTTGGTCATATACTTCATATTTTATTATATTTTTGAACATTACATTTGAGAACTATACAGAATGAAGAATACCTTTGAAAGAGGTACCACCTTTGCAATGAAGTGGTATATTTTTATTTCATTCTATGCAAAGACATGAATTATATAAAAATTCAATGTTGCTCCACTTAAATGTGACATAATGACAAACATAACACCGAGAGTTTCTCCCCAAACAAACCAGGTTTGCCAAATGTTTTCACTTAGACAGTGCCCCACTTAAATTCACAACATTCACTGAGTAAACTAAAACTGAAAATGCTTAATGTAAACAACCTTCTCTGTTTCTGGCGCTGAATTTTTACTCAAATCTTTGAGAAATAATTGTCACAAGTGTTGCAAGATATCTCTCAAGGACTGAAGAAAGTCAGCAGCAAGTCTCAAAAAGGATAAGGAATAATTCAAATTTATGGGTTGAGGCTGCTTATTGCTTGGATTTGTCTGGCATGACATAAGTCTTGTCAATTTTCAGCTAAGCTCCCAGATAGTATATTGTATGACAGTAGAACACTCTGCCTCTGGAGATATCATGAAATAATATTGCTTCCCTGACATGCCCATAAGCAAACTTCTTGTGTGCTGACCATGGTTTCAGAGACATGAAGAGCTCTTCCTGCAAAAGAATGTTGCCATGTGAAGAATGAAATAAAACATCTGAGGTTGCACCTTTAGCAAATTAGGTTCCTACAGTACATCATCCACAGTACTAGATTTGTCAGAATGGCAGAAATTCTGGTCCAATGTTTGTTTGAATAAAATCAATCATAAAAATTTAGTCACTTAGCATGCATTGACGGACACTCCTCAGCAGTATTTAGCCCAAGATGTTTCTGATGTCTTGTAAATGGAAAATTAAATAAAAGAAGATAGTCATCAAAAATATATTAATTTGTTATCATGTTATTTGCTATGACTGGTGAAGTATTAGAGGTTTTGCAATAATTAGATAACAGGATATATTTCTTAATCATTTTTATGTTCATGGGAAATATATATGTTAATTTCTGAATGATAAAAGATAATGCAGCCAATAACAAATGAGTGCAGCCAGTCTATTTCAGAGAAACACTAGATTACTAAGACACATCCATGAGGTAAATTATGATTATTTCAGCCCATTAAGGCCACCTTTCTACACAATGATGCAACTTAGTTTTCTCATGATGGTATAATTATTTTAGTTGTGGACCACCTATTCTGTAATTTTGTGAACTGTCCGGTAATAAGAAATCATGAAGGACTCACAAAAGTATGACAGCTACACATCTTCATGAAGAAAAATCAGCTTAAGAGACATATTAAAATGTGTAGAGCATTCTGAAAGTTTCTGAAGGCAATTCACAGTTTATTCTTCAATGAAACTGTCCACCCTTATGGTTATAAATGAGCCAAAATTAACAATTGATTTATGAGCAATTAGACTAACTAATGTTTAGACCGCAAATTAATAGAACATTCCAAAAATGTAACTTGCAGCCAAGAGGCTTCCATGGAGAAAAATTAATATGGCAGAATGGGAACTTCTCCTTCGGAAAGAGATGTTAGAAACTCAAAGATTATGGCCGTGATTGTGCTGAATTGGGACTAAATGCCAAACCTGAATGATTTCCCTCTGGACTTAGTAGCATCTATCAGGTAGGATCCTCACACCTGATAGGTGTTAATTTATTCGTATCGGACAATCCGCCAGTCACGTGAATTCACCTGACGAAGAGGGAAACCTCGAAAGCTTGTGAGTTTACTATCAAATAAATCGGTTGGACTTAAACCTGGTGTTGTCAGACTTCTTACTGTGTTTACCCCAGTCCAACACCGGCATCTCCACATCATGATTAGGGGGCAGTGCCAAAGCAGAATGCCAAGCGGGTGCCACCTTAAGGGAAATCCATGAGGGATGTTCCCTGTGTTCATGAGTGGGGGTGGGAAGAGATGGTTTCTCTGTGTCAGAGGGGGTCGGTCCCTTCGTGCATGAGGGGGAAGGAGTTCCCTCCCTTTCCATGTGGGTGTGGAGGGGATTTTGTTGTGGGAGAATCTCTGTTTCTGTTTTCAGTTTATTTCCTGATCTCTGGCAGGCTGGCATTGCAGGTAGGAAGACTTTTTCAGAGCCCAACCCACCAGTGTGATGGTGTGGTATCTCCCTCTAGCATTATTTTTTGCACTTTTAAAAGTTGTTTAAAAATTATTGTAGGAGAAGCCAGCAGTGGAACAAGTAGGCTGCAAACCTCCTTTCTTGCCTGGGTCAGCACTTTGGGGAAAGAAATGGAACATTTGCCAAGAGTCTTGAATTTCCCAATCCTTTGTGAAGTGGCTTCACTCATGAACTGAGGGCCAGTGTCACTCATCACAATATCTGAAACTCCAAAATGAATGAAGTATGCTTTCAGGCATTCTACTATCTGTCCTATTATCATTGACATATCATTATCAGCTGCTCTAACTCCCAGTCGTCAGAATAAAATGCATTTAAGAACAATTGAAGACTACATATTTAGCATCAAATGTGAGATATTGAAATTTAATAGTTAAGCAATGGGAATAAAATATGTCTAACAAATATAATTGGCACCTATTTATAGATAAGTAAAATTGATAAATATTTGAATCCCTTTTTGAAGAAAACCTTGACCATGTTTTATGAAATCCTTCCCCCCTGCTCCCCAAAAATATACATATCCTTTGTCATACAAGATTCTTAGTTTGGTGGCAATAGGGATTGAGTCTATTAAAAATTAGATCACAATATATTTTCTTCTACTATCTGGTAATGTTTATTCGCTTGTTTATTTGTATTCAGTTTGTTCAGAAAATTATGACACAAAAGCAACAAAGGAATTGTGAAGCAGATTGGTTGCAGGCTAATTTTAACTATAAGTGGGAGCAAAACACTGTCAGTAGCAAGTCACCCATTATGTACGTTAGTGTATTCTCCCTTCCACTGAAGTCACAATGAAAGGGCTACAAATCACAACAGGACTCTGATAGTTCCCAGCCTTAAGGCCCTTGGAAGGAATGGACCCCCATCTTCCTCATTCTCTCTCCATTTATGGATAGTGCCAGCAATTGCCACACCTATTGCCCATCCCTGGTTATCTTAAGAAGCTGACTGTGAATCGTTTCAGTAAAACTGTAGTCTTTATGGCAATGATATTTGCACAACGGTATTGCATAGGAAATTACACAATTCTGACGCAGTGATGCTGGAAGACCAGTGAAACCAAGATAATATATAACTTGAAGAGAGGTCGCAGCTGTTAATACTTTGACAGTATTAATGATCTTGCTAAACTGAAAATGTGTTCACATGCAATCTGTCGCATGAAGTTCTGCACCAAGAGCACTAGACAAAATTTACCCAATGGGTGCTAGCAATTTAGAACAGAGAAACTGCTCGAACCTGTTAAGACTTATATTGTAGTATAATATAGATTATACTCCAGTACACCTATCTTTCTGCCAATGGCACGATGCAACGTTCCTGACGAATGTTGTGCAAACGCTGACAATTAGTATGCAATTGAACTAGATATGCCACGAGGAAAAGCATGGATGGAGAACTTTGGGAATCTTAGGTCCATGATCTGTGCCTCCCAAACATCCTACATTTCACAGAATCAGAGAATAGCATACCACAGAAGTAAACTATTCAGCCCATCAAACCATGTCATGTTCAAATATCAGGTCTTGAATCACAATTCTGTACCCCAAAATTTCTCCCCCCTGGATTTTGGATAAAGAGCACAAATTAAAGTTTTTAGGCTTTTTTTGGCATTCGTTGGCACAGATGAACTCTTTCGGGCTCCAAAATGATAACTTTGGCCACTACCATACTGAGTTAATTATTATGCCAACCATGTAGGAATAACTAAATGACAATGAAAAGCTGTGATAGTGACCCAGCTATAAAGCTGTCTGTCAAGTGAATTTCACAGGAACAGGGCTTTTGCCTCAGAAACCTGTTTGAAGTCCTTCATCTACTCCCAGAGCAAAGCCATGCTGTGAGGGTTTCAGTATCAGGATCCCCTGGAGTGGGAACATATGCCATTGATTTAACTCTGTCTTCTGCAGTCATGTTAAGTAGTTGTGTCACCTCTGTAAACTTCCATTAAATTAACCATCTGGATAGCAATAAGTGTCTGCCTTTGGAGTGGCATTTTGCATTTCAGACAATGATTGTGCACTCTTTCAACATGTAGAAAATAAGTCAACAGAGTGATGCACAGAGCATGAAAGTTCCTTCTCAGCCTGCACTGATCAAAATGATCAACCACATCCAGTAAGCATACTTTTTGTTCTTCCTCATCTTCAGCATATCAGGCACCTGAAATGTGCTCGACCTAAATGAGCCAACCCATTCATTGAGATTTTTCCCCGTGACCAAATGTTCAACAAGCAACAACATATTTGAGAACAAGGGATTGTGGCCAGAAACAGTGACAGAAATCCAACTTATGTTAGTGGCCCTAAAAAACTACTGTGGTAGCATACCCCTTTAAGGGGCAAGTTATTGGAGGGGTCACATGATCCATTGGGCCGATCGTGGTGAGGCATGCAAACTGAGTTGGAGTCTGGGAGTCATGGGGCCCAATTTTACCATCATGTTGCACCCGTTTTCGGGCACAAAAACTTGGTAAAGTCAGGCATGAGGCAAGTAGCGTGATCCATGACTGCCTTCATGCCAGTTCCCCCTTTACCAAGGCCCAAAAATTGCTGCAAACAGGACCGCACCCAAAACAGATGGGATGGCCATTTAAATGCACTGGCATACATTTCAACTGACTTCATGGGCTGCACGCCCAACCTTACTGGCACTTCCCCCTTTACCACCACTTTCACCCACCCAGAATCGGCATGAAACAGACATGCTCCATAAAAGTCTGATTTGGGCACTTCAGTTGGTGAGGAGGTAAGTGTCAAGCATCCTGCAGCTCTCTTGAGCTTGAGATCGGTGGGGACAGGGGGGTGGTGGGGGGTGGGGGGGGTGGGGGGGGTGGGTTGCCGGGAGGTGGTGTGGGGGGCTGCTTGGTGGGAAGATGGGTCCGATGACTCTCTGCTTGAGATCAGTTGGGGGGGGGGGGGGGGGCGGGGAAGGAAGGTCTGCTGCCACTCTGCCTATGATCAGTGATGGGGAAGGGGGTTCTGCTGCCACTCTGCCTGTGATCACTGAGGGGGAAGGATGTATCCACTGCCACTCTATCTGAAATCAGTGAGGAGGAAAGAGGCATCCGCTGCCACTCTGCCTGAGATCAGTGGGTGTGAAAGGGGAAGGGGCCTGTGACTGGTCTGGGTGGTGGGGGGGATAAGAGGGTCAGTAATGTTGTGGAGGTGGGGCAATGTCTGTGGGAGCCAGGGGGGGTGGGATTAGCCGGCCCGGGAAGGAAGTGGCAGGCGGGCAGCATTCTATCATTTTCTTTCTGCGCGTGCAGAGTTGGAGGCGCCAATCAGAGTTGCAGGATTTCGGGCATGTTAAGCCTCACCTACAGATGTCTGCAGCATGATCTGGAATCACTTATTTTTTCAGACAAAGTACGTATGGGGACGTTTGAGACCGGGTCTAAAAATCTGATCTGGAACACTCCCAGCTTCAAGTCTGCCTTGCACTTAGAATCAAAATGGTAAAATAGGGCCCATGGAGTTCTGGCACATTCTTATCTCTATCTTGTGTACAACTATTTTTCTCCAAATAAACTCCTGTTCATTTATCTCTCATGTTGGCCGTCAGTTGCTCACTGCTGTTGCATTCAGTGATGAGGTAAATTGGAATTTTCTTTCTGTTATCTGCTGCAAGTCAGGAGGGCAGTCCTGAAATCTTAACTCTTTTGAATAACACCACACGCAATGATTTGTGAGCGCCAAAATTCCTTTAATTTGGAAGCTGGAACCATTTGACCCTGAAACTAAGCAGTCGGTCCAATATGTGAAATGTCTCCAATTATTTTTAGGGCCAATGAGATCAGAGAGAGGAAGAAAATTGGAAGGTAATCCTTCCACCAGTCCCTGGGGCACAGATTTACAATTTGATTCATAGTCTGACTTTTCCAGAGGCCCCAGCTACAAAAACATTCAAACAGCTGGCTGCATTGGTCATAGAATACCATCACCTGAAACCATCAGTGGTAATGCAGTAATAAAAATTTAATTCAACAATGAGAAACCCAGGGGAGATGATAGCAGCGTTCATGGCATGCTTACGGCAATTAGCCAAGCAATGCAAATTTGGATTGACACTCAACAACACGCTAAGAGATAGGTTAGATGGTGATATGAAGAATCTCACCATACCAAAAAAGCTATTAGCAGAGACAGAAATTACTTAGATGAGAGCGTTGGAGATTGATCTGATTACAGAAAGTGCAAAAATATGGTGAAGTGGAGTTACAAAGAGTGTGAGTAGGTGAGGTCAACCAACTTTATTGGGAAACCTCGGGAAGTCGAGGCCCCACGGATGAGGGCACTGAAAGTCATGAGCCTCGGAGCAGTGAGCAAGATAGGGCACAGAGAAACAAAAGTCAGGTTGGCAGACCAAGAACTTAGAAGAAAGGTATGGGTTTGAGGGGGAGCACCCCCAGGAAAGATGTAAATTTAAAGGTGTAATTTGTTTTGCCTGTCAAAGAAGGTGGCATATTTTAATTAAATGCAGAGCCAAGCAAAGCCTAACCCCACAAGCCAACAAATATAATATATATATATAAAATATATTTAGAAAAGGACTCTGAAGAAGAATCTGAAGTTTATAAGTTAAACAATATTAAAGTGAGCAAATCAGCCTCGATTGTAATTATGTTAATGGTGAATGAATGGCCACTAAGAATGGAGGATACAGGAGCCTCTGCCCCATTAGAGGTCAACAGATGAATTGGGCCAGCCCCTGGAACTGAAAAGCACAACATGTATACTGGAGAATCCTTGAAGATACTTGATACCATAACTGCACCAACATCAATCAGCCCAGTTACCCATCATTGTGGTCAAAGGCCAAGGGCCAAATCTTATGGACTGAGTTTGGCTCTGTCAGATCCAATTGAATTGGTTAGAGATCGTCAGCATTAATGAAGGCAATTTTCATGGAATATAAAGGAAATACCAAGAAGTATTTCAGAATGAACTGAGAAAGATACAGGATGTTAAGGCACAAATCAATGTTGATCCCTGAGTCAATGCTCAAGTTCTACAGTGCTCGTCCAGTACCCTACGCTTTACACAAAAAAGTAGAAGCTGAGCTTGAGTGGCTGGAGAACTTAGGAATAATTAAACTTGTGCCATTTTCTGAGTGAGCTGCCCTCATTGCCCTCTTGTTGAGCCAGACTGGACTGTCAGGATATGTGGAGATTATAAGCTAACCATCAACCAAGCAGCTAAACTGACAACGATACCCTGTACTGAAAATCAAAGACTTGTATGCCAATGTAGTTGAAGGGTTGATTTGTACAAAATTCAATGACTCATGCTTATCAGCAGATTGAATTAGATGAGCTATCAAGGGAATTTGTAACAACCAGCCCCCAGGATCCCTTTCAGAACGAGAATCATTCTTCAAATTGGTGAATTATTATTGACGATTTATCCCCAACATGTCCACCTTGAGGGCACCCTTGCCTGAGCTTCTCAGAAGGTACCAAAAGTGGCATTGAGGTGAACATCAAAAGGAAATATTTGAATGGATTAAAATGGCATTGTAGCCTTCAGGCCTCTTAGTCCATTTTGATCCAGCAAATGAAGTAGTGTTGATTTGTGACACTTCACTCTATGGAATAGGAGCAGTGCTGTTCCACAGACACAAAGGGACCTATTGCTTTTGCTTCAAGAACACTAACAGACACTGAGAGGGCACATCTTCAGATCAAAATTGAAGGCTTGGCTATTATTTATGTGGTAAAAAAGTTTCATCAGTGTATTTATGGACATCACTTTATGATAATTACTGACCATAAGCTACTTTTAGGTTTGTTTAGAGAGGACAAAGCCATTCCACCCATCACTTCAGCAAGGGTCCAATGTTGGACTCTACTATCAATGACATATAACTACACATTCCAACATATGCCATGCACCCACATTGTCAATGCAAATGCTTTGAGCTGCCTTCATTGCCGTGAAGTGTTCCACCGCCACAGTGCCCCAAGAATTTGTGCTCACTTTTAACTTTCTGGACACGTTACCAGTATCAGCATAATAAATCAAGCTGTGGACTCAAAGGGGCCCTATCCCATTCTAAGTCAAATGGATGGTCCTTCTCGCTTGGCATCATGACAAAACCAAACAACTTTGACCTTTCCAAAGCAGAAAGGATGAGATGAGTTGTGAGGATGGACTACTGTTGTGGGAAGACAAGGTGGTCATTCCTGTTCCTGCTCAGTCAATGCTATTACAAGATTTGCAATGGGCACATCCCAATATGACAGAAATGTTAGCCCACGTTACATGCAGTGGGTCAGGATCAATAAAGGCATCAGAAACTGTAACCGGTGACAAGCACAAGCCATCCTTTCTGACGACAGCCACTGGTGCCCAGTCATTCACCACATGCAGAACACAATTTTATACAACGCTTTCAACTTTTTCAGGCCTTGACTGCAACAAGCAAACTATAATCAACACAGAAAAAATCATTTTTTAACAGGTAACTAATGCATCCAATAAAAATAAAAGCCTTTTACATTAATTAGCTAACACATCAAAATAACCTTTTACAAAAACCGTTCACTTCATACTACGCTTCTGGCAGTTATGAAGCATTAAAGAAACAATGAAAAATTCACTTCCAGCTCTCTAGAGGGTCATCTATCTCTAATAAACCAGTTCAAAACCCCTAGTGTTCTATGGTAATTGTTCTGCTTTGTCCAAATTTTACAAGATATTATTATCACCAGCAAGGTATACATTGATGTATCCCCTTCTACCTCAGGCCAAAGCAATCATGATCACAGGAACATGTGAATATATGAGCAGGAGTGGGCTATTCAGCCCTTCTATCCTGCTCAGCAATTTAACTAGCTGATCTTCCACCTCAACGTCATCTTCCCAGACTTTCCAGGTATCACTTGCTGTCATAGAAATGTGCGCATTGTTGGCAAGACCAGCATTTATTGCCCACCATTATTTGCTCCTGAAACGGTGGTGGTTGTCTCTTTGAGCCACTGCAATTCATGTGGTGTAGGTACCACCTCCTTGGTCACCTACTCCCATTCCCTTCTTGGAGTGTGCCTGGAGGACCTTCCAAATCCCTGCAGAAGGATCTGTGCCAGAAATCGGTGGGGTGGTGCGTAAATTATGTTAACTACCATATATTTTAAATGTGATTAGTGGGCCTGGGATTGAAGTCTCTGGGCCAGCTAGCATCTCCCCCACTACAGTGGTTCACTCTAGTGGGGATTATTATAGTTCCACTTTCAGGGAGCTAGAGACCCAATCCCACTTGAGTGAAGGAGTGGGCAATTGAGGCCCCCCGAGGGTCGGGCAGTGGAGGGGGGGGGGGGAGTTGGTGCCCCAGGCATTGGCACCTTGGCAGTGCCAGCTTGGAGCCCTTGGCACTGTCCAAGGGGCAAAGTGCCAATGCCCAGGGGGCACCTTGGCATTGTCCATTGGGCAGTGCCAAGAAGGCAGAGCCTATGGGGGCAGGCCTGTGGCAGGGCCAAGGAAGAGAGGCCTGATGAGGTGGGGCTTGGTGGAATAATTGGTGGAAGTGGGGTGGTCCGGCTACCACTCTGCATAGGGATCCATGGGGGAGGAAGGGAGGCCAGCAATTGGGGATGGCTAGTGGGGTTGGAGGGGGTCAGCCTGTTGAGGGGTTCAGGACTGCATGCGGGGTTGCGACTATGGCGATGGGGGGTGGGTCAGGACTGCCGATGGGGGGGAGGGGGGCAAGGTTCCAGGGCGGTGGGGAGGGGATATCAGTGCTGTGGAAGTGATGAAGGTTGGGGTCGGGTAGCCTGCAATCTGGCTGTGGGGGCAGGCGGAGTGCCGACTTTGCAAGGGATGCCGGGCTGGTCAGCAACCCAGGAGGTTGACAGTGCAGGGCCACTGTACATGCTCCGATCTCATGCTGCCAGCCTCCCAGAGGGGAATAGACCCTGCCTCCTGAATTCTGGAGTGAATCATGCTAGTGCTCTCCTCAGTGCACAAAATGTGGGAGATTCATTTTGAAAATCCTGCTGATAAAGCCAGTGTGATTTACTCCAGTTTTTGTGTGACTTTGACACTTTGAATCTTTTTGGGAGAATTCCAGCCATGGAGTTACAGGCTTGGGGCTTGTGTGGTATTGGTGTCGGTCGATGGGCCTCCTGCTGTACTGTAGGAATTCTATGATAAACACAGGAGCCTTCACTCTTACCTCTGTAGTCTTTGCTTTTGTTTCTTTCTCAGCAAGTCTGTCACAGACACTCTGCAGCAACTTCTCTTTAATGAATGCAGCTCTCCTTTAACAGAGCAAACAAGCTGCAGGCTGACAGATAGGTGTTGTAGCCAAATGTACTGTTGGACCCCCTTTTCAGCATGCAGCCAGTGTTGAGCATGTTTTGCACTCCACTGTCTACTGAAATCATTAAAATGAGGAGGGATCACAATGTTTACATGCTGCCTGCCTCAAGAGGACTGCAGGGATGCAGGGAAATTGACAATCATTATCCCTATGCCTGAGAACAGCCTGAAACAAATTTCCCTCCCTAAACCTCTGTCCTTTGGATTTACCTGAATTTCAGTGGTTCTGTGTTTTGAGGTAGGAATATAGTTTCTCTGGTTTTACTTGTATTTCCACAATCAATACCAATTCATGCATCTGATTGAAAAAACCTGTACTTGAGTTATGTATAATCCAACCTTTCAACATGCAGTAGTTGCCTTGATTCCTGTCTGCACCACAATATACTAACCAGAGGTGCTTCACAGAAATATAGTCAGGCAAAAAGCCAATTATTATAATTCTGATCAGTAATGTATGTCATGCGTAAGTAACTGACTGGAGATTTTTCAAATCAAATTTTCAGAAGAGCAAAGATATTTGAAGGGAAAAATTCACCATCAAGAAAAGAAAGCTTGAATTGATATAGGACCTTCTACAACATCAAGACATTACAAAGTACTTACAGCGGATGAATTGCTTTTGAAGTCTCGTCACTATTGTAATGTAATGAAATTCGGCGGCCGGATTTAACTACAATAAAGACTCACAAACAACAAGACAAAGAGCATGAAGAGATTCAACAGGAACATGGCTAGACTGATTGTGTCCTGAACTCCACTTTCCTATCTGTCATCATAACCCTCAAAATCTGTCAACCTCAGCTTTGAATACATTTGATGACCCAGACTCCAGAGCTCCCTGTGGAAGAGATTTCCAAAGACTATCGACACTCTGAGAGAAGAAATTCCTGTCATCTCCATCTTAAATGGGTGAACCCTTATTTGAAAACTGTGCTCCCTTGTTCTGGATTGTCCCATGAGGAGAAACATCCTCTCAGCATCTTGTCGAGCCCCCTCAGAATCTTCTATGTTTCCATTAGATTGCCTCACATTCTTCCAAACACCAATAAATATAGGGCAAACCTGCTCAATTTTTTGTAAGATATTCTCCTTGTGATGAGATGTGCCTGCATGCATTATAATGTAAAATGCTTGGCAGAGCAAGGGTTAACAGGGAAATAGAGAGTGGCACCGCCCACAATGTGATGTATGTAATTATATGGTCAGAGCATTGCCCTCAGTCTCTGGATTACTAGTCCAGTGACAATATCACTAGGCCACTGCCTCCTTAGTTAGCCACAGATGCCTGTATCGCAGGTCACCATTGCAGATGTCAGAGCAGCCTTCTCAAAGGTCAACCCACGGAAAGTGACTGGCCCGGATGGAGTACCCAGATGATCACTTAGATCATGCGTGGACCAGCAGATGGGTGATTTGCAGACATCTTCAACCTCTCTTTACACCAATCTATTTGCTTCAAGAAGATGACCATTATCCCGGTACCAAAGAAAAGCCAAGCAGCATGCCTTAATGACTATTGTCCAGTATTGTCCGGTGGATCTGACATCCATCATTATGAAGTGCTTCAAAAGGTTAGCCATGGCACAGATCAATTCCAGCTTCCCAGTTTGCCTGTATCCACTACAGTGCACCTATCACTGCAACAAGTCCCCAGCAGATGCCATTTCCCTCGCCCTTTGCTCAACCCTGGAACACAAAGATAACAAAGACACTGATGTCAGACTCCTATTTATCGACTGCAGCTCAGCCTTCAACACCATTATTCCTACAAAACTCATCTCCAAACTTCGTGGCGTGGGGCTTGGATCCTCCCTCTGCGACTGGATCCTGAACTTCCTAACCCACAGACCCCAATCAGTAAGGATAGGTAACAACACCTCCTCCACAATTATCCTCAACACCAGTGCCAAGATTGTGTTCTCAGCCCCCTACTACTCCATATACATTCATGACTGTGTGGCCAAATTCCCCTCCAGTTTGATTTTCAAGTTTGCTGATGACACTATTGTAGTGGATTGGATCTCAAACAATGACAAGACGGAGTACAGGAAAGAGATAGAGAATCTGGTGAATTGGTGTGATGACAATAATCTCTCCCTCAATGTCAACAAAACAAAGGAGATATAGCTATACATTTAATTCAGTACTTATTTCTCCCAGTACCAACTAAAACAGCTGCCCCACTTTAGCAGGGAAAAAAGGCTTAAAACCTACCCATTAATTCTATACCTGCCCATTTAATTAATGACTCTGGTCTTTAGCTCTCAGGTCTTGCTATCTCTGGCTGCCAGCCTCAGACTACTCTTCTTTTGTAAAAGACCAGGACGGCACCTCCTTAGGCAGTGCACCAAATTCTCTCACTTATCAAATTCCCAGAGTTATGTTTAGCAGCACTCAGTCAAGCTGGGCTTTCATATTGCTTGCTTCATGTGTAATCAGGTAAATTGTTTGCTTGGTGTTGATTAAGGTGTAAATGTTTGACAGAAGATTGGGAAAAAAACCCACTCCTCTTTGAATAATGCCATATGATCTTTCATCTATACCTGAGAGGGCAGACACTGCATTCACAACAAATTTATTTATTAGTGGTGCAAGTAGCTTACATTAACACTACAATGAAGTTGCTGTGAAAATTCCCTAGTCGCCACACTCTGCCACACACCTGTTCGGGTATGCTGAGAGAGAATTGAGGCAGGCAGTATGCCACCGTGCTGCCTACTCTGACAGTGTAGCACTTGAATGTCAAGTTAGGCTCACCGTCCAGTGTAGATGTTGGTGACACACATGCAAGAAGTTGGATGACCTCTAATACCTGTGTCATATCTTTAAGACCAGCACATTATATGAATGATATACTAAGCAGCTATTTAATGTATTTCCTCCTTAAGTGCAATAATGGCTGAGTTTTATTGATGTTGTCTGAGGGACAACAGGGTACTGGTGAAGCCGCAGCTGGAGTACTGTGTGCAGTTTTGGCTGCCGCACTTGTGCAAGGATATTTTGGCCTTGGAGGGAGTACAGATGAGGTTCACTAGGCTGATACCGGAGATGAGGGGATTGGACTATGAATAGAGACTGAATAGACTGGGTCTGTACTCGTTGGAGTTTAGAAGGATGAGGGAGGATCTTATAGAGACGTATAAGATAATGAAGGGGATGGATAGGGTAGAGGTAGAGAGATTCTTCCCGCTTAGAAAGGATAGCAGGACTAGAGGGCACAGCTTCAAGGTAAGGAGGGGGGCGCAATTTAGATCGGAGTTGAGGAGGAACTTCTTCACTCAAGGGGTGGTGAATCTCTGGAATTCTCTGCCCGTTGAAGTGGTGGAGGCTACCTCGCTAAATATATTTAAGTCACGGGTAGATAGGTTTTTGACAGACAAGGGAATTAAGGGTTATGGGGAGAAAGTGGGAAAGTGGAACTGAGCCACAACAGGTCAGCCATGATCTTATTGAATGGCGGGGCAGGCTTGAAGGGCTAGATGGCCTACTCCTGCTCCTATTTCTTATGTTCTTATGTTCAAAATGCACTGTTTGCTGAATTCCTTGCATCAGTTCTACCATCAACATTTAGCACATTGGAAGGACACATTCATAACTTTGGGCATTCATGCCCTCACAATGAGCACAGGCATTAGCAGTATTTTGCAAACTCTTGCACGCATGAGTTCTACCTGATAGATTGTTAGGGACATTTAAGGACTCCTTCAAACTTAACCTCACAACTTTTGCCAATAAACACTCCTGTAGTGTTTAAATTCTAATTTCTTAATCCACAATCATGATCTCAAATGAGTTGGCCAGATTGTGTTACAATGGTTGATGCCTATGTAGAATTACCCCCAAGTTCATTCTGTGCCTGCTTGAATTTCTGGATTTCACACTGAGAGTGACTGTTAGAAAAATAATGCATCAATGATGTTTTCATTTGTTCTTAGATCCAGTCATTCCATGCTAGGCAGCAGGCTGAAAATGAAAACAGCATATTAGAGATACGCATCAATTCAGTCGGCAGCTAAAAACTGAAAGAAAAGGTTTTTTTCCATTTTCAAATAGCAGCAGTTTGTTTTCTGTTACTGACAAGATATCAAAAAATGGCGTACATTTATTCACCTGCACAATCAAACAATAGCATGGTTTCACATTCATGGTTCTGTGCAGGATTTTAAATCCTTTTCTCATTGTGATCAAAGTGTGATATACAAATACTGAACATCAAATGCAGTAAAAGATAATGCGATTGTGCTGCTTACCAATGAATTCTTCCTCTCTGTCTGCTAGTCCCCAAAACAGTATGCTTTGTTTCTCTTTTATTTTGTTGTTGCATTTTTTTTTGATCTGTTCACAGCAGCTGTGCTGCATCCTCGCCATGGCACTACCTCTGTGTGTGTCCTTTGATTAGCTCATATTAAGTGCAAAGAAAATACAGTTGCAAACTGTGAGGAACAACTTTGGACTATGCTCTCTGCAGGAATGTCGGCGCACATTCAAACTCCGGAGAGCGTGATTCGTGCCGATGTGTTTCCGGTCTTACTGACCCCTCGCCAGTGGAGTGGTATGAAACAAGCTATGGGGCCACAGAAAGCTCGTTTTAATACATTTGCACATCATTAGTGAGCTCTCTCTCCGGGACTTCAGGATATTCAGGACTCTGGGATATTCAGCAGGTGCCGGTGTGATGTCACACTGCCGACATTTACATCAGGTCTATAGAAACATGAACCTGGCACCTTCACTTCCAAGGGGGATTTCGGAGGCAAGCATTCAGGCAGCCAGCACTGTCAGTGGCATGCACTGCTCAGAGAACAGCAGAGAGGACTCAGGAGACACAGATAAGTTCAACTTGGGGTTGGGAGCATTGGTCCTGGAAGTGTTATTTGGAGAGAATGGCCAGGAGGGGTCACTTACCTTCCCTTCATGCCAGAGCAACCCTGGCTTTCAATGTGCTGTGAAGGCTGGTGTACAGGCAGTGCTTTACGTGAACCCCTTTCTGGGTTCCTGTCCATATCACAGCCGAGGGAGTACCCTTTTTTAGTGGGCAATGGCAAGAGGATGGAAGGGACATTGCACTGCATTCTCACACTCCACAGGGATGAGCTGCCAGGTGAGTGTGATGGTTCCCCCAAGTTTGGTGGCATGAATAGACAGGGTGAAGGCTCTGTGGGTGAATTAAGTGAAATTTATTGCCAAATGTTCAAAGCAAAGTGGTGATCAATCTACACTAATGCTTATATTCACCTGTGCCCACTAAGTGCCTATGGTTTCCTGGCCCATCTACTACATTTAGGTGCATCCCTCAATCTTGGTGGCCATCCCCTGAATGGCCGGGAACTTGGGCGTCCAAGCCTACTTTTGGACAACATGGACATTTGACTACTGCTCTCCTCAGTGTCAGAGGCTGGAAGCATGTCACTCACAGGGTGGGGGCTGTCAAATGGGCTGGATATCTCCAGGGTCTCCTGGCCAGTGGGCCCCAAGCAGTACTCCTGCCAATCTTCTTCCCTTCGGACTTTTGGAGCACTGTGCTCTTCCATGTGATGGAGGGAAAACTGGAGTGGGATCCAGAAGCCCGACCCATCCAGTGCACTGACACTTGTGGATTCCTACCAGTGCTTGTGCCATTCAGCTGAAGACCTGTACCAGGGTGCAGAAATGTCCTGCCATGGAGTGCACGTCCTGCACCAAGGTCTCCACTGCGGACGCCAACCTCCCAGTGTTGGCCTGTGTGCAATGCTGTAATGGCACCATCTCCTCGGACAAAAGGCAATGGAACTCTTCCAATCAGTCTTGCACTCTGAGGATGGTTACTGTCACTCTTTCCTAATACTCGTGACTCTACTTTTGCAGCTCCAGCAGCTATGGGACGATGAAGCCCAGGGGCACATCATTGGCCTAAGATTCAGCAGAGTCTTGGACTCTGGTATCCCTCTGAGCACCACTTCCCTTGGATGTCCCTAACTCTGCCTGCTGCACATCTTCAGCTGTGGTGCTTACCAGTGATCCCACTACTTAGTGATCCCACCGAGGTGTGAGCATCTGCACTGGTATCAGTTGTGGGTGGCAGCTGTGACACCTCTTCAATGGTGGAGTTAATCCATCTCAGAGCTGCTGGAGTCTAGAGGGCCTGGGGGTATGAGGACGGTCCAGTCTGTTTCGCGGGCTAGACTGCAAGAGAACAGACATATCATCTATGCATTATGGGGGATATGAACATTGATTAATCACTTGAAGCTTGATGAATGCCAGCATATGTGTTGATGATTCTCACATTTCTCTGCTGCCCCCACTTCAATAGCAGTGCAGGCACAGTCTTCCCCTTCCCTGGTAGGTTGAGGGCTCCCTCCTCAAAATGTGTGAGGGTTCTCAGCTCAGGCATGATTCCAGCTGGCTGTGTCCACTGACACCTGTTGTGGTTGAGATTGTCTTGCTGTGATATAGATAAGAAGAGTGTGGGTGGGAGCATTGACATTTAAGATGATGATGAGTTGTGGTAAGTGTGGGAGCTGGAGTATGAGGACCATAGCAGCTACTTGGGGGGAGCATGGTGGGAGGGAGGAGGAACCTGATGCTGGCGGTGGCAAAGGGCAAGGTGACTGAGTGAGAGAAAGGGTTGGAAATGTGAGGGGTATGTGAGAGGGCCCAGTGGAAGTTGGGGGTGGTTCACTTCTTTCGACACTGCTGCCCTGTCCCCTTCTGGAATGCACTTGCGCTGATCAAGACTTCCACTGCAGCCCGGCCTGGGATGGTGACCCTGCTAGAAAGCCATCTCCTGAAATAGGGAGATAGGCTCTCCCACCTTTGCTCCAATCCACCCAGCATCCTTTGTGAAGGCCTACTCTGAAAAGCACAGTGCTGTCTTCTTGCCTACCATCTTCCGCAGTCATTGTGGAAGTGCTGGGGAACTGTTTATATGCCCCCTAATAGTTGCAGCAGTTAATAAGTGTGGGGTGGGCGACTCGGATGAACACACCATTGGAGCATTGGAGCAATCGGAGAGAAATACTCCACTTTTTGCACCGGAACCAACACGCTGCCATTTTCTGGTCAGGTTTCAGTCGTGGTGACTGGTGATTGGTTGGTGAGAGGGAGGAGTTTGACTTTAGTGTGAGTGAAAATGAGTGATTGTGAATCAGTCACCTGTTCTACACAATGTTTGATTTTCTTTATTCACAGGTGATTTTACAACATCATTTCATGCGGCAATAATGTCACTGCATCTGGGCCAAAAGCTCCGGGTTCAATTCCCACTTCAGGACTTGATGGTCACAAAAACTACATTCATATTGTGGCCAAAGAGGTTAATTATCAGTTTGTATATCCTTCCAAAACACCTATTGGCAGACAGTCGGAACAGGAGAGTTTCGTGGCCAGCTACTGCACCGGGCAATAGCAAACTATTGCCGTACGCTTAGGGTACAGTATCTGCAGAGGGATTTTATAATCATTAATTTAACTTATCTGAAAATCACCTGTGACTTGGTGTCTGATTTGCAGAACATGCAGATGGGAAGTGAGACAGGCTACTGGATGTGCAATATCAGAATAAAATTACTTTGGTGGCAATTTATTAGAATAGAACTTCCTTGAGTTTACACTGCAGATGGATTAGCTCAAAAAAGCTTCTGACAGATTTCCTGACAGACAGCAATTTATGTGCTGAGTCGAAATAAATAAATAAAAATTCCTAAGCATATAGTGTTTTGCACAAAATTCAATGTAAAATAAGTATCCACTTCGAGCCACTATATGCATCCATATTTTTAAAAGTGCCCACTAATCTAAAAAGAGTAACTCTGCTGGGCAAAGACAATGTGCTACAAGTGTAAAGAGTGCACAGTGAGAAAAGAATACTCTATTTCCTTTAATATGGTTTGAAAAGGCATGATGAAGTGCACCAAGTATCAACATGAGAAATGATAGTCATAGCATTCAATTACATTTTGAAGGTACTTCACAACCACTGAAAATTCAAGGTATCTAAGAGCTCTTTGATCAAAGTTAAAAGAAATTCAGCTTACATGTTATGATACTGCAGCAAACCATAGAACTATCCGACCCATTGAGTCTGCACCAACTCTCCAAAAAAGCATCCCATCCAGGCCCTCCCCCACTGCCCTATCCCTGTAAACTCATGTCCTTACTTACCATGACCAATCCACCTAACCTGCACAACTTTGGACTTTGAGAGGGAACCAGATTACCCAAAGGAAACTCACACAGTCACGAGGAGAATGTGCAAACTCCACACAGACAGTCACCTGAGGCTGGAATTGAACCGAGGCTCTGGTACTGTGAGGCAGCAGTGCTAATTACTGCACCACCCGACTTATGCAGCAGAAACTGAGCAAGTGGGCAGTTAAAGCCACAAAGGTTACTTACATAGCAGTCATCATTGTAAGCTGTTTAACTGAACAGGCAGCGATAGACACCCAGCCAAAATCTAAGCATTCCTTCTTTGTATGTGACTTTCAAGACCTACTGATGCTATCAAGATCTGTGGTGATTGTCCCTTTAAGGATCAACCCACAGGGTAAGTCTCACCTGACTCAGGGAACCTCTGGGAGTAGAATGGCGATCACCCTGGTAAGCATACTGAGAATCATCATGGGAGCTGAATGCAGACACAAGACTGCAATTCTCTGCATTGTTTTCACCTGCAAATAAACGAGTTGTGTTTTCCTTAAACAGATGAACGAGCAGCTTCACTGGATCTGAGTGTAATTTTAACTAGTCCCTTGTGTGAGAAAGCTCCTGTGGTTTTTATGCTCACTGAAGGCAGAAAAGAAAGTTGCTGGTACCAGATGAGGCCCAAGTTGGTAAACATTTTGATCATATTGGTTGTGGTAAGGAAAATTGGAGCATCCTGCAAGGACTCCCCTTCTCAAAATAAGAGCCGGGGTGACAGCCTTAATTGAAAGTTGAATATGTCACCTTCTCTGTGCTGGTGAGTAACCTCTGGACTCAGTGGTTAGCACTGCTGTCTCACAGCGCCAGGGACCTGGGTTCAATTTCTGATCTTGACTGATTGTCTGTGTGGAGTTTGTTTGTTCTCCCCATGTCTGTGTGGGTTTCCTCCAGGTGCTCCGGTTTCCTACCACACCCCAAAGATGTGTAGGTCAGGTTGATTGGCCATGCTAAATAGCATCTTAGGATAAATACATGGGGTTACGGGAATAGGGCCTTGGTGGGATTGTTGTCAGTGCATTTGACGGGTCAAGTGTCCTCCTTCTGCTCAACCCCACATGTGACCCAAGAATTTCCAAGAATAATAGTGAACAAGACATATGGGCCAATTTTCCAATCCCAGCCAACACGGGAATCGTTACGGGCAGGATGGACAATTTGACAGACCATTGAAAATCCATTGACCTCAGTCAGGTATCTGGAATTAGAATGGGCATAACCAGAAAATCCCACCCATAAAGTACAGTGGTTCTGCCATGCTACTTCCATTATATTAATGACAATTTCATTTTATAATGCAACACTCCATCTGATGAAAAGAGTTGTAAAGCGCAGCTCCCTTGGCAGGTAACTGTTACATTAATATTGGGATTTGCTTTGAAACAGCCCAGTCATAAAATGTAATTCAAAGGGAACTAGTTCAAAGAAAAAAACTGATAGAATATCTGCATGCTCCACAGACAAGCTTTATCTTTAAACAAAATAAAAGTTATTTATTACAAAACTACTGCTGGAAGTTACTTAAATAAAAGTGGTAAAGTTATTTAATAAAATACAGATATAAAGATTAAAAGCAGATAAAGATAAAAAGATGGCACAGTATTCAGCACTACTGCTTCACAGTGCCAAGGACTAGGATTCAATTCCTGGCCTCTGTCATTGCCTGTGCAGAGTTTGCACATTCTCCCTGTGTCTGCGTGGGTTTCCTCCGGGTGCTCCGGTTTCCTCCCACAGTCTGAAAGATGTGCTGGTTAGGTGCATTGGCCATGTTAAATTCTCCCCCAGTGTACTCTTTCTCAATGATTATGGCGACTAGGGGGTTTTCACAGTAACTTTATTGCAGTGTTAATGTAAGCCTACCTGTGGCATTAACAAAATAAACTTAAACTTAGATGAGATTCAGCTCAGCCCTTTATGATACCGTCACAGGCCCTTAGCTTAATCATAGAAACCCTACATGCAGAAGGAGACCATTTGGCCCATTGAGTCTGCACTGGCAACACTCCAACCCCAGGCCCTATCCCCACAACCCCACAAATTTGCCCCGCTAATCCCTCCAACCTACACATCCCGGGGCACTAAGAGACAATTTTGCATGGCCAATCAACCTAACCCTTCAGCTGAAGTGTTGGTTGTCTGGAATGAAGGGGTATGTTCAGCAGATGGCTTTTGTTGCCAGTGTTTGCCTTTTCAGGTGGACTCAGCAGGTAGAGAAGTAGTTTTGTAATAAATATTTTGTTGAAAGATGAAGCTTGTCTGCTGGGCCTACAGATATTCTATCAGTTTTTTTGGGCAGTGAGTGAAGGTTGCCTTTCTTTACTGGTTCTGCCAGCACATCATTTGAAGACTGCCTGATATTCTGTCTCAGCAGAGCAGCAATGAGTCCTGGACAACCTCCTCTCTCACTCCTGGTGGTAGGGAGAAACACCGCTCTCACATGCTGTTCACAATTAGTTCAGCTGCCAGCTATGGGCTGGCACGGACTTTCATAATTCTTGTGGGTTCTCTGCATACTAAGACAGTTCTGAGCCAGACTTCATACAGTTTAAAGCTCAATATGGCTGCTACCTCAAACTATCCAATCATAATTCCATGTTAAGGACTTGGGTAGCCCAGGCCTGAGGGTATAATCCCATCCATTGTTTTTTATCAAAGATATTTTAAATGCCTCAACACCAAAGATGAATAGCTCCCATTCTTCCAGGTTTGTTGACATGGGAAAGAGCTATTCACACCTCCAGGGAAGATATAGGCAATGAGTTTGTGTTAACCCTCCTGAATATGTCCATTGAATTTCAAATGTCTTCACATGTCTGGATAGATCTTGTAATCCACTTGCAATCTTTCTAGAAGTTTGACAACATGCAGTTCTAAAAGGTCAGGTGACTTCTGACAGCCATCTTCAAGGCTTTTTGTGTCAATTTAAAACCTGATTAGTCTTTTCACAAGAGCTATAATATTATAGCTATACATTTGTGATATTGTCACTTTGCCAAAGGGGATCTGGTTTTGCAGGCTCGGGGTCAGAAGCCAAAAGTGTTTGCTGCAAGAACATCTGTAGTTAATCTGAATGAGAGGGACAAAAATCACTAACAGTCAATGCTAACTGTACAAACATTTATGCCTCCCTGTCCTTGCAGCAGTTATCGAGACTAGTACCCAATATGCTGGTCACAGATGTATGAACCAAATGACAGATGCTTTGACTATAATAGCAAGTCATTTAAATCTTATCTGTTTCGACCAGAACTATCAGCATGATGCAGCAGCCTACTGTCACTACACTGCTGCATTTCCCAAAGTGCAGGACAGACTTTATAGCTTCTACAATATTCCTGCTTTTGGCCAGCCAGCACCAATTTCTCCTTACCATCTGGTACTATTGCCTCATGATGACTAGCTGAAACATCTGGTATATGTGTTAGCTGTGCCAGTGTGTGACATGTAAGGTGCTATCTATTCTTACCCAGTAGAATTGGTAACTCGTCATGAAACACCATAACTGTGTTGGGGCCCAGTGATTTCTGTCAGCATTTGATTTGACTTGGAAAGTGCAGAATTTCCTTCACTCACTTTACAAGGCATAACCTGGGACAGTGATTCTATAAGCTAGTTTTCATCCTGGCCCTGAAAGGGGACCAAGGATTTCAGTTTGTTCCAAAATGGGTGAAATGTGCTGGCTTCTACAGGGGGACTGACAAGCAGTCTGAATCTCCAAGGAGCTGATAGGACTCGTGGCAGGGTTGGGGCAGGGGCGGATTATATTGCTGTCATGGTTTATAGATAAATGGGGCAAGCAGGTGTAAGGAAATACACCTGACTCTGATCCAGCTCTGGCAAAAGGCCATCTAGACTCGAAACATCGGCGCTATTCTCTCCCCACAGGCGCTGTCAGACCTGCTGAGATTTTCCAGCATTTTCTGTTTTTGTTTCAGATCCCAGCATCTGCAGTATTTTGCTTATATCTTATTAAGGAAATACATTCACCTACCTGATGATACCAACCTGCTACACTTCCACTGTGGCAGTGGTCGGTTTTGGAGGACAGATAAGCATGATACTGGGGCTATTACCAACTTAATGCCATGATATTTGGAGGCCCTACTCCGTGTACATTATTGAGCTAAACTGTATCTCATTGAATACCAACTACCATTTTAGCTTCAGACTCCTGCATGGAATAGGCTGCTCTGTGAAGTTTGTGTGTACACCCTCATCAAAATGGCACTTGGGGTGGCATGGTGACACAATGGTTAGCACTGCTGCCTCACAGCAACAGAGACCAGGGTTCAATATCCGGCTTGGGTCTCTGTCTGTGTGGAGTTTGCACATTCTCCTCACGGCTCCATGGGTTTCTTCCAGATGCTCCAGTTTCCTCCCACAATCCAAAGATGTGCTGGTTAGGTGGACTGGCCATGCTAAATTGCCCCTTAATGTTGTGGAGACTAGCTACGGTAATTGCATGGGGTTAGGGGATAGGACCTGAGTGGGATGGTAGTCAGTGCAGACTCGATTGGCCAAATGGCCTCCTTGTGCACTGTAGGATTCTATGATTCTACGACTCCATGAAAATAGCCAGGGAAGGGTGATAAGTGCACCATCACAATGTTTGACTGAAAAGCTATTATCAAACCATTAAGTTAACTGCTCTGCTTATTCAACATATCAATGTTTAGATGTATTTTGGATAGGACAAAATTTGTCTTTGGGTGAATGGCCCAGAAACAAACAGGGAGGGAGAAGGTGATTCACAGCACAGTTTGAAAGGAAACCTCTTTAGACCTGGAGAAAACATTCCTGTTCCTCCTGGCCCACAAACAATGCTGTAGATACACTTGGCTAATGGATCCATTAATGGTCACCACATTTCAGCTGTTGTATTCCTGAGGCATCCAAAATGAGTTGCAAATTGCAAGACAGATGATGACCTCTTAGAATGAAGAGATGTATGCAGTAGAGACGATCTCCACTGTATGCCTGGAGACCTGGAACAGAACTCTTCCTTCCCACTCAGAAATCCTGTCGCTGTCAGACCTTTGTGATAATGGACAAAATGCATTCAGCATGTTTTCCCTCACCAAATTGAGGGAATTTTTTTTCACTCATCAAATTATTTAGTGGCATGGATGCTGGAAAACCAACATCACAATTGAAAATTTCACTGATGCTACCTTGTGACCACATGCCAACCATTTTCAGTCCCTGTTACTGCTGTTTATCGGGGGCTGAAAATCAGCCACCTTCCATTCACTAGGAAAACATTCTGCTCCAAAAGTGGATTACTGACAGCAGTGGTGTTAATTAAAACACTTCTGTCCAAACAGAAAGGTTCCAATTGCCTTTTCTCAAAAGGAACTGATAACAAGGGAAATGTGCCAAGTTTGGAACAGGGCTGAAGGAGGAATATGAGGATCGGAGCTTCTGACAGTAAGGTGTTAGCAAATTAGGAAAGGACAGTTTGGGAGCTGTGCAAAGTACACCAGAGGGCCAATTAAAGCAGTTAATGTCTGTTTGATCAAGTTCTTTTTAATAATTTATATATCATTAGCCAATAGCTGGTTAAAATCTGTTTGAACTTCATTTGGATAGGTTTAAACAAATGATCAATGTTTCACATGGCAGACAGATTGCACTGACTACAGCAATAGCAAGAAAAAATAAATTAAACATTGGGGCATTTTTTAACAAACCTTGAATCATTGTCAGTTGTAATTTGTGTGCTGTGTCTCTCGGCTCATGGGTTCTTAAAAATAACTGTGTTTTTATTCTTCTCACGCACAAGATTTTTTGAGAATATGTTTTTACAACTGAACCTGCACCTTTGGATAATATTATTACTATGTGATTAAGTCTGTGGTGTTTCCAAAATTATTAAGTGGAAGAAACATAACTGCATGTTTGCCAAAACCCACATGTGTACTTCAAAATGTTGTCATTCCATAAACCATACAAATTTGTCTCTCTTATACACCTCAGAAATTTGCATTTAAACAAATATGTCATATCATAGCACTTCATCGAAGGGGCAGACTTAATTTTTTGGATAGGCTTTGGAACTCCAATGTTGGGACCAATTGGGGATCCCAGGCCCACAGTTACTGGCAGTGGGACTGTCTAGGCAATACTCCTGAAGTTGGATACCTTGTCATGGGTGATCCAGGTAACTGGACCCATGAGAGATGATCACTGCTATGACAAGCTGGAGACTGCTACACCTCCACTTGGAAGTCCTCTCATTGGTCTGAACATCAATTAATAAGTACCTGGCAAATGGAAAGGTAATTGAATTGGAGGCGAGACAAATACTCTCTCTAGAACAGCATTTGGGCCACTTGTGTGGCTTTTCGTGCTCCCCTGTTTGGAGCAAGGAGCTTTGATGGTTTCCCCAGCCTACTGCAGGAAATCTGCCTGCAGGGAGCTGATCCATTTTCCAGGACAACTGTAGGACTTCTCTGGCAGCAGGAATGTGCCCACTCCCCGCCCCAATCCCACCCTATCCACCATCTAAGCGTGCCACTACCAGGTTAAGAAAATTCAGACCTTTGTTTTGGGAGTTGCTGCATAAATCAAAACTCCAAATGTCTCAACCATTTGATCTGTTTGCAGAATTTTCCTGGAATTGGATGTAGTTTCTCTTCTCCTCTACATTCTTTTTTGCCTTCAAAGTTAATGTTACTTTTGTTTGGGGAACACTTTCCATTGGCTGGCGTCTAACTTAGCACAAAGGAAGCTGACTGTGGTTGTGGAAGACCAGTCATCCCAGCTCCAGCACACTGGTGCAGGACATCCTCAGCACTGTGCACCAGGCCCAATCATGTCCAACTACTTCATCAATGACATTCCTGGCAACATTACATCAGAACTGGGGATGCTTCCTGATGATTGAGCAATGCAACTCCTCAGATACGGAAACAGTCAGTGCCAATATGCAGAAAGATCTGGGTAGCATTCAGGCTTGGACTGAAAAGTGACAAGTAAATATTCACACTGCACAAGTGCCAGGCAATGACCATCTCCAACAACCTGCCCTCGACATTCATCAGCATTACCATCACCAAATACTCCACCATCAATCTCCTAGGGGTCACTGTTCACCAGGAACTTATTGAGGGAACATTGAATTGGAATTGTCAAAAAATACTCTGGCTGAAAAAAAACAGGCTGAAGGCTAGAAATTCTGCAATTCACCTGACATTAATCTACCTCTTGACTCTCCAAAGTGTGTTCACTATCTACAAGGCACATGTCTAAAGTGTGATGGAATACTTGCCAAAGTTCAACACCAGCTTCCAAACTTGCCTGCCTAACCCAGGAATGAATAAGGAGAGAAAGCAGACTGCTTTATCACCAGTGGAAATATTTTTCCATCATGAAGTATGAACAGCTGTTTTGAAATTAGGCGCATTCTACAGCTCAGGATTCCTCAGTTGGACATCTGCTTATTCTATTGCTTCCCACGGCTACCCATTTAAGGTTGATTTGTTTCTATGGCATTCATATTTTGGAAACTCTGCTTTGGTACGTATCAGGTGGAATTTTCCGGCCATTCACGTCCCACTGCTGGTGCAAGCAAGGACGGAGAACCTGGCGCTTAGCCAAATCTCTCTTCACTGCACTGGGACCAAAGAATCCCACTGGTGTGAATGGCTAGAAAATTCTGACCATTATAGTATTCTGTTTTAATGGTGTGCTAAATAAAGCATCTTTTCAAGACTTTTTTTTTATAGCCTGCTGCTTTAAAATAGTTGCCCTTGTTTAGTCATTCATTCCTCACCAAGTTATGGTGCCATATGTTATCTGTTAGAATTCCCACCTGGACAGTAAATGATTGTTCACATTGTATAACTCTCAGAATGGTATCACAATCTTTCCAGATAGTATATGCCCATGACTTGCATGTCTTGAATTCAGTGGCAGAGGTTCCAGTAAAACAATTTACCTTTGAAATATATGATAAGTCAATCTACTACAATGTAGTTTAGATCATTTAGTTTGTCCTTGTGTAATAATGTCTTAATGAACAGCTTAATTCAAAACATTATTTAGGTTTTTCAAAGTGATCACTTCTGTCTCTAAATACAAATGATGTAATTAAGATGCAAATTCCATTCAAATCTGAGACAATAAATCAATAAGGAGACTAAGAAAAATTAGGACACAGGAACAAAACTCATGTGATTTAATTCACAACAGAAAAGATTCTTGGTGCTGTTTCCTCAATAATTAGGAGGGCACGAATTGTATTTAAGTCCCAGTAACAGATTGTTTAGCAGCTGCAGATATTTGGATAAACAAGCCCCAGAGTGCTGAGGGAACAGTGATAACCTCAACTGCATTTTATCCATCTCCCCACTCCACCACGTTTTTCTTAAACCATAATCACTCATAACCCTTTAACATTTCCTTTATTCATTAAATATAACTTTGTTGAAGTGGACCTCTATAAAGCCAAGTTCAGTCATTCAAGGAACATTGAATGATTTTTAATAATTAGCAGCTGACTTGGTGGCAAAGCCTGATGACAGTGAGTGCACTCACAGCCAAAAGAATTTAGGGAATTTGAATTTATGAATATGTCAATTAAATTTTCTGAAGAAACTCACTGTTTAAACTTGGGCACTAACCTATGCATGCCTGGCACATCATATAACCTGTGAACCATATAAATGATGCAAAACGCAGCATCATCCTGTAAAATTGAATCCTGAATACCCCTGTGATTGGAAAACCTGATGCATGTGAGCCACAGGCGAAACAAAGAAGTGTACAGAATTCATGCTCTGTGATCTCTTTTACCTTGTGAAATTTACAAGCATTCCACAGGACACAAAAATTGGAAGAAGATTTCATACACGATGAAGGGTAAACATGTATAGCAATTCCAACATGTTAAGTCTACACAAAAGATCAGCTTTGCTTATATTAACAATAATAAGTGACAGAGAACCTTTGCTTAACAGTTACTTCTATAAAGAACTGCTATGTGCATTTGATAATGCCCTTTCACTGAATTGAAACTGGATTTACCCATAAGGATACAATGGACTCCAGCCGAAATAAACAGAGTGTAATAACACAATACACGATTGTAACTGGAGAGTTCAGTTGGCTCACAATTCAGTTTTTATGGCACAAAGCCAGAATAAGTCCAACAAGTGATGCAACAGATGGTATTAACAGCAAGCCCAGGTCTTCAAGCATGGCAGATAATCTCAATGGAACATCACCCTGATGTACAGTATTCTGGAAATATGGTTGACCTCAAAAGCTTCCCAGTACAACTGTTGTGAAAATGAAGGATAGAGATATTAGCTAAGTATCCAAAGCCACAAGCCTCTTGAATTGCATATCTGTATAACATATATCAAACCATTACTCACTCAGGGCTACTGTAGGGCTCCATCAGATTCGATCAGGCGTCAGAAATTTTGCTCGAGGATGCATGTGGTTTGGTCAGCGGAAGCTCTGTTATTTGTCTTACTCTTTCCAAGGTGCCAACTTTTATCCAGCAGTGTAAAAAAAATTGTATTGGATACTGGTGCAGCAAGAACATGTCATGACGACTGCCAGAAAACAGGCCACTGGCCTGCCTTACGCTACACCAGTGGCTCATGGACCACCTGAACATTTAGGGAGTGGAATCTCTTTTCTGCTGGTTCTTGACAGTGACAATGCAGGGAAACATGTGTACAGTCAGTGAGAAAACCCAGCAATGTGAAGACATCAAACAGCTCTCTCCCACTAAGGTACAGCCTGCATTGGGAATACAAGAAGGACATTTGTCAGCAGCAAAATGCTTGATGTTGTTGATGTCATTTGTTGCGGCACCTGTGCCACATCCTCATGATCTGGTGCCTCATGAGGAAGAAGAACACCTATTCCCAGCAGCCGTGAACATTCATGGTCCTGAACTTCTTTAGTACTGGATCATTTTATGGCTCAAGAGGTTATTTGTGTGGCATCAGCCCACAAGTGTATCCAGAAGGTCATGGCAACCATTTGATTCAGGCCAGGCCCAACAAGATGCCTGGGCTTCAGGCTTATTGATTTGATTTGATTTATTGTTGTCAGATGTATTCATATACAGTGAAAAATATTATTCCTTGTGTGCTGTACAGACAAAACATATCATTCATAGAGAAGGAAAGGCAAGAGAACAGAATGCAGTGTTACAATCATTGCTCAGGTATAGAGAAAAATCAGCTTATTGCGAGGTAAGTCCATTAAAAATCTGATGGCAGCAGGGAAGAAGCCGTTCTTGAGTCAGTTGTATGTGATATCAGATTTTTGTATCTTTTTCCCGATGGAAGAAGGTGGAAGAGAATCAGTCCAGGGTGTGTGGGAGTTATTTCATCCACCTGCTGTCAGCTGGCGAAGTCAAAGGCCCATATTTCGATGCCAGTCCAATGCATACATGTCAACCTATCCAGCCCACCTCTCTCCAGGAGACTATCATAGATATCTGGCAACCAGAAGATCATGGCTCGCAGCCTCAAGAAGGAGGTAGCACCCATTTCACTCACAAGAAACTTAAGGCCTTGATCAGAGGAGTGTGTGTGAATAGGAATGTCCTGATTCCAGAGATGGATCCAGGAAGCAGAGCAGTCTCATGTATTTGGCCTAGGAGGCCATCACAGAGCAGGTCCACATGACTGGCAACAATGCCTGAAACGTCACCCAGTGCAGGAAAAGAATGAATGATCTCATCTGCTCTGCCAATGTAAGTCACCCTTGAGCCCCCTCCAATATCAAACTTCCACCATGGCATCATGTACTTAAATGGCAACTGTCTTCAGAGATCCCGCACCATTAGCAGGGGAAACATATCACCACTTTCTCTCACAGAGACTTTCACATCACCAGCATTCCTTCTACCATGTTGTCACGTCCATTCTCTTGCCCTTCTGTGGAGGACTTACCACAGTAAAAAGTCTGACAACACCAGGTTTTAGTCCAACCTATTTATTTGATAATATACTCACAAGCTTTCGAGGGACACCCTCTTCGTCAGGTGAATGGAGAGTTCTGGCCTCAGACAGAGCATATAAAGCACAGACAGTTTAGAGATTACTGATTAGAATGCGAATCTTTACACCTAACCTGCTGTTCAAGACCTGAAGTGGCTGACAATGTGAGTGGAAGGAGCACTGATCACAGTTTAAAGAGATGTGTATTGTCTCCAGACAGTACAGTAAGTGAGGTTTTGCAAACCCAGGCAAGTCACGGGGGTTACAGATAGTGCGACATGAACCCAAGATCCCTGTTGAGACCGTCCTCATGTGTGCGGAACTTGGCTATCAGTCTCTGTTCAGCGACTCTGCGCTGTCGTGTGTCGTGAAGGCCGCCTTGGAGAATGCTTACCCGAAGGTCAGAGGCTGAATGCCCGTGACCACTGAAGTGTTCGCCAACAGGAAGGGAACAGTCTTGCCTGGTGACTGTCGAGCGATGTTCATTCATCTGCATGTTCGTCTGCATGGTCTCCCCAATGTACATTGGGGAGACCATGCAGACGCTACGACAACGGATGAATGAACATCGCTCGACAGTCACCAGGCAAGACTGTTCCCTTCCTGTTGGCGAACACTTCAGTGGTCACGGGCATTCAGCCTCTGACCTTCGGGTAAGCATTCTCCAAGGCGGCCTTCACGACACACGACAGCGCAGAGTCGCTGAACAGAGACTGATAGCCAAGTTCCGCACACATGAGGACGGTCTCAACAGGGATCTTGGGTTCATGTCGCACTATCTGTAACCCCCGTGACTTGCCTGGGTTTGCAAAACCTCACTTACTGTACTGTCTGGAGACAATACACATCTCTTTAAACTGTGATCAGTGCTCCTTCCACTCACATTGTCAGCCACTTCAGGTCTTGAACAGCAGGTTAGGTGTAAAGATTCGCATTCTAATCAGTAATCTCTAAACTGTCTGTGCTTTATATGCTCTGTCTGAGGCCAGAACTCTCCATTCACCTGACGAAGAGGGTGTCCCTCGAAAGCTTGTGAGTATATTATCAAATAAATAGGTTGGACTAAAACCTGGTGTTGTCAGACTTTTTACTGTGTTTACGCCAGTCCAACGCCGGCATACCCACATCAGGACTTACCACACACAGGGGATATGCATCTCACTCAGTCTCTGTTCCATCCCTTTTCCTCACATACCTTTCTTTCATCTTTTTACAGGCCAAGCTGGCATACAACAAGCACCAACATTCGCAGATCCACATCATTACCCTCACTGAGTTTGAGGAGCTGGCAGCCTAGCTGGTTGGGAGGACATGGATTGTTCATGTAGGGAAGGGAAGATTGGCCTCTCTCAGCAACCTCGTATGGATGGCAGCTTCATTACTTCATCAAAGCCTCCCAATCACAATGAGTCATATGGAGTCTTAAATCACTCATGCTCATTACTGAAACTCTGTTCTCTATTTTCTAGGCACCAGCAGATCGAGGCCCACAAGGCAACCAAGCACTAGTCTAAGCCTGCAGACACACCTGAAGAGGAAGCTCTGGAAGAACTATCACAATACTCACACACATCCCACTCCCCCTTGCCCCCCACCATCACAAAGACATGCACCTCAGTGGGGCATAGTTCTAACTTAGGCTTGGGTTCATTTTCTGGAGAACAGCTCACTGGCACATGCCTGTAGCATTCAGAGGAAGGACAGCCTGGGTTTTTGATACTCGGAGGGATGCTGGAGACAACACTCACTGCCCAAGTCAGCCGATGAGCCTCCAGAAGCAGCCGTCAACTCATTACTGGAGATGTAACAACATCAGGCAGAGATTCGACAGTCATTCAGCAGAATGGAGCAAATGGCATAGGAATCTGCATGTATTCTGTGTGAGGTCATGGCTCTAACATTTCAGCAACTCAAGGTCATCATGGGGATGTTGGTAATCACCATGGAGACCTTGATCCAACAGGTCTTGTTGGATTTGCACCCAGCCCTGCATCTCATGGCCACACACTCTGGAGGGTACCTTCAAGGTGTAGGCGACAAAGGGATGAGATACCCTGACGTCCTTTGAGGTGTGTCATCTCCTGCAAGAGTAAGGGTGGGGCCCTTGGGCACCCACAGGGAGGATGAGTGCCAGCCAGACACCCTGGGGCCTCCACTCAGGACTTTCCTAGGGTGTACTGATGCTCAGAGCCCTTTCTTCCTGTGACCACATCTGTTCAGCCCATTGAGGGCACTTCTGCCCCCAAGGAGGAGACCCTTATCAGGCCAGGGCCCTCCAATGCTCAGACCACTGGGTGCCATCACAGACATCAGAATGTAACAGTCAGCAGGCTGCCTCCACCTCTGCTGTGGGTATTGGGGCTACAACAAGGTTTAGCTGTAGGGTTTGGAAAGTTAAGAAATTTTGATGTTACTTGTCAGTCATGGGCGTGCTGTCATTGCAAAGAAATTGCAGTTTTGTGAGTAGATTTAATGGTTATGTGGACTCCTGGTTAACTGAAGGCATCGTGAATTTGTACATTGGAATCCTCCTGTATTATTTGCCACCCTCCCATCGGTGATAATCTCCCACTGTGAAATTAACATTTTTGTGATGTCGACCTCAGTTGAACTAGCTTCTGCAGCCTTGTGTGATGCCAAGGAAATGTATTCAAATCTTTATTTGAAGTGTGTGATGTGTTTCTAACTCTTCTTCCTTAAGGAACACTATTGAGTGAGGGCACACCATCAGCATTGATATCTTCGTGAGTATTTGTGTCTCCTCAGTGTTAGTGGCTAACACGATATGCACTGAAGGAGATCCATAGCCTTACCCTCATCTCAACCACAGCAGTGGATAAAAGCAAATTACTGTGGATGCTGGAGTCTGAAACCAAAAGAGAAAATGCTGGAAAATCTCAGCAGGTCTGGCAGCAACTATAAGGAGGGAAAAGAGCTGATGTTTCAAGTCCAGATGACCCTTTCTCAAATTTGGGCCACGTTCTCACCAACTCCCCCCCACTCTCCACCCCCACACTGATCTTAGGCAAAGTGGCAGCACCAACCCCCCTTCCCCTCTGCTGATCTCAGGCAGAGAGATCCACCCTCCCCCCTCCACTCTACAGATATCAGGCAGAGTGATTCCCCTCTCCCCCACCCTGGACCCTCCGCAAAGGCCCCCATCTCCTCTGGACTCCTATGTCTGTGTGACACCGCCCTGTCTCTGCCCTATCCCCAATCATTGAGGGTCTAATCCACTTCTGCACCCCTCGCTGTCAGGGTAGGTCGCGGAGGCAGGTACGATAGTGATCTTTAAGGAGCGTCTTTACAGCTATGTGAATGGGATGAAAATAGAGGTATATGGTCCCCGGAAGGGGTTACAGATCAGGTGGGCAGCCTGGTCACTACAGGTTTGGAGGGCCGAAGAGCCTATTCTTGTGATATAATTTTTTTGGTGCTTTGTCCTATGTTCAATGGAGAAATGTGAATCATATCTTTGGCATCCCAAATTTGTCTCCCTCCCTTGGACTTAACGTTGTGTCCTGTATTGCAGGGGCAGATCTGAATGCCTCGGGGCCTTCTGGACTACAGGCCCCTGCTGCAGCTCTCACCCATCCTGTTCAGGACAGCTTGGACCGGTCCTCAGAGGGTGTGGTTGAAGGGACTTCCAAGGGTGGCACCGTTTTGGCATCAGCCTCCACCTTACAACTCACCATCCCAGATACTGACACGTTGGTGGGTCCAGTTAGTGGTGAGGCTTCTGTGTCCTTCTCTGGTGAGCACGACACATTTGATAATGTACATCGGGTGAAAGAGGGAAGGTCCAAGGCCCTTGGCACGTGGGGGCCTTCCAGAGATAAGGACTCAGCTAGCCCCAGGTTACATGCTGGGCCTCTGAGATCACTTCTCCCTCAGCTGCTGGAGATGCAGCAACAGAGCCAGTGGATGTGGTCTTTCTGGATTTTCAGAAGGCGTTTGACAAGGTACCTCACAAGAGGTTATTGCAGAAGGTCAGGGGACATGGAGTTGGGGGTAGCGTGTTAGCGTGGATAGAGGATTGGTTGTCAAATAGGAGGCAGAGAGTGGGGGTCAATGGGTGCTATTCGGATTGGCGGATGGTGACTAGTGGGGTGCCCCAGGGGTCGGTGCTGGGGCCTCAGCTATTTACCATTTATGTAGATGATCTGGAGGAGGGAACCGAGTGCAGGGTGTCGAAATTTGCTGATGACACCAAGATTGGGGGAAAGGCAAATTGTGCGGAGGGTGTGGAGAGTCTGCAGAAGGATCTAGATAGGCTGGGCGAATGGGCCAGGAAATGGCAAATGGAATTTAATGTTGGCAAGTGTGAGGTGGTCCACTTTGGTAGGAAGAATGGTAGGAAGGACTATTACTTACGTGGCGAAAAACTGCAGCAGGCGACGGTGCAGAGGGACCTCGGGGTCCTTGTGCATGAGTCGCAAAAACCCAGCTTGCAGGTGCAGCAGGTGGTCAGGAAGGCGAATGGGATGCTGGCCTTCATAGCGAGGGGGATTGAATATAAAAGTAGGGAGGTCTTGCTGCAGCTGTATAGGGCATTGGTGAGGCCGCAGCTGGAGTACTGTGTGCAGTTTTGGGCGCCGCACCTGCGCAAGGATATTTTGGCCCTGGAGGGAGTGCAGAGGAGGTTTACTAGGCTGATACCGGAGTTGAGGGGATTGAGCTATGAGGGGAGGCTGAATAAACTAGGCTTGTACTCGTTAGAGTTTAGAAGAATGAGGGGAGATCTCATTGAGACGTATAAGATGATGAATGGGATGGATAGGATAGAGGTGGAGAGACTCTTCCCGCTCAAAAAAGACAGTAGGACTAAGGGGCACAGCCTCAAGATAAAGGGGAGGCGGTTTAGAACGGAGTTGAGGAGGAACTTCTTCACTCAAAGGGTGGTGAATCTCTGGAATTCTCTGCCCGTTGAAGTGGTGGAGGCTGCCTCGCTAAATATTTTTAAGAAGCGGGTTGATGGGTTCTTGATAAGAGAGGGGATTAAGGGTTATGGGGAGAGGGCGGGAAAGTGGAACTGAGCCACAACAGATCAGCCATGATCTTATTGAATGGCGGGGCAGGCTCGAAGGGCTAGATGGCCTACTCCTGCTCCTATTTCTTATGTTCTTATGTTCTTATGAGTGGAGGAGGGGCTGACGGCCACACTGGACCAACTGGGAGGAGTCCCAAAGCTTTCAGGCGAACGTATCTTGCATGTTTCCCAGGCCAAAACTGCAAGGGTGGCATCTGCAGGGGAAAACGTGGGGCAGAAGATACTCACCATGAGTGGCAGGCTCCAAGCAATGGCTGAGTCACAGCAGGCCACAGCTGAGGGACTGAACTGATGTCGCGAGGTTTTCCGACCCATGGCTGAGAGGTTTGAGAGCTTCCAGGAGACACAACTGGACAGTGCTGGGACACAGCGGGCTATGGCAGCAGCCTTTGAGAATTTGGCCCAGTCACAGGTGGTCATGGTTGAGAGGTTGCAGAGCGTGGCCCAGTCTCAGAGGACACTTGCTATGGCCATTGACAGTTGGCCCTCAACTCAAGTGGCCATCTCAGAGGGCCATGGATAGGATGCAGGTGTTCCTCCAGGGCTGACAGGGCCAGGCGACACCAGCGCTTCTGCAGCTCAATGCAGAAACACCGCCATCCCATGGAGTGACCCAGGGCCCACAGAAACCCCAAGGAAGGAGGAAGGGCTGATGCCCATGCAGGGGCCTTCCAGCCAGAAGACTGTGGCTGAGGCTACACTTTCTGATTTCCTGATAAGGGGAACTCAGGGGCAGCGGGATGAAGAGGATATCATGGAAACAACACAGGCACCGGGAAGCAGGTCAAGTCCCTGAAGGCCCAACTCCTCCAGAGGATGTCCGCCACATACATCACAGGCCACGGAGTGAGGTAGACAGATGGCCCCCTCCACTTCCGATGTACATTCTGGGAATCACTGAGATGTAGTGGTATGCCATGTATGGTTAGGAAGTTGTAGTTGCACTGAGATGGCATGGGTGAAGGGCTGCACTAGTTAGAAAGATAGTTACCTACCTTAACATTTTCTGTTACAAGGTTTTATCTTCGAACATCTGATTTAAACACCTTTATTGCAATTAAATGTCTTTTCACCATCCGCCTGTGACTAATTTGTCTCAGATTTGTCTCGGATAGGAATTCACTTTTATTGATAATCACCGAAGCAATATTGCATGTTGATGTCAGTTGGGGAGGCCCCTCAATGCTGTGTCACTGAGAAAAGGAAGCCATTGGTTCCCCAGACCCATGAGCAACTCCAGCCTGTCCCCCACCCCATCCTCCCCAGGCCCCTGTATGGGGGTTTTAGATCCCTTACCCACTACACAGACATGGGCTCAGGTTCCAGCGTGCATGCGGAATTCAGGTAGGAGTCAGACTAGTCTGCACCAGCGCTTCATCATAATGGTGCTTAGCGAGACATTACCCTCCTACCCACCAAAAAACTCGCTAACATAGCGTAGCCACACTGGTGTGACAATGTTACAGCAGATAGAAGAAATTTGGGGAGGGGGTGTTGGTGGGAATGGAACCCACAGACACACTCCCCAAGCAACTGAACCGCCTGGTGATCATGGCCTCTCTTGCCAGCCTGGCATGCCTCATTTGAGATGCCAGCCCTCGAGTGCCTGGGTGGTGTTGCTCGCTGTGCTCTTCTTCATCTTCCTTCTCCACCTCTCCCTCCTCCTCCTGCTGGCCATCCTCCCCAGTGACACCCGCTGGTCAGCCTCTACATCCTCCTCCTCCTCCTTCTCCAATAGGGCACCTCTCTGCAGAGCCAGGTTGTGCAAGGCACAGTACACAACCACTATGCAGGAACAGATTATTGAGCTGTATCGGAGGACCCCGCCAGGGAGGTCCACGCATCGGAATTGCATTTTGAGGAGTCCAGTGCACCTCTCCATTATTGTGTGGGTGGCTACATGGGCCTCATTATAGCGAGTCTGCACCTCAGACACAGGCCTCCACACAGGCATCATCAGCCATGTCTGAAGCAGGTACACCATATCACAGTCTGGCCTCCTCCTCAAATGCCTCTGGGATGCCAGAGCCCCTGACAATGAAGCTGTCGTGCAGTCCCTGGATATCTTGTGCAGACATGCGTAATGTTCATATTTTGGTCACGCACTAGTTGAACATTCAGGGAGTAGAACCCCTTTCTATTGATGAATCTTTGTGGATCCTGTAGGGAGGCCTTGAGCACAATGTGGGTGCAGTCGATGGCCTCTGTACATTAGGCATCCCCGCAATGGCTGCGAACCCTGCAGCCCAGGCTTCCTGATGGGCCTGGTCCAGGTTAAATTTGATGTATTGCCCAGCCCGGCTTCTGTGACCAGCTTAACACGGTCTCCTTTCAGGAGAGGAGACATCGGCAGTAAACGGTGTCTGACATCTGATCAAATGAAACTCATGCACGGAACTGCCAAAGTCTCTGCTCCCTCCTTCTCCTGTGACCACCCCCCACCCTGAGGAATGGTGGCCACCTCCTGTATCTGGTGGTCATCGCCCTCTATTTCTGCAAATGGTAAGGCTCAGGCCTCTTGTGCCTGCAATTCTTCCCCCAGCTCCTCCTCCTCAGCTCTAGCAGCAACCAAAAGAAGAGCAAGATCCATTTATTGCATCGCAAAAGTCATTTCATCACTCTGAAGGGATGGGGGGGGTGGTGGTTAGTGGAGGAGGGGGCAGTTGGAGAAGGAGAGGAACATATATATAGGTTAATGAACGCTGCTTGCCCCTAACACATCAAAATTTACTGTCCTTACCCCCCAATTCCCCCAGCCACATGCTCCCCACAATCACAGTCCCCCCAATTCCCCCAGCCACATGTTCCCCACAATCACAGCCCCCCCAATTCCCCCAGCCACATGCTCCCCACAATCACAGCCCCCCAATTCCCCCAGCCACATGCACCCCACAATCACAGCCCCCCCAATTCCCCCAGCCACATGCCCCCCACAATCACAGCCCCCCCAATTCCCCCAGCCACATGTTTCCCACAATCACAGCCCCCCCAATTCCCCCAGCCACATGCTCCCCACAATCACAGCCCCCCCAATTCCCCCAGCCACATGTTTCCCACAATCACAGCCCCCCCAATTCCCCCAGCCACACACTCCCCACAATCACAGCCCCCCCAATTCCCCCAGCCACATGTTCCCCACAATCACAGCCCCCCCCCCAATTCCCCCAGCCACACACTCCCCACAATCACAGCCCCCCCAATTCCCCCAGCCACATGTTCCCCACAATCACAGTCCCCCAATTCCCCCAGCCACATGCTCCCCACAATCACAGCCCCCCCAATTCCCCCAGCCATATGTTCCTCACAATCACAGCCCCCCCAAATCCCCCAGCCACATGTTCCCCACAATCACAGCCCCCCCCAATTCCCCCAGCCACATGTTCCCCACAATCACAGACCCCCAATTCCCCCAGCCACATGTTCCCCACAATCACAGCCCCCCCAATTCCCCCAGCCACATGCTCCCCACAATCACAGCCCCCCAATTCTCCCAGCCACATGCTCCCCACAATCACAGCCCCCCCAAATCCCCCAGCCACATGCTCCCCACAATCACAGCCCCCCCAATTCCCCCAGCCACATGTTCCCCACAATCACAGCCCCCCCAATTCCCCCAGCCACACACTCCCCACAATCACAGCCCCCCCAATTCCCCCAGCCACATGCTCCCACAATCACAGCCCCCCCAATTCCCCCAGCCACATGCCCCCCACAATCACAGCCCCCCCAATTCCCCCAGCCACATGTTCCTCACAATCACAGCCCCCCCAATTCCCCCAGCCACATGTTCCCCACAATCACAGCCCCCCCAATTCCCCCAGCCACATGTTCCCCACAATCACAGCCCCCCCAATTCCCCCAGCCACATGTTCCCCACAATCACAGCCCCCCCAATTCCCCCAGCCACATGATCCCCACAATCCCAGCCCCCCCAATTCCCCCAGCCACATGTTCCCCACAATCACAGCCCCCCCAATTCCCCCAGCCACATGCTCCCCACAATCACAGCCCCCCCAATTCCCCCAGCCACATGTTCCCCACAATCACAGCCCCCCCAATTCCCCCAGCTACACACTCCCCACAATCACAGCCCCCCCAATTCCCCCAGCCACATGCTCCCCACAATCACAGCCCCCCCAATTCCCCCAGCCACATCCTCCCCACAATCACAGCCCCCCCAATTCCCCCAGCCACATGCTCCCCACAATCACAGCCCCCCCAATTCCCCCAGCCACATGTTCCTCACAATCACAGCCCCCCCAATTCCCCCAGCCACACACTCCCCACAATCACAGCCCCCCCAATTCCCCCAGCCACATCCTCCCCACAATCATAGTCCCCCCAATTCCCCCAGCCACATGTTCCCCACAATCACAGCCCCCCCAATTCCCCCAGCCACATGTTCCCCACAATCACAGCCCCCCCAATTCCCCCAGCCACATGTTCCCCACAATCACAGACCCCCAATTCTCCCAGCCACATGTTCCCCACAATCACAGCCCCCCCCAATTCCCCCAGCCACATGTTCCCCACAATCACAGACCCCCAATTCCCCCAGCCACATGTTCCCCACAATCACAGCCCCCCCAATTCCCCCAGCCACATGCTCCCCACAATCACAGCCCCCCCCCCAATTCCCCCAGCCACATGTTCCCCACAATCACAGCCCCCCCAATTCCCCCAGCCACATGTCCCCCACAATCACAGCTCCCCCAATTCCCCCAGCCACATGTCCCCCACAGTCACAGCCCCCCCAATTCCCCCAGCCACATGTTCCCCACAATCACAGCCCCCCCAATTCCCCCAGCCACATGCTCCCCACAATCACAGTCCCCCAATTCCCCCAGCCACATGTTCCCCACAATCACAGCCCCCCAATTCCCCCAGCCACACACTCCCCACAATCACAGTCCCCCCAATTCCCCCAGCCACATGTTCCCCACAATCACGGCCCCCCCAATTCCCCCAGCCACATGCTCCCCACAATCACAGTCCCCCCAATTCCCCCAGCCACATGCTCCCCACAATCACAGCCCCCCCAATTCCCCCAGCCACATGTTCCCCACAATCACAGTCCCCCCAATTCCCCCAGCCACATGCTCCCCACAATCACAGCCCCCCCAATTCCCCCAGCCACATGCTTCCCACAATCACACCCCCCAATTCCCCCAGCCACATGTCCCCCACAATCACAGCCCCCCCAATTCCCCCAGCCACATGCTCCCCACAATCACGGCCCCCCCAATTCCCCCAGCCACATGTCCCCACAATCACAGCTCCCCAATTCCCCCAGCCACATGTTCCCCACAATCACAGCCCCCCCAATTCCCCCAGCCACATGTTCCCCACAATCACAGCCCCCCCAATTCCCCCAGCCACATGCTCCCCACAATCACAGCCCCCCCAATTCCCCCAGCCACATGCTCCCCACAATCACAGTCCCCCCAATTCCCCCAGCCACATGTCCCCCACAATCACAGCTCCTTGCAAGGTTGAGGGGCTGCAGCAGTGCAATTTGTGCAGAATCTTCAGCTGGAAGTGATCTGAGTGCACGAGGACCCAGCAGCACCACAAGACCCGATGTCAGTGCTGAGATCTGGGTCCACGCAGCAAATTGGACATCGGCAATTCTACTGAACAACAGCACCCCGCCCCCCCCCCCCCCACCCACCTCCCCACACACTCACAGACCTCCCACCAACCCGAGAATGATCTGCCATTGACCCAACAAAAGAATACCCATTAGCAGCAGAGAGCTGTCGGATGCTATGCACTTACCTCCTCACTAACTCTCACTGCTGGAGTGCCTGAATCGGCCTTTTGTTTTACGGTGGTAAAGGGGGAAGTGCTGATAAAGTTGGGCGTGCAGCCCATTAATTCAATTTAAATACTTCAAATGCATTTAAATGGCCGTTGCGCCTGTTTCAGGTGCTGTCAAGATTGCGTCCATTTTTGGGCCTTGGTAAAGGGGGAACCGGTGTGGAGGCAGGCGCAGAATTGTGCCACTCACCTTACACCCAACTTTACCAAGTTTTCATGTCTGAAAACGGACACAACTTGAGGGTAAAATGTGGCCCTGAGGGCCCAATTTTACCATTTTCATTCTCAGTGCTGAATCTAATGTAATTAGATTACATGTAATGCAGATCCAACTTAGAAATCTGCTTTCAGGCGCCTCCTACGCATGCAGCCATCTCCAGTCTCATTCGTGCTTTGGGTGGGGCAGAAACAATTGGAGCTTTGAACCGCACATGCGCAGTTAGAGAAAAATTGGAAAAAGCGCGCCTGTGTCAGATTGCTCCCGGATTGTAGAAAGCAGAGAAAAAGGGATTGAAAAGCAGGAACAATGGTGCACACATTTAGCACTGTCCCCATTATCCAGCCCCCCAACTACCTACACACGTCACTGTCCTCCTTATCCACACCCCCCCCCACTACCCACACACATCGCTGTCCCCCTTATCCACCCCCCACTACTCACACACATCACTTTTCCTGTTATGCAAACCCACTGCCCAGACCGATCGCCAGCCCTGCCCCCCCTCACTCCCCACTCCCCCCCACCCCCCCACCGATTGTCAGCAAAGTGGCAGCGGATCCCCCCTGCCCCCGCCCCCCCACCAGAGATCCATCTACCCCCCCACCACAGATCCATCGCCCCCACCAGAGGTCCATCTGCCCCCCACCAGAGATCCATCTGCCACCCCCCCCACCAGAGATCCATCTGCCCCCCACCAGAGATCTATCTGCCCCCCCCACCACCAGAGATCCATCTGCCCCCCACCAGAGATCCATCTGCCCCCCCCACCAGAGATCCATCTGCCCCCCCCACCAGAGATCCATCTGCCCCTCCCCCCACCAGAGATCCATCTGCCCCTCCCCCCCACCAGAGATCCATCTGCCCCTCCCCCCCACCAGAGATCCATCTGCCCCCCCCACCAGAGATCCATCTGCGCCCCCCCCACCAGAGATCCATCTGCCCCTCCCCCCCACCAGAGATCCATCTGCCCCTCCCCCCCACCAGAGATCCATCTGCCCCCCCCACCAGAGATCCATCTGCCCCTCCCCCCACCAGAGATCCATCTGCCCCTCCCCCCCACCAGAGATCCATCTGCCCCTCCCCCCCACCAGAGATCCATCTGCCCCTCCCCCCCACCAGAGATCCATCTGCCCCTCCCACCAGAGATCCATCTGCCCCTCCCCCCCACCAGAGATCCATCTGCCCCCCCACCAGAGATCCATCTGCCCCTCCCCCCCACCAGAGATCCATCTGCCCCTCCCACCAGAGATCCATCTGCCCCTCCCCCCCACCAGAGATCCATCTGCCCCTCCCACCAGAGATCCATCTGCGCCTCCCCCCACCAGAGATCCATCTGCCCCTCCCCCCCACCAGAGATCCATCTGCCCCTCCCCCCACCAGAGATCCATCTGCCCCTCCCCCCCACCAGAGATCCATCTGCCCCTCCCCCCCACCAGAGATCCATCTGCCCCTCCCACCAGTGATCCATCTGCCCCCCCCACCAGAGATCCATCTGCCCCTCCCCCCCACCAGAGATCCATCTGCCCCTCCCCCCACCAGAGATCCATCTGCCCCTCCCACCAGAGATCCATCTGCCCCTCCCCCCCACCAGAGATCCATCTGCCCCTCCCCCCCACCAGAGATCCATCTGACCCCCCACCAGAGATCCATCTGCCCCCCCCACCAGAGATCCATCTGCACCCCCCCACCAGAGATCCATCTGCCCCTCCCCCCACCAGAGATCCATCTGCCCCTCCCCCCCACCAGAGATCCATCTGCCCCCCCACCAGAGATCCATCTGCCCCTCCCCCCACCAGAGATCCATCTGCCCCTCCCACCAGAGATCCATCTGCCCCTCCCCCCCACCAGAGATCCATCTGACCCCCCACCAGAGATCCATCTGCCCCCCCCACCAGAGATCCATCTGCACCCCCCCACCAGAGATCCATCTGCCCCTCCCCCCACCAGAGACCCATCTGCCCCTCCCCCCGACCAGAGATCCATCTCCCCTGCCGAGATACATCTTTCCCACCTCCCTCCTTACCCCCTACCAGACAACAATCTGGCTTCACTACCTCCCCTCCCCAAGAGAATGGTCTGGCCTCACTCACCAGCCCTCCATACAACGATCTAGCTCACTCCCCCACCCACCACCCCGCCTCCCCCCCCCAACCCCGCACCATACAATGATCCACTCACTCTCCCCACCCAGACAATGATCTGGCCTCACTCACCCTCCCCCCCCCAACAACGAACTTGCCTCATTCTCCGCCCCCCCCCCTCCACCGCCAGCAGAGTATGGTCTGGCCTCACTCCCCCTCCCTTCCAGAGGAATATCTGACCCGCCTGCTCCCCACCCCGCACTAGACAGTGATCAGCCCTCCCTCCCCACCTCCAGAGATACAACTGACCTACCTCCTCCTACTCCCCTACTAAACCAGACAATGATCTGACCTCACCCGTCTCCTCCCCCCCACCCAGCCCCCGCCAGAGATACACGTGACCTGCCTTCTCCTCCCTTCTCCCCCCGCAAACCAGACAACGACCTGGCCTCACTCCCCTTCCCCACCCAACCAGAGAATAATCTGACCCACCTTCCTTCTCCCTCCCACCACTGATCTGAGTCAGAGAGCCGTTGGAAACTCTGAACGCGCTCTTCAGAAGCTGGAGCGCCCGATTCAGGCTTTTATTTAGCAGGTCCATTACGGTGCTGTTCCGAATTGGCAAACACGGTGGTGAAGGGGGAAATGATGATGGAGTTGGGCGGGCAGTTCATTAATTCAATTTAAATGCATGCAAATGCATTTAAATTGTCATTGCACCCGTTTTGGGCGTGAAGCGGATCGCCTCCATTCCCGGGTTTCGGTAAAGTGGCAACCTGTGCGGTTGCGGGCGTGGATCGCATTAATGGCCTCAAACCCGACTTTAACATGTTTTGGGTGCGACACAATGGTAAAATCAGGCCTAGCTGGAGTAAATACATGAGGTATAGGGATATGGCCTGGGTGGGATTGTGATCGGTGCAGACTCAATGCGCCAAATGGCCTCCTTCTGCACTGTAAGATTGTTTGATTCTACGATTCATCACTCAAATGAGTTCTCATCCCGTTCCAGTTCACCCTCTGGCAAATGATAACTCTTTATACTGCCAGATTGTGAATGGTTCACCACACTGTGATGATGTGTGAAAAACAACAGGGAGTGTATTGTAGAGAGCCACCTGAGCAGTCCAAGCATCTAAAGTGCATCCTCAGAAGCTCAATAAGGGAGCAAGTGGAGCTGTGAGCAGTGTTGCACCTCTCCTGGAAATGATTCTGAGGGCAAAGCACTGGTGTCATTAGCCAGTGTTTCAACTGGTATCTCTTGTTCCCCAGCAGCCACCTCTGCAGGTGTACTGGCCCCTCAAAACTCTCAGATACCCAGGAGTGACTCAAAGTATGACTCTGATGATCACATGCCAGTTGTAGATTGATGAAATGGTAGTCTATGTGCTTTGTAAACATCAGAGGCTGCTGCCATGGAGCCTGCAATGCCACATGGGTGCGGTCTACTGTGCCCTGCACTCTAGGGAATCCTGAGATGGCAGCAAAGCTGGGGAATCACACAGCCTGGCTCTCTTCATCCAGATTAAACCTGACATAAATGATGGACCTTCCTGTAAAGGAAATCTTTGACCTCCTTTAAGCATTGAAGTGCTGTGAACTGAGAGATGGAGCACAGATTCCCTCTGGAATCCCGGAAAGAACTTTGAAAAAGGCAGCATTGATCTTGGATCTATTTGTCTTTTGAAATAAAACATTGAAGACATTAATGATTAAAGGCTTAAGAAAGTGAAGCTCAGAATATGAAACTAATGGATTATATAGTGGGGGATTCTTGCTAAAAAATGACTGAGTGTTGTTTCCACTGAAAAAGACGGGGCATGTTTCTCTCCAAAGAAACCGATCAGTTTTCTCTCCAGATCTTATGACACTCTGCCAAAAAAAATCAAGACGGCATGTTTCAGGCTGTCATTCTGGGGGCAGGGTCTAAACACGCCTGCAAAACCCAGTTGCACAGAGATCAGGGTGCCATCTTTAAAGGGTGCCCTAGTAAATCTCCACTCCAGCCCACCACAGAGGTCTAAGGTGCTCCTTCCCCACCCCTGTGTCCATTTCTCTGCCCCCTTGATCACTGGCCCTTCCCCCCAAGTATCAGCCCCTTCCCCCCATCATTGGCCCTTTCTCTTCCTTCGCCTCAATCATTGGCACCTTTCACCCTACCCACCCCATTCATCAGCCCCTTACTCTCCCTCAGTCAGAGCCGACACCCACCCATCCACCCACATCCTCCATTCCCCTATCCTCCAACAGTCATTGCCAGCTATCCCAGCTCCTCTGTCCATTCCTGGCCCACAACAAAATATGAATGAAACCCCCCCCTTCCTCCAGGAGGCTCACAATGGAGCCAGGTTCAACCTCTGACCCTGGCTGGCGCAGCAAGAAGTCTCACAGCACCAGGTTAAAGTCCAGCCAGTTTATTCGATAGTAAACCCAAAAGATTTCAGGGTTTGCCCCTTTGTCAGGTGAGTAGAGAGTTTTGATCTCAGACAGAGCATATAACAGCACGCACAGTTTACAGAATATTGATTAGAATGTGAGTTTTTACAGCTAACCTGCTATTCAAGTTTTAAAGATGCAGACAATATGAGTGGAGAGAGCATTAGGCATAAGTTAAAGAGATGTGTATTGTCTCCAAACAGTACAGTAAGTGAGGTTTTGCAAACCCAGGGAAGTCATGGGGGTTACATATAGCTTTTGGGTTTTACTTGTGGGTTTACTTTCAAATAAATCTGTTGGACTTTAACCTGGTGTTGTGAGACTTCTTACTGTGTTTACCCCAGTCCAATGCCAGCATCTCAACATCCTGGTTGGCACTGCCAGGTTGACACTGCCAGGATATCATGGGCATGGTGCCAACCTGGCAATGCCAGCTGTGCCATGCCCCTCTCCCTCTGGGATACTATACTTATATATAAGCCCCTGGAAAGGGCCCTAAGACAGGTTCATGTCCGGGTGAACCTGATGTAAATGGCACAATGTCAGCACCTGCTAAATTTCCAGTGAAAGAGGAAATCCTAGAGAGACTGCTCACTGATGACATGTTAATACATTAAAATGAGGTTTATATGGTCCCGTGGTGTGTTTCATGCCACTCAACTGGCTAGAGGACGGCAAGATCATTACTCAGAAACTTGCCAGCACAAATTATGCTCTCCAGATTTTGGGCACATGCCATCATTCCCGCAAATAGAGAGTGCAGGCTCAAAATCACCCCCTCTACACCCCGCTCCCCCACCCCCCACCCGCCCCCCCACCGACCCACCCCTAAGGTTCCAAAGCTTTTCCTGCCCTACTTGCATGGTAGCTGATGCAGCCTTGTCCCTGAGGTGCTAGCACACACATTGAGATGACCAAGACAGCTTTACTGTTATGTATCTTCTGGAGACCAGTGTGGGAGGATAAAGTATAAATGAGATGATTGACTCAAAGTGCTCCAATCACTTGCACCCCACCCCTGATTGAAATTGAGCTCTGCCTGATTAACATTGCACAGTGATGTTCTCTGGGAAGTGCACCCATCTCCAGCTCCTCAAAAACCATTAGGGAACTGGAGCTGGAGCTGGATGAACTTCAGATCTTTTGGGAGACAGAGGTGATAATAGATAAAAGCTTCAGGGATCTGTATACTCCAAAGAATGAAAACAAATGGGTGACGGTGAGAAGGACTGGGAGGAAGCAGCCAGTGCAGGGATCCCCTGTGGTCGTTCTCCTCAGCAACAAGTATACCACATTGGATACTGTTGAGGGGGAACGACCTACCAGTGGTAAGCCAGGGTGACCAGATTTCAAGCTCTGAGTCCGTCCCTGTGCCTCAGAAGAGAAGGGGGGAGAGCAGGAAAGCAATAGTAATTGGAGACGTGATTGTTAGAGGGACAGATAGGGGGTTCTGCGGCAGTAAAAGACACTCACGGGTGGTATGTTGCCTCCTGGGTGTAAGGGTCTGTGATGTCTCGGACCGTGTTTTCAAGATCCTTAAGGGGGAGGGGTATCAGTTGCAAGTCATGGTGCACATTGGTACCAACGGTGTAGATAGGAGAAGGAATGGGGATTTAAAACAGGAATTTAGGGAGCTAGGATGGAAACTGAGAGCCAGGACAAAGCATGTTGTCGTCTCTGGTTTGTTACTGGTGCCACATGCTAGTGAGTTGAGGAACAGGGAGAGAGTGCAGATTAATGCGTGGCTGCAGGGATGGTGTAAGAGAGAGGGTTTCATTTACATTGATAATTGGAGCACATTCTGGGGAAGGTGGGGTCTGTACAAATAGGACGGTTTGCACCTGAACCAAAGAGAGGAAAATTTGCTACAGCTCTTCGGGAAGGTGGTTTAAACTAATTTGTCAAGGGGGTGGGAAAATGAGCTGTAGTCCAAAGGCCAGTGTTGCGGGTCGTGAGATACTGAGGAAGGTATCGAAGTCGCAGGAGTATAAATGCAGACAGGATGGTGCATTGAAGTGTATCTACTTCAATGCAAGGAGCATCAGGAATATGGTAGGTGAGCTTGGAGCGTGGATTGGTACTTGGGAGTATGATGTTGTGGCCCTTGTGGAGACATGGTTAGAACAGGGACAGGAATGGTTGTTGGCAGTTCCGGGATATAGATGTTTCAGTAAGAGTAGGGAAAGTGGTAAAAGAGGTGGAGGAATAGCATTGTTAATCAAGGATGGTTTAACGGCTGCTGAAAGGCTTTTCGAGGGGAATCTGAACTACTGAGGTAATATGGGCAGAAGTTAGAAATAGGAAAGGATTGGTCACATTGTTAGGAGTTTTCTATAGGCCCCCAAATAGTAATAGAGATGTGGAGGAGGAAATGGCAAAGCAGATTATGGTTGGGGGTGGAGGTCATAGGGTAGTTATCATGCGTTACTTTAACTTTCCAAATATTGATTGGAACCTTTATAGGTCGAATAGTTTGAATGGGACACTTTTTGTACATTGTGTGCAGGACGGTTTCCTGACACAATATGTGGATAAGCCGATAAGAGGTGGGGCCACATTGGACTTGGTACTGGATAATGAACCGGGCCAAGCATTAGATTGTTTGTGGGAGAGCACTTTGGAGATAGTGACCACAATTCGGTGTCCTTCATTATTGCAACGGAGAGGGATAGGGTCACATGGCAGGGCAAGGTTCATAATTGGGGCAAGGGTAATTATGATGCAGTATTAGGCAAGAATTAAGGAGCATAAGATGGGAACAGAAACTGTCAGGTATGAACACAAACAAAAAGTGGAGCTTGTTCAAGGAACAAATACTGCGTGTCCTTGATAGGTATGTCCCTGTCAGGCAGGGAGGAAATGGCCGAGTGAGGGAACCATGGTTCACCAAGGAGTCACCAAGGGGAAAAAGGAAACGAATGTAAGGATGAAAAAACACTTGGGTCACTTGAGGCCTACAAGGTAGCTAGGAATGAGTTAAAAAAGGGCTTAGGAGAGCGAGGAGGGGGCATGAAAAGTCCTTGGTAGGTCAGATAAAGGAAAATCCCAAGTTTTTTTGCTCTTATGTGAGAAATAAAAGAATGACCAGGGTGAGGTTAGGACCAGTCAAGGATGGTAGTGGGAACTTGTGCATGGTGTCAGAAGAGATTAGAGAGGCATTGAATGAATACTTATCTTCAGTGTTCACTAAGGAGAAGGCCATGTTTTTGAGGATGAGAGTGTGATACAGGCTGATAGGATGGAGGAGATAAATGTTCTGAGGGAAGATGTATTAGCAATTTTGAAAAACCTGAGGGTCGACAAGTCAACTGGGCCAGATGGGATACATCCTAGGATACTTTGGGAGGCAAGGGATGAGATTATGGAGCCTATAGCTTTGATCTTTGGGTCCTCGTTGTACATGAGGATTGTACCAGCTTTGATCTTGGGCCCTCATTGTACACGGGCATTGTGCCAGAGGATTGGAGAGTGGCGAATGTTCTTCCTCTCTTCAAGAAAGAAGATAGGAATGACCCTGTTAATTATAAGCCAGCTGGTCTTACTTTGGTGGTCAGTACATTAATGGAAAGGATCCGGAGAGATAGGATTTATGGCCATTTGGAAAGATGCAGCTTAATCCGGGATAGTCAGCACAGTTTCATGAGAGGTAAGCCTTGCCTCACAAATTTGATTGAATTCTTTTGAAGGTAATTAAGTGTGCAGTCAAAGGTAGAACAACTGATGTCACATGCATGAATTTTAGTAAGGCGTTTGAAAGGTTCCCCATGGTAGGCTCATGAAGAAAGTAAGGAGGTATGGGATAGAAGGAAATTTGGCCGATTGGATAAGTAACTGGCTGTCTCATAGAAGACAGAGGGTGGTGGAGGAGGGAAAATTTTCAGACTGGAGGCCAGTTACCAACGGTGTACCACAGGGATCAGTGCTAGGTCCTCTGCTATTTGTGATATTTATCAATGAGTTGGAAGAGGGGGCTGAAGGGTGGGTTTGTAAATATGCTGATGACACCAAGATTGGTGAAGTAGTGGATGAGGTGGAGGGCTCTTGCAGGCTGCAAAGATAGGATGCCGAGCTGGGCAGAAAAGTGGCAGATGGAGTTTAACCCTGATAAGTGCGAGGTGATTCATTTTGATAGGACAAACTTGAATGCAGATTACAGGATCAACGGTAGGGTTCTGAAGAATGTGGAGGAACAGAGAGATCTTGGAGTTCATATCCACAGATCTCTGAAGGTTGCCACTCAAATGCATAGAGCCCATGAAGAAGGCTTGTAGTGTGTTAGCGTTTATTAACAGGGGGTTTGAATTTAAGAGCCATGGAGTTATGCTGCAAATATACAGGACCTTGGTGAGATCACATTTGGAATATTGTGTGCAGTTCTGGTCACCTCACTATAAGAAGGATGTGGAAGCATTGGAGAGAGTGCAGAGGAGATTTACCAGGATGCTGCCTGGTTTGGAGGGTAGGTCTTATGAGGAAATTGAAGGAGCTGGGGCTTTTCTCTTCAGAGCGGAGGAGAATGAGAGGTGACTTAATAGAGGTTTGTAAGACAATGAGGGGGATAGATAGAGTGGACGTGCAGAGGCTATTTCCTTGGGTGAACAAAGAACAAAGAACAAAGAACAAAAACAGCCCGGGAAACAGGCCCTTCGGCCCAACGAGCCCGCGCCGCCATCTTAAAATCACCAGTCCCCCCCTCCACCCATGACCCTTATCTAATGTTTTATGGCCATCCACATTGAGGGAAACTGATTTAGGGACAATTTATTCCTGCCAATCAGCCTAATAGCACATCTTTGGGGTGTGGGAGGAAACCGGAGCACCTGGAGAAAACCCACGCAAGCACGGGGAGAATGCGCAAACTCCCACAGACACTGGCCCAAATCCATGTGTCTGCACAGCAATCAGTGATAGTCACTGATCTGTCGTCTTGCCCAGTATCTGGTGCAGTTTAAGCACACACTAGCGACATGAAGCACTAGGCCAATCTCGAACAACCAAGAGCAGTTCAAGTACGACCCATCGCATGTGTGCCCCTCGTTGGACACAAGGCGGACCGACTTAAAACCTGTGAATGAAAAAGAGAAAAAAAAACATTATTATTGTATCATATCCTTACCATATCATATCATACCTTACCAGGGACGCCCCAATGCTTATTTAAACAATCTCCTATATCCACCCATCTCCAACCCACTCATGTGCCTGTCGAAGTTACTCTTGAACAACTCTAGCGTGTTTGCCTCCACCACCTTACTTTGCAGAGCATTCCATACCCCCACTACCCTCTGTGTGAAAAACCTCCCTCTAATTTCTGTGTTATACCTCTCCCCCCCCCCCCATATCTTAAGCCCATGGCCCCTTGTCCTGTGTGTCTCTATCATAGGAAATAGCTTACCTCTGTTTACTCTATCTATACCCTTCATAATCTTATATACCTCTATTAGATCCCCCCTCAGTCGCCATCTTTCAAGGGAAAAGAGCGCCAATTTATTCAATCTCTCCTCATACCCCAGTCCTTCCATACCAGGCAACATCCTGGTAAACCTCCTCTGCACTCTCTCCAGAGTCTTCACGTCCTTCCGGTAGTAAGGCGACCAGAACTGGACGCAGTACTCTAAATGCGGCCTAACCAACGTTCTGTACAACTGCAACATTAGACTCCAGCTCGTATATTCTATACCCCTTCCTGTGAAGGCTAACATACCATAGGCTTTCTTCACCACACTCTCCACTTGCACTGCCACCTTCAAAGACTTATGCACTTGCACCCCCAGGTCTCGTTGCGATTCTATACTCCTTATGGCCTTTCCCTTTATCATACAACTCCCCCCTACATTATTCCGGCCAAAATGCATCACCTCACATTTATCCGGATTAAACTCCATTTACCATGTATCTGCCCAATATACCAGCCTATCAATACCCTGTTGTATTGCCAGACACTGCTCCTCACTGCCCACCAATCCAGCCATCTTGGTGTCATCAGCAAATTTGCTGATCACATTACCTACTCCCTCTTCCAAATCATTTATATACACTACAAAAAGAAGAGGTCCCAGTACTGAGCCCTGCGGCACACCACTAGTGACAGACCTCCAGCTAGAAAAGGACCCCTCCACTACTACTCTCTGACTCCTCTTTGCAAGCCAGTTCTCTACCCATCTAGATACCTGACCACATATCCCATGAGCTTTAATCTTCTCTACCAACCTACCATGAGGGATTTTGTCAAACGCCTTACTGAAATCCATATAGACGACATCTATATAGTGGATATAGCTGTGACTAGGGGGCACAACTTTAAGGTTCATGATGGGAGATATAGGAGGGATGTCCGAGATAGATTCTTTACTCAGAGAGTGGTTGGGGTGTGGAATGCACTGCCTGCTGTGATAGTGGAGTAAGACACTTTAGGAACTTTCAAGCCGTTATTGGATAGGCACGTGGAGGACACCAGAATGTTAGGGAGTGGGTAGCTTGATCTTGGGATTGGGCATAGCTCGGCACAACATCGAGGACCAAAGGACCTGCACTGTGCTGTACTGTTCTATGTTCTATGTTCTTGTGGACAATGATGTCAGCCACTTGGTGTAGAAAATGCCTGCACTCCTCAACTCTGGCTGCAGTACTGGTCAGTGTCCAGGAGTGGAGGCTTGCATAAGTACCACCGCTCAATGATGTCCTTTTGGACAAGATCGGCAAAAAGCAGGAGCAGACCAAACATACAGACTCAGCAGTGTGGTGTTTATCACAACAAAACTGACACAGTACTATGGCAGGTAGCCTATGCATGTTGCACTCACTTTGAAGTCACAAGCCAACTGAAGGCCAACTTAGGAATGCAGTTCCTTTTCAAATGGATTTGAAGCTGGTGTAATTTCCTGCTGTTGTCATGAAAAATTGGAAGCACTAATGAGATTCCGGCAAACAACTGTAAGATGTTGAAGAATGCAAATGATCCTTAGGCCACGAGGCAACAGGATGACAGCACTGGCTGTATCCCACCACTGGAAGAATTACAAACAATTTTCACGCTACTGGATTCTCTACACCCACCTACAATGAAATCACCATTGGCTGGATGGGAAAATTCTGCCCACCTTCTTATTGTTGTTAAAAATTAGATAAGCATACTAGATAATGATGTATTACTGACATCAGTCAATGCATTAGGCTTGAGAGAGAGAGAGAGAGAGAGAGGGGTTGATACATTATACCCAGGAATAATATGTCTACATAGGAACTTGTTTTGATGTGGAATAAACAAGTGTCAAGCAGATATCAGGGTATGACTACAGCCTGTCTCACAATCAAATGCCACTTCTGAGATCCACATCTTAGAATATACTTGTATTCCTAGCACCAAAGGACTGTTCAGAGGTTTACCTAAATTAAGCTGCAGGTCTCTTTAAATACCCGTACATTAGAGTTGTTACATTAGTGTTTGCATGGTTTTTCTCTGGGCAGCTTAAAAATTATCAAATCAAATGGGACGGCATGTGGCACAATGGTTAGCACTGCTACCTCACAGCACTGGGTTCAATTCACACCTTGGATGACAGCCTACATGGAGTTTGTATGTTCTCTCTGTGTCTGCATGGGGTTCTCTGAGTGCTCTGATTTCCTCCCACAGTCCAAAGATGTGCAGATTAGGTGGATTGGCCATGCTAACTTGCCCCTTTGTGTCCCAAGATGTGTAGGTTAGGTTAAATATGAGGTTATGGGGATAGGGTGGGATGGTCTCAGAGTCAGTGCAGACTCGATGGCCTGAATGCCCTGTTTCTGCACTGTAAGGATTATATGATTCTATGAAATGCTTCCAAACATAAATTTCCTAAAAAGATTCTATTTAAGATATTGGAATTCAATTTAATTATTTTAATGATCCCAGCATTCAGGCAGCCACCTGAGTTACAAAAGGAGTTCCTATCCAGCATAATGGCAGCCATATTGTGCATCCTTCTATTGTGGCATGTCCCATTGTGGAACTGATACAATGATGCCAATTTGTTGCCTAACATAATAATCCAATTTCTACTCATGTGGTTGTTTGACAGTAAGAGAAAAAAAGTCCCCAAATAATTGCCTCTTTTTTGTAATTCATTATGAATTTCTATTGTTAGTGAGTAAGCTAACATGTTATTTGTTTTCATAGTATTGAATTCAGCTGATTTGTATAGCGGCTTTTTGTACAGGAGATTTGATGTCCTCAGTGAGGTGTTATTTTCCCTCATTATTTAGGAAAAACCGCCTCATCTTCAGACTCACCTGGATAGCTCTCTTGATAGCGTCCGAACTATATCCACCTTGCACATAAATATTTCCCGCACGTTTGGAACAGTCATCAAAGTATTGATCTACCAAAACAAGACAGAAATGACATCCTCAGTAACTAATGTGCTTGTTAACTCATGCCTTAGGAAATTCAACTATTAACTGAGGTATATAGGAGATATTTCTTCTTTGACTAATGGCGTGATCTCTTGCAGTGGCAGAATTTCAGGGGGAAATTTATTCCTTCAAATCTATTTTGACTATTGCTATTTGATTCCTAAATTGTAAGGATTTTGAAAAAGTCAAAATTTCCACCAGTGCATTTTATAATCTAACATATATATTCCTTTTTGTACAGCACTCTCAGGTCTTTTCTTGTTGATCATTTATCTTTCTTAGTATGGGCTTTGCTGACATTTTCCTATTTATCCCAGGCTTCTATCTCCTAGGACCTCCATCTAGCCGGAGAAAATCTCTCAAGCTGCTATTTTGTTTAACTGTAGAGCTCGACAATTCAGATCTCTGTTGCCCTAATTCATTTCCACCTGACTAAAGGTTCTCATTAAATCTCTAATGTCTAAATCTACTGAAGCATTTATTTATAGCATTCTGAGTCACATGAAGATGATGGCTGCAATGCCATAAAAAGTTTACTGACCTCATGCAGGTGATCAATGTCAGTGAATGCATCTTCACATTATAGTCAGAATTCTGTGCTCTCTTATGCCCCAGTACTGCTGCCGGCGAGAAAAGAAAATTTGGTGCTCAGCCAAATCTCCATTCACAGCAGTGGGACAGATAATCACAGCCATGGGCGAGGTTGGACAATTCTGGCCGATATCTCCAACCCACTGCAATACCAACCCCTCATGCTGCTCAGTGCACCAAATCCCCATTACTCATCCATTAGCTGTCCCTGACATTTAGGAATCATGTTTAACGTACCTCACACATTCCAATGTTGTCAGCCTCACACACACCACTCACTAGTTCCACAGATCTCCAACCATTCAGCTGTGGTACGCATGTCACCCAAACAGAGTGCAACACAATTGCTGACAATCTTCACTCGCTTCACAGGAGAGAGTGGCATACAATACAATGGAATAGTGCAGAACTGGTGGGAGTCAAAGATGCCTGCCTCGTATATGTCTGGAGGAGTGGTTTCTCCATATCACAGAACATTGTAAACAGCATCCAGTTTAATGAGAACATTAATGGTGACAGCATGTTCCTGCTACATTCCCAACATAATCTCACCCTGCTATTTGGCATGATGTGGAAGCAGCTGGCGATGTGACCGTGGATCTCCTGCTTTCCATGCCATCCCTCCTCCTCCACACCAACCTTCCACTCTCTGATTTTCAGCTTTCAGCCACCTAAGAACTGTCACCTGACCAGACGCACCACACCTGGGGGGAACAGAGAGGACAACAGCACAGCACTAATGATCTCACAGATACAGAAACATAGAAACACAGAAGATAGGAGCAGGAGGAGGCCATTCAGCCCTTTGAGCCATTCATCACGATCATGGCTGATCGTCCAACTCAATAGCCTAATCGTGCTTTCTCCCATAACTTTTGATCCCATTCACCCCAAGCGCTATGACTAGCTGCCTCTTGAATACGTTCAATGTTTTGGCATCAACCACTTCTTTCAGTAATGAATTCCACAGGCTCATCACTCTTTGGGAGAAGAAATGTCTTCTCATCTCTGTCCTAAATGGTCCACCCCGAATCCTCAGACAGTGACTCCTGGTTCTGGACACCCCCAGATTCTGAAACATCCTCCCTGCAACTACCCCATCTAGTCCTGTTAGAATTTTATAAGTCTCCATGAGATCTCCCCCTCATTCATCTGAACTCCAGCGAAAACAATTTTAACCTAGTCAATCTCCCCTCATACAACAATCCTGCCATCCCCAGAATCAGCCTGGTAAACCTTCACTGCGCTGCCTTGAGAGCAAGAACATCCTTCCTCAGAAAAGAAGACCAAAATTGCACACAATATTTGAAGCGTGGCTTCACTAAGGGCCTGTATTGCAACAACACATCTCTGCTCCTGTACTGCACGTTATTTAAAGGCAGGTACAAAGGCAGAAACAGCACCTGTTTAGAGAACATTTAGAGAACAGTGGGCTGCGTTTTTAATTTTCCAAGCAAGTTAACCCTCTCCCCCCTTCCCACCCACTTAGTTTAAAGCCCTATCTACAACCCTAGTTATATGATTCGCCAGGACTCTGATCCTAGCACGATTCAGGTGATTTCATTGCATTAGTGAACTTGGTCTATAGATTCATAGATACTGGAAGAAATACTGGAGCATAAGCTATGGAAAGAAATTTCACTCTTGTGAGTCAAATAGTTTGGAAATGGAGGTGACATCCGAGTGACACTGATTATCTGAATATGACTATCCAGCAGAACATCTGCCCTGACCTCAGTCGCTCCACTGTATTTCTGATTCAAGCAAGTATTACCTTTGAAAAACCAATGAACCAGTTATAGATGCAGACTGCAGAGCTGACACAGAAGTATATTTTAACACCATGTGAATCAACACATATTTTGTAAAATCTGGCAGATGTGACAATATTACTGCAGCATTGGAGCAGCAGGCTTGAAATTCACTTTGCTAGAAAAACCTCACTCCAGCTGAGTTTCAGTTGGAAACTGGGTTCAGAAGGCACAACTACGAATTTTATTTTCTTCCCATTGGACCTTGGTCAATTATCCACCAACCGCTGAAATGGAAAATAAATATGCATATTGTTATAGAAGACTACAGTTTTGTGAAAATTGCTATTTAACATATAAAGGTTACTGAAAGTCAGGTGATAATCAAGCACAAGCTCTTTGAACCACACAAATGTTGACATTTCGAAGCAAACCTTAGGGAGCCCATAAACAAATGCTTGGAAAATAGACATTTTGTTCCAAGATTATGAACAGTTGGATCTCTGGCCTAGTTTTATATTCCACTGCAGTTCAGTTCAGATATTTCTGAAATACATTTGATTCTCATAATCATGTGTTAAAGTTATAGTGACCTGAAACAAAATTCAGGTACAGAACTAAAGGTCCCTAAAGCTTCTTTCATTCTGAGGTTGAGCTACAGCGGCCAAGATCCTAGACATTAGATATTGGTCCATAACTTCATTGGAGTGGCAGTCAGCTATGAGCTGACACACGGTGGCAACTTACTTTGCTCGAACTTCCTGATTCAGGCCAGGTGAGACGGGAGAACTGAAATACATCCCCGGCTCCAGCAGCATAGTGTAAAAGGAGCAGAGCATATGAGGACATGGCCCTTTTTACAGCACTGGCTGCCATAAAACAGGCAAACTGAAGGCCCCATTGAAAGGGAGAAGGTAAGTTTCTAAGGTAAGTGAATAGGATACGGGGTTCAGGCAGCAGTAGTGGAGGAACTGGCCCTGGGGGAGGACAGGTACAAACATGGAGGGGGGGCGGAATCTGGACGTTGGAGGGGTTTTGGGGGAGGGGGGTTCAGACATCAGGGGTGGGATGTTCAAAGATTGGGAAGGCTGGGGAGGGAAGCCTGGACCAATGCAATGGGTGGGTGGCCACTCATCATGGACTGACAGATCCACTTATATGCTGGGGCGTGGGGAGGGGAGGCTGTGAGCTTATTTCTGTTAAGGGCAGGTCTAATTTGAAACACTCACCAATTTTTACAGATGCACGATAGAAAGTACCCTTTCCGGATGCATCACAACTTGGTATGGCTCCTACTCTGACCAAGACTGCAAGAAACTACAAAGGGTTGTGAATGTAGCCCAGTCCATCACATAAACCAACCTCCCATCCAATGACACTGTCTACACTTCCTGCTGCCTCAGAAAAGCAGCCAGTATAATCACACACCTCCTTCTTTCGGGCGACAGGTATAAAAGTGATGGATAATGCAGTGCTTGAACTTCACTTTATTGCTGCCCACCTTACTGTCAATGCAGGAGCAGTCAACTTCCTCCCTGGCCAGCTGGAGGGCTCTTCCTTCAAATTCCGTGAGGATTTTCATCTCAGACATTTCTCTGCCCATCTGAGATTTCTCCGTCTTATTGTGAGCCAGTTTGTCCTGCAGGAAAACAGATGGAAAGAATGTGAACAGGATGGATGCCAGAGCAGATGGTAAGGATGTCTGGCATGTGTGGGTGGTGAGTGCGAGCAGTGAGATGACACGGGGAAGATGAAGATACATGTGGGAGAAGAGTGGTGGTGTCCTTTGAGCTGGAATTAAGTGACTCACTGTGGATGTGTGATAGCTGTGTGAGAGTGTGAGCTGAAAGTGATGAGTGACTTCCCTTAGCAGGACAGAGGAGATCATTCACCCTTTTCAGACACTGAATGCATGTCCTACTCTGTAATGCATTGGTGCTGACCACCGAAGCCATTATCTCCCATGCTTGGTTGGTGTCCTGGCTCACTGATCTCTTCCCTGTGCGTGGATAGAAGATGTCATGCTGCTCTTCCACAGCATCAAGCAGTCTGTTGAGAAAAGCATTGGAGAGCTTTGAAATAGCCTTCCTTACAGCCATCAGTTATCTCTACCAAGTACAAGTGGCTGATGAGGACTGGTGTGGCATTTGAATGGATCATCTCCATCATTAACACACTGAGGTGATGGCAGGGTGGGTGAATCAGAGGCACATGCACAGTGAGCTAGCACAAATCTTGTGGTCTGTTTTTATTCTCTAACTGCCATACAATGTGATGCAAAAACTCACCATAACCACCAGCACACTGAAAGCTGCTTTTCCTGCCCACCATCAGCCTTTACTAAATTTAGGGAAAATTCTGTCCCATCAGTGATAAACCAGTAGAACCATTCAAAGTTAGTGATTTAAATTATTTTATCTGATGGTTCCCAACCCAGTGCAATTGTCCAGAAGGAGTCAGCCCTTCTGAACAATTGCTGGGTAAACCCTTACCTGGGAACTTCCAAGAGGGATTCCCCAGTGCATACTTAGGGTACCCCCCAAATCTGACACTGGGGAGGCAGAAAGTTATGGTCCAATGTTGGTTTAACAGTTCTTCTAAAGTTATTCTTTGCCTTCACCTAATTTCTAAATTCCCTTTTTAAAGCAGAAAGCTGAAATATGCAAAGTGAAAATAGTACTTGCACCGTTAATTCCACAATGTTCATAGACAATTTACAGTGTGTTTCAACTTAGGTTCAGGGTCCACATGAGGTTTCTTTAGTGTTTGCCTGTTATCTTGATAATGCTACCATAGACTGTTATTTGTAAAAACCATTTTTGTTTATTTACAGATCTCAGTATTCTACACAAGATGGTTCTTCTGCTTCCCACCAGATGTCTGTCCCTTAGTTATGTGACATCACAACATAGTTACAGTAGTAGTTATATCAGTATCAGATGCTCCTGGTGTTAACCCTTTACTCTACATCTCTCCACAAATATTTACAGCATCTACATGTGGTTGATTCTTAAAACACCCTCTGAAACTCAGTTCAAAGGCAATTAGAGATGGATAATAAACACTGGTCCAGCCAGTGATGCTCACATCCCATGAATGAATAAAAATAAATGCTCTTGCATCTATCGCAAAGTCTCACGATGCACAGGGTTGGTCTCGACAGTGCCTTGGCCAATCTCTCTCATCTGGTTCTGATTTTATTTCAAGGATGAGGATAACTTCAGTCTCCTGTCATTCAATATATGTGCCTTCCACTTGGCTGGTTGTAGAGTTTCTATTTGTTTCTAGTTTTGTGTCTCCACCCAGGTCTAAATGTTCCATTGGTTTCCATCCCAATGATATCAAGGCTCTTCACTTCCTCCTCATATTTCCCTAGTCTGCCTTAATTCTGTAAGATCTCAGCTGTGGAGCTTTTTCTGTTACTGCAATCTTCCTGTTGATCTCATCGTCACACTCTCTCCCCAGACTGTTGCATTTTCAAATGTTATGCTCTGTGCCTGAGGTTGAAACTATAAGCTTGACTGTCTCTTTGTTACTCCTCACACTTTCTCACTATCATCCGAGATTATAGATTGTGATGTTTTTGTGAATGTAGGTGTTGTGTCTTCCCAGCAGTTGTTCTGATGGTGAAAACGCTTTTATCAGTGGTGATGTATATCTGCTTGATTGAGAAACTGGCTCCTTGTACTACATATGGTGAGTTGCTGAACTGGAGATGCAACTCCCCCAGAGAATTTAAATGTTGGATCATGGTAAATGTGTATTCATCTTCGTTCAAAGCACCTCAGGGAAGTATGATTTGGCCAACAATTTTCATCTCAAGTAATGACCTTATGTATGTCATGGCAAGCAATGTTTTTGTTGCTGATGCCACCACCCTTGAGAAAGTAATTAACTTTTAACAGAAGACAAGTGATGACTGAATTACTGCAGGAACTACTCCACATGGGCTAATGTTGCCAGCTTTTTTTCTTAACCTGCACTAGCAATTAACATGCTGGTGAGCATGTGCTGTAAGAATACCTGGCTGCTGTGCCAGTTAGTCGCTTTCTTTATTGTCAGGTGCTGAGTGGATTAAGTAAGAAGGGGGCACAGAAGTGAAATTCATATCTTTCTAAGATGGCAATTAAGGTGTCAATGAGTTCAATAACAAGTATATCAATTCAGCTATATTTTCTGCATTTCTAATTTCTCACTTAGAATAAACATACACTTGGCAGAGATGATACCCTTTTTAAAAAGGAGACAATTTTATTTACCATCAGCTTTTGAATGCAGAAGCACTGTGTACCATCAGTTATGATATCGAATATCATCCCATTAATAAGATGTATGGCTGTGTTACACGTCTACTATTTAATTAAAATGATGCGACATTCAATCTATCAATTATCTATTAATAATGGTGGGAAATCACAAGACTCTCAAGTCACCTGCTGCTGTGAGTGATGCTTATTCCTGCAGTCAACTTCAGTTGCTGAACATATATATTCAAATATTATATTTACACAACATTAATTTTCAGATACTTGTGGATATCCCATGGTGTTACTTGGTGTAAGTTGGAATATGTGGGGATAACTTTCAACTTTGGCCAAGATCTCAAACTGGGAGGGTGGAAAAGGGGTTGGCTGTGTGTTGTACACCTCACTCCAATCTTTTCTTTCATCTACCCTAATTACAAGACCTGGATCACTACTGGGAAGTGATGTCCAAGCATACCCCTGCAAGGACAAAGTTTACATTGAGTGTAATCTACTCACCCACTTTGACCAGGAATTTACCAATCCCTGGGAAACAGCTGACCTGGTAACCTTGCTGGGAGTCACATCTCACAACATGGCCCAACACTTTGCCAGCAAAAGGAGCTGATGCTGATCTGCTACTCACACTAAGGAAACAAGTAACCAATTCACATAATTAAAAACCCAATCGGGAGCCTCTTCAATAGCCCAAAGAAGGGATCACAGATAGGGAAGACAGCCATGGGAGTTTCAATGATCTCCTAGGAAGGGTTTCCATCACCTCCCCCAGTGGCCTGCACCCACTCTCCACCATCGATTTTTAAATGTTTCTGTAAACTTACCTGGTCCATCTGCTGGAGTCTACTACCTGCCTCAGCAGGGAACCCCTCTCAGAGCTTTCACTGGATGGTAGGCTGACAGACAGCCATGTAGAAGGCCATCTATAGAAAAACTGCACATAGGTCCCAGTGTCAGCTCAGGGCCTGTTTTTCTCCCAGATGTTACAGCCTCAATACCTATGGCAAAATCTCAGCCTTTGTCTCAGGTACAAATGATGTTGGCATCTTTTCTTACAGATCTTAATCTTATTCCATGACTCTTATAGCTGCTTGTAATGATTAAGTTGGAGTGACTCCAGAGACCCTTAAAAATGGCAGGCATTACCATAGGAAGAAGTCCTACCTCCTATTTCTGGCTGATGAAATGTTTGCTGGTAAGGAAAAAGAAATTACACGTGGATTGCACAAACATAAAGCTCAAACCTGCTGGGCCTTTTGAAAATAGCGATGAGTTTAAACAGATCTTACTTTCTCCATTAGAACAATTTCAATATGCAAAATAGAAGACAAATTTATGGAGGAGATGTTAGTGTCATAATCTGAAGTTATTTAAATCCTTAAAAAATATAAATAAATTTGGTTGCAGATGCCAATTAGAATATAAAAACAAATACATTGCTGGAGTGCATTGATAGGCCATGTGGTGAAGCTTGGAAAGAAAAACATCTGTTCCAACAGTTTCAATTGTTGACATTCCAAAGGCTGTTATTACAACTGATGGGGTGACACGTGGCACAGTGGTTAGCACTGCTGCGTCATAGCACGAGGGACATGTGTTTGATTCCTGGCTTGGGTCATTGTCTCTGAGGAGTCCACACATTCTCCCTATGTCTGCATGGGTTTCCTCCGGGCACTTCAGTTTCACCCTACAATCCGGAAGATGTGCTGGTTAGGTGGATTGGCCATGCTAAATTCTCCCACAGTGCACCCAAACAGGTGCCAGAGTGTGGTGAGGGACCCATGTATGATTCCTCGTTTGGGTCATTGTCTGTGCGGAGCCCACACATTCTCCCCATGCCTGCATAGGTTTCCTTCGGGCACTCCAGTTCCCTCCTACAGTCCAAAAGATGTGCTGGTTAGGTGGATTGGCCATGCTAAATTCTCCCTCAATGCACCCAAACAGGTGCCAGAGTATGGCAACAAGGGGATTTTCACAGTAACTTCATTACAGTGTTACTGTAAGCCCACCTCTGACTAATAAATAAACTTGAAGACTTTGAGTGAATTATGAATGTTTGGCTGAGTTTCAAAAGGCCCAGAACTACATCTCATCAAGAGGGCTGAGTTCACATTTTTATTGTACGTTTTAAGAGGCTGTTAAAGGATTAGTTATCTTTGATATGATCACTATGTTTTTTTTTACAACAGATAGACACCTCTTGAGGTGATCTAAATTAATTGAATGGGCTTTATAATTAGAGGTCCTTTGTATCAAGCGAATATGATTGAGCATTCTATTAGATTATTAGAATTTTTTTTCGTCACCACACAGCTTCCAAGGTCTGCGTGTAGTTTATACTGGGTGAATGGGAGTGAAGGACGCATGGGGATATGTGGTGCATGGCAATAGCATGGCAGTATGAGGATGTATGGAGGTGACATGGAGGGGGCATGGGTGTTGTGAGGTGGCATGGAGGATGCATGCGGTTGGTTAGTGTGTGATGTGCGAGATAAAGGGCATGACAAACTTTTATAAAAATGGGCGGAAGATTCAGATAACTGTGAGGCAGGCTTTCTAACCTGTCTGCTGCAGTACTCACCTGTCCACATGGCTACCTCCAAACTGCTTCTGGCAGGCCTGAATCATGATGTGGATGTGCCGGCTTTGGATCAATCATGCACCTGAATCCCTGGAGCAAATATTGCATGTGATTAGAAAGTTATTTGGAAGGCAAATGGAATATTGGCATTTATTGCAAGAGAAATGGAATAAAACAATAGGGATGATTTGTTACAGGGATATCGGATATTCATAAGACTGCCTCTGGAGTACTGTGTCCAATATTAGTCTTGTTATCTAAGAGCAAATATTATAGTTTTATTAAAAACAATTCCGAGAAGCTTTACTGGACTTATATCTGTGACGGGAGAATTACCTTATGAGGAAGGATAGGCTGGGCCTGTATTCACTGGAGTTTAGAAGAATGAGAGTTGAACTTATGGAAACATAAGCAGGGATTTGACAGGATGGATGCTACAAAGCTTTTTCAACTGTGGGAGAAACTGGAATTTGGGAACACTGTTTAAAAATAATGCATCTTCCCCATTTAAGACAGGAGGAGAAGAGTTTTTTTTCTCAGGCCACGTAAACTTTGTTCCCCAGAGGGTGGTAGAGCTAGGTCAATGTATATTTTTAAGGCAGAGGATAAATAAATTCTTGGTTAATGAGGGAATTAAGGATTATGGGTGATGGGCAGAATGGAGGGCTGAGACTACAGTCAGATCAGCTGTGACTTTATTGAAAGGGGAAGCAGGCACGACAGATTGTATGGCCTACTCCTCCTTGTTTGCATGTATGGACTTATATTGGGCCTTTATATTGAGTTAAGTCTATCTAATTGGGAAATTTACCAAGTCAAGCTACCCACCTTGGAAATGAAAATCCAGCCCATATTTTTAGTGGAAGCCTGTTGAATTCAGGTGGCCATATGCTTTCCTATTCATTCAACATTGCTGTAACCAGGGCTGAAGAAGGTTCTCTCCTAAATTACAGCCTTTGCCTCACTTTCTTCAACTAATCTCAGTTTCTAGGAATTGCCTTCAAAGAAATTGTAACAGCTGGCTTGGAAAATAGAAATATGTCCTTGTGACCCTCTGCCGCTGGTCACAGACCACCTGAACATAGATGGAGTGTAGCGTATGAATATCTGGATGGCTACATGGGTGTTATTAATAAGGCCCCAAGCCTTGGGGTATTTTGTGATACAGATTTGCAGTGACTTCTCACAGTCTGCCATTTCTTTATGGTGGAAGGAACAAAGCTGTTCTCCCTGGTGAACAATGCATCAGTGACTTTGCCTTGTGTATTCACCTACTGCAAAGTGACTAATGTTGTGCCGATCCCTTGAGGTGCCACACAAGGTGCTGAAGGCATAGACTGCAGGGTTGTATGGTCACCTTCACAGCTACTGACAAATGCTTTCCTGTTGTCTTCAAATTGGTCCAGCAGGTAGAAAAACTCTACCACTGCATCTGTGGTGAAGAGAATTCTGCAAAGGCAGTTGACCTAAGATATCTCCAAAAGGGTGTTCTACACTTGCACGGGTGAGGGATGTACATCTCACATTCACCCTCTCATTTCCATTCACCTCAAAAAGATCTGCAGAGAGAAAACAAGTTTGAAGCTTCTTAATATTCCTTTCTATTACTCCTGCCAAGCTGTGGCTGCCCTTTAACATCCAGTTTGTATGATAGAGACAGCTGACAAAGAACAAAGAACAACCCAGCACGGGAAACAGGCCCTTCGGCCCAACGAGCCCGCGCCGCCGCATCACCCTACACCTATTCTACCCTGCATGTCTACGAATGGGACCCTACTCAGTCAGATTCAGGGAAGAAATAGTGTCAATTTGGTAAAAACCGATTAGCCTAAGAGCACATCTTTGGGGTGTGGGAGGAAACCGGAGCGCCCGGAGGAAACCCACGCAACCACAGGGAGAATGCGCAAACTCCCACAGACACAGGCCCAAATCCATGTGTCTGCACAGCCAGCAGTGCTAGTCACTGAGCTGTTGCGGCGCCCGTCTACCGGTCCAGGATCAAGCACACACACCGACATGAAGTACTAGACCACCCAGTGCATTCCCATTTGTGAAGTATGATGATCCCGACAGGTCATTGATACAAATTTCTGTCCAGGTTTTATCAACAGGCTCAAAGGATTCTGACATCAGAGCAATGGACGGCAGCAATCTTCAGAATTTCCCCCCTGAAAATATCTCATCATTTGGACAACTGATGTTTTTCAGATCTGTGTTGGGGCTTGGCATCACACATAAAATTCCTTTTTAACATGGATTATTTAGGGTAACCATGCAGATTCCCTGCCCATGAATCAGCGAGGAGGAAAAGGCAGGACTGGAAGAGGGTGAGGTCTGTGGTCTGGTACCAATTGTTGATCTCACCAGAATGTTATAACATCTAACCAACTGACGACTGGCCGGAGGAGAGGGCTGACAATTCAGTGGCTTGAGGCAGTGACTGCGTTGCGGTTCTAATTTAAGCTGACACAGTCGGATATTCTGGTGCTCTGTTTAAAGGGCCACCTGCAACTGAATGCTGCCTCACATCTCCTTCCACATCTGCCTCCAGACCTGTTTCCCTATCATCCTATTCAGAGTCTCCAGCCAGCACTGCGGCCCTGCAATTGGAAAAAAGATCGAGATGCTAGTGAAGCAGGCATAGTGGAGGTCTGAGGAACAAGGTGCACAGTGTTTGGCATTGCAGCATCACAGAGCCGGGTTCAATTCCCAGATTGGGTCCCTGTCTGTGTGGAGTCTGCACATTCTCTCCATGTCTGTATGGGTTTCCTTCAGATGTTGCGGTTTCCTCCCACAGTCCAAATGACATACTGGTTGGGTGCATTGGCCATGCTAAGTTCTTCCTCAGTGTACCCAAACAGTTGCCAGTGTAGAACCTGGGGGAAAATCCTCTTGTCTCCATACTCCACCGTCTGTTTGGGTACACTGAGGGAATATTTAACACGGCCAATGCACCGAACCAGCATGCCTTTCAGACTCTGCATAGGCAATGACCCAAGCCGGGAATCAAACCCTTGTCCTTGGCGCTGCGAAGTTAGCACCACTGTGCAAACATGTAACCCTTTTGAGCCATTCAGATGTTCTAGAGCTGGTAGGAAATCATGACGGCCATCGCATCACACTGGTGGCCTGGCAGGAGCTGATTGCAAGAGGGTGAGTAAGTACCCGATGTCGACTGGGAGTGCTTGTGTTCACTGCTTTATGTGAACCCATCTAAATACCAGTTGATTCTGGAAGCTTCTATCAGGAAGGGTTAATCCTATTGATCCTTCTGTTCATTCATGCAGGTCATCCACAAGGACAGAAAACTATCATCTTCAGGCAACATTCGTCACTCTGAGAAGAAGGAAGGAATCTCTGAGCGTGTGTATTCACATAATTTCCTCACATCTTCCAGCAGCGCAGGTACTTTCATGTCAGTCGGTACGCATTCACGAGTAGATTCAAGATCACAACCTGGTTTCAGTGAGCACCACATGCTTCCAGCTGTGAGGCTATGATAATCCAGGCCACTGACAGTTAGGGCTCTGTGGGAGGCCAGACCCATACAAAGCTCCAGCTTGCTGTCATGCCTCTGGAGTTGTCAGGTTGTCATAATAATAGTAGAGGGCCATGTATTTTGCAGGAGTCCCTCAGCATGCTGGGATCCTGCAGTCCCCAGGCAGCCACAGATCAGCAGCCTGACTCCACAGCAGCTGACAGCAAACAGCATGTAGCAGCGCTTGTAAAAGAATTAAGAAAACACATTGGATGCACCCAGGTGATTAGATAGTTAAAGAGTTGCAGCTTGTGTCTGATTTTGCTTTCTCCACATTTCCATAGATTTCTGGGGGCCTTGTGGAAGTGCAAGAGTATTGTGGCTCATTCCATGGACTGTCTGGGAGGGATCATGCCATGCTGGTCATCATTTGGACAATCCAGAATCTGTTACTGGGCAAAGGAGCCTTTACTGCAACCAAGGTGAATGGTAATAGTGGAGGGTGGAGTTGGAGCTTTATTTGGCAGGAAGGATCTGAATTATGTTTGTATGAATGTGTCTCGAGTCTATGCCGACATCTTGTTTGTCTCGATTTGGCCTCTTATGTCTTTCCGGATGCTGCAGCCTCTTATCCTCCTGAGAAAAGCTGTCAAGAACTCATAGGTGATTTCAAGGTAGCTTATTAAGAAGCAATGGTTTAAAAATGACACAAAACCTAAATGGATAGGGGAAGTATGATGTATAATCTGGGGAAAACAAAGTTGCTGATCTCCATGGCTGATTATGGCAATCTCTTTAGTACTGCTATTGACCCTGGATCAGACAAATTGATGGATGAAATGGATGCCCATAGCTGCTTGTCTACTTCTCTCTTTGTTCTTTGCTTCCTCAAGTCAGTCAAGGTATCAGGAAGCTCTTCATCTACTTCTAGTTGAGGGTTAGAAGTGATAGTTTCTTCTGTTTTCTTCAGTTTCTTCATCTACTTCTAGTTGAGGGTCAGAAGTGACAGTTTCTTCTGTTTTCTTCAGTTTTAAAAGAACAAAAGAACAACACAGCACGGGAAACAGGCCCTTCGGCCCAACGAGCCCGCGCCGCCGTCCCATTGTCTCAGTGACCTATTCATGATTTTAGTCTACGCCTAATGTGCGAGGATCAGGGAGGTCCAATATAGGGACAATTTGTTACCCAATCAATCAGCCTAAAAGCGCATCTTTGGGATGTGGGAGGAAACTGGTGCACCCGGAGGAAACCCACGCAACCACGGGGAGAACGCGCAAACTCCCACAGACACAGGCCCAAATCCATGTGTCCGCACAGCAACAGAGATAGTCTCTGAGCTGTCATGTTGCCCTCGAGATGGTCCAGTTTAAGCACACTAACGACATGAAGCAATAGGCAACTCCCGAAGCAACATCCAAGAGCAGCCCACTACAACCTGCCGCATGTATGCCCCTTGCTGGTCAACAAGGTGGACTTAAATGCCTGTGGAGACAAAAATTCATTATTAAACAGGCAAAGACTGTAACATCCCTGAGGCAAAAACGGAATCCCAAGCCTACAATGTTTAGTAAGGCCTGCTATATCCCCCTATATGTAGACCGCTCATGTGGCTGTCTAAGTGACTCTTAAACAACCCTAGCGTGCCTGCTTCCACCACCTTACTTGGCAGTGCATTCCACACCCCCACTACCCTTTGCGTGAAAAACTGCCCTCTAATATTTGTCTTATACCTAGCCCCCCTCACCCTAAGCCCGTGACCCCTCGTTCTATCCATTTCTAATAGCGGAAAAAGCTTACCACCATTTACTCTATCTATCCCCTTCATAATCTTATAAACCTCTATTAGATCCCCCCTCAGCCGACGTCTCTCAAGGGAAAACAGCCCAAGTTCGTTCAATCTTTCCTCGTAAGACAGCCCTTCCATACCAGGCAGCATCCTGGTAGATCTCCTCTGCACTCTCTCCAGGATCTCTACATCCTTCCGGTAGTACGGCGACCAGAACTGGACGCAGTACTCCAAGTGAGGCCTAACCAATGTTCTATACAACTGCAACATCAGACTCCTACTCTTATATTCTATACTCCTTCCTATGAAGGCTAACATACCATACGCTTTCCTCATCACATTCTGCACCTGCACCGACACCTTCAGTGACTTGTGCACTTGCACCCCCAGGTCTCTCTGCGTATCTATACTCCGGATAGTTCTACCTTTTATCGTATAACTCCCCTCCACATTATTCCGGCCAAAGTGCATCACCTCGCATTTCTCCGGATTAAATTCCATTTGCCATCTATCTGCCCAATCTACCAGCCTGTCTATGTCCTGTTGCATTGCCAGGCACTGCTCCTCAGTACCCGCCAATCCAACCATCTTAGTGTCATCAGCAAATTTGCTGATCACACCACCTACCCCCTCTTCCAAGTCATTAATATATACTACAAATAGAAGAGGTCCTAGTACCGAGCCCTGCGGCACACCACTGGTGACAGACCTCCAATTGGAAAAGAAGCCTTCCACTACTACCCGCTGTCTCCTCCTCCCAAGCCAGTTCTCCACCCATCTACATACCTGGCCTTTTCTTGAGCTAATCAAGGTGTTAGGTTGGAGCTAGCATTAGTCTATCTCAAAAAGTTCTTTTCCATCTCAAGACTGTTTATTTATCTTTTTTCTGGGAGGTTTATGCCATTTGTCCATTGGTAAAGGAAAGATCAGAACAGATATTCAAGTTAGTCCCTTCTATTTGCATTGGAAGTCACTTAAATCAACATGTGATTCATCACTTCCTAGGATGCTGTGTTTAACGATTAAAAAGTTGGTTCATGTTTAGCTCATGAAATCAAATATTAATGCTCATCGCTTCTCATATTCTTCCTCCTTTGTCTTTCAAGCCAATAGTGAATCTTTTTAAACTGTCTATGGCATAACAAAACAGTAAGTGATAGACTAGCAAGACATCACACTGGAACGACGGAGGTTGAGGAGAAACCTGTTAGAAGATTATAAGGCGCATGGACAGAATGGATAGTCTGAAGCTTTTTCCCAGGGTGGAAGAGTCAATTACCAGGGGGCATAGGTTTAAGGTATGAGGGGCAATGTTTAAAGGAGATGTACAAGGCAAGGTTTTTACAGGGAGAGTGATGGATGCCTGGAACCCTTTGCGGGGGAGGTAGTGGAAGTAGATACGATAGTGACTTTTAAGGGGTGTTTTGACAAATATATGAATAGGATGGGAATAAAGGGATATGGACCCAGGAAGTTCAAATGGACAGCATGGTCTGTACAGGCTTGAAGGCCCAACGGGTCTGTTCCTGTGCTGTAATTTTCTTTGTGCTTTATTTTTTGTATATTGCCTACTTGTTCTTTCAAGTCTGAAACATTAATACAATTTCAAGAGGTTTCCATAAAACCTGGGAGCACCTATGCTGAACAATTCTTTATTCAATGAGCAGACATTGAATATTAAAACATTCTGGCATCCATAGCATCTCAATTAAATGAAAGAATGGTTTTACTACTTCTAATATATGTTGTGGGGTCAGTAGGAAACATCTTACTGAACTTAAACTGGTGATGCCGTTAGAGTAGAAAATTCTTGCTAATTACTTATATCCATTTCGAGCCTGCCTGTTTGACAGACTTGATGAGCAATTTGTGCTCAGGAGCAGCTAAGGTATCATGCACTGATAAAAGATACCGGCAATTAGGAAAGTATTTATCTCATTCTGTATCTCCCGAATTAGAATATTTCAGGCTTGAAAGAAGTGGCAGGCAATGCGCTGCTAGACTATCATTTGATGAGTTGTTATAGCACAGAGAGTGAAAAATAATCTCTGTATAGATTTGATACATGGAAAGGAATCAGGTTATGAGAAGAGATGAACATTAATATATATGCAGCTGACCTCCAAATGTTGTTTTGTATCAAGTATTGTGCCAATGGGAAATATGCAAAATGCCAATTCCACAAATCCATCTTTTCTAGTAATCGGTCTCAAAATCACCAACCTACAACCCACTCACCACCACTCAACTGCCCGCCACCCTCACCATTCTCCCAACTTTGCACAATTTTTCATTTATATAAATCCAGTACAGGCATTAAGACATAAATTTTAAAGCTATATATTGTTATAAATACCTAGATCATGGGACAAAGAGATATTTTGAAAGCATCTTTCAGTCCTGAGAAGTGCTTTACTTAAATGGGATGCATGCAACAAAAGCAGCTTGAAGACCATTACACTTAAAAGGTTAGCGTCATGTTGACTTGAGGGGTTAACAGATCGAAACAATTCGTCATAAAAAATCACATGAGTTTACTTAGGTGGAGCATTAGAGATGAGGGTTGGGGTTTTATGGTCTTGCTCGAGCAAGACCAGAAATTCTTGCCCGAGGTCAATGGAGATTTCCATTGTTCACCCCTTGCCAGATCTGATTCTGTGATGGTAGAATTCTGGCAAAGGTGCCTGGACTGCTTGCAAAGAAATGTAGCCCAGTGAATTGTTTTGTTTTAGGAATTAAAGCTACAATCAATTTAAGACTATGTTGTCATGAGACAGGTGGAGCTTAGGATAGTTCTAGGGTTTCAATTGAACTGTCTATTTGCCCGAAGCGTGAATGTGCTGCAGCAGGAGCTATTGGCAGGCTCTCAACAGCAAAATATTGCTGTTAACTAGCTTTGTATAGTTGGGATTTAAGAGATGTCCCAGGAGTTGTTTGATAGCTCTCTGCAGTTAGGACTTAGGTAAAATCTTGGGGAACTGAGAAGGTGATAGAAGGTCACTAGCTCCATGCTGGAAAGGGTTAGGGCTCAGAGAAGCCTTGGGAATCATTTATACCTTGGGTTTACTGAGAACATTGAAGCATGCAAAATCCAGGAGCAGTGCCAGCCCTGTGACACTACTCAGCCATTACAGAATTGAAATTGTGCTACAAGTAGAAGTTTGAATACAGAATCGGAAATCTAGCCTTGGAAGATGAGATTGAAACCTTAGGAGATGTGTAGTCATTGAAGGAGTCCATGTTGAAACGGCTTTGAGGGAATTCAGGAGCTTGATCTTTGGAAGTCAATATTTTGGACAGCCTTTTGAGGGAGACAGAGTTTCAGTGAGATTGTTGACTCAGAATGTTTACTGTCCCAAATTGTAATTTCATTGTATTTTCTTCATAGGCATTTATTTGTATGAATGATTGAGCCTAATGTGGAAACATAATGGAAATGCTGATTTATTGGAAAGCCTCCTCCTCCCACCTGAATGCAACATTTCCCATTTTTGTGGGGGTGGGAATGGGGCAGGGTCATGTTTTTACGTACACAGTGATGGAGGCACCTGGCCATTGAAATCATCAGTTGCCAAATCAGCCATCGCTATCAAAGTGAGATTTAAGTAAAGCAGGAGAGTGAAACCTGATGTGTGCAGACTAGACCAGGTAGGAGCAAGTCTGAACTTGGTGGATTTATTTGGATAGCCACAGTACCTCTATGGAGAAGTGAGGTATCCCTTTGTATCTGGGCCCAAGGTTATTTTTGAGAGAAGTAAGTGCCCTTTGGAAGTTGTAAAAGTAGGCATAAATGTGCATTAAAAAATGCATAATCACATTACTGCCAAACTTCTTGGAACTCTGAGGCAGCACAATGGCACAGTGGTTATCACTATTGCCTCACAGTGCCGGGGACTCAGATTCGATTCCTGGCCTCAGGTGATCATTTGTGTGGGGTCTGCATATTCTCCCTGCATCTGCATGGATTTCATCCAGGTGCTCCTGTTTCCTCCCACAGTCCAAAAGCCGTGCTGGTTAGGTGCATTGGCCATGGTAAATTCTCAATCAGTATAGCCGAACAGGTGCCGGAGTGTGGCAACTAGAGGGTTTTCACAGTAACTTCATTGCAATGTTAATGTAAGCTTATTTGTGACAATAATGAATAAACTTTAATTTTAAACTTTAAAAATCAAAGACTCCATTACTGTTGTCCACAGGCCTTCTCAGAGATCAGAGAGAGTTAAAACACTGGAGACAGCAGCCGGAATGAAAAGGTCCATCCAGTAACAGTTCCTAATAGCAAGGAAAACTTGGTAAAAATATTTTCTCACAGTTTTAGTTTATTTTTGAAGTCTGCAGTTTCTACTTGCAGCAAAAAAATACATTGTTTGTGGGCAGAGTTTTAATAAAGCCAAGAACAGATGAAAGTGCTCAACAGCTGCAAGTCTAACTTAATTGAAAAACCTCTGCAAATGTTTGGGGCGTGCTAATTTCAAGAATTTTAACAAGGTTCCGTGTACAAATTAGTCATGAATACTGAGCACTGCCAGCATGAATGCAGGATGACAAGATTGTGATTTTAATCTGAGTTGAAGTCAGGTCTGTTAAAGGCATAATCCTTCAAGATCCTCATCGAAGATCCCACTTTTAGTTTCGGATGGTTTAGGGTGACAAAAAGATTCTGTACTACAGTATGAAGAAGAGCAGAGAGTTCAAAAGAGAAACATAGAGGAGTGTGTGTCTTCAGATGCAGATGGAGTGCAAAATTGCTGAACATGAAAGTTAGACCAGAAGCTGGCTACAACGTGACAAATTCAAGATTTAACACAGGCATGTTTGGCTGATTGCATGTAAACCCCTCCAGAGATGTGGATTAGCAATTCAAACTTATTAGTCACTCAACTAGAGTGATAGCTTAACCTACAATAAAATTTAATGTCTTATTTTCATACTCCCCCCTGCCAATCACCTGTCCCTTGCATAGCCCTCCCTGCTGATCACTCCTCCTGAAGAGTTCCCCCTGCAGGTCTACCCCCCTTGCCTCCCATCTTTGCAAAGCGCTCCCCCACAGAGCTCCCTCTTGCAGAGCTCTATCACCACTGCAGAGCACCCACCTTGCACTCCCGCTCCCCTCCCCCCACCGTCATAACCTCATCCCAACTTAGGCTCCAACACTTTGACTTTGCTCCTGGCACAGTTATGGTACCTGATGGGCAATTCCAGGGGGCAGAAGGGCACTGCCAGGCTGGAACTGCCAGATAGACGCTGCCCAGGGCTTCAATGGCCTCTGATCCTCCAGTGAGGCCATTACAGCTGGCCTCTAATGGTGGAGACCAGATGTGATTCTCATCGGTGTGAGTATCGACCAGCAAAGTGGTAAATCCAAGTGAGCCCGGATGATGCCATCCGGGATTCACTAATGTAAAACATGTCATCAATATTTAAATCAACTTCACATGATGGCAAATCAGTGCTGGTAAGATTATGGGGGGCATGGTGACACAATGGTTAACACTGCTGCCTCACAGTGCCAGGGACTCGGGTTCATTTTCAGCCTCAAGTAACTGTGGAGTTTACACGTTCTCCCCATATCTATGTGGGTTTCCTCCATGTGCCCTAGTTTTCTCCCGCAGTCTAATGGTGTGTGGGTTAGGTTGAATGGCCACGCTAAATTGCCCCTCAGCATCGGGGCTTAGTAGGCTAAATGTGTACAGTTATGGGGCTATGTAGTGCCTGGGTGGGATTGTTGTTGGTGCAGGCTTAATGGACTGAATGGCTTCTTTCTGCAGAGTAGTGATTTTATGAGGCGAGAAACGAGGCACAAAATCAATTTTTTGCCTCTCATGCAATCTTACCAGCTCGCTGCGTGGATCAATCATCTCAGCGAGCCAGTAACATAGCACTCTCTTTGTTTCTGGAAAGAAACAAGCCAGTTTTCAATCAGCGCCTGATACTGATAAACTTTAGGAAAAATGCACCCTATAATTTCCATTCCTCTTTTAAATGTAATAAGAAAGTTAAAATACTTGAGTAAAACTGGACTAGATGTATCTGTTTAAAAAGCAAAGTGATTTGAAACTCGATGTGTAAGGCAATCATTGTTTTGCCCTGGGCAAAATTTCCTAAAGGTGGATGCATCACAATGGAGACAAAAGCAGTTCATTGTAAGCAAAGAGTTGACTATATCCTGAAACCACCGTAACACCTAATGAGTTGGAGGCAGGACAGGGTGGGATTTGTAGCCATCTATTTTACAACAAAATATTTACTCAGCAGGCAGAATCTATTTATAAAGAGTTTATACAAATTACAGCGAACAGATATTTTTGCCAGCAATGTCTCTTGATAAAAGCAGGTTGACTTCTCCAGCAAAATGTAATGAGTAGGGGAAAGTTACATAAGACAAATTATAAATGGAAAATCAATCCCAGTCACTTAAACAGTGTATTTTTCAGGGATGATTGGCATGGAATTACTCAATCATTTCCATTCTGTTTGGAAATTATCCTATCATTAAACACAACCTACATAGAGAACAGCTTATTTTGTGAACTGCAGTCACAAACATATACTTCACTGTCAGGATTGTAGACAAAACAGGCAAGGGATTTATTTATTTTGTGGCATTTCATATCGCACAGAAATATGTTACTATATTTTTGAGAAAAATATTGACATTGTTTAATATTGGCTGCTTTTTTGCAATATCACAAACAGAGTGTACGTTGTTGCTTATTTAATCGAGCAAGTTGCACATTCTTATTGGTACAATATTTCTTTATGCATCACTATAAGGGAAACGAATCATATGATCAAGTTTCAGTCTTACTTTTACCCTTTGATCACAACACAGCACTCATAGCTCTGCTGCTGATGTCTTCAAGCTTTCTTGCTCTACCCATGTATATACATTCTAATGAACCAAGTCTAAATAAGTTAACCCACAATGCATTTACAGAATCCTTTATGAACAGTTGCTATTATTATAAAACACACTGGGGGCAATTCTCCTGGTCCGCTGCACTGCAGCAGGCTGGGAGACTCAAGCAGAGGCCATTTAGTGGGCTCCCTGTGGGGGCACAGTGTCTGTGACTTTCTGGGCGCCAGATTTCTGGGGGCTGAGGGGAAGGGTCATGGCTGGCCCGGAAACAGCTGGGAGGCCAGTGATCGGGAGGCGGGGGAAAATTGGAGGGGCAGTGATGCAGAGTCTGGCCAGCAATCGGGGGACCAGCAATGTGGGGCTACTGCGCATGTGCCAATCCCGGCACTGACTGATCAGCACATGTGCAGCGGCCAACTCAGCACTATGCTGCCGGCCTCTCCAGTGGGAATAGGGCCCGTCCACAGATTTTTAATGAGATTCACATTGGGACACTCTGCAGCGGTCAGAGTGTGGAAGATTGATTTTGAAAATGCCACTGAAGAATGAGCCAGTTTTACTCCAGATTTTACGCAAATTTTACAATTGTTTTGGGACAGGTTATTCAGTGGTGGTAAAACGGGCTGGCAGTAAGGTTAGTACAGGTGTGGTATGGTGAACAAACTTAGATCATGCTACACGCCAAGAAATGACCCTTGATGTTTTTGCAATGAGTTTGTAGCATCAAAATTATTGAAACTGCAGCATACTGACTGTAAAGGAAAACTTGAAAGACACAGAAAGGTAGTGCTCCTACAAAGATCTGGTTAGCAGGCGGATCCCTTGTGGTGAGGTTGCAATGCATAGCTTGGCAGTTCAATGAGTGGAAGAACATGTTGAGAAGACCAGCATAGTTTAGCTCAGTTGGGAACTGTGAGTGACCAGGCTGTGGGCTAGATCAATATTGAGCAAGGAAAAACCAAACAAACAGAAACAAAACAAAGTCATAAAACTAGGCTAGAGAAAGTTATGAATACAAAAGATGACTTCAAGAGTTGCTGAACAATAAGTTAAATAAAGGAAGGAGTAGGATCAAAGGGATATTATCAGAATGCCCACAAAATTCTGCAGCTTGAATTGGGAGGGAATTGATCCACTATCTGAAGTTAACATGTTTAAACAGCACACGGAGCTTTGGTTTCTTGATTCAGCTGCATTTGAACCAGACAAATATGACATAAAAATTCACCAAGAACTGGGAATGAAAGTCCACAAAGGCTGATCATTTCAAGATTAACTTTGCAATCATCGATTCGAGTTCACATCATTTTGACAGCAGCCTATGAATCCATAGACCACTTCATGAGCAGATGCAAGTGCTGAGAAAAGGGTACATACGGTGATTTTTCAAACTGGCAGACAGAATTGTGGAGCTAGTGATTGCAGCCATTCCCATGGAAAAAATCCGGAAAGATCTGTGAGACAAATATAATATTGAAGAGCTACTCAAAGATGGATGTAAGTACAAGCGATCTTAACAAGCTGACAAAGTTTACAGGTCAGAAATACGTCTCCAAATATTGACTCACTGACTATAATGTCAAAAACCTAGCAAGACATAAGGAAGGTGTGTGGCCTTCTGCAAATGTCAAGGAAATGCCCAGCTTTTCGGCAATTCTGCAAGACATGTGCCAGAAAGACACTTACTGTGCAACCTGTTACAGGACCTGGCACAGAGAGGCATTGGGGGTGGGGGGTTGGGGCAGAGGAGGCACCACCCATTCTCGGTGGCTGTCAAATTGACAACTGCTCTGACCTTTCATGCGACTGGCTCCTTTCAGATCCCTAGCGGAGATGTATGTGACATTTCCCAGTCAGCTGTGCACACCTGTGTCAAGCAGATTACAGAAGCCCTGTATGTCCAGGTTGGGCAGTACATCAAATTTAACCTGGACCAGGCCCATTGGGGAGGCCGGGCTGCAGGGTTCACAGCCATTGCCTAACGGACAGGGGGTTATCAAGTGTACACACGTCGTCCTCAAGTGCCCCCTACCAAATCTACAAAGATTCATTAACAGAAAAAGATTCCACTCCCTGAATGTTCAACTAGTGTGCGACCATAAGATGAATATTATGCCCATCTGCGCAAGACGCTCAGGCAGCGTTCATGACTGCTTCATTGTCAGAAGGTCAGATCTCTTGGAGGCATTTGAGGAGGAGCCCAGGCTGTGGGGGTGGCTTGTGAGTGATATGGGTTACGCTTCGGACATGGCTGATGACACCTGTGCAGAAACCTGTGTCGAAGGCGGTGACCTGCTATAATGAAATCCATGTAGCCGTCCGCGCGATAGTGGAGAGATGCATTGGGCTCCTCAAAATGCGATTCTGGTGCCTGGACCGATCTGGCAGAGCCCTTCAATACAGCCCTGTGATCTCTTTCCTCACAGTGCTTGTGTGCTGTGCCTTGCACAATCTGGCTCGATAGAGAGGTGACATGTTGAAAAAAGAGGAGGAGGACGTGGAGCTGACCAGCCAGGTGTCACTGGTGAGGATGACTAGTAGGAGGAAGAGGGAGAGGAGGAGGCGGAGGAGGAAGATGAGGAAGAGCATGCTGAGGAACACCAGCCAGGAACTGGGGGGCTGGCAGCTCAGATGAGGTATGCGAGGTTAGCTAGGGAGGCCCTGATCACCAGGCAGTTCAGTCGCTAAGGGTTCCATTCCTGCCCTCCCCCTTCCAAAATTCCTTTGCTATCCTGCAATATTGTCACACCAGAGTGTGGGCCTGGGGACACTATGCTAGCGAGCTTTTTGGCAGGCAGGAGGGTGGTGACAACTCGCGAAGCACCATTATGACGATGTCATGTGGCAAACTAGTCTGACTCCTACCTGAGCTCCGCATACACACTGGCACCTGGGCCCATGTCTGTGTAGTGGGTAAGGGATCTGAAACCCCCATACAGGGGCCTGGGGAGGATGGGAGGGAATCGCTCATGGGAAGTAGGGAAACAATGGCTTCCTTTCCTCACTCACACAGCATTGAGGGGCCTCCCCAACTGATATCAACATGAAGCATCTGTCCGCTGATCATCAATGGTAAAGGATTCCTATTTGAGTCAAATTAGTCACAAGTGGGTGGTAAAAAACATTTAATTGCAATAAAGGTGCTTAAATCAGACATTCTAATATAAAAACTTGTGAACAGAGAACGTTAACGTGCTTAACATGCATTTCTGACAAATGCAGCCCTTCATCCTTCATCTCAGTGCAACTACAACTTCCTAACTTCACGTGGCCGACTATTATGTCTCAGCGACTCCCCAGAGTGTACGTGGAACCAGCTGCCTATCTCGCCCTGTTGCCTATGATCCGCATGGTGGGCGTCCACTGGAGGCCTTGGACCTTGAGGGCCCTGGCCTGCTTCCAGGTGTCTGGGATGTTTCCATGACACCCTTTTCATCCCACTGCCCCTGAGATGCCTCAGTGTCAGGAAGGGGGGAGTCAGAAGGTGTTGCCACAGCAACAGTCTCCTGGCCAGAAGGCCCCGGCATGAGCTCAAGCCCTTCGTCCTCTCTTGGGGTCCCTCTGGCCCCCGGGTCACTCCATGTGATGGAGGTGCTCTTGCAGTGAGTTCCAGAAGCTTTGGCATTACCTGGCACTGCCAGTGCTGGAAGATCATTTGCGTCCTACTCATGGTGGTTGAGCCCTCTGCGATGGCCACTTGAGTCGGTGGGCACCTCTCATGGCCACAACAAGTGTCCTCTGAGATTGGGCCAAGCTCTGCAATCCCTCAGCAGTTGCCTTCTGAGATTGTGCCATGCTTTGTAAACCCTCAGCCATGACCCTCTGCAACTGGGCCACCTTCCCAAAGGCTGCTGCCAAAAGCCCGCTGTGTCTTAGTGCTGCTCCATTGGGTCTCCTGAAAGGTCTTGAGCCTCTCAGCCATGGGCCACAGAGCTTTGAGGATTCTGTTCAGTCCTTCAGTTGTGGTCTGCTGTGATTCAGCTGCGGCCTGTGGGACTCTGCTAAGGCTCGCTGTGACTCAGCCATCACTTGGAACTTGCCACTCATGGTGAGGATCCCCTGCCCAGGCTTTCCACCTCAGGGGTCACCCTTACAATGTTGGCCTGGGAAACACGCAAGACAGGCAATAGCTGGTCCACCTGAAAGTTTTGGTATTCCTCCCAACAGCCTCGTAGTTGGACCTGTGTGGCCATCAGCCCCTCCTCCATTCCCTGTCTCTGTTGCTGCATCCCCAGCAGCTGAGGGTGAAGCGATCTCAGAGGCCCAGCACGTAGCCTGGGGCCAGCTGAATCCTCACCTCCAGAAGGCCCCCACATGCCCTCTGAGACTGAGCCAAGCTCCTCCACCTAATGTACATTATCAGATGTGTTGTGCTCTCCAGAGAGAGACCAGAAGCCTCACCACTAACTGGACCCACCGAGGTGTCAGTGTCTGAGATGGTCAATTGCAAGGTGGAAAATGGTGCCAAGCTCAGAGGTCCCTTCACTCATATCCTCCAAGAACTCATCCGAACAGTCTTGACCAGGATGGGCGGGATCTGCTGTATGGGCCAGAAGGCCCCAAGGCATCTGGATCTGTGACTGCAACACAGGACACAAGGTTAAGTGCAAGGGAGGGAGAGGAATCCGGGATGACAAACACGCGATTCACATTTCTCCACTAAACAGACAACAAAGCACCAAGAAAATTACATCAAGGAACAGGGCCTTTGGCCCTTCAACCCTGCAGCGACCAGGCTGCCCATCTGATTTGTAACTCCCTACCAGGGACCATATGCCTCATTTCCCATCCCATTCACATTGCTGTAAAGACGCCCCTCAAAGATCACTATTGTATCTGCGTTTGCAACTTCCCTAGGCAGCGATATCCAGGCACCCAATACCCTCTCTGTGCAAATAAACATGCCTCATCCATCTCCTTTAAGCCTTGTCCCTCGCACCTGAAACTCATGCCCTGAGAAGCTGCCTCAAAGTGAGTGGAAGAATAACAGGTGGTCTTGTCTTGACGGCAGCCCAACAATGCTGTCGCTGACAGCCTGCATCTCCCCTTCTCTTAAGGGCTCTAGCACTCACTCCTGAAAAGGGGTGAGGACCCAGGGGTCTGGCTCACCATCCCCTGCCTTCGCCCTCTCATGGGTGTTATGGTCAGTCTTCTCCTGTGGAGGCAGATGGAACCATGAAAGAAATGGTGGCGTGACTCCTGCAGAATATCAAGTGATAGCCCTTAGAGGGCAAGCACAGTGGGCTCTTGGAGGGGATAGGAACGAGGTGCTTAGTGGTCAGGAGTTGGAAGCATGCAAGGAGTTGGGGATGGGAGGATCTGGAGGAGATTTGGGGAGAGGATACAAGATGGGGTGCAGCACTCACTCTTGCTGCATGGGTGATGCCATTGATTTTTTCCGGCATTTCCAACAGAACCCCTGGGTCTGCTTCTTCCTGGGGGTAAGAGGGTGTCCTGACTCACCTCTGCTGCATCCAGCAGCCTCCCAGGGTTGCCCTTAGAAAATCGGGGACCTGGTCGCACATACATTTTGTGCAGGAATGCCTGCCTGCCTGTCCATTCTGGAGTTTTTAATGGAGTTGCCCCTCCTTAGGGCAGATTAGATTCAGGCAGTTTGGCAGAACATTCCAGCAAGTTCCATGCAGTTTGCTTGTTAGCATTGAGGGGAAGGCAAGTGAGCACTTACAGGTATGCTGATGGGGAGGGGGGTGGAGGGATCAGTGCCTCAACGAATGGGGACGGGGAGAGAGAGGGACATGTCACACAGCCGTCGGAGTCCAGAGGAGGTGGGGGCCTTGTGCAGGAGGGTCCGGGGTGGGGCTGAGGGGGATGCCCCTGCCTTAGATGAGTGTTGGGGAAGGGGAGTCCGCTGCCACTGTACCTGAGATTGGTGGGGGAAGGGGGAGGGGCCTGCCATCAGTCTGGGTGGCGGGAAGGTGGGGGGGGGATAAGGGGGTCATTGATGTTGTGGAGGTGGGGCAGTATCTGTGGGGGCCAGCGGTGAGGCATTATCCAGCCAGGGAGAGATGTCGCAGGGGAGCATTATTCCATCATTTCTTATCTGCACACACGCAGTTGGAGGCGCTGATTGGAGCTGCAGGATTTTGGGCGTGTCAAGCCCCGCCCACAGGTTTGTGTGGCATGATTCGGACTCGCTGAGATTTTTTAAGGCAGAGTGTGTATGGGGGGGGGGGGGGGGCACCGGAGAATGGGTTTAAAAGTCGGATCTGAAATACTCCCAGTTTCAAGACCGCCTCGCACTTAAAATCAAAATGTTAAATAAGACTCGAAGAGTCTGCTGACATTGCATTCGTGACAATCGGTGGAATTAGTCAGACTTCACACAGCAGATGAGCCTCTGAAACAACTCGATTATCGCAGATCTCATGCTAACATTAAAATAACCAGAATATTTTATTAAAATTGGTAGTTTGGTAGTTTCAAGGGAGTTGCAATATTTCACTTGCAGGAAAATGCAAATCTGTCAACTGATTTGAAACACTTTGTCCAATACAAATGCCAATAGCTACAAGAACAAACTGTGGAAAGCCATCATCAACGGATGGTCGGATTCCAGTTAACACGTCCACAAACATGTGAGACTATTTTAGCCTTATCAGAATGAGCCAGCCAGAGAGTCATTTTTATAGGTAGGTGTGTCATTATACCGTAATTGTTGCAATCTGGTATTCTTCAAGAACTTCATCACTCAAACAGGGGCATAGATTCAATGAGAAGACTCACAAGAGAGACAGTCTGTTAGCTGGGTATGAATAATCACATTGAAATTATCTTCATAGAGTCATAGAATCCCAACATTTCAAACAGAAGCCATTCGGCCCATCGAGTCTGCAATAACAACAATCCCATCCAGATTCTATCCCCTGACCCTACATATCTACCCTGCTATTTGCAGCACTTTCTGCTTTTGCTTCAAAAGTAATACTTAATTGACTATAAAACACTTTGGGAATTCCTGCCATTGTGATTGTTGCTAAATAAGTGCATATCCATCTTTCTTTCAAGCTCCGTAATCACTAGATTCTAAGACCTGAGTTCTCGCACACGGACCAGAATGTAGCTTTTGACCCAACCAAATGTATCATCAAATAATGTTGGCCGTGCTTCATGACATGTTCGCGTACGCGTACAATTTCCAGGTTGGCATGCACCTCCGTGAATTGGAAGTGCATGCCCAACAAGAATTAAATGGCAAATTAAGACCATCAACAAGCCATTACGCAATGATTTTATGCTGCTTGTGTGATTTTCAGCTTGTTGCATAAACAAAATGAGTGGGCACAAATCCCATTTTTATCATTTCCTCATCCAAGGGTGGGACAAAAGGCCCCCAAAGCAGTAGCACTTTCTCTGTCATTAAGAGTTTATCACTGTGTGGATGCAGAGTGTTTCCTGAACTTCTTTAAACTTTATTAGTTTTGTGAGTCTGCCTTTCAGTATTTCAGGACCTCATCTTCCCTGGAAGGTTTTCCTGAGGATTGCAGCACAATGATCCCTCATTTGCAAGGCACTAGTCTCCCCTACATCTGATCTAATGGAGACAGTGTATTCTGCTGCTGGGACTCCCTCCAAAGACGTCAGGTGAGCGCAGGCAGTGCCCGAGGGAGTGACCTTTAAGAGAAGATCACATGGGCTCAGTTGGAGAAGGACCAGCAGGAAGGCCAAGGCAGGAGGATATGCCACAAACACAATTACCCAGCAGCTAGTGCTCCAACTATCTCAAATGTCCGGGCTCCACTGACACAGTGACAGCAACATGTTATATGATTACCTCCAAGTGTGTGTGCAGACATCCCATAGCCAGTGGTATGAAGGTCACAGAAGTCCTCAACTTCCATGGATCCTGTTCTTTTCAGCACTCAGTGAAGGATCTGTGCACCATGTCTCAACACAGTAGCTGCTGAGTGATGCCAACCTTAGACACATCTACCCATTCATCAAACTACCAGTTTGATCCTAGACAGGATCTACAGGCATTTAGAGATGCAAGGACTGATTAGGGACAGTCAACATGGCTTTGTGAGTGGAAAATCATGTCTCACAAATTTGATTGAGCTTTTTGAAGGGGTAATTAAGAAGATAGATGAGGGCAGTGCAGTTGATGTCTTCTACATGGACTTTAGCAAGGCCTTTGACAAGGTACTGCATGGTAGATTGTTGCATAAGGTTAAATCTCATGAGTCCAGGGTGAGGTATATAAATTGATACAAAATTGGCTACTTGACAGAAGCCAGAGGGTGGTTGTAGAGGGTTGTTTTTCAAACTGGAGGCCTGGGACCAGTGGTGTGCCTCAGGGATCAGTGCTGAGTCCATTATTATTTGTTATACTTATTAATGATTTGGATGAGAGTATAGGAGGCACGATTGATAAGTTTGCAGATGACACCAAGATTGGTGGCATAGTGGACAATGAAGAAAGTTATCTCCGATTTCAATGGGATCTTGATCAATTGGGCCAGTGGGCTGACGAATGGCAGGTGGAGTTTAATTTAGACAAAGGGGGATGTGCTGGAAATTCTTGAGGGGCTGAAAATAGATAAGTCCCCTGGTCCGGATGGGATCTACCCTAGGATTCTCTGGGAGGCTAGAGAGGTGATTGCAGAGCCTCTGGCTCTGATCTTCAGGTCGTCATTGGTCTCTGGTGAAGTCCCGGAGGATTGGAGGATAGCGAATGTTGTCCCATTGTTTAAGAAGGGGAACAGAGACTTTGCCGGGAATTATAGACCGGTGAGTCTTACTTCTGTTGTGGGCAAGGTTTTAGAAAAAATTATTAGGGATAGGATTTATAGTTTTTGGAGTGTAATGAATTGATTAGGAATAGTCAGCATGGTTTTGTAGCGGGTAGGTCGTGCCTTACTAACCTAATTGAGTTTTTTGAGAAGGTGACCAAAGAGGTGGATGGGGGCAAGGCAGTTGACGTGGTATATATGGATTTTAGTAAGGCGTTCGATAAGGTTCACCATGGTAGGCTTCTGCAGAAAATGCAGATGTATGGGATTGTGGGTAATCTAGGAAGTTGGATCAGGAATTGGCTATCAGATAGGAGACAGAGGGTGGTGGTTGATGGTAAATATTCATCATGGAGTTCAGTTACGAGTGGTGTGCCTCAGGGATCTGTTTTGGGGCCACTGTTGTTTGTTATTTTTATTAATGATCTGGATGAGGGTATAGTTGGGTGGATTAGTAAATTTGCTGATGACACCAAAGTTGGAGGTGTGGTAGATTGTGAGGAAGGGTGTCATAGTCTGCAGGGAGACTTAGATAGGTTGCAGAGCTGGGCCGAGAGGTGGCGGATGGAATTTAATGCGGAGAAGTGTGAGGTAATTCACTTTGGTAGGAGCAACAGATGTGTCGAGTATAGGGCTAACGGGAGGACTTTGAATAGTGTGGATGAACAGAGGGATCTAGGTGTATGTGTACATAGATCCCTGAAAGTTGGGAATCAAGTAGATAAGGTTGTTAAGAAGGCGTACGGTGTCTTGGCGTTTATTGGTAGGGGGATTGAATTTAGGAGTTGCAGCGTCATGTTGCAACTGTACACTACTCTAGTGCGGCCGCACTTGGAGTACTGTGTGCAGTTCTGGTCCCCGCATTACAAGAAGGATGTGGAGGCGTTGGAGAGGGTGCAGAGGAGGTTTACTAGGATGTTGCCTGGTATGGTAGGGAGGTCCTATGAGGAGACACTGAGGGATTTAGGGTTGTTTTCGTTGGAAAGAAGGCGGCTAAGAGGGGATCTTATTGAAACATATAAGATGATTAGAGGTTTAGATAGGGTGGATAGTGATAGCCTTTTTCCTCGGATGGAGAAAGCTAGCACGAGGGGGCATGGCTTTAAATTAAGGGGGGGTAGCTACAGGACGGATGTCAGGGGTAGGTTCTTTACCCAGCGGGTGGTGAGGGATTGGAATGCCCTGCCTGCTGCAGTTGTAAGTGCATCTAGTTTGGGGGCGTTTAAGAGATCTCTGGATAGGTTTATGGACGAAAAGGGATTGGTATAGGCTAGTGGGTCATTGTTTTTGTAACTGGTTGGCGCAACATCGTGGGCCGAAGGGCCTGTTCTGCGCTGTAATGTTCTATGTTCTAAATGCAAGGTGATGCATTTTGGTAAACTGAATCAGGGCAGGACTTATTCAGTTAATGGTAGGGTGTTGGGGAGAGTTACAGAACAAAGAGATATAGGGGTACAGGTTCATAGGTCCTTGAAAGCAGAGTCACAGGTGAACAGAATGGTGAAGAAGACATTCAGTATGCTTGGTTTCATCAGTCAGAACGTTCAATACAGGAGTTGGGATGTCTTGTTGAAGTTGTACAAGACATTGGTAAGGTCACACTTGGAATACTGTGTGCAGTTCTGGTCACCCTATTATAGAAAAGATATTATTAAACTAGAAAGAATGTAGAAAAGATTTACTAGGATGCTACCAGGACTTGATGGTTTGAGTTATAAGGAGAGGCTGAGTAGACTGGGACATTTTTCTCTGGAGTGTAGAAGGCTGACTGGTGACCTTATAGAGGTCTATAAAGTAACAAGAGCATAGACAAGATAGATAGTCAATTCCTTTTCCCAAAGGTAGGGGAGTCTAAAACTAGAGGGCATAGGTTTAAGGTGAGAGGGAAAAGATACAAAAGCGTACAGAGGGGCAATTTTTTTCACACAGAGGGTGGAGGTTTTTGGAGTCTGAGAAGACTTGGTCATGGAGGATGGATCCAGCCCCATAACTGGGCAATTCTCAGACATCATGACATTGTCAAACGCAATGGCCACTGGCAGAGCAGCAGAGGAGCTGATGCCATCACCCGGAGTACACTGAGAGAAGCCTATAGAGATGATCAGCATCTCATCTGTCAGCATGAAGTGCATTTGCACCTCCCTTCTCACAACTGATGGACAGGCATCTCGCAGAGAACTAGGTGCCTTTTCCATGTTGCATTCTGGCTGTGACTTTCCGAGGACATTGCCTGTGTGAAGGCTTGCAGCTCCAAGCGCTACACCAGGAACCCCAATTCTGCTTTGGAGCTGCCTCTTCAGGAGGCTGTACACTTGGTGTTAAGGATTAATGCAGTACTCAATGCTGGGCACCATAGCACACAGACCATCTGCCAGATCTCCCCATACATCCCGCTGGGTATGCAGCATCTGCTGCCTGATGGCCAATTCCAGAGGCTTGTCATCTATCTCAGTCACAGCATGGTTTTGGCCTCCAGCAGCACTCCCATTGTAATGCCCTGGGACCTCTCTGCTTCTGTCAGCTCCACATGTGAGTGTGAAGTGCCTTCAGCGCTGTGCACAACCTTAGGGGCTGATGCTCGTCAACTTGTGAATATCCACGCTGGTGCCTGGTTCAGAGACACGATGTGATATTGGTGCAGGTTTGAGCTTAATGGCGGTCTGGTGCATCCGTGGAAGGAAGGCAAGAGATCTGTAAATTCAATCATCATAATCATTATATACGCAGTTCACTTGCTGGTGGGAGGAGCCCATTCTGTTCCTCAGGCCCACAGCACGTGCATTTGTGGCCAACTGTCTTACCTGCATCCCAGACCTGTGCCACTTCATGGCCAGAAGTATGAGCTGATTGGTGGCACTCCAGCTTCAGTGAATCACTTTTATGCTTCATGAGGATTAACAGATTTGGCACTTCTCCACCCATTCTTCAGCACTCAGCAGCATATGACTTCTGATCCCCTGACAAGGAAAAACAGAAAACTTCATTCGTGCTCCATCTCCTTAAAGGCCCATTCCAAGGACAGTTATTAGAAGGATTGTTTTCCAACAGCTCCTTCAGCCTCCCCCACATATCCTCAGAGCTATCTCTTCCATTTTTAAACTGCCCACCATTTGACCCAGAGCCTGATCCACTCCCACCCCCATGCACTGGAACCCCAACACAGTCACATTCCATTCTGACTGGGCCTTCATTGGCCGCCCAGTGTAATATCACGTTAACAATGGCCATCCATTTCTGGCTGCGCTGCCTTCGGAACAAATCCAAGGTTAAAATTCAGACCATGGAGCTTAAATATCATAAAGTCAATACAAAAGATTGTCTTTTACTAGAATAGAAACTTGGAGAGTGAGAGGAATATTCAAAATGCAAACCAATTTAGAGTACTCGCAATTGTAAGTTACCAAAGAAGCTGTTTAAAATTCACATCCCCAAGGTGATTCCAAGAAATCCAGAGCAGCTTTATTAAATCTATTAGGACCTCTACTGAAGACAATACAAGAAAATTCATTCATTATCTTCTGTACTGATTCTCTTTTGTCTTCAATCTATCTACTCTCAAATACTATGGTGTCTAATGGCTGAGTTGCCTTTGAGGACGGATATTTAGCCTAAGGTAGAAATTAACCTTCACTCTACCAGAGCCAATAGAAATGTGAAAATCTCTCACAATACACAATAGGAATCCATAATTAACAGGGTAAAGGTTAATTTGAACATTATGAAAACCTTGGCATTTTGTAACATTACGTGTTTTTATAATCTTGACATTTACTTTCTATGAAGGCTGACATTGTATTATCACTTTCATTTCACTGCAAAGTGATTTAGATTGCAGATTAATGTAAAAGTGCCAATATAACTCAGGAGTCACCTCAATCTGACTAAAATATGAAGTGTCAAGCCATCTCAAGAAGGCAGTCTTATAAATTTAGACCTTTCCCTGCATGTAATACAGCTCCAGCCTGGTGCAAACCTGCATAATAAAAGTACCTAGACTGTTCATTGTACTCTCTGCAAGCCAAATAACTTTGTTTCGGATTCAATTTAATATTTTGAAGGAAACACCACTTCAGATTGCTCTGTGATAGCAATATAAATAAGTGAAAAGGGCAATCAGTAGAGGGCAGACCTCTGCCATGCTGTATTAACTCAACTTTGCTACACATACTGTGCCCTTCTATGAGGCTTTTTCTCCTGCCAGGTTGATGATGTAGAACTGCAAAGCTGAGAAAAGAAACCTTTTTATTAAGAACTTCAATCTTACTGTGAAGGGTTCAGACTAATCCAAATCCAACAACCTGCTCTGAAATCTCTGTTCACATTTTGACAGCTCTAACAAATTCCACCACTGCAGCTGAGACAATCAATAACATTCCAAGTATAATGTACAACATTACACCAACATACATTAATTCCCAATGTTAACGGATCTTTAAAAAATGCTACGCTCCAAATCTGCCTCTTCGCCAAAAGCTAATCACTTCTTCCTTAGGCCATACCTTATATATTCACTAAGTTTCATTTAAATCAGTCCATCAGCTTTTGAGGCATATTGTTTACAGCCAAACAAACTAATGGACAAAACTATTAACTCTGTCCACCTTCAGTGGTGGAGGTAATTACATAAGATTACATTGTACATAGGATCTACTGTACAGAAAGAGATCATTTGGTGCAACCAATTCATGACTGTTTGCTGCTTCTCTTGATCCTTCTGCCACTTTTTCTCATTTAAATTTACCTTTCGAACCAGTTATTCCGTTTTCCCCTATATGCTTGTTAGTTTCCCCGTAAATGCATCTGTACAATTAGCTTAGACCACTTCCTGTGCTAGCAAGTTTCACATTCTTACTATTCTTTGGCTAAAAAGTTTTCTCTGAATTCCCTGTTAAATCTTTTGGTGACTATCTTCTGTTGAAGACCTCTATTATGTCCTTCCCCACATAAAGAAACATTCACTCTGGGCTGAATTTTTCCAGTGGCAGAACGGTGGCACAGTGGTTAGCACTGCTGCCTCACAGCATCAAAGACCCACATTCAATTCCTAGCTTGAATCACTGTCTGTGTGAAGTTTGCACATTCACCCTGTGTCTGCACTGTCCCACCGTCCAAAAGACGTGCTGTTAGGTGTATCGGCCATACTAAATTCCCCCTTAGTGTATCTGAACAGGTGCCGGACTGTGGTGACTAGGGGATTTTCACAGTAACTTCATTGCAGTGTTAATGTAAGCCTAGTTGTGATAAATAAATAAAATTAAAACTTGTCTGTTTTTCACCCTAAATGTGGAGACAGGGCCAGCATTGAACTTGCACCATGGTGGATGAGATGAGCTTCTGCCATATTCACCTCTCATCTCTATTTATTCCTGTACAGGCAATGCAGCAAATCTTGAACTGGGGGGATATTGTCCCTTCCTATTTCATTGCTTCAAAAGTCTGGGCACCATGCTTAAAGGACACCAGACAAGTATTCATTGTCTGCAAAGCAAGAATGGCTTTCTTCATTGCCAAACACCACCTCTGAAGATTGACCTCCAAAGACCCTCCCCACCCATCTTCCTCCCCTTGGAAACATGTCCAGACAGCGTGTGGCGCCTCCCTGCAGGTTCTCCTCCAGTCCATCTGAGAAAGGAGGAATGCCCTGTTTTCCAGGGAAGGCAGCATAAGGCTGGCCTGCTAAACCTAGGTGGCCTGGATGGAGGGAGCAGCACAGGTCAGCCACTGTGGCTACAATTCCGCAAGAATGATCTGCTGCATACAACCAGTGTAAGCGGCACTATCCACTCAATACAAAGTCACACTCATAGGAGTATGAAGCATTATAAGTTTGCAATTGCAAAAGGTTGTCACACAGGAACTTGGGTGGTAAGACATTGGGTGCATCATGTGGGCTGACTATGTGTGAGTTAATTAATGCTTTAAATGTTGCACAATATTGCTGGTGGTTCTCACATCTGTGCTGGGGTATAAAATGAAAACAGAAAATACCGGCAAAAGCTCAGCAGGTAAGGTACCATCTGTGGACAGAAGCAAATTTAACCTTTTAGGTCTGTGGTCTAAAAATGCATTTACCCTTATCCTGGATTTTCCCACTCTTTCATCTGAGCCTGTGCCCACTGATCTTCCCACGTGCATCCTGGCTGTCACATTAACCCTTATCCACCTACAGCCTCAGATGCCCATCATCATTCATTTTTCCCATGTAAATGTAAAACTCCCATGATTGCCTTTCCCCCACCACTGTAATTGTCCAATCAGTTTCCTAGTTGCCTGTGTTTGATTCTCAGGATCCTTCTATCAACCCAACCAATTCACCCTCTTGGCCCATCCCTTTCCAAAATCCCTATTTGTCCCACATTTAGCTGCACCACTGAAGTTCATGTTGCATCCTTCCTACCTGTCCAAGAAAGAGTTCCTGCAGTGAGCCAGTCTCTCTGCCTTCCTTGAGAAAACTTCTTGTTCCAGACAGGCTGCCTCCCTTCGACAACTACATACCCAATGCAGCAACAGCCTGGCACCATCTATTCTGAATCCACTATTTCCACTGTTGTGTGTAGTCCCTAAATATTACAGCAACTACAGCTTTTTATCTTCCCTCTTTATCTTTTCTAATCTGTTTTACCCTGAAATGTTTAATTCCAGGCTTGATTTTTCTGTAGCCATATCTCTGTAATCTCTACCATGTCTCAGTAAGCCCTACCATGTTTCAGTAACTTCTAACATATCTCAGTGATCCCTACTATGTCTCATTAACACTATCATCTCTCAGCAACTCCTAACATGTCACAGTAACCCTACTGTGGCTGGAATTTTCCCATCACGCCCAACACAGGAATAATCACAGGTAGGACATAGACCATGTGATGGTCCATTGACTTTGATTTGATTTATTATTGCCATATGTGTTAACATACAGTGAAAGTATTGTTTCTTGCGTGCTATACAGACAAAGCACACTGTTCGTAGAGAAAGAAATGAGGAGTGCAGAATGTACTGTTACAGTTATAGCTAGGGTGTAGAGAAAGATCAACTTAATGTAAGGTAAGTCCATTCAAAAGTCTGACAGTAGCAGGGAAGAAGCTGTTCCTGAGTACGTGACCTCAGACTTATGTATCTTTTTCCCAAAGGAAGAAGGTGGAAGAGAGAATATCCAGGGTGCGTGCGGTCCTTAATTATGCTGGTTGCTTTGCCGAGGCAGCGGGAGGTGTAGACAAAGTCAGTGGATGGGATGCTGGTTTGCATGATGGATTGGGCTACATTCACAACTTTCTGTAGTTCCTTAAGGTTTTGGGCAGAGCAGGAGCCATACTAAAATCACAAGGAACTTCAAGCTTCGAACGGGATTTTCCAGCTTTGGAACGAGTCCAGCAGGAAAATCCCGCCCTTTGTCTCACTAACCCCTACGATGTCTCATTAATCCAACAACGTCTTAGTAACCCTGACCATATCTCAATAACCCATCCTATGTCTGATTAATCCTATCGTATCTCAGTAACCTCTACCATGTCTCAGTAACCCCTGCCATCACAGAATCACAGAATTACAGATTATTACAGTGCAGAAGGGGCCTTTCCCTGACCCTGACCTGCCCACCTAATCCCACTTGCCAGCACTTGGCCCATGTCTGGTTACTCCCGGTGTAGTAGAGATGCCGGCGTTGGACTAGGATAAACACAGTAAAAAGTCTCACAACGTCAGGTTAGAGTCCAGCCAGTTTATTTGATAGTAATCTCAAATAAACTCAAAAATTACTATCAAATAAACTGGCTGGACTCTAACCTGGTGCTGTGAGACTTCTTACTGTGGTTACTCCCAACACAGGCTTCCAGGTTCCCAATCCCTATAGCTCTTTGCTCTGCAGACAAGTAAACTTATTTTAATAGGATTTTCTCTCACATTGTTTAATTTATTTTAACTTCCTGTGAATATAACTCTTTATTCCTTGCCATCATTTTGTTCTTTCCTAGCTCTCTTGCCCTGTTTGCTTACATTTAGTTTGCTAATGATTCTTGTAGATGCCTTTCATCCTCTTACTAATTTAAAGGCTATGCCACTTTCCTATCCGTCCTTTGTGCTAAGGCAATGTTCAGGTGGAGCCCACCCCATTAGTGCAGCTCCTTCATATCCTAGAACTGATGTCAGTGTCCCATGAAAAGGAAGTCCTCTTTCCCACATTAGTCCTGTGGCCCTGAATTAATTCTCCTGATTCGTCTTGTTCCTATTCCAATTTGCATGTTGTTGGGACAAGAATCTAGACATTATTAACTTTAAAGTCCAGCTATTTTAAATTTAGAGCCTAACTCATGAGACTTCAACAGGAGCACCTCACTACTCCTACCTATACCATTTACCCCCATCCCTTTCCAAGCTCCTCTCCATGCAGCCACCATATCCCTTGTTCTGGCACCAGATATAACAGCCATCTAGTTATATTCCTTTCTGTGAGAGCAATAAGCTTCTAAAATTGTGTAAACATTAGTTTGCAGCAAGGTAACAGTGTTTTAGTAAGTTATCTGGACTTTTACTTTGTGTTTATATTTGCCTACTTTTACTGAAGTGTTGGCAAAATGCAATTGTTGTTTCTTTAAAATTTGTTTAAAAATAAATTACCTTGCAACCTTGCCTTGATAGGTGCATTGGCCATGTTAAATTCTCTCTCAGTATACCCAAACAGGCGCCAGAGTGTGCCAACTAGGGGATTTTTGGAGTAACTTCATTGCAGTGTTAATGTGAGCCAAATGTGACGCTAATAAGTATACATAAACTCAAACTTTAATTCTGTGTAACGCTGGGAGGACAAAGAAAACTATTTAGTTTTCCATTTTACTGTGATGCTACATTTTCTAAACCTTACTCTGCCAGGACTAATTAATTCAAGTGATAGTTATCTGCATGGTTTATACCTTTTACTTTTGCTTGGGATTCTAAAAGAGAACAATTGCTTCACTGCCTATCAAGATATCACTATTAAACAAAATGTGATCAGTTGTGAGGAGCCTTTGATCAAAGCAAAATAATTTTAAAACAAGTTCTTTTGAACTCAGGGGTACAAGCAGAAAATGTCAAATTATATAATTTTCCTTTCAAATGTTATCTAATTCCTCCTGCGCATTACCTGGGGTTCCAGGAGCACGCTTCTCTGTAAATCTTTGAACTTATACATGAAAAAGAAAGCAATTTTGTTAATTTTACAACATTTTTTTGACTTTGCAATTGGTAAAATGTTTAACTTAATAAAAGGGAAGGAAACAAAAATAAACAAAATTTTAGTATGTCTGCTTTCTTCAGACCAACCAGAGAATCACTTCTCTAAAGATTAACTGTAGAATCACTTAATTAGTCCATTTATGGGGATATTCTTCACTTGCAAACTCCATACCCAGTCATAGAGGTAGTCTTCCATATTAACATCCCCCTCAATTACTGAAGCCATATTTTCACTCTCTCTCGAACCCTTCCCAATCATCGTGGCACACCTCCAGTTAACATGAGGCATTCTTCACAACCCCCTCCATTCTGAAAAACGCTGTCTTTGTTAATATTGCTAACCCTCGAGGATTATCCTCTGAGACACTGGAATGAGAAACCCAGGTCAAAACCCCTAGAAGACTCATGGGCCGGAATTTACCATCTCGTCTGCCATGGGATCGACGTGGGCGAGAGTCTGACAATGAAAATCTCTGTTCATCTCAGGCAGGAATTTCTGGTCTCATAGAAGCTGGGATATCACTCATTGACTTTGATTTGATTTGATTTGATTTATTATTGTCACATGTATTAACATACAGTGAAAAGCATTGTTTTTTTGCACACTATACAGGCAAAGCATACCATTCATAGAGAAGAAAAGGAGAGAGTGCAGAATGTCGTGTTACAGTCATAGCTAGGGTGTAGAGAAAGATCAACTTAATGTGAGGTAGGTCCATTCAAAAGCTTGATGGCAGAAGGAAAGAAGCTGTTCTTGAGTCAGTTGGTACGTGACCTCAGACTTCTGTATCATTTTCCCAATGGAATAAGGTGGGAGAGAGAATTCCGGGATGCATGAGGTCGTAAACTATGCTGGTTGCTTCGCTGAGGCAGCAGGAAGTGTAGACAGAGCCAATGGATGGGAGGCTGGTTTGTGCAATGGATTGGGCTACATTTACAACCTTTTGTACTTTCTTGTGGTTTTGGGCAGAGCAGGAGCCATACCAAACTGTGAAATGCCAGACTACACTGGTGCCATAGCTGGTTTTACAGGGGGGCCTGAAAAGAACTGAAGACGGATAACACTTCAAGTAAGTCTGCACATTTTGGTTTGGGACATTAGTGTGACTGTAGCGAGAGTGGGAAAGGGTGGGGATCAGGTTTTAGAGGCCAGCAAGGAGGCAAAATGGGAGTTATGATCTTAGAGTGGGGGGAATCCACAATGGGAACAGGGAGCCTTCCCAAAGGAGGTAACCCCCCTTCCTGCTTGCCTTATCCTGTGCAAGGCTACTCAGCTTTTCCCCATCTTCTCCAGTTGCACTCTGATATAGGCAGACTGAGGTCCCTAAATAGTTGTTAATTGGTTACTCAAGCTCACTTGTAAATGTTTTCAAGGAGTTGGCCCCTTCTATACTGGGGACGAATGTCTCCAACCTGTGTGCAAAGCCCTGTGCTGGGTTGGTGCCAGAATTTTATGTGCTTCCTGAAAGAAACAGGAGACTTTTTATGAGAATTCCCAACACTTCAAGAAATTAACAAGTTTCTATACGTCCCTCATCACTGAATTCCTCACCTAAGTCATCTGCAGCTTATCTCAGGTCTGACCATAGCCTCAGGTGAGTTGATACCACCATTACCAGTTCCACTTTCAATAATTACTGGTCACTCATGTCCAGCAAATCACCACATGCAGTTCCTACCCCTAAGGTATACAGAATGCCAATAACTGAGCTGGTGGCTGCGGTAATGAAATCCAGTAATGGTGTTTTGTCATTCCTTCCTCTTCTTGCACTTCATGTCACTGCACCATTTCCTCACAATTCCACAGTATCTGAAAGAGGAAAGCACAACGTGAGCTGTGATGGGGGGAGTGGGAGGTGCAATGAGTGCTGCTAAATCTAAAGAATGAAAGAAAAATGGGATGTGAGAAGGAGGATACTGTTTCAGCTCCACCAGAAGCTTCATGGCCACTCCAGTACTGGTGAGCAGTTATATACGTACTTAGCAAAGTATTGTGCAAGGAGAACCACAAAGTAGCCTCGTAAACCTAAGCACTGGGAAACTCTTTATTACAGGAGAGCAATGTCCCACAATCCAATCCTAGGTCGGAATTTTCTCATCCTGCCTGTCATGGGAATTATAGTGGATGGGGGCAGACCTCAGGCAGGAAATTCTGGCCTTGGGCAGCTGGAAAATCCCACCCTAGCCTGCTTAACCATACTGGGAGGAGCAAACCCACTCCAGGGCTCACATGACCTGCACTCTGAAAGGGGCCGTACGCACCCCAGTTCTCCAACATACATATATCACAAACACCAGCTCTTCCATCATGCAGACTTGCCTGTTCCCTGATGGTTTGCTGTTGCTACCTTTGGTCATGCATCAGCCAGTCATGTAGGAGAGAAACGTGTCAGTGAATCTGGTGTAATGTGTGCCGACTGATTTGCCTGCCATTGTTGAATAGCAGGCTTTGTGTGCAAGCATGAGATCTGATAGGTGACTTGTAGCAGAATGAAGTGTGTGAAGCAAAGCTGTGAATGTGCAATATTAGTCAAGGTGGCTAACAGACAAGTGACGTTCATTGCATTTAATTTCTTCTTTTGCCTTGGCTCAGTTTGTAGCACTGTTGCTCTGAGTTAGGAGACCCTAGATTCAAGGCCCACCCCTGACAACAACAAATCAATCTAGTGCATCACAGCAGCAGTGCCATGCTCTTGAAGGAACTGTTCTTCAGTCATAGAAGAAATCATGGAAATCCTACAGTCAAAGGGAGGCCATTCAGTCCATTGAATTGGCACTGACGGCAATCCTACCCACGCCCTACCCATAATCCCACATATTTATTCTGCTAATCCCTCTAACCTATGATTCTGGAACACTAAGGGGCAATTTAGTATGGCCAATGATTCTAACCCACACATCTTTTGGATTGTGGGAGGAAACTAGAGCGTCCAGAGGAAACTCATGCAGACATAGGGAGAACGTGCAAACTCTACACAGACAGTGAGCCAAACTGGGAGTCAAACACAATTCCCTGATGCTGTGGGGCAGCAGTGCTAAGCACTGTGCCTTGAGATGAAATATTAAATGAAGGCCCAAGCTCAAGTCAATGTTAAAGATTCTAGGACATTATTATAAGGAAGAACAATGTAATTGTTCCCCTTGTGCTGGTCAACATTTACCTCTAAATCAACATCACAGAAATATATAATCTGGTAGTCATCACGTTGTTGTTTGTGGGAGCTTACTATGTGCAGATTGGCTGCCACTTTTTCTACATTTACAGCACTTTAAAAGTACCTCATCAACTGTAAAGTGCTTTGTGATGAAAAGTACTGTATAGAAATGCATGTCCCTTTTTAAGTCTTTAATCTATCGTATGCAGTATTTGTGTGTCAGATGAAATGAGGACAGAGTGTGCAAGTGGATCTGAAGCAGAACATCATCATTTTAGCAAATGATGGAACAGATTTGAGAGGTCAAATGCACACTCCTGGTCCTATTAAGTTATAGGCACATTTGACAAATCAGTTTTTTTTGGCTTTTATCAAGTATTTCATCCTTCTGATTTCCTAAATACTTCCTAGATATGCATTTTTTTTAATAACAATTTAACATCTTCTAAAAGCTTGGAGTGGAATGAGAGAATTGAGTGCTTATAAATTGTTCCTCAAAAGTGATCAGAGATAACTGTGATAAAATGGTAGCATTAGGATGAGACTGTGTTACCATTATCATTAAATTAGAATTTGAATCATAAATTCAGACAGACAGATTTTAGGTGTATTTCAAGATGTTGGTCTTTATTCATTCCCTAAAATGCAGATTCATGCTCCAGAATATATTTTCTCCTGCTTTTCATTGTGCTTCTATCAGTTATTGACTGAAGGAACTGCTGTATCCGGTAATCAATTACATTTTGGCACATTATTGATGGGAGTAACAGCATTTGATGATGGGTTACCATTTCCATCAAGCACTCATGTGAAAGCTTTAGCTGATTTTTACCAGACTGTCATGTTTCGCACTGTGATATTGAACAGCAGTAAGCCATCATTTTTCTTGCAAGCATTGCAAATGGACCTAAAACTGCCATGTGGCTCTTGTTGGCCTTGGAATATTTCCTGAAGTCAACCTCATTGAAATGTTTTAGGTGAATTGCTGCCTGTGCCTGCGTGCTCATCAGTGCAGCGATAAGTGGAAGGGTAGCAATGGAATGGTCATGACCGTAGGAATTGGATTTGTGTAGTAAGCTTAAAGGGGGAGGCAGCTACCAACAGGAAAAGTTGTTGTTTCTTTTGATAACCAATACAAAATGGGTTCCAGTTCACTGTTGGGAAAAAAAAACTGATGGCCTAGTTTCAATTGTTGTCACTCCAGGGGGCATTTAAATTTGACAAAACATTACAGCTCATCCAGCAGCACAGGTGGTTCATTTACTCTGACTCTCCTCCGACACTGCGAGAGTGAGTCACTGGAAAATGCAACATTTACTATTACTCTGTCAAACATGCATCACTTAAATGTTCTCAACCATATTATCACCATTACTTGCCAGACATCAAATCAAAACCTGACTGAGATTCTAGTCTGATGGGTTTCTGACCTCTATACTCTACCATCTATGGAGAAAACTTTTAATGTTTTCCTTAGAAATTTAGAGCTGAATCAAACAGACAGGAATAGCCATTTAGTTAATGTTATGCCAAAAAAAGCCTTATTGCAATAATAAGAAAATTAAAAATAAAAACACCCTTATGAACTATGAGCCACCAAAAGCCCTAAGTAGTAAACACTTATCTGACCTTACCCACTGCTTACCAATCAGCTATCTCCCTCAGACCCTCTACTGCTCCTTTGGGTGTCAAGGAGGTTTCTCAGTGTCATTGGTAAGTCCTGTTGATGGCACATCTGAGAGAGAAACAGATAATGTGATTAAGAACATCCTCAGCAAGTGGCCAATCTATGGGAACTCTGGATTTGCCCTTCTCACTGCAGATGCTACAACCCATCCCTTTTTGCCCTGTTTCTTATCTGCCCACTAAACTCATACTTACCATCCTCCAACACCCTGCCTCTGCAATACTGGAGGACATAGCTCTTCACTCACCTTCCAAGGCCAGGGCATCCATCTCAAAGGTGGACAGGATCAGAATGTTTGGCACCCTACCACCTGTTTGTGCATTCTCCAGCATGTTCTGTTGCACATTCATTTGTCCATTCTAAGCCTGCTACCCCATTTCAGTCTCACAAGACTCCCCAAGAAGAGCCAGCTTCAAGGACCCATCTGAATGGGACTCCTCATACATCCATGAGTGGCAAATGTCCCACCCTCGGTATACACAGAGAAATGTGCTCTTTTGGCATTATGCGTGTCTCACAGGACCAATGGCCAACCTCCTAGATACCTATACTCTATACCATGCTGGGTTTGTACTTCCCCTTGAGGAGCGCAGAAGATCATCAAACCTTTTCTGTTACTGGATTGAAATTTGGTGCTTAAATCGTGCCTGTTCACCGGGACAACCTTTTGCATCAAGGCCTTCTTTCTCTGGTTGAGTGGCCCCCTCTTGCCATTCTGCAGCAACAGTATCTCATGCCAGTCAGACGTTGCCTCCACCAGAGCATGCAGACAGGTGTCAGAGGGCATCACATCTGCAAAATTGTGAAATTTCTCCTCCACAACTCCTAGCGGTCTATAGAGAGCTGCCTGGGCCTGAGCTCATTTTAAATCCCCCTCTGGGCACTATTGGATCCAGCACTTGCCACACCCCCACCAGCAGTACTGCACCAGTGTTCATCCGTGTTTTGTGCTAGTGGTCCCTGATTGGCCAGCCAGGAAGAAATCTGATCATTCCATTGTTTTCAGGCAGAAGTGAAACCTTGGCCACTTCTGGGCCCGGTGACCATACATGCACAACAACACAACACTCAGACCTAACATTCAGGGCAAATATGAAGTCCATGTGAACTAATAGGTGAACTGTGGTTGGACACACCACACCATGTAAAGGACGAGAGATGTGACCGAAATAGAGTGAACCAACCAATTTCACTGGAACTTTGTCCTGTCATGAGCATTTCCAATCTCCACCTTTGAAGACTTCATTTTGGAATTCTCTCCAAAAGTCAGTCCCATTAAGAAGCTTCAACAATAGCGCACCTCACAGGGATTCAGGCTCGCTGTCTGAGACTACTTTCTCCTGGATCTCTGAGAACATTCAAGCTTCACCTTACAAGCACAATTTCAGATCCTTAGCCACACCAAGCAAAATACCACTGTTCCAAAAGGATATCTTTGCCCCAACCAACCACAGCACAGAATCATCAACCTCCGGCTGCCTTTTCAGATATTCAGCGCTCCTCTTATGCCCACTTCATTTAAAGTCTGCTCCTTATAGTTCTTTGTTGAATTTGAAGCCTGTTAGTCTGCTCCTTTCTTTAACTTCATGTGTGTCACTCTGACTACCAGTTTTGAAGCAATAAATAGCTATTACTGATGAATTTTTGATTTGATTTATTATTGTTAATTAGTGTACAATGCAAAGTATTGTTTCTTGCACACTATATAGACAAAGCATACTGTTCATAGAGAAGGAAACAAGAAAATTTGGTGTTACAGTCATCGCTAGGGTGTAAAGAAAAATCAACTTAATGCAAAGTAAGACCATTCAAAAGCCTGACAGCAGCAGGAAAGAAGCTGTTCTTGTGTTGGTTGGTACGTGACCTCAGGTTTTTGTATCTTTTCCCTGATGGAAGAATGTGGAAGAGAGTATGTCCGGGGTGCCTGTGGTCCTTAATTATGCTGGCTGCTTTGCTGAGACTGGATGGGAGGCTGGTTTGCATGATGGATTAGATGCTTTCACAATCTTTTGTAATTTCTTACCGTTTTGGTCAGAGAAGGAGACATTATGCTCTTTTCTCTACAACCAGAAAGAATGCTTTCTATGGTGCATCTGTCAGAGTTGGTAGTTCTTTTCACATAGTTAAAACTGGAATGATATCTGGGCATCATTTGCATTTGTAGCCAGCAATGTTATAAAGGAGTTTTAAAAAGACTCACTAATTACAAGGCTTTGGGAGTAAGGAGAAAAGCATTATTCCCAAAGCATCTATAAACTTGAAATTGGTTCATAGATTTGTCTGTCATTCACGAATAGATTTTCATGTTAACTGCTTGTCGATGAGATTTTTGCCAACTTTACTATGGATAGCAAATCCTTCACTGTCTGATCATATTAGTTTCCTCATGTTGGCACCCAAGAAGTGTAAAATATGCAAACATATTTTTGTTCAGTTCTACCTCCTGTACGTTCACAGCATGAGTTTTTTAAATGGTGAAGACAGGAATTAGTTTTTAACCTTCTGCACCACATTCCTAAATACATAATAATATCAAACCACATAGCTAAGAATGCCTTCAGACTATATGATAGTTCATGGATGGAACAGTTGTGACAATAGGAGTCAGATGCATGTGGTAAACTTAAAGGAGGAGGCAAAAAGAAAATATGTTACTTCCTTTGATCTTCATCATTTATTTTCTTATTGTTAAACATTATTGTTAAAGTAAAAGGTTCTTCTTTTGCATGCTATTAGCATGACAGATTTGAGGACCAATTATCACACCAGGTGGGAAGTCAATGGGAGTGAGTGGTGATACCAGACAATGATGTAAGTCAGAGACTTCAGAGGTCTTAACTGTGGGGCATCTGTTGAATACCACGGGTCAGCGTTTCAGTCATATTCGACATGTAGTGGCAGCTTACCAGTAGGTGTAATCAGGCAGCACAATAGAAAGCATCCATCCAGGCTTTCCTTTCTCGACCCTAGCTGGTCTCACTAAAGAAAAATGCATTTTCATCTCAACTCAATAGACCTAGCTAACTTCCAAGTAAATGCATATAACCCCATATGAAAAGTAAATAAAAAGGGTAAAACACTGACACATTTGAGTATCTTCCAGTTCTTCACACAGTTTTCACCTGGCAAATAAAGCCACAGCAAGCTCACCCACTCATGCCCCAACGAGATCATTAGACGCATTTATGCAAACATAATAAAATATCTAACCAGCTTCAGGTCAGTGCCACATTGTATGAGTTATGAAAAGACTTTAAGGTTTTTTAGATTACATGCTTTTATATTAATTTGCGTTTGTGAAGGTGAAATTCTTGCCACGTCCTAAGTTAAAATAGAAGCCAGTGGGAATGCAATGCTCACAGGTAAGTTGTCCAGGATATTTTAACTTGCTTCCTGTACAGTGTCTGCCAGATGAGCAGAGTTGAAAAAGACAAACACGATCATGTACTCTGGTCACACTTCCAAAGGATGTCATTTGTGATTTTGATTAGGCCTATTTCAGTGCTTCCAATAAGGACTAGCTGTAGAAAGAAGATGCATAGATTGGGAGATGGCAACACATTCAAGGGGAGCAAAAAGATTCTAAGTACTGAACAAGCGTGAAAATGGGAGAGTTTCAGACCGTTGTTTTGGCAAGAAAAAAATCAAATCTTATCACACTTAGAAAAAAGAGGCAAAGTGTGATTCTTGCCAGTAGGGGGTGTGGACAGAGGCTATTCACACCGGAAAGCCGGCTGCTGACTGCTAGAATTCACTAGTGCGCATGCACTTGATTTCCTAGTGCAAGTTAGACAACAGTACATAGTGCATTAAGAGACTGTCACACCCCCAGATGTCACTTCCCCCACCCCCGACCATCAATTTCACTCCCCCAAGGTTGATTGCCACCCTGGTGATCCCCAATTGCGGAATGCACAACTCTCACCTGCTGCCTCCCCTTCAAGCCTTACCGTTTTCAGATCCTGCCTCATTCAGGCTCCTCCCCCTGCCCAGTGGGCATGCCAAGGTGCATGGTGGGCACCGCCAAGGTGCAAATCTGGCAGTGTCAGTGTACCAGACTGGCAATGTCAAGGTCCCAGGCAATGCCCCCCTACTCCCTAGACAGCCTCAGTGTTGTTGCTGTTAGAAGTGTTGTGGTCAATGAGTATATACTCTTCAGGCTTTTCAAAAGGAAAGCATGAAAATGCAGCTGCTGTTTGTTGTTTTCTTGTTCAATTTTGTCCATCTATTTCTTGCTTGATGCAAGCTGCCCTATCAGGCAATTTTGCGGTCCCTTCAAGTTGGAAATTTTCTGCCTGGTTTTCTCCAGGTTCTCACATGATCGTATTGGCTCCTGCTTCAGAGCATTTGTTTCAGTCTTCTTAAAACCCACAAAATAATATTGCAATTTCTGTCCTGGGTTCTATTTTTCTTGACTTCCCAATTAATTTACCTTATAGATGAGTTGTAGATCTGTGCAATCCTCACAACTTAACAGTGATCACTGTTGGTTTTGGATCACATTCACAATTTGCTGGCCATTCACACTGGCAAATTCTTCATGTCCTGCCAATAGGACGTCCCCACTGTGGGTTTCCCACCAATGAGCGGTGCATTCAACCAGAAACCCTGTTAACAATGGTTGTACTAGAGGATCCAGCCACTGGCTAATGGCAGGCTCCTCCCAATGCTGTGAAACACACAATGGGTTGCTTGGTAAATCCTGCCCACAGTTTGTGTGATTTCCTGTCTTTCCCAAGCACTGAAATTTAGCAGTCAACAGTTCCTTCACCTTCAGTTGAATGCTTCCTGGTCCATGGACTCCTAAAGTCAACGACTGGAGGAAGTCTTGTCATGGCCACCTGTCATATGCTTGAAGGTATTGAAACCCCTGCTCCAACATCTGATTTGCAGTTTGTTTTATGACCATTATAGTTGGTAAACCTACAGTACTAGTTCTGCCACTTCTCAGCTTAATCATGTGGTTAAAGCACTCTGATTTGGTTAAGTTTTTCCCTATAGCTTTTCTTCACTCAAGTTTTCTGCCCCTGAATAGACAAGAAATCCACCGTTCAGAGATGCTGGCCAATATGATTTGCTGACAGCTCCAGCTGTTCCGGCAACACCAGCATTCAGTAATATATGCTGCCAGGAAAGAATGCAAGGGGAAGCAGGAAGAAGGGTGATGGTTGCTGGAGACAGATAAGTCCTGCGCCTTTAGGAAGGGGAGGAATCCAAGAGTTCAGAGAAGGGGAATGGGATGGGGAACTTAGATTTGGAGGGGAGGCACTCAGGAAAGAAGATGGGTGTGCTATCTTGGGCTGGGGGTGGGGGGGGGGGTGCCCCTGCTGCGTTCAAGACATCCCCAATGATCTGTCCACTTCATTCACCTGTTTTGTCAACTTGGCCTGAAGAAAGTCTACTCACCCACATCCACCTGACTGCGCTGACTGTATTATAGCATGGTTAATTAGCCTGAGAACAAGGTTAAATAATCTTTCATTAAATATGGTGCACAAGCTGTCAGTTTCAGTGCCAGCCCACGTACTGTATTGCGGGGAAACAGCTCAAGGATAGATGAGGTGGTGGCGGGATGAGAATCCTTTTTACTTTACATACCAAAAGCACACTTGCCAAAGACACGCCCCCATGAAGGCTGTAAAATCTAACTCCTTGTCAAGCTTCTTTCAAGCCTAGCTTCCAACTAGCAGTATGGGATCAATTGATTTATACTTTTGAATATTGTTTAGAATATTAGAGTATTTAGAATATTGGGACTTCGAGCATTCTGACTGGAAAGGCAAAGAATTGAGTTTAATCTTACATTAAAATGTAAAAATTTCGAAGGTGAATAGACTGATTTTAAAATTAAATGTTTTTAGTTGCTTTCTTAAAGGACCTTTTTTTAATCACAGCAAATTGAGAGAATATTTGTCTGTTGCTTTAATTTACAATGAGAAAATATATATCTTGAGAGACAACCTAACAAGTTGATTTCCCAGAGCTAAATGGTTAGATTGCATCAGGAACCTTTCCTTACTTTGAATCGTGGATTGTAAGGAAGCTTGCAGGTGCACAATAATCACTTAGATTTGTTCCCAAGACCAAGACAGTGACATCTCAGTCAACTGTTAGGAGACAACTAGATTCTTCTAAATCTAAAGAGGATACAGTTCAACATCTATCTTCCTGAAAACTAAAACTAATTAAAATGCCTTTCTTTGCCAAATATTAAAAATTCCTTTCAGTTTGGAGTGTCAAAAGCATAGCAGGGAAATATAAATGCTGTTAGTTTTCCCTATTCTATCATTCCCAGGTTTCTTGTGTCAATTATTTTTTTCCATTTGGGGAGCTGAGAAGGCACTCCATGGGATGCTAAGTGTCAGTTTCAACTAAAGAATTCTGAAAATGAGTCAAGATTTTAAGCACGTATTGTTCTTAAGACAGTACAAAGCAATATGTGAGTTCAATAATTTTCTTGCCTATTATTCTGCTATGTTCAATTTGTAATAGTGGTAAATGAACTGATTGTCAGTTTCAGCATGAACAACACACTGTTTTTCATTTATTGAAGAGTTCAAAAGTGCATGGGCAACAATTTGTTCTGATCTAGTTGAAGATAATTTTGTAAAAGGATGACTGTTAATGTTATGCCAAACAGTTCCCCTGAAACAAAAAAAAACTATTTGTCGTTATATAGTATCTTTAAAGTATTAAAAGCCACAAAGGTACTTCAAAGGAACCATTTTAGACAAAATTTAATGCCAAATCACATCAAAAGATGTCAGAACAGGTGATCAAAATCTTGATCAAAGTGGTGTGTCTTAAAGAGGAAAAAGGAGAGAGAAAGAAAGAGAAGTGAAGTGGTTTAGGGAGGAAATTCCTTAGCTTAAGGCTTAGGCAACTAAATGCAATCATTAATAATGGAGTAAAAAAAAAATCAAGGATGTGGAAAAGGCCTGAATTGAAGGAGTCTAAAGATCTCAAGGTGTTGTAGAGTTTGAGATGTTACAGAGATCTGAAGTGGCATTAGGATGTAAGCCTCTATTCATAAAAAACATATCTGTCTTTGTAAATTATATTTTCCTGATGACCTGAAGGTGTTGAGAACATGGTTGATTGTAGCAGATTCATCAGAGACAGTTCAGATAAAAGTAAAAAGGAAAGCATGAGGAATTTTGGGTTTAAGTTACAATGTAACAAAAGCACCTATACAGCCCCTTTAATAGAGGAAAGCAATAATCTGACAAAAGTCAACACTGAACCAATATAAATATCAATGATGATAAATAGAAGCTTCATCAAGGAGATAGGTTTTAAGCAATATCTTAAAAATGGAGAGAAATGTAAAGAGGCAGAGCAGTTTCAGAAGGAAATTCCAGGGCATAGTTCTGAAAAGGCTGAAGGTAAGACCTGCAGTGCCATAGGACCACCTTCTCAAGAGCAATTATGGATGCAGTGATGCTGATATCCCATGTGGAAAAACATTTTAAAAAGATGCAAACGGGATAAGTTATGGGCTTATTTAAGATGGAACCAAATTCCTGAAGCTGGAAAGGAAATAGGAATGCAGAGAAATAATGAAGAATTGGGGTAACAATTGGATGGAGCTACATACCCTGATAGGAGAACAATGAAGCAAGTTGGATCCCTGGATCAACAAATACTGGCTTACAGTTATCCCTCCATTACACTTCAGTTCTCCATATGGGAAAACCTCTAATCGTGACACTCTGGCCTGAACTGAAACTGTCAATATTAAATTATTGAAGTTGTTTCCACTGGAGACTAGAGAATTGAATGGAGATATTCCCCTGGTGTCTGTTCAGTGCTGGAGATAGCTTGCTATTGCTGCCATTGGGATCTTGATCCCTCCAAAGATCAATGGCCATTTGCTGCACCAGAGTGAAACTCCCCAGACAATGACAATCCACCGCCACTGCCAAAAACCACACTGTGTGGGTCCAGAAAATCTAGGCCATTCATTCTGATTTGTTTTTAAGTGCTGAGGGGAGCAGGTAATTAAAATGTAAACAGATTTGTTTGTGTTCACTGAAATCTTCCCATGCACAGTTTTGTACAAAGCAGACTTTCATCTGTTCCATAACTAGTTTTACCCTGGAACAGGTCATTAGCCTTTCACTTGAGGCTGAAAGCTTGAGGACCCCACTTGTCATCAAGAATGGCAAACCAAGAGTCTCTCCTAACCTTATCGCCTGCCATTGGTGTGAGTTGGATTTTGCAGGTTGTTACATAATCTGTTGGCCACAGTATAAACATCAACTCCTGGCATGAGACTTGAACCCAAAGCTTCTAGAAGTAGGGATGCGATCCATTGCGCTACAAGATTTCCCACAGAGAAATAGATGACATGACTATAATATGAATCAGACTAAAACAAATAAAGGAATGATATTTTCCCCGCAAGGGCTGCGATGATCACCAAAAGCAATTAATGCACTGTCAATTCATGTAATCAGTTTAAGGAGAAAATGAAAGGGCCCCCAGCGCTTTGTGATTCATTAATTGGCTAATGCAATGTTAAACTAAGTCATAAAGACCAGGGAGGTGCCGTCCAGGCTCAATAATTCTATTGATCTAAGTCATGGCAGGAGACGGCAAATCACATTTGGCCCAATATCATCATATAAGCAAGAATTCTCAGATCTAATCATTATTCAGGGACCTCTATTTGAAGTTTGCAGTTGTGAACATCTCAGTTATAGTGCTGTCTAATCAAATAGCTTGGTTATAAAAGGGGGATGATACAGGGGTTAATGGTACAGTTCCTATGAACCCCAGAATAACTGACAAATGCACAGACACCTCAGTGGGCCAGAGTGAAAGTCTAGCAGCAAAAGACCATGACCATAAACTGTAAACAAAAGGCAGTAGGAAGCAGGTATGTGTTCTGGAAACAGCTGATAAGGGGGTGTTCCTGCACAAGTGGGGATGAAGGGGCTGTTAAATGCAATCAAGGATGAGGGGGCCTTACCAATGCAAACAGAGATTGGTGGTGTCCGATAAAGTCGGTGGGTGGTACTGCACTTGCAATTTGGGTTAGTACATTGCAATTGTGGGAAGTTGCAGCTGACAGTTCAAACTTGCAAATTAGACATTGTACTTTGAGCAAAGTGCTGGAGGGCAAACACTGTCTTTGGAACTATAGTCTAGCAGCAGTCAATGCCATATGAAGAGGAGGAGAGATAAACGAGAGAAAATTGGTAAAAGAAAATGTTCTGCAGATGATAAAAGAAATCTAATTTGTAAAATAACAGCATTTAAATGAGTTACCAAAATGCATTCAAAGAACTGAAATCTTTCAGAAAATTATCTGAACTGCAGTCACAGTCACACAGGAGCTGGAAACATCACTGATTTCATATTGTGATTAATCAGGACTTGGATGACACTAATATTTTACAAGTGCGAGGAGACTAGAAATCAGCAGAAAAAGGTAGGATTTTAATTACATCTTTTGTGCAGAATTTTCTTCTTCCCTAGTTAACATTTTGCCAGCAAAACTCAAGGTAAACAGTTACACTATTCAACTGGCATTTTTGTGTAATAGGTATCAACTTCTTAAAATGTAAAATGAAAAGCTAAAAGTGAGTCCATTCAAACTGATTAATAGTTGAGTAGTTTAATCAAATCAACTTCAATTTCTTAAAATAAACGCAAGGTTCAGTGGTTGCTAGAGACCTGAAAGAAAATTAGAAATAATAGAAATGCTCAATAGAGCAGGGAGCATCCATGAAGAGGGGAACAGAGTTAGTGGACAAAGTATTTACTCATATTTTAGACTGAGAAAGGAGACAGGCAGATGGTGGATGTGTAATTTTTGCCACCAATCAGCCTGCCAGTTTGAGACCCCGTCCACCACCCTTAATTGGATAGTGAGCTCACCCATTGGCCACTCATTGACCAATTCAGGAAAAATCACTGCCCTGTGTCTTCTCACAATGTAATGCAGGGTTGGGACCCCCATTTGACCCCAATGTGACCCCAGGGCAGCACGGTGGCTTAGTGGTTAGCATTGCTGCCTCACAGCACCAGGGATCCAGGTTTGATTCCTGGCTTGGGTCACTGTCTGTGCGGAGTCTGCATGTTCTCCTCGTGTCCGCGTGGGTTTCCTCTGGGTGGTCCAGTTTCCTCCCACAACCCAAAAATGTGCGGTTAGTTGGATCAGCCAGGCTAAATTGCCCCTTAGTGTCAGGGGGACTAGCTAGGGTAAAATCATGGGGTTATGGGTATAGGGCCTCGGTAGGATTGTGCTTGTTGCAGACTCAATGGGCCGAATGGCCTCCTTCTGCACTGTAGGAATTCTATGATTCTATATCAGGCTTCCAACACAAAATCCAAAATCCTGCCTAAGATTACACGCTGATGACATTTCAATAGTTGCTCTACTTCCCCTTTACTAACTAAAATTGATAGAGTTTACTCAAGATATAATTCTTTATAGTCCTCTAAAAGACAACTGCAAAGTATCTTTCAGAAAGATCCAGAAGGGTCGTATGGACTCAAAACCTTAACACTGTTCCTCTCCACAGATGCTGCCTTGATCAGCTGAGTTTATCCAGTGTTTCCTCTTTTTGTTTCAGATTTCTAGCGTCTATAGTATTTGGCTCTTATTTTATGCAACATAGCTTTGCTGTCATGGCTGTTAGCCCAGCTGACCAGACTCACTCACCAATTGTATTCAGATCATGAAGTGTATTTTAGGAGACCAAGTTGCAATTTTGCTCCCTTCTTTGTACATAAAAGTTTTAAAGTTTATTTATTACAGTCACAAATAGGCTTACATTAACACTGCAATGAAGTTACTGTGAAAATGTCCTAGTCACCACATTCTGGTGCTTTTTTGGGTACACTGAGGGAGAATTTAGCATGGCCAATGCACCAAACCAGCATATCTTTTGGTTTGTGGGAGGAAACCGGAGGAAATTCATGCAGTTTTGGAATGGATACATCAGCATTTCTACTCCATATGATTGGATTTTGGGCAAAATTCATGTAAATTGATACATTTGCACCTTTACCATTCAATGGCAAATCAGTAGTGCTGCCCTATTGTTTTTCTGCTGGCAGCATATTCACTGAAATAACATTTTTTATGTAAAAGCAGGAAAATTACAAACTACGTGTAATGGTCAAGAACAAGTTTGTGTTAATCTGATATCCACAATCATTTTCACTTCCGCTGAAGGATGCTGGATTTCCATTCTATTTTTCCCTCCTAATCTGGAGATTCTGAAACCAACAGTAGCTGATCAATTGGTAATATAAGATCAATGCAACCTAACTGATCAACTAGTCTGAAAGTATAGCGTCAGGCTAAATAAAGCAACTATTTAAGGAACATCTAGGGCTGTTTTTGAACTCTGATTCATAATAAGAACATAAGAAATAGGAGCAGGAGTAGGCCATCCAGCCCTTCGAGCCTGCCCCGCCATTCAATAAGATCACGGCTGATCTGAAGTGGCTCAGTTCCACTTTCCCGCCCTCTCCCCATAACCCTTAATCCCCTTGCTTATCAAAAACCCATCAACCCGCATCTTAAAAATATTTAGCGAGGCAGCCTCCACCACTTCAACGGGCAGAGAATTCCAGAGATTCACCACCCTTTGAGTGAAGAAGTTCCTCCTCAACTCTGTTCTAAACTGCACCCCCCTTTATCCTGAGGCTGTGCCCCCTAGTCCTACTGTCCTTTCTGAGCGGGAAGAGTCTCTCCACCTCTATCCTATCCATCCCATTCATCATCTTATGTGTCTCAATGAGATCTCCCCTCATTCTTCTAAACTCTAACGAGTACAAGCCTAGTTTATTCAGCCTCTCCTCATAGCTCAACCCCCTCAACTCCGGTATCAGCCTAGTAAACCTCCTCTGCACTCCCTCCAAGGCCAAAATATCCTTGCGTAAGTGCGGCGACCAAAACTGCACACAGTACTTCAGCTGCGGCCTCACCAATGCCCTATACAGCCGCAGCAAGACCTCCCTACTTTTATATTCAATCCCCCTCGCTATGAAGGCCAGCATCCCATTCGCCTTCCTGACCACCTGCTGCACCTGCAGGCTGGGTTTTTGCGACTCATGCACAAAGACCCTGAGGTCCCTCTGCACCATCGCCTGCTGCAGTTTTTCGCCACGTAAGTAATAGTCCTTCCTACCATTATTCCTACCAAAGTGGACCACCTCGCACTTGCCAACATTAAATTCCATTTGCCAGTTCCTGGCCCATTCGCCCAGCCTATCTAGATCCTTCTGCAGACTCTCCACACCCTCCGCGCAATTTGCCGTTCCACCAATCTTGGTGTCATCTGCAAATTTCGACAGCATACACTCAGTTCCCTCCTCCAGATCATCTATATAAATGGTAAATAGCTGAGGCCGCAGCACCAACCCCTGGGGCACTCCACTAGTCACCATCCGCCAATCCGAATAGCACCCATTAACCCCCACTCTCTGCCTCCTATTTGACAACCAATCCTCTATCCACGCTAACACCCTACCCCCAACTCCATGTCCCTCGACCTTCTGCAATAACCTCTTGTGAGGTACCTTGTCAAACGCCTTCTGAAAATCAAGAAAGACCACACCCACCGGCTCTCCTCTATCCACCGCCCTAAACACATCCTCATAGAACTCCAATAAATTTGTCAGACACGACTTCCCCTTAACGAAACCGTGCTGCGTCTGCTCTATCAAGCAGTTCCCCTCAAGATGCCTCGCTATTTCCTCCTTAATGACGGATTCTAACATTTTACCTACAACAGACATTAAACTAACCGGCCTATAATTCCCTGACTTTTGCCTGCCACCCTTCTTAAACAACACATTAGCCGTTTTCCAATCTTCCGGCACTTCCCCGGAATCCAGCGACGTTTGGAAAATAACCACCAAGGCATCCACTATCACCTCCGCCATTTCTTTCAGAACCCTCGGATGCATTCCATCCAGTCCTGGGGACTTGTCCACAATCAGCCCCTCCAGTCTGCCGAGCACCGCCTCTCTAGTAACAGGAATGTCATTGAGACCCTCCAGTCCTACCACCTTTCCATCGCTAACACCCGGCAAATTATTCACGTCCTCCTCCGTGAAGACCGAAACAAAAAAGTTATTCAAGACCTCAGCCATTTCCCCATCCCCTACCACTATGTCCTCCCTCTCATCCTCTAAGGGTCCAACGTTCACCCTAGCCAGCCTCTTCCTTTTTATATATTTATAAAAACTCTTGCTATCCTTTTTTATATTAAGCGCTAGCCCAGCTTCATAGTTTCTCCTACCCTTCTTTATCAACTTCTTTGTCAATCTTTGTTGACATTTAAACCTCTCCCAATCCTCTTCTCGCCCACTACTCTCAGCTACTCTAAACGCCTCCGCTTTTAATTTAACACTTTCCTTCACCTCCTTCGTTATCATGTAATATCTCATGTACAAAGTTCAAATAAAAGTGGCAAAGCATTTTTGCATCAGACAGATTACTTGTCCTTCTTAAATTTATCCAGCCAGAACAATTTTATCCTTGCATCACTCTCTATCTTGTTATTTCTTTAAAGAATTCAGGTTCTTTCACCTCTTCCATTTTGTTTGGTTGTCCGTTCAACTGCTGCCTATTCTTCATGAAGGAATCACTACCAATGTAATATTTTATTAGTTTAATTTATGGTCCCTTTTCCCGCATTTTCATTTAGAACTTAAATTTAGTATTTAGATTGTTTCTACATACCATTTACTATCATACATACCTGTAGAAGATCCATTTAAGTTCATGTAAATTAAAATTAGAAGAGATGTACAATGGGCAATTGAGTCAATATCGCCGATTCCTACAATCACCCAAAGTCAAAATTATGTGCTGAGCACTGAGCTTACTAAAACTCCTGGGCATTGTCCAACTACATTGCTTTTCTTTTTGCTCATTCATGGCCCATGAGCATCGCTGGTTAGGCCAGCATTTATTTCCCATCTCTAATTGCCTGAGAGTAGGTGGTGTTGAGCTACCTTCATGAACTGCTGCAATCCATGTGGTGTGGATAAATGCACAGTGCTGTTAGGGAGGGAATTGCAACATCATCTATAAATTATCCAAGTTGTCCATTTTTCCTTTCAGTAGGAAATCCTACCTCCCATCTACCTACTATCTCACTCATTTTTAACTCATTCTGTAACTTCTGAGGCAGCGGCCTTCGATTCTCCCCACCATCCTGATCAGGTATGATTTGCCAGCTACTTTGAATTTCAGAATCCAGTCCACAGTTATTCACCTGGAACTGGAGTAACTGAACCCTGAACCGTGTGATATCTTACTCAGTGCCTTTCCCTACACAGGGATGACTTCTCCAATCAATTCCAATTGTTTTCTGCGAGTTTCCCATTTCTTCCCAAGTTAAACAGGAATTGTCACTTCCTCAAAGATATCAAGGTGATGAGTTAGGAAGGATCCTCTCCATGTTTTGTTTGACTGTTACTTACCAGTTTATTGCTTTGCAGACAATCCTCAGATTTCCACCCGGTTATCAATTCTGTTACTTCATGAGCCAAATGGATCCACTGGTTCCACGTGTCTGCTTTATCAACTCCTTTGAATGTCTGTACCTTGTCAGTCTGCTTCCAGTTGCTGGCCCATCCCCAATGTCCACTGAATCTCTCATAAATGATTATCAGCACCTTGCAGATCTCCTCATTTCTTTCTCTCAACATCTTGGGATAAAAAATAACTGGGCCCTGGGGAGTTGTTTGTATTTAGCCAATTTACTCATCAAGGACTTTTATTTCATCTGTATTGAAATTAAAATTATGCTTCCTACGTCTACTTGAATAGTCAAAGCACAAAAAGACATGTTTGACCCTGGGATTTCATGAGGAGACATTTTAAACCTGTTCTCCAACATTTTTCAGCCATTTTTGGTGCCTTCTCACCTACATCAGCTGATGAATACTTAATCCCATTACATTTTCCATGTGATTAATCTAAAACTTGGACTCCAACAAATAAGATTGCATGCAGTTTAAAAATAATTTAGGATATTTTGTACCCAAGTGAAAGAAGAGCAACGTTTCAAAAATAACCTTCAAATATGCATTCTTAATTCTGTGACTGGGTTTAAAGCTAATGGTATATTGGTTATTTGAGAACATCAAACCGTCATAGTCAATAAATATTCAAAATCAATGAGTGTCTCATTCAATGCAATGAAAACAGCCACAAAGCTAAAACAGTTTCTAAAACAGAAGTTTATGCAGATGATTTTTAAATGGGCATGTTATTTTTATATTCGTTCTCTTTTGTTCTGTAAATAATGCTGTGCTGGCAGCTCTATGTTTATTCATGAGGCTATTATGTGTGTCAGAGAGGCGCTGAACCCATCCTCTGAGAGAATTATGATGAAGTTTTTGTCAAACCCATGGCGTGTCCTAGTGAAACCCTTTTGTTAGGATAATGAGGTGACTATGTGAGGAAAATCTTAAAATACAGGCAGCTTAAGAGCTCCAAATAACTTACTTCTAAAGTTCATACTCCTGTGTTGACAAAATTTCAATATACTAATAGCATTATCTGTATTTTAACTTTCAAAAAAATGTCTTAAGTTTATTTATTAGTCACAAGTAAGCACAGAAGTTCATGTGAAAATCCCCTAGTCGCCACACTCTGGCGCCTGTGCAGGTACATTGAGGAGGAATTTAGCATGGTCAATGCATCTAACCAGCATGTCTTTCTGACTTAGGAAGGAAACCAGAGCACCCAGAGGAAACTCACGCAGGCACAGGAAGAACGTGACCCAAACCAGGAATGAAACCCAGGTCCCTGGCATTGTGAGACAGCAGTGCTAACACTGTACCACCATGCCATCCATATCTTGCTAGAGATTTATTCCAGGAATGCTCTATGAAGTAATTTTCTTATGTTCTAAAAATATGTTCTTAAAAAAACTCTTTGGAATAATGGGTGGTAGTGGGACTGCTTGGCAGCGTGATTGCACAATATGGTGAGATGGCCAGAAATCAGGTACATGAAATCAGTTAGTGATTTCAATGCTAGTGCATTGAACTGCACCGTTCAATGACAGGTCATCTTTCCCGCTGTCCAGTGTTGGGAAGGTAAGTTTACTCTTATCATCTGCCTGCCCACCAGAATCATCCCCCTACATCATATTTACCGCCAATGACCATATGACTGCCACAAGAACATGATTCACAACAGCCATTAAAAGGCATGCACTTGGCAGACTGAACTTCATAGATAATTCAGAGGTGAATGCACACAATCTTGCGCGGTACTTGTGAGGGTCACCCACTGGACTTGAAGGAACACGTGCCACGCATTCAGGTGGGGGCATGAACAAGTCATTTTTGCCTGCCCACTGACAGTGCTGTTCTGGGACAAGGGCTGCACTGCGGTGGGACAAAGAGGAGGGTATGGCGGACAAGGCAGCAGTGTATGATGGTTGTGCACAAACACATCCAGGCGGGTAAGAGAAGCAGCCACACATTGGGAAAAGCATACATAAAGTGAGCATTCTTCCAAAGCTGAGACAGTTCAGGCACAGCTACATTGTCAGGCTTCTAGTTTAATTGCCCACTCAAGCAATGCAGAGTAATTAAAGTGCCACCAAATGTCCCTGGATTATTCACTCCTTGGATGCAGACTGCAAATTTTAGGGGGTGCAGAATAATTAGATCACTGGGTAAGTGGTATAATCTCCCCTGTCAAATCTGGGCATAGAACAATTGTGGGTGAAGACACTCACAATCTTTTGTAATGTCTTCAGATGAAATAAAAGTCCTTGACGAGTAAAATGGCTAAAAACAAACAACTCCCCAGGGTCCAGTTATTTTTTATCCCAAGATGTTGAGAGAGAAAAATGAGGAGACCTGCAAGGTGCTGATAATCATTATGAGGGATTCAATGGACATTGGGGATGAGCCAGCAACTGGAAGCAGACTGACAAGGTACAGACATTCAAAGAAGTTGATAAAGCAGACACATGGAACCATTGGATCCATTTGGCTCATGAAATAACAGAATTGATAACCGGGTGGAAATCTGAGGATTGTCTGCAAAGCAATAAACCAGCTTTGGACCAGTTTCCCCATGGTTCACACTAACAACACATTCTTACAGTGCAAATTAGGAGGATGCCTGCACCTGAACTGAGGGCACAGCATACAGTCCATGACTGTGATAAAAACTTCCACCAATCAGTCGATTGAAGTGGGGCAGAGCTGAGTGGGATTTCAGGCAACCACACAGCACATACTGGCGCAAACTAGTCACCTAAGTGTCTAAAATTCTCTGACATGTGTTAAGGTGCCTTGAGACATAGCCACGCCAGTAACCATGAGAGATCTCCAGGAGACCAATGCTAACCCACACTCTCCCTCTCTCTCTCCCCCCCTTTCATCCTGCAGGTGGAATACATCAGGAGTATGGAGCCAAGTGACCTAGCTGCATGCCTCATGGCTTACAGGATGTAGAGGCGAAAGATAAGAGAGTGAAGTAGGCACCAGGCTGGAGAAAATGAGGAGCAGCACTCTCAGGAAAAGGGGTGGCTGGGGTTCCTGTGCAGACCATTGAAGAGCCACAGTAAACCATTGCAGGCTAACACCTAGCTAGACCCAGGTATATATATGGCACTTGTCATTCCTGCAGATGACCGAGAATCGCTGTATCTGAAGGCTGCACATGTCCTGGGAACTGGTTGGTCACATCTGCCACATTTTGCAGGATTTGGCTCCATTGGGGCATGTTGGGCATGCAGTGACAGTATTTGTGAAAGTTACAGCAATGCTCAATTTTCATGCCATTGGCTCCTTCCAGGACTCCACAGGTGACCTCTGTAGGATTGTGCAAGCCTCCACACACTAACACATCTAGATTACGGACCCTATCTTCATCAAGGCACACAGCATTGTGCGTTTCGACTAGAAACAAGCAAACTGGAAAGCAAGACCAATGGGATTTGTATAGATCTCTGGGTTTCCATAGGTACAGGGTGCAATCCAATATATTCATGTATTGGATGGCACTCTGCACCATGGCAACAAGCAGTGCAGTATGTGAATTACAAGGGATTCCACTTGCTGAATGTTCAGCTGGTCTGCGACCATTCCTCATATATCCCACACGTCTATGCACGATTCCAAGGAAGTCTCCATGACTCCTACATTCTCAGATCACTGATGTCTTCCAGGGTCCACAGAGACTGGCTCCTTGGAAACAAGGACAACACACTGAGGGGGTGGCTCATGATGCCTGTGTAGAGGCCTCAGAAAACAGCACATAGAAACGAATGAGGTTCATCCTGCAACTTGCACTTTGGTGGATCAAACTATTGGGATGCTGAAAATGAGGTTCTGATGCCTGGACTGGTCTGGTGGAGTCCTGCAACATAATCTACAGAGGATGTCACTCATCATCTGCTGCACCCTACATCACCTGGAGCTGAAATGGAGGAAGGAGCTACTTGAGTTGGGGATGGATGAATGACACATTTCCCCCAATGAAGAGGACAAAATTGGGGATAGGGGTGACAAGTTCCTCAAAAGGTGAGGAAGACAGTAATGTGTCCAGGTTAGGCAGATGAATTCGGGAGGCCCACATAGCCACTAGATTTTTGGCAGACAATGACAACAGGCAGTGGAAGCACTCTATAGATCCTCACATTGCATCTGTGAGTGTTTGACTTGTGTTTGACTGGTGTCAGTGGACATACCCTTTATGATAAAGGTTGTGTCATGGAGATACAGTTGATGCCCATCATCCCTGCATCCTGGGAGGATGATTATGACTTGCGGTGGAGACACTCCATGGATCCTCATACAGTTTATGTGAATGTCTGACTCCTGTCTGGCTGGCAGCAACTCACTGTGCTCAATGACCCAGATCATATCAGGGAAATGCAGCAGGAAAACTTTAACTTCTCCTGACCCTATGGCATCCAAAGGTGCTGAGAACACACAGGGAGAATGATGGGACTCTGTGATGCCAGCCCAAGACATTCTGGCAGCAATGATAATTCCCTTCGAGTTACAGGCATGACTATGACTGTAAAGGCTTACTATCAGTGTTCTGGGAAAGTTGTACATAGCACAGGGAGGAGGACCTGGACTGAGACCTTTGCTTTTATCTTGTGCACGAGCCAAGCTTTCACTCAATGAAAGATGACTAAGGAGGAAGACCAATGCCAATGCTTTGCAACTAAGTTTCTTAATCTTCTTAAACCTGCCTCTATATCTTGCTGCTCTCACAACATCTACAGTGGAATTGGAGACAACTTGCTAATGGCTATGTTCTGTCTTTGATAACCTTGGTGGCCATCCTCTAGAGGGTCCCAAACTGTTTTGGCTCTCTTGCGACTAATGGGGCAGATGCACAGTCCTCTGCATATGGAGCTGGAGCTGATGGGGTCACAGGAGGATGAGAGTTGGATCAGCTGGACCTTCACAGAATCACCTGGGTGGATGACCCCAGAGTGTTGAGCTGCTGTTCCTCCTCTTTCTGGGTACCGAGGGCCCTTATTTGTGCCCTTGAGGCAAAGGGGAAACTGGAGTGAAAACGAGCTGCCCCACACCCATCTCATGTTGACACTAATGGCGGCCAACTATGACTTCAAGCAAAGAGTGCAGCTCCTGTAGCAGTGCAGGACTGATGCCCTGGACCTATGTTGAACTTAATGTATTCGCATGACGATGTGGTCACCTTGGACTTCAGGTCGACAAACTAGTCCATCACGCATTGCCATCTGAGGAGTTGCAGCTGTCATTACTTAGCTGTTGCTGCAGCTCCAGCAACTGACTGAAGACCAAATTCAGAGGCTCATCATCTGACTCAGACTTAGCAGAACTGTGTCCTCCAGTAACACTCTGAGTGTTAGTGACCTTGGACATCCCTACATCTGCCTGCTGTGCTCACCAAATAGGATCCAAAACCTATTGCATATGTAGGTACCACCAAGGTGTGCATCAATGTGCTGGTGGAGGGTGTGGGCAAACGCCAGGCCTGCATGCACTGCCAAGCAACTCTTAAACCTATAATAAATTGAAATAGGAGGCTACCAGCCTCATTATTTATTTATTTCGTGGAAAATAAAGCAAAACATTTGTTGCCCATCCTTAACTGCCCTTGAATTGATTGCCTTGCTAGGCCTTTCCAGATGGCAATTAAGACTGGAAATTTACTGGCATGCCCACCCCAGTTCCAGGCCATTCTCCATTGGTCTCGGGTGGGATCATATGAACCTCGGGCAGGCATGCCAGTAAAATTCCGCCCTCAGAGTCAACTTATCGCTGTGGGTTTGGTTTGACATGTAGGCCAGACCAGATCAGGATGGCTGGTTTCTTCCCTATTGAAGCAAATAGGTTTTTACAACCATCCATGATAGTTTCATGGCCACCATTACTGAGGCTAGTTTCAATTCCAGGTTTTTTCTCAACTGAATTTAAATTCCACCAACTACTATGATTTGAACCTGTGTCACCACGGCATTAACCTGGGCCTCTGGATTACTAATCCAGTGACATCACCTCTACACCACTATCTCCCCAAAATTAAAAAAAGGCCTACATTGACAGCCAGCTTCCTGGCAGTAAATTGTCTGTCCATCTCTTGTCCTGTCACCCTTCAACCTGAAAGCAGGCAAGTTGAATCAGGTTTGAACATTTAGAATATTGAACATGTCACCTAATTCCACCCACCCATTTTGTGTTTAAACTTCGCTCAATTTTCAACCCCCAACCCACGACACATATCAATTGTCACATTATCAACACCCACTCTGCCTCCCATCCACCTCACTCACCTGAAACTGCTGACCTGGTGGCATTATAAATACCTTGTCTAACTGTCTTGGGCAGTCCTTGGAGACAAAGATAATCTGCTGCCACACTAAAAATAAGTTCTCAGGTTTTGGGGAGTCCAGTGTGTGACTTGCAATCACTGTAAATAAATACAAATATAAATATAAACACCCCTGGGAGCCCAGCAACAGATGAGAGGCAGTTGACTCAGACTGAGGGCTATTGAGGGCAACAGTCATCAGGTTGCATAGGTGTAAATCCTGCCTTTCACTCAATATAGTACGAAGGCCATCAGCTCAGAAAAGCGAGTCCAGGGTAACCAGGAGTTGCTCTGAGGTGACAAGGACTCATTTAACTTTGCACCCTCCTTATTAGTAGAAAAGTGGGGGCCCCATTTCTGCTATTTTGGACTAGATTTAAAGTGAGATCACAGAAGTGTGATTTCATTGCCACCTTTCATCAAGAAATGTTGCAACAGGTTACAATTATGCAAAAGTGCTGGTAACATGACGTTCCCCTTTAAGATCCATCATTTATATAATGCAAGCTGCATTAAAAGTCTACTAGTTGTTAATGATTTAACTGGTGAAATTGGCTAATGGACAGAGATTTTGGCATTACTCCTTGGAATCAGCATTGCTTGCTACTCACAACCATTTCTCGGGAGTGGTGATTAAATAAGGATGATGGTATTTTCTTCATCATTTGCAGCAGCATTTCAGGATAGACAGATCAAAGGTTTAATCTGAAATCTTCAACATCATTAAGATGTCCCACATTGTACCAGTTATAATGTGACTTCTCACCCCAGGAACTAGCAATTTACTATAAAAAAAATTGGAGGCACAAGTTTGTTTGTTCACATCCATGATTAATAGAAGCCAGGGTAAGACCAGAGTTCAGGTGACAAGCTTCAGCTGGAGATACTTCCTAATTCTTACTTCTGTGAGATTTCTTAGATTTTGCAGAAAAACATCTCTATTAAAGTACAGGAAATAAAATGAGGTCAGCTGCAAATCTATAAGGAAACGAAGCTTTGATTTTCTATTAATAGCACATGAACAGGCTGTAATCATTTAAAGACATTACTAGCTGTGTCACACAAAATAGGCAGGATGTGACCATCCTTCATGATGACATAACCATACAATTTATCATGAAACTAAAAATTTTCAATGCATGGAACCATTGTGGAAGTGGCTGTTGAAAATTAACAAGAAGAATGTATCACCCAGGTGTGACCATTGTCAAAATTCATGGCCATTATCTAGAGGTGGAATCAGAGTAAAAGGACTACTGCTGATGGTAATATCGCATGAGTGTTTAATATGTTCTTTTTCAATTTATTTTCTCCTGGGCAATTGAATTTAAAATATGACACCTTTATTAAAATAGTGGGCAGAGGAATTTGATAAAAGTACATTGAGCAATCACATGATAACATCACAAAAAATTCTATTTTTGATTAATATTGTAAGGCTGATTCATAATTTATCATTGTCTCTGTTACTCAATATTGCATAAATACCTTTAGCACCAACTGTAGTTTTGTCATCCATTGCTAAGATTTGTCATTTTTACATGTACTTGTATATCAGCATTAAGATTGTTCATTTACCATGACAAACCCAGACACTGTTAATTAGTCATTGTGATTTTTTTTCTTCAGTTAATCCATAGTCATTATTCCCAATGGTCAAGTTGACTATGGTGACAGCTCTATACAATGGGTAGAATTTTCCAGCCTCCATGATGAAATGGGGTAAGATGCTGAAAATAGCATGGAGCCACGTTAATCCAGCTTCCGGCACATTCCTACCACCAGGAAGATTCCAAGTGTGCTGGGCTCGCTGCTGGTAAGCAAAGGCACAGAATTGCCATTTGGTCACAATGTAGGGATCTAAAGTCCATGGGAAAATAGTGTCCAGTATTGTTTGTGTTTCCATTGTGCTGAACCACTATTATGCATATTATGCACAATTTTAATAGATAACCAATAACCAGTGACCAAGGATGTAAAGTTCACAATAGTACAGACAGCTTTTCATCTTGCCATTTTATCAAAGATACAAGAAGTTTAAAGTACACATGCATATACTATGCAAATGAGCATTTGGATCAAGGGCACAATTATGGCATCTAATACTCATTTTTATTTACTAATTAAAACAGCAATTAGACACATCAAGTTTTCCAATTAGCCACTTGTGGATTGTGGCTAATATCTTGGACATCAGTGCAATAGTGCATGACCCTCTCTCCCACATTGTATCAAACAATGAAAAGATAATAACATATGTTGCATCAGTATTATTACCTTAGCCTAATTTTCTCCTTAATTTTATTTCCTGAAAAATTTGGGAGGGAGCATTTGTTCATTTCCAAAAGACGATGAATGAAACCTAGCCATGTGTTTGACTAGATAGGCTGGAGACACAGTAAGAAGTCTCACAAAACCAGGTTAAAGTTCAACAGGTTTATTTGACAGTAAACGCCGCAAGCTTTCAGAACACTGTTCCTTCGTGAGGTGAGTGAGAAGTTCTGATCAGAAACAGGGCATATAAAGACACACACAGTTTACACAATACTGATTAGAATGTGAGTCTTTACGGCTAACCTGATATTCAAATCTTACAGATGCAGACAATGTGAGCGGAGATAGCATTAAGAATAGGTTAAAGGGATGTGTATTGTCTCCAAACAGGACAGTAAATGAGATGTTACAAGCCCAGGCAAGTCATGGGGGTTACAGATAGTGTGACATGAACCCAAGATCCCAGTTGAGGCCATCCTCATGTGTGCGTAACTTGGCTATCAGTTTCTGCTCAGCGACTCTGCGCTGTGGTGTGTCATGAAGGCCACCTTGGAGAACGTTTACCTAAAGATCAGAGGCTGAATGCCTGTGACTGCTGTTTGCCAACAGGAAGAGAACAGTTTTACCTGGTGACTGTTAAGCGGTGTTTATTCATTTGTCATTGTAGCATCTGCATGATCTCCCTAATGTACCATGCTTTGGGACATCCTTTCCTGCAGTGTATCTGAAAGGCAACGTTGGCTGAGTTGCAAGAGTATGTGCTGTGTACCTGGAGGATGGTGTTCTCACATGAGACGATGTCATCCATATCGATGATCTGGCATGTCTTGCAGAGGTTGCTATCGCAGGGTTGTGTGGTGTTGTGGTCACTGTTCTCCTGAAGGCTGGGTAGTTTGCTGCAGACAATGGTCTGAGGTTGTGCGATTGTTTGAAGGCAAGAGGGGGTGTGGGGATGGCCCTGGCAAGATGTATGTCTTCATCAGTGACATGTTGAAGACTCCAGAGAAGTCTGGAGACATACGGAATATTAAGCTTCAGAACTTATGATCATCAAACTGGCAAACAGAGACACCTAATGGACAAGCCCACGCAGTTCACCAAGGAACAGGCCTCAAAGATCAGGCTGCAGCTGAGATGCCAAGAGCAGCTCTTGAGTAATCTTTAAAGAGGATCAGTAGCGAGAGGGCATTGCAGGGGAGGAGAGGTAACAACAGCCAGAATTAGCAAGAATGATAGTGGGGCTGGCAGTGACTGAGGGGTGGTCAAACTTGTGAATGGGGGTGGGTTGAGGTGAGGGTTGATATTACAATCAGACAGAAGGGGACAATTAGGGTACTGCCCACAGGCCTAATGTGTGGGAGGATATTTCGCAGGCTTACCTTTTAACGAAGGCCTATGGTGGCCCCAATAAAGATGTGGAGATACAGCATTGGATTGGGGAAAACACTAAGAAGCCTCACAACACCAGGTTAAAGTCCAACAGGTTTACTTGGTAACACAAGCCACTAGCTTTCAGAGCACTGCCCCTTCATCAGGTGAGTGGGAGTTCTGTTCACGAACAAGGCATATACCTGTTTTTCCCAAATGCAGCCAGTTGGTGCCTCAGGATAAAATAGTATTGCAGAGAAAGCCACAAACAAACAAAAGGTCACTTATTTGCATTTGCAAAGGGCATAATACTTGCTTCAGGCATCAACCATGGATGCTGTTTTTGTCTTTACCAGAAGAACATAAAACAAATCATAAAGAAGCAATATTAGACCATTTGGGTCCTGTAGCAAGGCTGATTTGATTGTGGCTTTAACTACACTTTCCTACCTGCAAACCCATAAACCTTCACTCCCTTATAGACCAAAATTTATCCAATTTAACTTGGATTAATTCCAGTGGCCCAGCCTCCACTGCAAAATTCCAACAACCTTCTGAGAAAAGAAGTTTCTTCTCATCTGTCTTAATAAGACCTCCTTATTAAACTGTGTTCCCTCCTCCCCGATTACCCCATGAAGAGAAGCATTCTCTTAGCATGTACCTAATAAAATTCCCTCAAAACTTATATGTTTTGATAGGATCATGGCCTGAACCTTTTGCCTGTTGGGGACACACCTGGAATGAGATTTTGCCCCTGGAAAAAGATTTCACACTGGCTGGCCAATTAAGTGAATGTTGACTCTTTAGTGAGTGACTATGGGGAGTTAATAATAGATAATAAGGAAATTACGGATTAAATAAACAGATATTCAACTTCTGTATTCACTATAGAGGATACACAAAATGTTCCAGTAATTACTGTGAATCAGAAGGTGGAGGGAGAAAAGAAATCTGTATAGTGAAAACTGAAATCTATCTAATTTAACCTGGACTATAACCAATGGCAGTAAGAAGTCTCACAACACCAAGTTAAAGTCCAACAGGTTTATTTGGCAGCACTAGCTTTTGGAGTCTCAGGCTCCTTCATCAGATGAGTGAGGACTTGTATTCTCAAACAGGTCAAATACAGTCACAAACCCAATTTACAAGATAATGGTTGGAATGCGAGTCTTTACAGGTGATCAAGTCTTAAAGGTACAGACAATGTGAGTGGAGAGGACAAATGCACAGATTAAAGAGATGTGTATTGTCTCCAGCCAAGGCAGTTAGTGAGATTTTGCAAGCCCAGGCAAGTTGTGGGGGTTACAAATAGTGTGACATGAACCCAAGATCCCGGTTGAGGCCGTCCTCATGTGTGCGGAACTTGGCACGAATGACCCAGTCTCCACTGCAGAATTCCAACAGCCTTCTGAGAAAATAAGTTCCTCCTCATCTCTGTCTTAAAGAGAAACTCCTTATTAAACTGTGTCCCCTGGTTCTCAATTCCCTCATGAGGAGAAATATTCCCTTAGCTAGGAAATTTGTATAGTGAAAACTGATGGAGTTGTAGACGGACAAGTCTCTGAGTCCTAATGGACTTCATCCGAGGATCTAAAAGGGAAGTTGCTAATGAGGTAGTAGATGCGTTGGTTTCAATTTTCCAAAATCTGTCAGATTCTGGAAAGGTTCCAATAGACTGCAAAGTAGCTAATATAACCCTTATATTCAAGAAGGGAGGGAGGCAGAAAGCAGCAAAAATAGACCAGGTAACATCATATCTGTCATGGAGAAGGTGTTAAAATCAATCACTAAAGAAGTTATAGCTAGCTACGCAGACAAGCTAAAGATAATTGGAAAGAATCAGTATGGTTTTATGGAGGATGAATTATACCTTTTTTGAAGAAGTAACACCTGCTGTGGACAGAGGGGAGCTTGTAGATGTACTGTATTTCCAGAAAGCATTTGATAAATTGCAACATCAAAAGTTTAATGCAAAAAAAAGGTATAAGGGTAAAATATTAGCCTAGATTGAAAGTTGGCTGGTTAATAGCAAACAGAGACTATAGATAAATGGGTCTTTTTCTGATTGGCAGGATGTGACAAGTAGAGTCCCATAGGAGTTTATGCTGGGGCGTCAACTTTTTATAATTTATATCAATGACTAAGATGACGGGAGCAAAAGCATGGTAGCTAAATTTACAGCTGAAGATAGGTAAGAAAGTGCGTTGTGAAGAAGGTGTACAGAGTTTGAAGATGGATTAAGATAGGTTGAGTAAGTAAGCAAAAAAACTGGCAAATGGAGTACAATGTGGGAAAGTGTGAAGTTGCTCACTTTGGCAAGAAAAGTTTAAAAAAAAGCGTATTCTTTAAATGGAGAACAAGTTCAGAATGCTGAGACGCTGCACTGATTTAAGTGTTCTCATGCATGAGTCAAAAATGGTTACTATGCAGGTACAGTAAGTAATCAAGATTGCTATCCTTTATTGTGAAGGGAATTGAAATAAAAGTAAGGAGGTTATATAGGGTATTGATGAGATTGCATCTTGAATATTGTATGCAGTTTTGGTCTCCTTATTTAAGGAAGGATGTAAATGCATTGGAAACGGTTTAGAGAAGGTTTACTAGATTGATACCTGGAATAAGCAGGTTGTTCCATGAGGATATGTTGGAAAGGATGGGCTTGTTTTCTGTCAAGTTTAGATGAGTGAGGGGTGATTTGATTAAAGTATATAAGATCCTGAACAGGCAGACGTTGAAAGGATGTTTCCACTTGTGGATAAGTCCAGAACTCAGGAGCACAGTTTTAAAATTAGGAGTCACCATTGTGAACAGGGACAAGGAAAGAGTCTTTCTCTCAGAGGTTTGTGTGACTTTGAAACACTTTGCCTCAGAAGGCAATGGAAGTGGGATCACTGAATATTTTGAAGGCAGTAGTAGATAGAATCCTGTTAGGGCAGGGAATCAAAGATTACTGGGGATAGGTAGGCAATATGGAATTTAACAAAATCAGATGTGTCATCACTTATTGAATGGTGTGGCAGGGTTGATGGGCTGAATGGCCTACTTCAGCTCTTACCTCATATTTTCATATGTTCGAACCGTGCACTGTGAAAGACTGAGCATTGCTGGGGAGGGTTGGAAGACGGCAGACACAAGAGAAGGGAAGGCGCAGACCGGTGCTTCTAATGGGCTTCCTGAGGGGATAGCAGCGGTAAGCTGAATCAGGCAATTGCAGACACGTGAAAGTAAATAGGAAGAGAAAACCAAGGCAAATGGTAGCTCAGCAGCACAACAAACACAAGCCTCAGTCCTCCAACAATTTTTAAAATTTTATTTCAGCCCCAACATTTCATCTTGCCCAGAATCGAGGTTGAAACTGAAATGTAAAGGCTGTCTGGTCAATTTGTCTGCCACCAACTGTAAAAGTAGATGGCGTTTGTAAAGTTGCATTGATCTGGCCACTTAATAGCCAAATTGTCTGCTTGATTTTCAACCAGTGCGCTTCTGATTCTCACATGCATCCACCAACCAAAATATTGCTCAAGTGCACGATGATATTGGGATATGCGCCCAATGTCTTCTCATGTGATATCTCATACTTCCGGGTCAGGTGCACATCCACCTGAGCAATTCTCGCTCACCTCTCATTCTTTTCAATTACAATGATTATAGGCCTTATTTGTTCAAGCTTCCCTCACCTAACAATTCCTTCGTCCCAAGGAATCAATCGGTATAATGGGGGCCAGTTTTCCAACATGTAATCAGTGTACACTTGCTGCCTGTTAGATGTCCATTGTACATTACAACATTGAATTCCAAGACCTTTAATTTCTTACTGAGCTTGGTTCCATATGTACTGGATATCCACAGGAACCCACTCCAACTGTTCACCGCTCATGTCTGAGCTTTATTAATGAGTGCCTATAGGTTCTCTGACTGTGAAAAACATCAATGATGATTCAGCTTTACTCTCAGTCAAAGCCCACATGCTGTTCATGCTTACCTTAAACAGTGGGGAAGATCTCACCTGTTCCCAACGATGTTGCTTAAAAAAAATGAAAAAGAAATCCGTGGTTTCCATGTCATAATCAACATAGAAGTGTTATTGATCAATACATTCCACATGTTCAGTTTACATTTGTAGTCCATCACAACCAGCTGTGCCACAAGTTCAATAAACAGCTCCAGTTATGCTGTCCCTGTTATGCTGCACTGTTATTCAAATGAAAATGCAGCAGGTTCAGACAAGCAGATACCTGACAATATTTTTAAAGGCTTTTTATCTAAATTGCAAAATGATACATTTCCATCTGTTCAGCAAATTTAACACATACTTAATAGTTACAAATTCTACTTTCTAGGCTTTAAAGAGTTTAAAATGATTATGAATGTTATTATTTTGAGAAAATGTATGAAAACAGCTATTAGAGTTAGGCTATTACGTAGATCTATTGCACATAGGTGGTGTCATGAATGCTGAATGTTGTGGGATGGTTTTGTTTTGAATTGTCTCTTTAATTCCTAAGTGAAATGGTGCAATTTGAATTTCTATTCTAGAAAGGTGCAATTTGAATTTCTGGTGAACACCTCAATTTGGAGAAGTGTCCATGTGGCTTCAGACTGAAATGCAGATGAGAAATTAGAAAGGAAAGAGACTGAAATAGTAACCTTTGAGGTGTGCAATTGCAGTACATCACACCTCTTACAGGAAAGTACAGCTGCTGAGAATCAAGCAGAAGGAAACCAGACTCTCCCAGGAATAGGTCTTCTCTGTTCCTTAGGAAATGATGGGAAGCAGAAGTAAAACTTTCCAGAAAGAAAACTGTTTACCAGAGCCAATTAAGGCATGTAAAGGGGTCAGGTACACGAATCTCTTGAATTCTGGGTTGTCAGGGCTGTCACAACCTGAGGGAGAGGAAGATTGCTCAAGGTATGCCTTGCTGTTGATAACCATATCCAATGAAACAGGGACAGAACAGAAAGCTTGTCAAAGCCGTATTGATCTGGCATGGCAGGGAGTGCTGAACCTCTGCAAGTTTAAATTTGAGATTGTCCCTGAAATGCTGCATAGCTGTCAGAAGTGTGGCATGTGGGTTTTTTTGATTGATATACCATTTAGCCTATTAATTCATATTTGAAATATGCTGATTTTAGATTGTTTGTTACAATAAAAGTCTTTAAAAAAGTGAAATCTTGTCCATTGAGTTACATGGGAAATCAGTCACTCAGTCTCTCCTGGGTTGTAACAATGGGGAGTTCAAACCATGACCCATCAGCTACCTGTGGTCCTAATGCTTGCACGTACAAGGTCACAAAATCAAGTTCAATTTCTGCTTGTGTTGCTTACTTGCTAACTTGTCATATTTATATTTCCAGAAGGAGAAATGAGTTATTGTTAATGCAGTCGCCTCACGGGTGGATATGAATGCCAAGATCAACATCAGTAGGTTGATGCATATGAAAGTTTATAGGATATTGATTTACACGTAATTTGCAGTCTGTATGGTACATTTCCAATCAACCCATGAAAACAAATGTTTGGAAACTCCTGCCATATTGAACAATAATTAACATTCACTTCTGTTTAAATGAATGCATGTGGGGTTTCTTGCTGTTCTGGCAGCATCTTGCATGTCTGTCTAATTTTTATGGACATACATCATGCCCTTATTTAGTAAAGATGAGGCCTGCAATTACACTTTATTTGGAGTCACACTAAGATGGGTAAAAAATCAATACCTTCAGCCTGTTAGCTCTTCAGCTTACTTAGTTCAGATTGCCCTGTCAAGGTTTTGCCATCCTGACGCTAACTCTTAATTTTTACTGTCTTGGCTGTTAGGCCTCATACTGCCCTTTCCATAAATAATGACATTCGGATGATCTCTTGTGAGTGATTTCTTCATTCAAGCATTCAATGTTGTCATCAGTAGCAAAATGTGTAAAAATAAAAATGAACAGGTTGTAGTTTGGATTCAATTTTCCTCTGTTTGTCATTCATTTTCCTGAAGCAATCTCCTTTATAATCACACACCATTTATATTTAGTACGGTTTGTAATAATGAATTATATTTTAGCTGCTGCCTGCATAGTAGCCATTAAAACAATATAAATTCATTTAGTTAATGGGAAAATGTTCATCATTAGGCACAGCGCTGTTTTGTAAATCTGAAACCAAAAACAATGTTTCACAGGTTATTGCTGGACTACTTTTGTTCTGAAAAATGGAAGAAACTAAATCCAGGTTGACAAGAATACACCTAAGGGGTGGAATCTTCCAATAATTTGTCAGAGTGTTGGTTTCAGTGAGAAAACCGGTGGGTAACTCTCCAGCTGCACAACTGAGTTTTCTCACCAGATTTTCTGGCACTCGCTGCCACAGAAAATCTGAGGGAATGATTTCCACTGTCACTCTGGAGGTGTGGATCCTACTCAAACCAGTTATACAGAGATTGGGAGCCATCTTTAACGGACGCCCAATCTGTGTTAAAAAGAAACTCCACCCCCCCCTCCTCCAATGGACATGGCCACCTCTTCCATAGACATCAAGGCAACCACCCCCCTCACACGAACTTCAGGGAACCCCTGACAAGCACCAGGACAACCTGCCCCCCCACACACAGGCAATGGGGCAACCTATTCCCTCTACCGCCCCAACAAACCACACACATCAGTGGAAATCCCCCCAGTAGGGCTCCCTTGGGGACTCATTCCTGGTACAACCCCTGGCTGTGCTACCCTGGCAGTGCTTATGTGCCAGGGCATGTCCTTCTCCCCCAGGAGCTATACTTATCTTTACATCCCTTGCGGGTTCCCATCGACAGCTTCATGTTTTGCTAAAGGTAAAAAGCTAAACGGGGTATTCGTAGACATTTTCAAACTCTCTTTACAGCAATCTGAGGTCGCTATCTGCTTTAAGAACCATTATCCTGGTACCTAAGGAAATCCAAGTAGCGTGCCTTAATGACTATCAGCTGGTGGCTCTGACATCCATCATTATGAAGTGTTTCAAAAGACTAGTCATGGCACAAATCAATTCCAGCTTCCTGGACTACTTGGATGCACTGCAGTTTGCCTACTGCACAACAGGTCCACAGCACACGCTATCTATCTGGACATGCACTCAATCCTGGAACACCTATAATAATAAAGATTCCTATGTCAGTCTCTTATTTATTGACTATAGCTCAGTTTCATGGGAATAATGGTGTTGAAGGCTTTCTCTAAACTCCATGGCTTGTGCCTCAGCTCCTCCTTCTGTGATTGGATCTTGAACTTCCTAATTCAGAGACTACAATCACTAATGGATAGACAACAACACTTCCTCAAAACTGGTGCCTCACAAGACTGTGTTCTCAGCCCCCTATTATACTCCTTATACACCTAAGACTGTGTGGCCAAATCCCCCTCCAATTCGATTTTCAAGTTTGCTGATGACAAATGGGTAGGGGGTTGGATCTCAAACAATGACGAGACAGAGTACAAGAATGAGATAGAGAATCTGGTGAACTGCTGTGGCAACAATAGTCTCTCCCTCAATGTCAACAAAACGAAAGAGATAGTCATCAACTTCAGGAAGCGCAAAGAAGAACATGCCCGTTATTACATTAACGGAGATGAAGTAGAACAGGTTGGGAGCTTCAAGTTTTTAGGTGTCCAGATCACCAACATGGTCATGCCAACATTATAATTAAAAAAGTCCACCAACATTCTACTTTCTCAGAAAACTAAGGGAATCTGGCATGTCAGCTACAACTCTCAAACTTTTACAGATGCATCATAGAAAGCTTTCTTTCTGGTTGTATCAGTTTGGTATGGCTCCTGCTCTGCCCAAGACTACAAGAAACTATAAAATGTTGTGAATGTTGCTCAATCCATCACGCAAACCAACCTCCCAACTATTGACTCTGTCTACCCTTCTTGTTGCCTCAGCAAAACAGCCAGCATAATCAAGGATCCCACAGACCATGGACATTCTCTCTTCCACCTTCTTCCTTTGAGAAAGAGATCAAAAGTCTGAGGTCACGTACCAACTAACTCAACAGCTTCTTCCTTGCTGCCGTCAGACTTTTGAATTAACCCACCTTGCAGTAAGTTGATCTTTCTCTACAGCCTAGCCAAGGCTGTAACACTACATTCTGCACTCTCTCATTTCTTTCTCTATGAACAGTATGCTTTGCCTGTATAGTGCGCAAGAAACAATACTTTTCACTGAATGCTAATACATGTGACAATAATAAATGAAATCAAAACAGCTGTTGGAAACCTCACCAATGTGACATCATGTTGGTGCGGAGGGAATCCCTTACTTGGAGGGTGGGGTGGGAGGGGGGGGATCATAAGGTGGCAAAGCCCTTAAAATACGTGTAAATTTCAGAGCAGGAAATTTATTGTGTCACTGGCAAGGGGCAGGGAAAAGCTCAGAATAAGATCTTGCCAACCAGCAAAAATGTTAAGTTTCCAAGATGGAAATAAATATGTTTGTATTCTTTAACAGAGATGTGATTGTTTCACTTTACTAGTAAAGAGCACTGGATGTCATTAGACTTTCCTGCACTCTTTGCTTTCCATGCTCATGACTAGATGGCCTGCGCTATGGTTGAGGAGGAGAATGGAATTAGTGCTAAGGGAATTGAGTTTGTGGTGGAGGCTGAATATAATGCCTTGAGTCATCCCACTGTTTAATCTAAGAAACTGCAATTCATCCAATTCTGTGTGTCGGATAAGCAGCTGATAAAAGTAGGTATCATCGAGGGTATGACAAGTGGTGAGACGTGGACTGTCTGTCATCATCATACATTAGGGCCTAATGTTCTGTCTTTGGATGATTTCACAGAAGGGCACATACTGACGAGAAATAGAAGGATAAGGCACAACTTAATCTTTGGGATACAGGGTGGAACAGAGGCTATTATATGGGATTTTCTGGGTGGTTGGTAAAACATAGAAACAAACGGGGAAGGTAGCATTCGTCTGAACAATCGAAGGAAGGTGTTGCAGAAGCTACAGAGAAGTTAAGAAACATGAGGAGAGACAGTGTCACTGATCTCAGTCAAGTTTCTCTGTCAATTAATTTTCCTCTTCACTACTCCCAAAGATAAAACTCTTCAGAGGGTTGTTGTGCTACTGGACATTACTCATTACACTGTCCAAGTTGTCCGTATCGACTGTAAAGGCATTACAATCAACTCTTAACATATCCTTATCCAATGTCTAAATCCACTTTCAGTAGAGGCCCCTAGATGGTGATCAGATGAGGTAATTTGGCCAATTGTATTCTTTCTAAATCAGGGATGCAAAGGTTAACTGCCTTACTATCTCAGCTGTGTTTACCTAACATACCACAGTCCAAGAATCAAGATGATATTGTTCAAGAAGTCCCCCTCAAATTCATACTTTTTCCATTTCAAGCAAGCATTTTTTTTAATTTGAATTGGAGTTTAAAACACTGTTAATAATAGTAAATTCTTCCATGTCAAATGTAAAAGATTTCAGAAGGTTTGATTACACAAAGAGTTTAATCAATAAAATAGTTCATCTTATTTTCTGAGCATCAGTTTTGGAACCACATTTTCAATACAGCAAATGTCGTATTCTGAAAAGAACATATTTGAAATCAGACTTGACATATGAATCTGACAGTGCTACTTTTGTATGACTCTGAAGGAAATGTGATGTGGAGCCAATAACATGCGACAATCATTACTGCCACCGATGAGCATGGGCATGTATGCACACCTCCAAAAACTGCATAGAATTTATAGCACAGAAACAGGCAATTTGGCTCATCAGGTCTATACTATGAGAAAAGCCCAAGGCTAATGCAGGATCAGGTCGATGCGGAAATCAAAAGGTTACAACACGAAGGAATAATAAAACCAGTCCAGTTCACAGAATGGGCCACACCCGTGGTTCTTAAAGTCAAATGGCTCAGTGCGCCTTTGCAGCAATTTCAAACTGACGATAAATCATTACACTCAGCTAGAGAAATATCCAATTCCCAGGATTGAGGATCTGTACGCAAAGTTGGCAGGAGAACTCCTACTCACAAAACTGGACATGAGCCAATGTATACCTGCATGAGGCTGGACAAAGATTCATAAAAATCCATCACAATAAATACATTGAAAGACCTCTTCCAGTATAAAAGATTGCCTTTCGGGGATTCATCAGCTTGTACCATATTCAAAGGACCATGGAGAGCATCCTACAGGGGTTACCACAGGTTGCCAATTACCTGGACAATGTCCTCATTATGGGTAAAACAAGGACGGAACATCCGCAGAACCTGGAGGAAGTTCTCAGAAGATTTGAAGCAGCGGGAGTGCATTTGAAAAGAGAGAAATGCGTCTTTTTAGCACCACAAGTAACCTATCTCAGGTACAAAGTTGGTAAGTCGGACCTACATCCTCTGGAGGATCGATTACGAGCAATAAAAGACGCTCCGGCTCCCACAACCAACCAGGAGCAATATCATTTTTAGGACTGGTAACATACTACGAGAAATTCATGCAGAATAGTGCCTCCATTCTGGATCACCTCCACCAGACGCTTAAAGAAGGGACAAATTTGGGAATGGTCGACCCACCAGGGCAGGGCCTTCAAGAAAATTAAACAGCAACTCTCATTCGAAAATATATTGGTGCCTTATGACCCCAAGAAGGAATTGGTACTCACCTGTGATGCTTTCCCATTGGGAGTTGGTGCATTCCTGGCACACAGGTGGCAGAACAGACAAGAGCTGCCAATAGTGCATACCTCTAGGACCCTGGCAATGGCAGGGCAAAGATACGCTCAGATTGAAAAGGAAGGACTGGCCATAATCTTCGCAGTTAAAAAATTTCACCAGTATTTATATAGGTGAAAATTTACAATCATAACAGACCATAAATTCTTGCTGGGTCTACTGTAGGAAGACAAAGCAGTGCTGCTGATAGCGTCAGCCCGGATCCAGCACTGGGCATTATTGCTGGCAGCATATCAGTATCGATTGGAGCACCGACCAGGGACTAGAGTGGCAAATGCTGATGTCTTAAGCCAGTACCATTACTGGACACTCCACCATAGGTACCCAGAATGGAAGAGGCTGTAATGATGTTAAACTTTCTCGATACCCTCCCAGTGGATGCACACAATATATGCCAGTGGATGCAGAAAGACCCTGTATTGGCTAAGATAAAGCACCTGGTGCTAACAGGGCCACTGGAAAGACCGGTCCATCCACAGTTCCACCCATACAGGAGCAGAAGGGAGCAGATCATGGGGGAAGAAGGGATACTGCTGTGGGGAGCAGAGGTCATCGTCCCAACGCAGGACGTCAAACCATACTGGCCGAATTACACCATGGGCACTCTGGAGCATCAAAAATTAATTTGCTGGCCAGGAGCTACATCTGGTGGCCAGGTCTGGACACAGACATAGTGAAAGTGGTAGAACAGTGCCAAAAGTGTCAACAGGGGTAGCCCCTCTGTTCCCATGGGTTTGGACTGGTCACAACTCCATGTTGATTTTGCATGCCCGTTTCTGGGGTCCATGTTCCTGGTGATAATAGGTGTCCATTCCAAGTGGTTAGACGATTATAAGCTAAACTCGGCAAACACAACGGCAACCATTGAGAAACTGCACACTTCGTTTGCAACGCACGGGATCCCAGAGGTACTAGTTTCTGATAATGGTTCAGTACTCACCAGTCTAGCGTTCACAAAGTTTATGAAGTCAAATGGGATCGGCACATCAAGATGAAACCTTATCACCCGGCATCAAATGGGCTAGTGGAGAGAGCAGTCCAGGTGTTAAAGGCTGGGTTGAAAAAACAGCCAGCAGCCTCATTAGAGACAAAACTCAAGGTGATTATTTGACTATGGAACCACTCTACACACCACTATAGGAACTGCGCTAGCAGAGTTACTGACGGGCAGATGGCCGCGCACCAGACTGAGCCTGTTGTTGCCAAACCTCAGAGGAAAGGTGGAAAGACACCAGGAAGCCCAGTGTAGGGGCCATAACAACACTTGCCAAAAGAGGCACTTTGAGGCAGGGGAGAGTGTTTGGGTCAGAAATTATGCAAATGGATATGCCTGGGTAACCGTAACGGTCGAGTCCAGGACCAGACCGGTATCCAACTGAGTACGCATAGTCGAGGCAGTGGTAAGGAATCACCTGGACTACATCCGGGCCTCAAGCTCTCTACCCATTCTGGAGCTGAGTCCATCCGACAGTCCTAGGGATAAGCAGAGTCCCCCTCGATAAGGCATTACCACCACTCCTGCACTCTTGATGAGGACGTCAGTGTCCGAAATGGACACAAGGGACAAAGCTGCCAATGATTGCCCTACCACCTGAAATGAACGAGGAACCAGAACTCTGCGTTCACTGCGGAAGAGTCAGGCGCCCAACTGTTATACACCGATGACATCAGAGGCCGAGCTGGAGGATTCTGAGCCAGCGTTCAAGCAGAGGAAAAGATCCTGGAGGGAAGCAAACTGAGGGGATTCCCGGACTTTGAGGGGAGGAGTGTGATGGCTTCAGCCAGGCTAATGAGGTTGGTTTGCTAGAGTATGAACCATCTGATGAGCCCTAATTGATGGTTAAATCGGAGTCTCATGCTCCCTATTTAAAGCAGGAGTGTCAGACTCCCAGGCTGCATTCAGCAGGGAGTAATTGGAGAACTGGCTGTGTACAGATGTATGGTGTAAATAAAGTAACTTGGTGACAGGACTTTCACCTTTGTGGAGTTATTACAATGTGTTAATGAAGGTCCTGTCACCTGTCTAAGGATTTCTTTATTAAATTAGAGATGTGCAGAGCAGGCATCAGCCCTGCATTTCACAGGAAGCAGCCTTGAACTAAAGATGAATGTTAGGTACTTTTCAAAAAATAGTTTGGCGGAGACAAGAGAAGCAGGAATGCTCTCTGTGAATCTATAGCTCTGACAAGCAACTCCTGGATTGCCCAAACTGCATCCCATGGAATTTCCTGAAAATCTCTGCTGGCAGCACAATATTCCTATTCTATTTGGAGCAATCTGCCTGTACATGTTCAGTAAGTGTTGGCAGCTCACTTCAAATAAGGTTAATGCGGAAATCAAAAGATCACAGCACGTAGGAATAATAAAACCGGTCCAGTTTGCAGAATGGGCGATACTCGTTGTTCCTATCTTAAAGCCAGATGGCTCAGTGCGTCTTTGCAGCGATTTCGAATAGACAATAAATCTTTACACCCAGCAAGAGAAATATCCAATTCCCAGGATTGAGGATCTGTATGCAAAATTGGCAGAAGGACTCCTATTCACAAAACTGGACATGAGCCATGCATACCTGCATGAGGCTGGACATATGTGTATAGGGTGTATGACATATAGAGCGTATGTGTATGCGTATTCCGTGAACTGGACTGGTTTTATTATTCCCTCGTGCTGTAATCTTTTGATTTCCGCATCGACCTTTTCCCCTTAACGCAAATGATACTACTCGGGCTTTGCAAAACTTTGGGCAGTCTCCAGGTCAATGTGCAATTTTGCCTTGACTCCTTTGATTGTCCCTAGGCCTCCCTGAAAAACCTCTGGATATTTGCTCAGGGCCTCACTCAGGCAACCATTTTCCAGCTGGAAGATATTTGTCCAATCTAGCTGGATCTCTTTTAGCTAGTTTCACCCTAATAGGCTCAATCCTGAACCTTCCACTTCCGTTAATGGGAGCCTCACTAATTATTTCCTGTAAGTAACTGGCACATGGGTTGTACCCATCATTTTCAGTGGTTCCCCCGTATAGGTCTTCAGCATGTCAAGGTTTTGGTCAGGTCTAAGGGTTGATGTCCAGTGTGTATCTTGTTAAACACTGTATCCCCTAAGATCAATACCTGTGCCTGTGTCGACCTCCTTTAAAATTGCATGTCCATTCAGTCTCAATGACAATTTGATGGGATCTGATTTTGTCATTGCAATGCACGGTAGCTGTTCCTTGTCAGAAGTAGGGGGAGCTTCTAGGTTGTGCATTCTTCTGTCCCTTGGCCTATGTGTTCTTTTCGGCCATGTTGGTTCAGGAGACTTGCTTTTCCTCTGTGCATCCTGACACTGGCAACCATAGCAGTGAGAGCTCTACAGGAACAGCAGTCACTCTGGCCTTAACCTGACCTTGTCTAGGTGCTATTCTATTGGCGGACTTGGGCTCCCTCGCATCCAAATCTTTCCAGAGGGCTGCTATGTACTGGCTTGCCCCGTAGTGGTATTCGTCTAATCCAGTCTCCCAGGTGTTGGCCTCTACCTCCATTGGAAAACCTTGGACCTCATACGCTCTGCGTGCCGCTTTTTCTTATGATAAGGCCAGCTGTAATGCTGGTTTACAGACCAGCTGGGCCTCTACCAACAGACATTTCTGTATAGTCACATTGTTAATTCTGCACTCCAATTCCACACTTGGAGCATCTCATTTAGTGTCCCCCAAATTCGCAAGCCTCCACCAGATGTCTTTGCCTTGTTAGGAAATTGACTCCCCCGCTTCTCTAAATGTGGTGTAAAAACGGTACCACCGCAGGGTTAGGGGCGGCTTAGGGTCATAGTATTCTTGAATTAAGTTTGACAACTCTTGGAAAGACTTTGTGTCCAATGCCTCTGGGGAAGTTAAATTGCGCATAATCACAAAAGCTATTGATCTACACACAGGATAACCTTTTGCTTCTTATCGGAGGTTATGTCATTTGCCCTGAAGAAATATTTTATCCTTTCCACATATTGGGCCCACTCCTCCACTACAGGGTCAAAAGAGTTCAATTTCCCAAACGGCATGTTTTCTCAAAAATGGCTTACCCTCATTATGTGCATGATTCAGCAAGTTGCTTCAGGTCACTCCTTTTTCCTCATCACCACTGTAATAACATCACAGAGGCAAAAGTCCAGTCAACAAGTTACTTTATTTATACCATACATCTGTACACAGCCAGCTCTCCAGTTACTCCCTGTTGAAGATTTCTGATAAACAAGGGAATTAAGGGTTATGGGGAGAGGGTGGGAAAGTGGAACTGATCCACTTCAGATCAGCCATGATCTTATTGAATGGTGGGGCAGGCTCGAAGGGCTAGATGGCCTACTCCTGCTCCTAGTTCTTATGTTCTTATGAATGCAGGTTGGGAGATTGACACACCTGCTTTAAATAGGGAGCATGAGGCTCCCTGATTTAACCATCAATTAAGACTCATCAGGACTGTCTTTTCATACCAACCAAATAAACAAACTCAAATTAACTTAGGGACAAATTAAAAGGGGCAGCTCCCCAGAAGGAAGGGGGAATAGCTCGAACCAAAAACAAAGTCAAAAGGAAACTTAAAACATCAAATCAAAAGGTGATTTTCAGGGTCAATAATACACCCCAGCCTCTGCGGTGTCCTGCAGGTGCGGAAAGGACTCATCAGGAATTTCATACTATAGCAAGCCAATCTCATTAGCCTGGCTGAAATCTTCACACACACTTAAAGGGTCCACCACCGATTGATCCAGCTGCTTACCTCAAATGTACTGCTCTGGCCAGAAGCCCATTTCAGGTTTAGCCTTGAGCTTCTCTGATAGGATGAGATGAAGTGAAGTGGGAGAAAGCTTGTGTGAAGGACAGACACTAGCACAGGCCTGTTATTTCTCCAAAACAACATTCAATATCCTGTGGTCTTAAATAACAACCCTAGTATTTAATCAGTGAGCTTAAACCAACCAGCGGAATTAAAAGGATTGAATTGCAGAAGACAAATCCCAAAATCCTATGTAATGAACTTGGATCTTGAGTTATTCAGAGCTATGTAAATGCCGGTCTTAATTTCTTCTCTCATTCAATTATAAAAGATAAACCTGTCATACATCAATTTGTCTTCAAACAATTTGTCTTCAAATCCTTCAAACTTTCTAACAACCAATAGAGATGGTTCCATGATGCAAATTCAACCAAATAAATAAACTGACCTTGGAAAACAGCTACTCTTTTAATCCCGATACTGTACTCATAAGTTTCGTGCAATTTCCAAATAGCAGGCAATTCACTGTCATTAAAATAATTTGTATGGTAATGTGAGTATTTCTCCTCTATATCATATACACAACAAATCATTAGTGGTTTATATCTTTTGCAAGGTAATCTTGTTTTAAAACCATTAGCCAGAGAAATAAATATCATTAACTTTGTTTTGATTCTGTTGCAATTCTCAATTTTTATTTCTTTATACCTTTCATCATCTTAATTAGTAACATTATTGTAATGTGGCCTAAATTGATTTATCCTCCAGATTTCTTTCCATCCTTATCAGCAAGGGCCTTGTTCTCTATTCTGATGGATTGTCTGAGATTAAGAATTGACCAAGTGGAAACGGATCCAGCAGAACCCTTTTATTCTGCAGCACTACGTGCTGATGCATTATGCTGCAATGCCCTTTCTTTTTCACTAGGATTATTTTCATAATTTATTCCGTTTCTATCAAACTGCTTCAGGGAGCATCACCACTCTATCTCGATTTTGTTGCCATTCTCAATCTTTGTACCTTTCTTCATCTTAGCTGGCAACGTTGCCATAATGTGGAGCAACATGATTTATCCTCCAGATTTCTCTCCCTTCTCATCAGCAAAGGCCAAAAATATAGCCTCACAACTTTCTATGATAGATATCCTGCAACTGGAACCAATCACTGGCACAGTCTCAAAATTAATGCATCTTGTGTCCTTGTTTGAACTCTGATGAAGATACTAATAACAATTAATATGCTAAGTGTTTTCAAAACAATGTGATAGGGAAAATATGAGTGCCTGAGTGAAGGGGTGAATAAAAGATCCAAAAAGAGGCAAATTGGGACAAAGTGGACAAGATCAGGACTAAGTTAGGTAAATGCAACAAATCTTCAAATTGTCATTCTGGCGAAATGTAAACGTTAGGTGATAGAAAGTGAAAATGGATTTTAGGTTAGAAGAAAATTAAAGTTGCCAAGGAAGAAAAGTCTCAATATGATACAGTAAATTTGGTAAACCCCAAATCCAAATTAGTTGTTAACTTGTGTGACTTAGTCATGAGAGATCCAGAGGTATGTGTGTGAAGTTACAGGTCCAACCTCCAAAATGTTCCCAAACTACCTTTGTTTAATTTGTTAGAATTCTCCACAATAACTCCTAGAAGATTGTTCCAAGCTTTGCCGAATCCATTAAATGCTATCTCAATAAATTTGAGTTGGCCTCAGCAAGCTAATATATCCTTTCAGTGATACATGTAAGTATTTCAGTGAAAAAAGAGGAATGGGCTGGTGCACTCCATAAGAATAATGTGCGCTCTACACTCTCAAACAGTATTAATCAACGCTGATAGACCTCTCATAGAGAATAAGGTAAATAGGATGCAGTGAGGAACAGCTGAAGAAAACTGATTTCAAATAATCACCAAAAAAACTTGTCTAAATTGAGAAAAAACAGCTCATCCTAAATCCTTTCAAAGTTTAGCTTTTGGAACTAATGTTGAAAATGTGTTAATATGCTCGATACATTTAACTAAATTATTTGCCTAGAGATTTATTAAATTATTGATCTCAATGTGGGTATTATTGAAGAGATGTGCGAGGTTGCACCCATCTCTGCATTTAACAGAGTTGCATTGGGATGCCAGTGAGAAACCTACATGCCCAAGTCTGGAATTTAATAATTGGATGCGTACATGCTGGCACAAATAAAGCCCTTAGTAGACAAAAATGAGGTATGTTTAAATTGTTTTTAACGTGGCTCCAAATCTAATTCTTGCAGCAGAGTTTCCTGGGGTGTGGGAATCTGACCAGGAAAACATAGAACACAGAACATTACAGCACAAACAGGCCCTTCAGCCCACAAGTTGCGCCAATCATATCCCTACCTACCAGGCCTATCTATAACTCTCAATCCCATTAAATCCCATGTACTCATCCAGAAGCCTCTTAAAAGACCCCAACGAGTTCGCCTCCACTACCACCGACGGCAGTCGATTCCACTCCCTCACCACCGTCTGAGTGAAAAACTTACCACTGATATCTCCTCTGTACCTACTCCCCAGCACCTTAAACCTGTGTTCTCTCATATCGACCATTTCAGCCCTGGGAAATAGCCTCTGAGAATCCATCCTATTTATACCTCTCAACATCTTATAAACCTCTACCAGGTCACCTCTTATCCTTCGTCTCTCTAGGGAGAAAAGACCTAGCTCCCTCAACCTATCCTCATAAGGCATGCCACCCAATCCAGGCAACATCCTTATAAATCTCCTCTGCACCCTCTCAATAGCTTCCACATCCTTCTTGTAGTGAGGTGACCAGAACTGCACACAGTACTCCAAGTGGGGTCTGACAAGGGTCTTATAAAGTTGTAGCATTATCTCCCTACTCCTAAACTCAATCCCTTGATTAATGAAGGCTAATACACCATACGCCTTCTTGACCACATCCTCCACCTGTGAGGCCGATTTAAGAGTCCTATGGACCCGGACCCCAAGATCCTTCTGATTCTTTACACTGCTAAGAGTCCTCCCCTTGATATTATACTCCTTCATCCCACTGGACTTGCCAAAATGGACCACTACACATTTATCCGTGTTGAAGTCCATCTGCCACTTCTCTGCCCAGTCTTGCATCCTATCTATGTCTCGCTGCAACTTCTGACATCCCTCCAGACTATTCACAACACCACCATCCTTCGTGTCATCAGCAAACTTACCAACCCAACCCTCCACTTCTTCATCCAGGTCATTTATGAAAATGACAAACAGCAAGGGTCCTAGAACAGATCCCTGGGGCACTCCACTGGTGACCGATCTCTATGCAGAAAAAGACCCATCTACAACCACTCTCTGCCTTCTGCGGGCCAGCCAATTCTGGATCCACAAGGCAACAGCCCCTTGGATCCCATGCTCTCTCACTTTCTCAAGAAGTCTTGCATGGGGGACCTCATCAAATACCTTGCTGAAGTCCATATAAACCACATCCACCGTTCTTCCTTCGTCATTGTTTAGTCACATTTTCAAAGAACTCAACTAGGCTCGTAAGGCACAACCTGCCCTTGACAAAGCCGTGCTGACTACTTTTGATCATACTAAACTTCTCTAAATGTTCATAAATCCTGTCCCTCAGTATCCTCCCCATCAACTTATCAACCACTGAGGTCAGACTCACTGGTCGGTAATTTCCTGGGCTATCCCTGTTCCCTTTCTTGAAAATGGGAACCAACTTGAAAACAGACGCAATCAGGTGGTATTCAAACCTGCCATCTTCCCATCTGAATAAAAGATTTTACTTAACACAGCTGATGTCTATATTCCTTTGCTTATTGCATAGCGCAAATTTTTATTCTTAGAGGATTTCAAATTGACAAGATTAAGATGGGAGGTGCTTTGGATGTGTTTGACAGCACATTAGGAAATGAAGACACTGTGGTGGCGCACCTTGTGCACAGGTCAGAGATGCAATGGAGGGCAGTTTGCAGGCTGATTAGGACAAAGGCGCTTATCACTCATAATCAGCTGAGGACTCAGCCTCTCTGGTTGGATTCTCATAGGTCCAAGGTGCCATTGACTGCTTACACTTAACAATCTGACCAATGGATACAGCAACTGGAAATGTTTATAAACTGTAAGAGATGTTCATACATAAATGCACAGCTGATATGCAACCAGAAAAAGAGGTTCATACAGGTCTGTATCTGATTTCCTGAAATCAGATAATCACACAAATTAAGTTTAATTCATATGATTGTATGATTCCAAGAAATCAGAATTAGGAACAGGAGTAGACCATTCAGCCCCCAAGCCTATTCCACCATTTATCAAGATCATGGCTGATCTAATTTTCACCTCAACTTCACATTCTTGCCCACTATGATAACCTTTCATTCTCTTGCTTATCAATAATCTATCTACTTCTGCCTTAAAAATACTGAAAGACTCTGCCTCGACCACCTTTTGAGGAATTCCAGAGTCTCACAATCTTCTGAAAAATATTCTCCTCATCTCTGTATTAAATGGGCAACCTCTTGTTTTTTTAAACAGTGCCCCAAGTTTTAGTTTTTCTCACAAGAGGAAACATCATCTCCACATCCAACCTGTCAAGTCCCTTCAGGATCCTATATGTTTCCATCAATTCATCTTTCATTGCTCTAAACTCCAGCCAATACAAGCAGGGCCTGTCCATCTTTCCACAGAAGATAATCCATCTCAGGTATTAATTGAATAAACTTTCTCTGCCCTGCTTCCATTTACACCTCTCATAAGGCCATAAGGCCATAAGACTTGGGAGCAGAATTAGGCCACTCGGCCCATCGAGTCTGCTCTGCCATTCAATCATGGCTGGTATTTTTCTCATCCCCATTCTCCTGCCTTTTTCCCATAACCTCTGATCCCCTTATTAATCAAGAACCTATTTATCCCTGTCTTAAATACGCTTAATGACCTGGCCTCCACAGCATTCTGTGGCAAAGTGTTCCACAGGTTCACCACTCTCTGGCTGAAGAAATTCCTACTCATCTCTGTTTTAAAGGATCGTCCTTTTAGTCTGAGGTTGTGCCCTCTGGTTCTAGTTTTTCCTAACAATGAAACATCCTCTCCACATCCACTCTACCCAGGCCACGCAGTATCCTGTAAGTTTCAATAAGGACTCCCTCATCCTTCTAAACTCCAACAAGTAGAGATTCAGAGTCCTCAACCGTTCCTCATACGACAAGCTCTTCATTTTAGGGGTCATTTTTGTGAACCTCCTCTGAACCCTTTCCAAGGCCAGCACATCCTTCCTTAGCTACGGGTTCCAAAGCTGCTCACTATACTCCAAATAGTGTCTAACCAGAGCCCTATACAGCCTCAGAAGTACATTCCTGCTCTTGTATTCTAAGCAGATCACTACTGTATACAATACTCCAAATGTTGGTCTCACTAACGCCCTATACAGCTGAATGTCCTTTCTGTTCTTGTATTCAATTCCCCTTGCAATAAACTATAACATTATATCATCTTTCCTAATTACTTGCTGTACCTGCATATTGACCTTTTACAAGTTACGCACAACGGCACCCAGATCCCTCTGCATCTCAGAGCTCTGCAATCTCTCATCTTTTAGATAATATGTTTTTTAGTTGTCCTGCCAAAATGGACAACCTCACATTTTCTCACATTATAATCCATTTGCCAGATCTTTGCCCACTCATATAATCCTATCTATATAATTTTGCATCCTCATATACCTTTCAGTACTTAATTTCCTACATATATTTGTATCACCGGCAACAGTACTATCAATCTCCTCATCCAAATCATTTCTATAAACTGTAAAGAGTTGAAGCCTCAGCACTGATCTGTGTGGCACACTACTCAGTATATTCTGTCAAGTAGAAAATGACCCATTTATGATAACTCTCTGTTTATTTATTAGTCTCAAAAGTAGGCTTACATTAACACTGCAAGTTACGGTGGAAGTTACTGTGAAAATCCCCTAGTCGCCACACTCTGGCGCTTGTTCGGGTACACTGAGAGAGAAGTTAACATGAACAATGCACCTAACCAGCACATCTTTCAGTCTATGGGAGGAAGCTGAAGCATGCGGAGAAAACCCACACAGACATGAGGAGAAAGTGCAGATCCCACACAGCCAGAGACCCAAGCCAAGAATTGAATCCAGGTCCCCAGAGCTGTGAGGCAGAAATGCTAACCACTGTGTCAACGTGCCGCCCTGTTAGCTAGCCAATTTTCTATCAATGCTAATATGTTAGCCCCCACACTATAAGCTTTTATTTTCCACAATAATGTTTGATTAAAAGAGGTCTCAAAAGTTTATTTATTAATCACAAGTAAGGCTTACATTAACACTGCAATGAAGTTACTATGAAATTCCCCTAGTCACCACAGTCCAGTGCCTGTTCGGGTACATTGAAGGAGAATTTAGCACAGCCAACGCACCTAACCAGCATGGCGTTCAGACTGCGGGAGGAAACGAGCACCCAGAGGAAATCCACACAGACACGGGGAAACTTGCAAACTCTATGCAGATAGTGACTCAAGCTGGGAATTGAACCCAGGTCCTTGGTGCTGTGAAGTAGCAGTGCTAACCACTGTGCTACCGCACCATATCAATTACCTTCTGCAAATCAAAGCACTGTACATCCAACAGCTCCTTTTTATTCATAGCACATTCTACACAGAAGAAAAGAAAGAAACCAGAAGAGAAAAACAATGTTTGTCCATGCCGCAAGAAATGATTTAGTGCAGCAATCATCGACTACAGCCGAACTGCACAATCTAGCAGCTCCATCAGCCATGGATGCAAATCCTGTAATGGCCGCCAAATCTTGCAAGTGGCTCGAAACGAGATTTGCGGCAGTATGATCTTAGTTTGAGATCTTCCCTACCCCCTGTCAGTGACATAAACAGGTTCATGCCCAGAAAGTGCATGATCATGATTTCCATATATTTTAATAAATTTACATGTAATTACTGGGCGTAATGTCTTCTTGTGACGTTTCTTCCCCCAGCAGTGTGACATCACATCGGCATGATTCACTACTAATTTTCCACTAGATAACCACACCGGGGGCATGGAGGTGTCTCCAACCCTTCGGGGTTAAGGGACATTACTGGGCATTACTCCATGGCAGTGCTGCCTGCCAGGGTCCCCAAGCAGTACCCCTGGCACTGGCAGGGGGCATTGGAAGAGTGGCACTGACAGGGACAGTACCAGCGGGTCATCCTCCTCTATTATGGGGGTCCACTTCTGCCCGTGGGGGTTGAGCATTATTTCCTTATCCACCAGGGGTCCTGATGTCCATTGAGAGGTGAGGTGGTTGGATATCCATTGAGGCTGGGAAGTTCCATGTTCATGGGGGAGGAATTAAATTTGAAATTTAATTTTGAGATTGGGATACCCTTTGATCTCAGATTCCTGGCGTTGGTGGAATGTTTAGGCCCCGCCTCTCCAGCTGGCTGTGTAATCCTCTCCAGCAATTTGAAATTGCATAGAGTCACAATAACTTAGATAAGAAAAGACATCTGTAAACCAACAAGTTTCTAGCAGCATTTCTTACCTGAATAGCACTCAGATTGTACCCTCTGTTCTTGTTCCAAATTAGCTGTTGACTCATGTGACTTAATCACATGAGATCCAAAGGTGTGAGTGTGAAGTTAGTCCAACTTCCAAAGTGTTCCCGAACCACCTTTCTTACTGTTAAAATTCTTCAGAATAACTCCTAATAGATTGTTCCAAACTATGCTGGATTGTTTAACTGCTATCTCAATAAATTTACTGAGCTGGCCTCAGCAAGCTAATGTATCCTTTCAATCATACATGCAAGTATCTCAGTAGAGCAAGAGAAATGGGCTGGCGCGTTCTATGAGAATAAGGTGCACTCTACACTCTCAAACATACCAATCAATCAATGCTGACAGACCTCTCCTAGAGAATGAAGTAACCAGGATGCATCTTCATCTTCAAGGACTAAACATTGTGGAAGAATTTGTGCCATTTAAAGACATGGTCCTTAAAGGGTTAATGCAGGGACTAGTTGTTGCAGTTCATGGAAAAGACAGTGCAGGCCATTGTCCCAGCCCGCTGTGCTGCCCAAGCGGGAGCCATCAGCATAGGTCATTTCTCAGGTTTCCCGCTGGGCACCACAGTTTCCGTGCATCTCTGCGCCCTGGATTTCCAGTGGCATTTGAATGTTAAAATCTTCATTTCAATCCCATTAGTGGGCCTGGGACTGAAGTCTCCGGGCCCACTAGCCTCTCCTCCACACCAGGAGTGGTTCAGTCCTGCGGGGTTTACAACAACTCCCCACCAATGGGGAACTGGTGACCTGACCTCATGCGAGGGAAGGGGACCATAGAGACCACCAAGGAGATCAGGGGTAGGGAGGGTGGCCCGCCTTGTCTGGTTATTGCTGAACTGGCTATGTCAGCCTGACCCATTGGTACTGCCCTGTGGGCAAAGTCTCAATGTCTAAAGGGCACCTTGGCACTGCTCACTGGACATTGGGAAATACCAAGAGGTGGGTCCAGAGGGAGTGGGGCCTATTGGGAGGTAGGGTCTCTGGGGATAGGGGTCCAGCAGCCACTCTGCAGAGGGATCAATGGCAGAGGGAGAGAAGGGGCTGATTAGAGCCAGCCATTTTTGGTGGGGAGGGGTGTGTGGGGAGGTGGGGGGGGGTGGGGGCACGTTGGTGGTGGCTGCTTGGAATGCTGGGGCAGCCAGCAGAGGAGAGTCTGCAGCGGGGGAAGGGATCAAGACCACTGGTGGGTTAGTGGAGTCATCACAGCCAGCATGGGGGGCATCATTGAAATCAGGACTGCTGTCGGGGGTGGGGGGGGGTGTCATAGAGATGAAGATGGGCGGGGGGATGGTTGAGGCTGGCCTGGAGACATCCGGGAGGCCAGCTACCGGTGGGTGATGGGGTCACATGGCTAGCAATGTGGGGTCACTGGGCTGAGCAGCGATTGAGTTGGCCAACGATTGGGAGGCTGGCAGTGTGGTGCTACTATGCATGCACCAATCTCCACTCTGACAGATTGGCGCATGCGCAGTGGCCCACTCAGCACTATGCCGCCAGCCTCTCCAGTGGGAATAGGCCTTGCCCCCAGATTTTCAACATGAATCTCACTAGGGGCACTCTGCAGTGCTTGGAGTGTGGAAGATCCATTTTGAAAATCCCGCTAAAAGTACCAACAGATGTTACTCCAGTTTTTTATGTGAATTTGGCACTCAGAATTTTTTTTTGCAGAATCCCGGCTAGCATTTTCAAGGAAAGGTAACCAAATAGTTTTAAAGAAGTTGGAAACCACTTAACCCTGGTCGGACTGTGTTATCAAAGTTTCACCCAGTGGGTTATGGCTTTGAAAATAAAACTCTGCCTGGAAAACTCTGTACAAGCGGTGGTTTTGCTTGATAGAGGAGACAGAAGGGTCAAGGCTGCTGCACTGCTGTGTAGCTCAGCAGGCCTGGAGACAATAGTGGTGGCCGTTTCACTGGCATCCCGCTAGGCACCTGGGCCTCCACGCGTCTCTTAGGCTAGGTTTTTTAGTGTGATCAACTCTGTGCTGGATATCACTGGAAAAAGCATTTCAATATGATTAGCAGGCCCAGGTATTCTCCAGACATGCTCACGTCTACCTGCTCCCTGCTGGGAGTGGTTCCCTCCAGCAGTGCTTGTGACTGCCCCCCACTAATGGGGAACAGGCACCACACCCTGCTGGAGGGAACAGAGGCCATTGAGGCCACCCAAAGAGGTCAGGGGTAAGTGGTGGGTGCCCATGGGCAGTGCCAGCCTGGCATCCTAGCACTTTCCACTGGGCAAACTAGTACTGCCCATTGGGCATCTTGGCACTGTCCATCAGGCACAGGGCAGTGCCAAGGGGTGGGGCAAGAGATGGTGGGCCCTACTGTGGTCAGGGCCATTTTGGGGAGGAACCTGTAGCCACTTGCAAGAGGATTAGTAGGCGAGGGAGGGAGTGAGGGCTATCAAAGCTGACCATTGGGTTGGGAGGGGTGGGTCGGGACTGTCGGGGGTGGGGGAGCTGTACAGGGACAGTAGTGGGGAGCAATCAGGACTGCCCAAGGGGTGGAGAACGTAGTGACTGACCCAAGGGAATCTGGGAGGCCAGCGATTTGGGGTTTGCGGGGCTCACCACTGATCAGAAAGGCCAGCGATAGGAAGGCTGGCAATGGGGATGGGGGCCACTGCACGTGTGCCAATCACCGCTCTGACTGATCGGTACATGCACAGTGGCCCACTCAGTACCATGCTGCTGGTCTCTTGAGTGGGAATAGGCCCTGCCCTCTGCTTACCAGACTGAATCCTGCTGAGGCATTCTGCAGTGCTCAGAGTGTTCGAGATTCACTCTGGAAAGGACACTAAAAGAAACAACAAAGAATTATTCACATTTTCCAGCACATTGGGAACTTAGAATCTTGGCCCAAGTGCTTGGGTAAAGAGTATACCAATTCCTGAAGCTTCAGAACCAGTCCAAACCCAGATGTGAGTTGATACTGGTCCTTGGCTGCTCTACATGCCAAAATTGAGTGTCTGTTTTCCTCAAAAGATAATTCAAGAATCATCAGTTGTTTCCCCAATCACTGCTGAGAAACTTCACCATTAAGTCTTTTTCTGTGTGTGTGTGTGTGTGTGTGTGTGTGTGTGTGTGTGTGCATATTAGCATATTTACAAAAAATAATTTTACACTTTCATGTTTCATGTGGTAGGTTAATAATCTTTGCCTTTCTACTTGACAAGCCTGGTTTTATAACAAACAAATAATTTTGTTGTTTATTGAAGAAACCTGGACACTGAGCGCTCATTCTGAGGTTAATAGGTAAAGCATATATTTGGGCATATTACAAGCTGGAAAAATCATTTAAATATATGTTGTGAACTGTGGAGTAATGGAAGGGGAGATTGACAGAGCACTCCTCCCATCTCAGTCGTAACAGATCCAACATGAAAGAATGGAAAAAAAGGATGAAACCACCCTGGAAGTAGAGCACACTGCTCCAACAGCAATGCAAATGAGATAGGGAAGGGTTGTTAGGCCTCCGGGCCACCAGAACCTTTGAATTCAAAGACTTGAAGGGCATAGTGATAATGTAGTAATAGCAACTAGAAATTTATGATAGTAATAAATAGGTAAACTAAAATCATTTAAAATACATTGACAAAGAATTGGCGGGAGGAGTGTACTCTCAGGGTCTGATACATCTGTGGTTAATGTGGGACTGGGCACTCTACCACTCACACAGTGATCTAAAACAGCATGTAACTTGCACCCAGGGTCAGTCTAGTGTTGGACAGAGTGGTATCTACCAGCCACCATGAAGACAGCTTCCAGCTTGTCGGCCCTATTTTACCGTTTTGATTCTAAGTGTTGGGTGGACTTGAAACTGGGAGTGTTTAGCCCCCATACGCACTCTGTCTGAAAAAATATCAGCAATTCCAAATCATGCTGCACAATCCTGTAGGTGGGGCTTAACACACCCAAAACCCTGCAGATCCTATCGGTGCCTCCAACAGCACATGCACAGAAAAAAAATTATAGAATAATACTCCCCTGCCACATCCTTCCAGGGCCACGTAATGCTTCCCCCTCCCACCCACAGACATTGTCCCACTCCCAAAACATTACTGATCCCCTTATCCCCTCGGCCCGCCCCCCCACCCCTCCCACCATCCAAACCGATCGCAAGCCCTCCCCCCCTCGTCTCCCACTGGTCTCAGGCAAAGTAGCAGCAGACCCTCCCTTCCCCTCCACTAATCTCACACAGAGTGGCAACAGACCCCTTCTTCCCCTCCACTGATCTCAGGCAGAGCGGCAGCAGACCCTCCCTTCCCCTCCACTAATCTCACACAGAGTGGCAACAGACCCCTTCTTCTCCTCCACTGATCTCAGGCAGAGCGGCAGCAGACGCCCCCTTCCCCTCCATTAAGCTTCGTCAGAGCGGCAGCAGAGCCCCCTTCCCCTCCACTGATCTCAGGCAGAGCGGCAGCAGATGCCCCTTTCCTTCGACTGATCTCAGGCAGAGTGACAGAGGACCCATCCTTCTCTTCCACTGGTCTCAGCCCCTTTCCCTCCAGTGATCTCAGGCAGAGTGACAGTGGACCCATCCTTCTCTTCCACTGGTCTCAGCTCCTTTCCCTCCAGTGATCTCAGGCAGAGTGACAGAGGACCCATCCTTCTCTTCCACTGGTCTCAGCCCCTTTCCCTCCAGTGATCTCAGGCAGAGTGACAGAGGACCCATCCTTCTCTTCCACTGGTCTCAGCTCCTTTCCCTCCAGTGATCTCAGGCAGAGTGACAGAGGACCCATCCTTCTCTTCCACTGGTCTCAGCCCCTTTCCCTCCAGTGATCTCAGGCAGAGTGACAGTGGACCCATCCTTCTCTTCCACTGGTCTCAGCCCCTTTCCCTCCAGTGATCTCAGGCAGAGTGACAGAGGACCCATCCTTCTCTTCCACTGGTCTCAGCCCCTTTCCCTCCAGTGATCTCAGGCAGAGTGACAGAGGACCCATCCTTCTCTTCCACTGGTCTCAGCCCCTTTCCCTCCAGTGATCTCAGGCAGAGTGACAGAGGACCCATCCTTCTCTTCCACTGGTCTCAGCCCCTTTCCCTCCAGTGATCTCAGGCAGAGTGACAGTGGACCCCCTTCCGCCCGCCCACCGATCTCAAGCAGAGTGACAGTGGACCCCACCCCCATCGATCTCAAGCAAAGAGCCGCCAGACATTCAGCAGTTATCTGCTCACTAACTGGAGCGCCCGAATCACACTTTTATGGAGCATGTCTGTTTCACACCAATTCTGGATGGGCGAACACGGTGGTAAAGGGGGAAGTGTCAGTAAAGTTGGGCATGCAGCCCATTAAGTTGATTTAAATACATGCAAGTTGAGCCCGTTTTGGATGCCGTCCTGATAGCGGCCATTTTTGGACCTTGGTAAAGGGGGAACTGGCACGGGCATAGATCACACTACTTGCCTTATGCCCGACTTTACCAAGTTTTCGCACCCAAAAACGGGAGCAACGCGATGGTAAAATAAGCTCGTGGTCTCTACTACATATTGTAAATAGTTCTACATGGTAATAAAGATAAATTTGGGCAGCACAGTGGCACAGTGGTTAACACTGCTACCTCACAGTGCCAGTGACCCGGGTTCAATTCTGGCCTTGGGTGACTGTGTGGAGTTTGCATGTTCTCCTTGTGTCTGCATGGATTTCCTCCCGGTGCTCCGGTTTCATCCTACAGTCCAAAGATGTGCAGGTTAGGTGCATTAGCCACATTAAATTGTCCCTTAGTGTCCCAAGCTGTCTACATTAGGTGGATAGGCCATGGTAAACATGCAAGGTTATTGGGACAGGCTGGGTATTGGGCTTTCATAAGATGCTCTTTTAGAGAGTCATGCAGATTCAATTCTCCTTCAGCACTGTAGGTATTCTTTGGCTTCGATAATTTCTAAAAACCTGAGGGTGACACACCAGAATCGTGAGCCACTGTTTAAGTGGGTCGCCCTTATTCCTAGCAACCATCCCTGCACACTTCCTGGTCCTCCAAACACCCCAGGCATCTGGGAGTGACTGAGGATGTAGGAGTCATGGCAACTCCCAGAGTACCGTGCACAAACAAGCAGGATATGCTTTTGATGGTCACATACCAAGTGTGTGTTGATGGAATGGAAGCTCTTGCAAGTTGATGAACATCAAGGGCAGCAGTCAGGGTGCATTCTACTGCTCCCTGCACATTTTGGAATTTAGAGGTAGTTGTGAAGCTTGTGATTCTCTAAACTTGGCGATCCTTATCTGAAACAAAAATTACATAATTATGGGCCCTCCCGTAAAGGGCATCAGTCACCTCCTGAATGCACAAATGTAATGCTGGCTGTGAAATGCTGCATAGGGTCTCCAGTAAGATTTCATTTAGATTTAGAAACCAAAAAAGAAACCAAATAAGGATCTCTGAAACAACCTAGAATATCTCTAACCTCCTGCAATCTTGTGTCCCTTTGAATTGTCTTTACTCCACTAATTTTGGCCTCTTGCACACCTTTAATTTTAACTGTTACAGTGTTGATGGCAATGCATTCAGCTAGCTGGGCCCTAGGCTTCAGAATTCTCCTGCTCACCCCTCAGGCTCTTCACCATTCTTTCCTCCAAAGCACTTGTCCAGAAGAATGATGAAGGAGAGAAAGATCATTGAAATGTGAACTCCACTCAAGATGTTTCCAATTCTCATCTACTCTCTGCCCAATCCTAGCCAGTCTGACACACTGATCGAGATTCTCTGGCCTCCCCTCAGCATTTTTCTTGGCAGTGGGAGGTGGCATGCTGGTGGCAGGATCCTCTGGCTCCACCACTCTCAATGGGAATTCCCATTGAAGCCACCCACACCACCACAAAACCCAAGGCATGGAGTGCACTGCCAACTGGAACAGAGAATCCCACCAAAATGAATGGCCAGAGAATTACAGCCATTGTCTCATCTCCATCAATGACCAAGTCTGCCCTTGCAAAGGTACAAATGCAACAACTTTTGGTGGAGCATTCAGGCATTCCAAAAGCCAGTGTGCGTACACCAAAAGCATCTCAACAAACAGGGCAGGAATTTCAGCAATCTACCTCTACCCCTGCTGAAGCTGCACAGGGTGCATCAGTTAGAGGAAGTAGGAAGCAACGGTTGAAGTAATTGTGATTCATCAAAGATGTGTGCATCAGTATTTAACAAAATGTATTGTTATTTAGCTTCTTTTACAAAAATACCTGTTTAAGTTTTATAATTAGCACCAGTTCCACAACTTACTCCTTATTGCCTCCCACACTCTTTCTTTCATTTCTCTCAAGATGGTCATCATTACCTGCTGGGAACCATTAGGTATATAGTGGGCAGGTGATGATTTGATTGAAAGGTTGGATGGTGGGAGTGGGTGATTGAAAGCAGGGTGTTATTCTGGTGGTAGAAGCAGACTGCAGGATTTCTTTTTTTTAATGTTCTACATGACTGACCCTTTGTGACATTGTGACAATCTTGACATTCCAGGCAGCAATGAAAGCAACTGATCAGACAATGAGTGCTCCATTTTCATCCTCTTCTTCCTTCTATTCCTCTGCCTTGAAGATAAGTCAGGTGCCCCATCATCCTCTTCCACCTGTCATCCACACAGATGCACAATGCTGTGTAGGATGCAGCACGTCACTATTATTCTGGATACTCTCCAACTTGATGACATTTGATGCTCTCGTTGTTGTGTTCTTGTTCTTCCTCACATGTGGCATGAGCCTGATTTAAAGAGGATATACTTAACTAATCCTTAAATCTTCTCCTGGAACAAAAAGCTCAGGGATGTTGAACTGCTGAGATGTGATGGCATGTTGACAGTTCCCTAGATGCTGGGAGCTATTCTTAAAGATGTTATAACAGGGCACTTAGATAAATTCAAGGTAATCAAGCAGAGTCAACATGGTTTCTGAAAGGGAAATCATGTTCCACAAATTAATTTGAGTTCTTTGATTTGAAAAGGTTGAGTGATATGCTCACCTCGATGTCTGCTGTCAGCAACTGACAGCTGTTACCTTCCTCCAGCATTTGACATGCAGCGTACATTTGGTGATTATAGTGTTGATCTGTTGTACCATCATCTGAGCCACTATCTGAGGCTCATTGTACTTCTGATCACTCTTTTATAAATTCTGTGCTGAAGGTATTGTGTTTACTTCCTGGATGGTTGCCTGGTCTTTATAGAACCTTAGTTAGGCTACACTTGGAAGATGGTGTTCAATTCTGGTCACCACACTACCAGAAGGATGTGGAGGCTTTGGAGAGGATACAGAAAAGATTTACCAGGATGTTGCCTGGTCTAGAGGGCATTTGTTATGAGGACAGGCTGGAGAAACTTTGTTTGTTCTCACTGGAACAACGGAGGTTGAGGGGTGACCTGATAGAAGTCCACAAGATTATGTGAGGCATGGATAGAGTGGAAAGTCAGGAGCTTTTTCCCAGGAGACATAGGTTTAAGGTGTGAGGGGCAAGAATTAAAGGAGACGTATAAGGCAAGTTTTTTACACAGAGGGTGTGGATGCCTGGAACTGGCTGCTGGGGGAGGCTGTGGAAGAAGTGACATTTAAGGGGCATCTTGGCAAATGCATGAATAGGATGGGAATGGAGGGATGTGGCCCCCAGAAGGGTAAGGGTTTTTAGTTCAGTTGGGCAGCATGGTCAGTGTAATTTTCTTTGTTCTTTGTTCCTTGTTTTACTCCTGATTTTTTATACAAACCTGAAGTGTTGCTGTATCTTAAAAATCTTTTCTTCCAAAGTCCTCAATTGCTCTAAGCCTTGGATTAGTCCAAAATGTTTTAAGAGCTTTCTGAATTTCAAGATGGTGTTGCTTTTCCCTTGGACACAAAAACATTTCCTGCACTTGCCACTTTTGGTGGGCTCCACTACAATGACCATTATGCTTAGCTTGCGAAGAAAATTAATCAGTGGCTGCCTGGATTGACTGTTTTCAGAGTTCTGTGGCTCAATGTTTTACTTTAAAGTCACAGGTTTGTTGAATCCTGGCTTTTGTTTATTCTCAGCTGAGTGTGAAGTCTCAATTCTCCCTCAATATTTAACTATTTTCTTTCCCATTTCAGAGCCATCTCGGACAGGCACCCATTCTGGAATTTTTTTTATATATAAACAATGCTTCTGACTCTGAATTATTTTAAGGTTTCTCAGGGCCTACTGTAGCCAGGAGTTTTAAAAGATTTAGCTCACCCCTAGTAGATTTTGTGACTCTGCAGATTTTTCCTGGTGATCTTTCCTCTATGCCTCTGCTTTTGGAACTTCTTTTCTGGTCAGACTACTTTGCTGAATTTTTTCTCAGTCTTCCAAAATTCTAGTTTTTCTCTGCATTTTCTGTAACATTTTGGGCTTTGCCACAAGCTGCCACCATGATGAAGGGTTCAGTAAGTCTGTGGAAGTCCTTGTAGTCATATGTAGGTTAACTGTGAATCTTTATCGACTCTTGGAACTACCTAACAATTATACAGGCAAAGGTACTAGCTAGGAGCTGTCTCCATGCTGACTGGTATACATGGGCTCTGTCAAACATTAGACTGATGCTGGGTGTGGTTCATGTGTTTAATTATATCACTGTGTGGGTAGTACTGTACTGTCACTGGGTTAAAATTCTCATAGAATCATAGAACCCCACGGCACAGAAAGAGGCTCTTCAGGTCTGCAACGAACACAATCCCAACCAGGCCCTACCCCCATATCATACCCACTAATTCCTCTAACCTATGCATCCCTGGACACTAAGGGGCAATTTCTTAGCATGGCCAATCAACCTAACCTGCACATCTTTGGATTGTGGGAGGAAACCAGAGGAAACACACACAGACACAAGGAGAATGTGCAAACTCCATACAGACATGAGCCAGGAATCAAATCCAGGACCCTGGAGCTGTGAAGCAGCAGTGCTAACCACTGTGCTACCGTGCCGCCCATTCTCCTGTCACTGAATTAAAACCCTGAAACTCCATCCATAACAAAACTGTGGCTGTATCGATAACACATGGACTGCAGCGATTCAAGAAGTCAGCCCATCACACCTTCTCAAGGGCATTTAGGGACGGCCAATAAATGCTGGCCTTGATAGCGATGCCCAAATCCTGCAAATGAATTAAAGAAACGTCCCACATTAACTCAGACCCCGACACTACACGCTGAAGTCTTGCCTCAAAGTCATTGCTGCTCCCAGTATTACATTAATGCAGAGTTGTCATTTAGATCATGGGCAAGCAGGCCTCTGTCTTTTTATCCTGTTTGAGCTTACATGGAGATCCTGGTGCCTGGTAAACTCTAGCCCCATATTTTAGTCCTCCATGCTTGCACTGCATGAGCCTTCATCTGAACAGCACAGTTGGCAGCATTTTCCCTAACACTGAGCAGTGATCAAAGCTGCACATGGAATTGCATATGAGTGCTTGTGTGGATGAACAGATAATAATAAAAGAAAGAAAGTGCCCTGAGCTGGGAATTTAGGCTTTTTTTTAGCCCATTCAGAACACAGCCACTTACACACAATTGAACTTGGACCCCTTATTTCCCATCTCTCAATATCTTCAAATGGGATCACCTCATACATTACAATGTTATTGGCTGCCCTCTCCTGGCAGATATTAATTTCCTCTTTCACATTGCCTACTCCTATAGGATAGAAATAGGCACTGATTAACTGACATTGGCTGGATACATCGCGTTACCACTTGGGGGAAAGGCTGGAAAATAAACTTATTGTACATATGAGTTCTGATAGGTAGCTATGCCGAGGCATGAATAACATTCAGAAATGGTGTGGTTTGGCTGTTACATATCTTTTCATTAAGAGTTGCAGCAGCACATAAATAAAGGACAAGTTAGTTATCTGTGGCCTGCTTTGCCCCTCCTAGCACCTTCACTGATTTTTTTTCCCTCCACTGGAGTCAGTTCTCTGGACAACATTAATTAGCTTTAGTCACCTCCTATTGTTTTCAGCCCACAGCCTTGATCACCTGGTGCGTATTACAAAGGAATGTGATCACCCTCACTTATCCCATGTTGTGCAGTGATTGCTCATGCTGTTCTGACCAATACCAGAGGCCATGAACCTTCTTGGAAAATTCTAAGAAATATTTGATAATAAAAAGAAAATCAATGTTAGGTTGAATGTTCATAAGAAAATGATGATAGGATACTTACCTACCTCACAATGGACAGACCATAATCAAAAAGGTGATTTACCCAGGATGAATGTGAGTTTCTTTGGGTTTCATTTTATTTCTGGAAAGATTTCAGTGGGCATTTTGGCCATTCACCTTCGGCGCAGTTACTTACTTTCTCGTTGGGGCTTGATTGCCAATCCAAGAAAAATTTAATTAAGAACTGAACCCCAAACCAGGGGACGCATAACACTAAGTTATTTTTCAAATGACTTACACCTTGGTGTACAAAGTACAACTTCAAAATTTGCAGATGATACGAGCCAAGAAAACATTGTGAACTATGAGGAATGTAGTGTAAAATTTCAAAGGTACATAGACATTCTGGTGGATTGGGCAGACAAGAAGCGGTGAAATTTAATGCAGAGAAGTATGAAGCAATTCATTTTGTCAGGAAAAACATGGAGAGACATGGAAGTGCCGGAAGATTGGAAAACGGCTAATGTTACGCCGTTGTTTAAGAAGGGTGCCAGGCAAAAGGCAGGGAATTATAGGCCGGTTAGTTTAACATCTGTTGTAGGTAAAATGTTAGAATCCGTCATCAAGGGGGAAATAGCGAGTCATCTTGAGAGGAATTGCTTGATAGAGCAGACGCAGCACGGTTTCGTTAAAGGGAAGTCGCGTCTGACAAATTTACTGGTGTTCTATGAGGATGTGTCTAGGGCGGTAGATAGAGGAGAGCCGGTGGATGTGGTCTTTCTGGATTTTCGGAAGGCGTTTGACAAGGTACCTCACAGGAGGTTATTGCAGAAGGTCAGGGGGCATGGAGTTGGGGGTAGGGTGTTAGCGTGGATAGAGGACTGGTTGTCAAATAGGAGGCAGAGAGTGGGAGTCAATGGGTGCTATTCGGATTGGCGGATGGTGACTAGTGGAGTGCCTCAGGGGTCGGTGCTGGGGCCTCAGCTATTTACCATTTATATAGATGATCTGGAGGAGGGAACCGAGTGTAGGGTGTCGAAATTTGCTGATGACACCAAGATTGGAGGAAAGGCAAATTGTGCGGAGGGTGGTGAGAGTCTACAGAAGGATCTAGATAGGCTGGGCGAATGGGCCAGGAAATGGCAAATGGAATTTAATGTTGGCAAGTGTGAGGTGGTCCACTTTGGTAGGAATAATGGTAGGAAGGATTATCACTTACGTGGCGAAAAACTGCAGCAGGCGACGGTGCAGAGGGACCTTGGGGTCCTTGTGCATGAGTCGCAAAAACCCAGCTTGCAGGTGCAGCAGGTGATCAGGAAGGCGAATGGGATGCTGGCCTTCATAGCGAGGGGGATTGAATATAAAAGTAGGGAGGTCTTGCTGCGGCTGTATAGAGCATTGGTGAGGCCGCAGCTGAGGTACTGTGTGCAGTTTTGGGCGCCGTACTTACGCAAAGATATTTTGGCCTTGGAGGGAGTGCAGAGGAGGTTTACTAGGCTGATGCCGGAGTTGAGGGGGTTGAGCTATGAGGAGAGGCTGAATAAACTAGGCTTGTACTCGTTAGAGTTTAGAAGAATGAGGGGAGATCTCATTGAGACGTATAAGATGATGAATGGGATGGATAGGATAGAGGTGGAGAGACTCTTCCCGCTCAGAAAGGATAATAGGACTAGGGGGCACAGCCTCAAGATAAAGGGGGGGCGGTTTAGAACGGAGTTGAGGAGGAACTTCTTCACTCAAAGGGTGGTGAATCTCTGGAATTCTCTGCCTGTTGAAGTGGTGGAGGCTACCTTGCTAAATATTTTTAAGACGCGAGTTGATGGGTTTTTGATAAGAGAAGGGATTAAGGGTTATGGGGACAGGGCGGGAATGTGGAACTGAGCCACGACAGATCAGCCATGATCTTATTGAATGCGGGGCAGGCTCGAAGGGCTAGATGGCCTACTCCTGCTCCTATTTCTTATGGTCTTATGTTCTTATGAGACAATATAAAATAAAGGATACAATTCTAAATGGGTGCAGAAGCAGAGACATCTGGGTGTATATGCATACAAACCATTGAGGATGGCAGAACAGATTGAATGCTCAGTTAATAAAGCATACGGCAGCCTGGCTTTATAAATATGAGAATAGAGTGCAAAAGCTGTATAAACACTGGTTCAGCTTCAACAGGAGCATTCTGTCCAGTTCTGGGCACCACATTGTCAAAATGAAAAGTTTAAATTTTATTTATTAGTGTCAGAAGTAGGCTTACATTATCACAGCAATGAAGTTACTGTGAAAATCTCCGAGTCGCTGCACTCCAGCGCTTGTTCGGCTATACTGAGTGAGAATTGGGCACCGTCAATGCACGTAACCAGCTTGTCTTTCGGACTGTGGGAGGAAATCGGAGCACCCGGAGGACACGCAGACACAGGTAGAATGCACAGACTCTGCACAGGCAGTGACCCAAGCTGGAAATCAAACTGGTGTTGTGAGGCAGCAGTGCTCACTACTGTGCCACCATTAGAGATGATGCAAAGAGGATTCACGAGAATGATTCCATGGGTGAGGAAACTCAGTTATATAAAAAGATTGAAGAAGTTGGGATTGTTCTCCTTGGAGAATGTTGAGAGGATACTTGATTGGGATATTCAAAATATGAAGGATCTGGACAGAATAGTTAGGGAGAAATTTTTCTATTGGAGGAAGGATTGAGAACTAATGGGCACTGATTTAAGGTAATTGACAACAGAAGCAATGGTAGCATGAGGAAAAATCTTTTTAAGCATTGAATGGTTAGGATGGAACGCACTGCCTGAGATTGTGGTGGAAACAGATTCAGTGAGGCATTCAAAAAGGAATCGGATCATTATCTGAGAAACAGGAATGTACAGGGTTACCTGGAAAAGGTGGGCAATTGCACTGGGTGAATTGCTCATGCAGAGGGCCAGTACACAGATAACAGGCCCAATGGTTGCCTTCTGCACTGTAACTATTCCACGATTCTATAATAAATTCGAGTTTGGATAATGAAAGCGGAAAACAGTGTGAAAAGAGGTTTGAATGAATTATTTTGCAAGTTTTCTTTTTATGAAATGATCTCGTGAACTTTCCATTAGTTGAAAGGAAGTGGTGTGCATCTGAGTTCAGAGATTGCTAATTAAATGCTCATTAAAAAAAATCAGTAGTGCTTGGAGGTTCACAAAGCCAAGACCAAACAGAATGTATCAAAGAAGCAAATGAGAGTTAAAGTAGACAAGGTGGCTGATGCTTCTCTTTTAATTCAAGGGATGTAGCAGAAAATTGGAAAATAGCTACTGTTATTCCAATTATCAAAACAATTAGAAGCATCGATCAGATGCATCAAAAAAACATTAATTTGTCATCTATTGCAAGAAACGCTTGGAATCTGCAATGAAAGAAGCAATTTGAGCAGTAGCTCCAATGCCTCCTGCCATTTTAGAAAACAGCAGCACACCTAACAATATTATCGAAATACTGACTGTAAGAGACAAGGCTTCTTACAGGAGAACTTAAAAGGATATATAAAGTGAATTAATAAAAGAAAGCAGAAAGTAATGATCTATGGTAGTGATATTACTTGGGCAGCTTTATCGAGTGGAGTATGTATTGGGATCCGTGTAGGAATTCTGTACTTCACAACAAGTTAGAAAATTCAAAGCCAATGTGCCATGAACCCTATGGGAATGTGATGGAAGTTCCACAGATTAGACTGTGACGTGCAGTGACATAGTCTTCTAGTCATCCCTGGCAGATTTAGCAGGAAGAAGTCTCACACCACCAGATTAAAGTCCAACAGGTTTATTTGGTGCAAAAGCCACTAGCTTTCAGAGTGCTGGCTGGCCCTTTGTCAGGGAGTGGGAGTTCTAATCACAAACAGGGCATATAAAGACACAAACTCAATTTACAAAATAACAATTGGAATGCGAGTCTTTACAGGTAATCAAGTCTTAAAGTTACAGACAATGTAAGTGGAGAGAGCATTAAGCACAGGTTAAAGAGCTGTATATTGTCTCCAGCCAGGATAGTTAGTGAGATTTTGCAAGTCCAGGCAAGTCAGTGGGGTTACAGATAGTGTGACATGGACCCAAGATCCCAGTTGAGGCTGTCCTCATGTGTGCGGAACTTGGCTACCAATCTCTGCTCAGCAACTCTGCACTGTCGTGTGTTGTGAAGGCCGTGAGGATTTAGCAGGACCCTGCTGAGTACTTGATGGTTCGTAGAATAGAGGACTATGTGAAATGGCACAGAAAAGGAGTTGAGGCTGGTGTAGATAAGCCATGATTGTATTGAATGGTGGGGCAGACTTGAAGGGCCTGATGGCATACTGCTGTTTTTATTTCTTGTGTTGTTGTGTTGCACTTGGGTCACAGGTCACAGGGTGTGTGGTGAGGAAAGGGGCCTCGCTAATGAGTAGTTGTGGGTTTGTATATCAAGCACCTCAAGGCGTAGTCTTCTGCTGCTGATGTAATGGGAATAAAGTTGTGTTCAGGCCTTGGTCGGGCTTGGACTCTTGTTGATGGAAAGATTTTGTACTTTATTTGGTTTTGTTATAAAAAGGAAGTTTATTGGCAGCATTAAATCATCTCTGTGAGGACAGCAATGGCAGTATCTAGAATTGGCAACTTAGGCTGCAGTTCTATTTACAGCTTCCTTTGGCAGCCATGCATCTGATATGCATTGTTAGATCAATGGGCAGCTAGTGTCAGTTTGGAAGCATGACGAGCTAGGGATGGCAAATGTGGCAGTGGGGTAACTCTTTCCCAACAGTACTAAGGAGAAAGGAAACAATTTCTGCTTGCTGGTACATTCAAATTTTAAAATGCTAGGAGGAAATTAGATGAAATTTCCAGTTTAATAAGGACAAGTTCAAGGTCATGGTGTAAGAATTGCAAGAAGGAGGGTGCCCTAGCTACACAACTTCAAGGACTTTCAAATCAGATATCTCATAAAATGCCAACTTCAACAGACTGAGATTAAAATTTCAATTTCTTGCATTTATAAATAATGTGACTGCTATGAACTGAACGAACAATGCTGCTACAGCTCAGTCAATAGTCTTCATTTTCAGTTGTCAGGCTGGGTCAGGTTGTCAAAGTCAATCGTTGCCTGGAAACAACATAAGTGGTTGACGGGACAATGTCAGTAACTACTAGGAGGTAATATTAGCAGTTTGCAGAAGAGAAACGTTAGTTGCTGTATTAAGGTAAAGTGACACAGCAAAGTGTATGATAAAGAAACATCAAGCATCCTTGAAATCGGCCACTACTGTGAAATCTGGTAGGCCATGCACTCAGTCCATCAAGTTCATCTTCATTTCAAATAATGGAGTCCCTGAGGACATCAAAATGCTGGTTCACTTGGGTTTTACATTCTATTCAGCCAGATATACACTCACTGGCTCTTTCAGTTAGCAGCTAGCCTAACATCCTTTGGCGTTGCTTTTCCTTTCGCTAAGTGGCTGTTAAGCCACTTGAGAAGTGTAAATCTGTCATCATAGAGGTCAGTCAGGATTGGGCAACTTTCCAGCATTAGCTATTACCACGAAAAGCTCCAACTATCTTGCTACAAAAATCTTGCAAGATACTTCACATGGAAATGTTACAGCATTAATAAACTCAAAATGTGGTGTTATTAGCATTCCAAAAAACAGATTTGGAAGCATACTTATAAATCTCTGAACATTATATCAAGGCCTACTGTACCTTTCAAAGTCAGGAATGAATTAAATACTATTACTGATTTTCAACAGGCCATTATTTAAATTTGTTTAGCTCCATTTTAATTGAATTCCTTTGTGTAGCAACAGCATCAACACATTGTGTAATCTCCACTTCTGGCACAGGCAGTAAACTGATGGTGGTTGAACAGCCCCCCATTAAGTGCCATATTGATTTTCCCCTCCATTGAATTTAATGGAAATAGAAATCAGGCAGGGTGCATAAAGGTGACTGATTTGCAATCATTAATTTATCAACTTTGCCAAAAGTTAGTCAATCCTATACCGGCTTTATGGTTAGCACTGCTGCCTTACAGTACCAGGGACCTGAGTTCGATTCCCAGCTGGAGTGACTGAGTTTGCACGTTCTCTCTGAGTTTCCTCCGGGTGCTCCAGTTTCCTCCCACAGTCCAAAAGACAAGCTGGTTATGTGCATTGGCCATGCTAAATTCTCCCTCCGTGTACCCAAACAGGTGCTGGAGTACGGCGACTAGGGGGTTTTCACTATAACTTCATTGCAGTGTTAATGTAAGCCTACTTGTGACACAAATAAATAAACGTAAAAAACTTAAAATATTGAGCTAATTCAGTGCAATCAAACACACAGAGTTACAAACTTTACATAAATAAGTTTTGTTCCAGTTCCTAACTGCGGTCTTATTGGTTGATGCTATACTTCAAAAAAGTCTAATTATATAGAACTAAAGATGAACCAGCCAGTAAAAAATTGAATTCTCTTTGATCTAATAAAGTGAATTTAAATTATTGCTGATGCTTGCAACATTTTTCTCAGTGAAACAGTAAAATACTCAAATCAACATTTAAATGACATTTATGCTGTAGGAAAGAAAAATTAAATGTTGTCACAATTACAAGTATTCTGGTTTACCATCATTTCAATGGTTAGGCAATAAAAAGCATAATGTCGCCATGAGGATTTTTTCCTTCCATTATAGTACAGTTACGTATACCAAGTTCAGATGATTTCCAATGTCAGAAGTGTTGAATAATTTGTGCCCTTTCTAAAATATTTAATAGATCTACTCCTTCGTTAGTAATTGGTCTACATCAAAGACCTTGCCTTATATATTATGAAGTGCTTCTACTCAGTACATTTCATGCTGTTCTTGAGATTTGCTGTCAAAAGGTAGAGCCTTATACACTCTAGATTTTTCCATACACTTCTCACTCCATGGGCTTAACTTCTTTTCTTTCAATTTATTTTTTCTCACACAATTTTCTTTCTCTATCCCCTCCCTTTAAGACAGATGAATTACATTTGACTGACCTTCTGCAGACAACCATCTCTCTAGTTGCTCATTCAAGTGCCAATAATGTCCGAGGTGCAACAGTTACTCAACTTGGCTGCTTAGCTTGGGGTAAAGCTACCCAACTCCAAAGTGTGAACATTCCCAGCAAGAGTCACTAGATAGCGACCATGAGAAAAACTTGGCATATTTTCCTCCACTACCAAGGGATCCAATGCAATTTTCAGCACAACAATCTTCACTGTACTCGCCTAACACTGCACAGTTTGGGATTAAACCTGAGATCTTCCTCACCTCTATGGTTCAAAGCTCATTACACAGTCGTGAGATGGATTCTGTAATTTTTCAAGAGTGAAGTTGTAATAAAGAAATCTTCATATTCCTCCAATTAGTGTCTTGTTTTTGGCATAACTTAAAATCCATTTGTTGGCAGCTCTCCACCATGTCCATATTTTTCTTCCTTCCTCCAGCTATTCTACAAGTCCTTTCTTTCCTAGCTAGGTCAACCTACTTCTGTGGGTTTCTGGTAATGTTGCATTATTGATGTCTGTTCAAGAAATGTACGCAAATTGTCCAGCGTGTCTTACCCTCTAACTTAACATTCTTACCTTTTGTTTTCCAAAGTGCCTTACTTCTTGTTAGTGCCTAACACATGAGCAAAAGTCTGTCTCCTGACATTTTTTAGTACACTGCATTGTTAGACATTGCATCTCTGTTCCTCTTGGTGCCTCTTATAGAGACATAGTGAAGATTCACCAGTACAGATAGACATAATAGTATCGCTCAATGATACAGAGTATTGTGATATTACTGGACTATTTACTTAAGACCAGAAGTTTAGTTGTTTTCTCAGTAAAATTGCTCTGAATTTAGCATTGAATTAATATAATATTATTCCTAGATTGAATTAATATAATATTATTCCTAGATTGTTTTTCCTAGATTGAATATGAATTGTGGCCATAATGGAATCTGGCCACAATTCATACTCATGTTGATTTTTATGCTAACTCTCAACCACAATCAACTGTATGATTCACAAAGCTAGTCCAACCCAAAAACTGCATCATAATCTTAAAACACAGCTGGATGACTAAGAAAAATTTGACCATCATAAGCCCTCACAGCCTGACTTCCTCAGGATCAAGAGGGCATTGACCTTACCCGGAAATTAACAGATTTATATAAGCTTTCCAAGAACTCAAAGAGGGCCAGATCTACCTTGGGATTAACAGTGATCCAAACCTTATTTCAGACATAAAAGAGCTGAATTTAATTACAATTGAGATACCACTCCCATATGTAAGAATTTAGTTACGCAACCTCAAGAAGTGCCCTAAATATAGAGAGTGAACATTGAAATTATAGATTTGTTGACTTAATTCCAAAGTCTCCCATACCATATAACCATTAGAAATTGAGGACAATAATTCTCTTCTTAACTGGGGCTAAATAATCTTGCTAACTCTGCAGCCTTCATTCGGGAAATTAAGGTAAATGTTGCTTTAATGGTTTATGGATATTCTACTTGAAATATTTTACTATAACAATAATTGAATTTAAAAACTAGATTCATCACCAGAAATAAGATTGTGTTATCTCTCTTTTCCTGTGGCTGACTGTTTCCACCTCGCTGTGAATTGTATGTTTGGTTCTTTAATAAAATCAATATAGTTTAGTATTAATATTGTCTCACATTGTCTTCTGTATCACAGACTCATGAACCCAACTATGTTCCCTGTTTCATGGGGGGTGTTAGCAGAGAGTACATTACTGAATAGCTATTCACAGATCCAAATGCAGAAATATACAGGAAACTGTTATCTGGCTGAAACTTGTTAAAAAGACTCTCCAGAGGTTGGTAATACACTCAGTGTACTCCTTTCCTTGGTGGAGAGATGAGTCCTTCAGACCCATTTAACATGTGCGCATTTGTGCTTTCTCAACCTAAAGCTGAGGAGAATCATCTCAGATTACAATGCACCACATTGGTTTACACTCTGACAAAAATAAACCAAAGTGATTTTCAGACCATGGGCAAGCTTTGAAACTGTGAAATGGCTGGCAGCAGATCAGCCATTACTTTATATTTTGCATAATATCTAATTGGTGGTCAATCTGCTATTGATGTGTATTATTTCAATAATAGTTAAATTTAATGTCTTCCAGAGTGCACTTGGTTTTTACAATGTGGTGCAATGTAAACATTTACTGGTAAGTATATCTCAAATTTAGTTCAGCTGAAATTTAGAACTGGACTTAAAACTTTAAAAGTGGTAAAAGTAACTGCAAAACTGGTTAAGGGTGCAGTGAACAGAAACTGCCTGTGGCAGTTCACTATCAATCAACAAAAAGTGGTTGCCTGAATGATTGTTAATAGTGTCGTTGCAGCAGGAAGCTGAATTAGCAGTTGTAACTTGGATGTGACTCAGGAGCTCTATATAAATAGATAGTATTTGTTCATACACAAAGTGATTGCAAAACTGACTGCTTTGTTAACAGCGTGATAAAGTTAGAAATTTGGTGCAATTTACAATTTTCTGGGAAGTAGAAGGGGAAAGAAGCACTATTTTTTTCTCCCAGTAGCTGGTAAGCAATTTTACTTTATTTATAAACTAGGGTCCTGGGGATGGCTGTTATTTTACATTATTTAATTAATAACTTCATCTTTTAGACAAATCAAATAATTGAAATCAAATAATTAATTCAGTTAAAAAAAACTAATGAAATGATTAAAGTTAGACAGACACGGTGCCATCGGTAATGTGCCATATCTGCAGCCTGCGGGGAGCCTATATTTGTGGTAATTGTTAGCAGCTCGAGAGTTGTTGAGAGTGATTCTCCCAAATAAAATCTAAGAGCTGGCAGCACAAATGAGGTGGGATTCAACGACATTAAAAGTGGAAAAAACTGCCCCCATATCAATCACGCCAAGCCAAACACGCCAGGTGCATAAGGATCCCGAGTCCCAATTGTTCAGCTGACTTTGAAGAACAGTTCTGTCTCTTCCTTCTTTGAGAACAACTGAAGGATGAATGCCGAAGTCTTACATTAATGGAGTAAGCATTTGAACTTTTGATCTTTTCTGAATCCTATGAAATTACTTCAGTCTCAACTGCAGCAAGATATCAGAAAAACTCACTGAAACCTGTAACTGAATTGCTCCCCAAAAATTGAGTTCATTATAAGACTAAGTAGGCATTAAACACAATGTACATTTAAAATGTGTGACATCACTGAATCAAACCTACAGCTTTTCCCATCAGAATTGCATCTCAATGGTTCCATCTTTCACACATGCCCATGATAATAGAAAGAAGTGTAGTTCTAAAATTGTACTTACTGCGGGAGCAGCCATGTGGTACACTGCACTAGGGTTTTGAGTTTGTGTACAATAAAACAGAGAGATATTGAATAGCACATCCTCATCAGTTACCCATCTCAGCTAATTACTTGAAGATGAACACTTTCCACACAGAGAAGAGTTAACACAATAGCAGCCCTTACATGTCTCCTAGTGACCAGCTGCCCACCATCTTACTCGTAGATGGTGACTGTGATGAGAAAACCATGAAAAAAGGTGTACCTTTATCATATCCTCATGCTGTTCCAGAGTGCCAGAGAATTACATTGAAATATTAATAACCTCTTAAGAAAGCACTGATGGGGAGAAATAAATTACCTGATGCTTTAATTAACAGTTTTTTCATGTAGGATCTGGCATTTTTGTTAAATGGGATATTGTCATAATTGTAAGGGTAATTTCAAATCTGAGGGAGAAACAACAAAAGTCAGATTTGTGAAACTTCTAAGAGCCTATGAATTATCTAATTAACCAATGTTCAAATGGGCAAGATTCTACATCCTCATCTTACATGAGATTGGTAAAATTATGTTGATATCTTATTTTGCTAATATAAATAGTCCTTCTGAGGGTCTCATTGAATGAAGTGAAGAAATTGGCTATAGATTTCTAGAAAATAATAGCAGAGGAGGCAGCAATTCAGCCCATTAGATGTCTGCCACTGAAAGGGACTCATTTTTCAACTCTTGGCAGTAACCCCATAAATCCTGGTACTTCTAGTGGATAACCATGTGTTGTATGTTTTAGAAGCTTTCTGCCTCTTTCAACAATGCCCCCCACCCCCTCCAAACTCTCTCATTAAAATGATTTCCCTCCACTCCCCTTTAATCTTTCAACCTTTCAACTTTTAATGTATGCCTGCTGATGACTCCTCTGCTAATAGAAATAGGTCCTTTTATATCCAGTCTGTCAAGTCTCCCTCATTATTTTATATACTTCAACTAAATCTTCCCTCCACCTTCGCTATCTCAAGGATAAAAACTCCAGCCTATCCAATCTTGAAGTTTGGCAGAGTTTAAAAAAAAAGAAACAGTGAGACAAAAAAGCAGAAATAAGAAGCTTATGGGTTCAGTAAGAAGCTTTGTGTTATGCAGTGTTAAAAATGGGGCCAGACAGAATAGGTGTGGTGAAAAGAGGAAGTACTTCAGGCTTAATTGAGCATGAACTTATTCTATCAACAATGCTGTCTTTGATCTCCCAAAGTAAAACTCAAAGGATTGGAAGATCTTCTATAAACATTCCCTAATGGCTATATTGAAGTTGACAGCTCCCATCAATCAAAGCAGCTCAAAGCGATTTCAGAACTACTGAGGCTTGTGCAAGATAGCAAAGGGGATCTCCCAATGAACACTGACCAAGGGAAATCCCAATTGTAGAATGTAGTTTTGCTTTGATTTTGAAGGTTTCTAAGCATGCATCAGGCATGGATTTTAATGTGACCAGGCCACTTCAAGTCTTTACAGAACACAGATAATAATATACAATTTTACCAGAAAGGTGTCTGAAATCACCATTAGAAATCACCAGTGATTGCCAAGTTTTCCAGGGCATCATGGAGGAGTCCAGGCATGAGACCCCCTTCCCAGCTACAGCCCAGAAGTCAATCCCTTCCCCCCAGCCCAAGTCCCCCCTCTTTCCCCAGGTCCCTTGAAAGACCTCCCTCTGCAAGCCTGGCAGTGATTGCAAAGCCCCTGGGCACAGTTGGAGGCAGTACCTATCTCCTTGTTCCCTTTTAGAGTCCACGGCATCTGATCCTCGTTTTTCAAGATCATGACAGATTTGTGCCCGCAGGACTTCAACTGGGTATGTGTGTGTGTGTACATATGTGTGTGTATATATGTGTGTATGTGTGTGTTGGGGGGAGGTGGAGGGTGCAGAAGATTCGAGGAGGCTGGGTCATTCTGTTTCTAACCCACTAATTGCATTCAAATGAATGGTCATTATTTTGGATCAGGTTCTCGCTCTGTCTGTGCAAGAATCCCAATTTGAGGATGGCTAAGAAGGGGGCTGATAGCAGCGTTGAAGCTTTCTTAGTCATGATCACCACCATTTGCATTCCATTTGTCTTTTTGTCTGTGACATCTTTGTCAATCTCTTCCATATCCATCAACTTCTGGCTCTATATGCAGTAAGAAGTCTCACAACACCAGCTTAAAGTCCAACAGGATTATTTGGTAGCAAGCACCACTAGCTTTTGGAGCGCTGCTCCTTCATCAGGTGAGTGGGAGTTCTGATCACAAACAGAGCATATAAAGGCACACACAGTTTACAGAATACTGATTAGAACGCGAGTCTTTACAGCTCATCAAGTCTTCAAGGTACAGACAATGTGAGTGGAGATAGCATTAAGCGTAGGTTAAAGAGATGTGTATTGTCCCCAGACAAGACAGTAAGTGAGATGTTGCAAGCCCAGGCAAGTCATGGAGGTTACAAATAACGTGACATGAACACAAGATCCCAGTTGACAGTTCCGAGGCGCCACAGTGAAAGGCCGCACTGACCTCCTCAGAAGACAAAACACGGGACAAGGTGGACAGAGTACCCTTCATTGGCTCGTACTTCCCTGCAGCGCAGAAGCTATGACATCTTTTCCAGAATCTTCAACATGTCATTGATGAAGACGAACATCTCGCCAAGGCCATCCCCACACCCCCACTTCTTGCCTTCAAGCAATCGCACAACCTCAAACAGACCATCGTCTGCAGCAAACTACCCAGCCTTCAGGAGAACAGTGACCACAACACCACACAACTCTGCCACAGCAACCTCTGCAAGACATGCCGGATCATTGACATGGATGCCATCATCGCACGTGAGAACACCATCTACCAGGTACACGGTACATACTCTTGCAACTCAGCTAATGTTGCCTACCTGATACGCTGCAGGAAAGGATGTCCCGAGGCATGGTATGTTGGGGGGACCATGCAGATGCTACAACGACAGATGAATGAACACCACTCGACAATCACCAGGCAAGACTGTTGTCCTCCTGTTGGTGAACACTTCAGCGGTCATGGACAATTGGCCTCTGATCTTCGGGTAAACATTCTCCAAGGTGGCCTCCACGACACACGATAGCACAGAGTCGCTGAGCAGAAACTGATAGCCAAATTCCGCACACATGAGGACGGCCTCAACCGGGATCTTGGGTTCATGTCACACTATTTGTGACCCACATGACTTGCTTGGGCTTGCAACATTTCACTTACTGTCCTGTCTGGGGACAATACACATCTCTTTAACTTATGCTTAATGAGATCTCCACTCATATTGTCTGCACCTTTAAGACTTGATTAGCTGCAAAGACTCGCATTCTAATCAGTATTCTGTAAACTGAGCCTTTCTATGCCCTGTTTGTGATCAGAACTCCTCAATCACCTGACGAAGGAGCAGCGCTCCGAAAACTGGTATCGCTTGCTTCCAAATAAACCTGTTGGACTTTAACCTGGTGTTGTGAGATTTCTTACTGTGTTTACCCCAGTCCAACGCTGGCATCTCCACATCATGGCTACCATCTATATGCAGCCCACAGAGCTTCCCTGCTCGTCCTCCTACTCCGCCCCCCCCCCAATCCCTCCTCATCACAACAGTATAATTCTCATCCAGTTTTCTATTGTCTTCATCTCTAACCAAGGGTCATTCTGACTCGAAATGTTAGCTCTGTTTTCTCTCCACAAATGCTGTCAAACCTACTGATATTTTCCAGCATTTGCTGTTCTTGTAATGATTCCAAGTTAGCTGACAACACAAAGTTAGGTGGGAAAGTAAGCAGTGAGATTGCAGAATGATATGAATAGGTTAGATGATAGGGCAAGAACAGAGCAGTTGGAATAACAAAGCAAAGCGTGAAGTAACACAGTTTGATATACAGGAAAAATAAAGAAACAGAAGTTTTAAATGTGAGAATGAAAATGTTCACAATCAAAGATACCTGTGTTGTGCGCAATGCCATCGACTGACTCCCCAATGTTAACCCAAATTGAGACAGGTCAGTGTGCAATTTATATCCTACCCATTTTTCCACTCCATTGACTTAAGTGGAGTTTATATTATAGATTGGAATATTTCATCTTTGTCACAAGCAGTTTTTATTTTGCTGGCACATACAGTCCTACATAATTAAAGCAGCAGTAACTTATTTGTGGCTGCCAATTAAATAGCTTTTGCATCTCAAAGCAGATGGGAGGCTTGCAATTGTGGGTTTGTATAGGAGGTGCATAGTGTGTGACTAGGAGGAGGAGAAGAAAAATCAAATGTGGTGCAGTGATTGTTGAAGAGTGAAGGGAAGCTGGAGTGAGGAGTGTTGTGAACAGTGATGCTGCCAACAGATAAAGTGAATGTGAGGAGAGTGCAATTGATGGGAGCCAGGATGCTTACCTTGAAACTGTAATGAGGTTAGTATTTTTTTTTCCCTTTGTAGTTGTGCCATAGAGATTTTTCCAGGCAATCACCATCTTGAACATTAGAATCTTCTTACGTTCTATCTGAAGAGATGCCTACCCTCCAGTGAAGAGCATGATCTTCCTCCTCATGCTGAATGTATGCCCTGTGGCATCCAAAGCTACATCTGAGAACTCAGGTGCCTGACCTGAATTTTTGCAGTTATTTGGCCCTTTGACTTTTCTTTTCCTGTCTGTAGTCACAGCACAACTCCCTCTAATCAATTCTGGCTGTTGATAAATGGTGTCAGAGCCAGTTTCCCTGAATCTCCACTGTCCTGCCAGTTCTGTAGATGAGTTATCTGGACTTAAAACATTAACTCTGTTTCTCTCCCCATAGATGCTGCCAGATTTGATGAGTTTATCCAGCATTTTCTGCTTTTAGCCCTGCCAGTAATGTTGGCTATACACCTGACTTAGTATAATGAACCATTGGCATCACTTTTATGCAAATTAAAGCAAATGAGTATATTCCAATGTTTATAGGGCAGGAAATTTCCAACAGGTGTTGAAATCCTGACACCAGGATCATATCTAGGTGTTGACCTCAAAGATGTGTGGTCTTCTCAGTGGCAGCTCATTAAACCCTATCCAATTAGAGATGGCAGGCAGGGTGCACTGGCAGGAGTTTCCGAAGCTGTGGGTGGCCAACTGACCAATTGGGAGAGATAGGAAATGTCGATGTTGACAGTGAGGTCACCTCCATTTGGAGCCTTCTAAAATTAATAAAGCTGGAATTAAATGTTCATCTCAGTATTGGTGACCATGAAACTATCATCAATTATCGTAAAAACTCATCTGGTACACTTGTGTCATTTGGGAAAGGAAATTTGCTGTTCCTCCCTGGCCAGCCCTAAATGTGACTTGACCCACAGAAATCTGGTTGACTCTTAACTGCCTCTGAAATGGCCAAGCAAGCCATTTATTTCAAGGGCAATTGAAATGGTAACAAATGCTGTGTCTTTCCGGCAATGCCTACATCCCATGAAAGAATAAACTTTATTTCTAAAATGGTTAAAAATAAAAGTGGTCACAGCTGCCAGGCCATCGTCATGGAGGAGTAGCTTGTCCATGGGTTGGCCTGTACAGTGACAGTAACCTGTTGATTCCTGAATCTTCAGACAGGAATGGAACCTAAAGGAGATGTTGAATAAAACTCATCCTGTCACTGAAAAGCCATCTGAAGAGAGCTGGTGGACTTCCCACACAGTGGTGGGCCATCCTAATCTCACCCCTATTGACAATTGATATAATTATCTGCTTGTGTTATGGTATGAGCCGCCAACTTTCTTCCCTGCCCACCCTGACAGTTCCCCTGGAGGTAGAAATGTATAGGACATGTCCCAATGTGACACCAGCCTCTCCCCAGCATTGCCCCTCATCCACATTGCCCATGTGTTCACATGGGAATATTCAGCCTATGAACTCAGAAATGAAAGCACTCACATTTTTGGGCTCTATTACAGCAGTTACATCCAAGTCTGTGACCGTTTGGTTAGGATTGTGCTATTATTTATGGAAATGTACAATTATTGACTTTGATTTGTCCCACAAAAATTAAAGACAATAACCCCAAAATTCCAAAGGTTGGAAAGAGTTAGCACACCAAAGGACCGACCTTTGAGGACAGTGGTTCTGATGTAACTGTGGGAACAGTCTGAGGCAAGGACTGTATTACAGCCCAACTCATACTTCATGCAATGGTTTTAGTCTATTCTAGAATTTCAACTCTTGTGCTTTGTAAGGCAAAATGGGTTATAATGATTGTGACAAACTGTGTTCCTAACCTTACAGGGTCCTGAGAATGTGCTAAGAATACAGTAATAGGTTCCAAAGTTAATCAAATAATATGGGAAAAGATATTTTTGCTCCCTTGGGAATGGAAAACAAAAATTACAAACCTTTTCTTCAGCTGAGAGGCTACGAGAGCAGCCAGCAGGATCTTTGACAGCTACTGGCAGAATGGAGCAGGCATCTCCAAAAGCATTCTTACAGGGACAGCTCATTCTATGCATATATCACTAACCCATCCCAAAATTCAGCATGGAGTTGGTGTCTTTTTACATGAAAAGCTGAAAGTTTCATCTCTGTTCCTTTTTCACCAGTGGCAAGATTCCTAGTTTACAATCTTCGAATATTGCCCTATCTTTTATGTGTACCTTTGAGGCAGATTGGACAAAACACATTAAATAAACATAATCTTACGACCCACACACATTGCATATCCTGAAAACACCATTGCATGTTTATTGACACAGAAACCACTGTATTATGCATTGTGAACTTCCCTACATACATGCAGTGATGCTTTAAACTGCAAATGGATTTTGAACCTATTCTGAAAGTGGTGAATAGACTTCATCCATCAACATGCTAGTTTTGCTTGCTGACACAAGTCTTTTAAACTACGTGGTTGAACTTGCTGCAGTAGTTGTTGTATATTTTATATCTTGGAACTATGCAAAGATGACACTAGTTTCTATAAAATAACTGGTTTTATTCACAGTGACTTAAAATGTATGTTCCATGCTTACCATTCTAGTTTCCAGTCCCTTCCACAATTTTACTTTTCGCTGACCCAGGCTTAACTAATCAAGTGCTCTCAGCTTCAATATTCATGATGTGGAGATGCCAGCGTTGAACTGGGTTAAGCACAGTAAGAAGTCTCACAACACCAGGTTAAAGTCCAACTGGTTTATTTGGTAGATTCACCTGAAGAAGGAGCGACACTCCGAAAGCTTGTGCTACCACATAAACCTGTTGGACTTTAACACTGGTGCTGTGAGACTTCTTACTGAGTTTCAATATTGGCAAGGCTCACACAAACACCGAACAATTGAACACTACAGTAGGTAGATTAACAACAGTTTCAAAGAGATTTATGTTTTTTAGTTCCAGTTTCTAAACATAGTTGGCATTAAGACATTCCTCCACCAGTTTACCTCTTACAGTGAATCTGAGCAGATTCAGCTTATCTATACTATAATCAAAGTAATATAAAAACATTTGGAACAAATGAACAACAATTATAAATACGGGATTAATCGTAAAGATTAAAAGTTCTGAACAGGTCCCACCTCAACAACATTGTCTCTCTAAACAGCATAAACTTCAGATTATAATGTTATGATGTTCATAGAATCATAGAATCCCCACAGTGGAGGCCATTTGGCCCATCAAGTCTGCACCAGCAACAATCCCACCCAGTTCCTATCCCCATAATCCCCTATATTTACCCCACAAATCCCTCTAGCCTATGCATCCCAGGACACTAAGGGGCAATTTAGCGTGGCCATTGCACCGAACCTGCGCATCTTTGGACTGTGGAAGAAACCAGAGCATCTGGAGGAATCCGTTACTGAGTACTTCAAAAATTTAAACAAGTACTGCACACTTAGGTTTGGGTTTAGTGCCAGACATGACAGTGGGACCATTGGAAGTAAATTGGCCAGCAACAGCCAGGCTTACAGTGAAATGCAGAAATCAGGGAGATTCTGCCTTGTGTTGCTCCTTAAGAAGTTGGGCAGCACCAACATCTCACAGACAGATTTAATGATAAAGTACAAATGATGGCATAATGTTTGTATGCTTGTGCTCTTATGTGTACCTATATAAATACACACTCAACATGCAAAATAGCTATGGCAACTCCATTTAAGTAACTGAATTGTTCACAGCCTAGGAGGATTTTAATTACAACTAAACAACTTCTCTGAAACTGAAAATTACCTTCGGTAAGAATGAAGTCTTATTCCTTCAGATTTTATTCATTGTTGGGGACTTTATAATATTGATTTTGTTTTCTTTATGTCCTTTTTTAGGTCTCTTTTCCTCTCTCACTCTTTATTCCATTTTTCTTTCCCTTTCATTATATGCCTTTCTTTGTTATTTTGCCTCGCATATTCTAATTTACAAATACTGTTTCAGATTCTGCAGGGTCTAAATTGGAACAGGTATTGAGATGGTGCTACACATTGTGTAATTAACCCATGCCTGATGATGAAAATACAGACAGGACATCAATTTTGTGCTGTCTGCTGATTATAATGATTGTTATGTGTGACCGGTGCTATCCATGCTTTTCGTTGGCTGCACACCTCAACAGGAAGTGCAAAACCATGACGGCCTCCAAACACTTCAACAAGCCTGCATCCCTTACGGCAAGGTGCAAGGTGGCTATAACAGGAACTGTCTTAGGAAACAGTGAGATATGGCCCAACATGAGAGAGGGAGGCCTTGAAAGTTGTGGCGGAAGACCTGGAGAAAAGGAGAGGAGGCCCCTCAAGGCATACAGACTAAAGGCAGTGAGAGCATATAGCCATGAAGGTCAATAGCAGGAGCAGAGTCTTGAGGATCTAGATATAGTGCCTCATGGAATTTAATTACCTTACATGAAGATCAGCAAATACATCCTTAACCTACCTAACATAGTTAGCACTAGCCTCAGGCACTGCTCAAGTCACCATCACTTGATCAAATACCAATACTAATCTCCATTAATTATACCTGGCATTCATTGCTTCACCTCGGTCATATACTTGGAACTGCTGTAAGCCTCGCACAGACATGTCAAAGCTTATAGTCATATCACCCAAACAAACTGCACCACACTTATTGGCACACTTTCTTCTCTCTCTCTCTCTCTCTCTTACAGGAAAAAGTGATGCACAAATGGAGATGTCCAGAACTAACCAAACAGCGACAAGCAGGCACACTTATGTGGCCTAATCCTATTGACAAGACTGTGCTGATCATAACCAGGCCAGCCATTTAGATCTGAAACATTGGCAGGATTCTCCCAAAACAAAACTAAGGGCTCTATGGGCATGAAAATGGGAAAATTTCCCACCTGTTTTTTGGGAGAAAGCATCTGAATGAATCTCCAAAACTCTGCAATGCAGAGTATCTTAGACTGATTACACTAAGAAGTTGGGGGTGGAGGGGGCCTCATCCTGCCTGAGAGGCCAGTAGTATAGCACTGAGTGGGCCACTGGGTATGAGTCGATCTGCCAGTGGGGAGATCGGTGAATGTGGACTGCTACCCACCCCTCACCCAACCCACCCCCACCCCCAACCATGCCAGCTTTCTTATTGTTAGCCTCCGTGATGTTCCTGAACTACCCCATACAATTGCTGGCCTATTAGACTCCCAACGCACCCCCCCAACAAAATTGCTGGCCTACTGGACCTCCCCTGGGTCAGCTCCAATATCGTCCCCACTCCAATGGTTGGCCCTGGCCACCTCCCATCCCCCGATGGCCAGCCCCAATCAGAATGGCAGCTGGTTCCCCCACCAAGTTCACCCCCAATGGGCTCTCCCTCCTCTCTCAGTACGCACTGTCACTTCTCACCCTGACCTCTTGGTACTGCCTAGTGCCCGCTGGCCAGTTCTAATCTGCCCAATGTGCCTGGCAGTGCCAACATAACACCCTGGTACTGCCACCCTCTTTTCCCCAATCACCCGTGTGGGGGCCTTGATGGCCTGTGTCCCCACCTGCAGGGTGAGGACGCCTGTTCCCTGTTAATGCGAAGAATACCATCCTGGGCCCACATATCAAATATCATATTCAAATTTCAATATGATAATCAGCTCCGCGCCGATTTCCACTAAAAAAAGCACCTTCAAAATTTGCAATGGCTGGATGCCAGCCGTGAATCTCGTGAAAGACCTGCACTAATGCCTCCCGGCCCGCTGCCCTACTAGCAGTGCAGTAGGCTAAAAGAATCTCGGCTATCAATTCTGTTTCTCTCCACAGATGCTGCCAGACCTGCTGAATTTATCCAGCATTTTCTGTTTTTATTTCAGATTTCCAGCATCCACAATAATTTGCTTATTTTTCTTCTTTTCTAACTGAGACTGTGGCCATCAGCAAAGCTGAAACCATTAAAGTTGACTGTATCCTCATATCTAATTCTTCTTGTCCCATCTCGTTCCCCCCACACCCTCAATCTCTTCTGATTCACAAGCTGTGAATGGTGTCAACAGACATTCCCACCTCTCCCCTGCTCCAAGCTTCACCATGTGCTTTTTTTTGGATACCCAAATGAAACAACCCTGCCAACTTGTGGAGCAATACCAGAAAGGGAGTGATGATGAAGACACAGTACCATTCAAAGATCTCACACTCATAGCCGCCAGCTCAGATTCTGACAATGCACATCTGTTAGAAGGTAGAATAAAGATGGGGTCAGCATTTGATGAGGCAAGTGGGCTGCAACCGGGGCTGGGAGAAAAAAATAGTGTGGGTGCCACACAGCTTGCTGGGGAGCCAGGTCAAACACACTGCTCCATGAGGACTCAGATGGGCACTTCAGTGAGACAGACTGCAGAAGAATGCCGATTGATATGCACAATTCATAGTTTGTTCATTGGGAAATCTGTTCAATATCAAGGGGCGTAGTGGAGTCCAACACCAACTTGGTAAAAGGTTTTGTGCAGAACTTGGCTTCCATTATTTTCCACATTCAAGGGGTGCCAACTTTGTTTGCATACTTGTGGGCCCAACCATGAACACCCTGGGTGGATATGACTTTTGACTGAAAGTCTTTTTGCACTTCCTCCTCCTCCCTCTTTTAGCACTGACCTCCTTCTTCATGGCCCCAGTCATGTTGTACTCCAAAAAGGAATGCTCAACAGTGCATCCATATATGGGAGCATCTACTTTGTGCAAAAGTCAGCAAAAAGTTCTTTTGCGCTTGCTTCTGCAAGTTGAAAGAACAATAGAAAGCACTAAAAGTCTGCCAAATTTTTACAGCAACAACTGAAGAAATCAATCAGCAACTATCCTGTAAATAGTAGATGATTCCTTTAATTAGTACTAGTGTGGGTGGGGTGTTCTTCCTGCTGATGAATGCGTAAACTGCTATTTGTGTCGGCTAGATCTTTAAGCTCTTTAAGCTCCACTGATATTAAATCAGCATCACATGCAGATTGATGTCATGTTATTTGCTCTGATATTTCCATTAGATGTTAGCTGCACCAACATCCTAACCAAGATGATATCCAGCTCAATTCACAGCCAAAGTGTGTGCACCCATATTTGGATGATATTTCACTCTTGTGAACAGCACTATTAGCACTCAAATAATAGGAGCCCAATTTCCTTCCCTGTGGGGAGAATATTCCTGTCTTGTGGCACTGGGGTTGGAAGCTAGTATTAGTAGTCAGCATGAAGTTTACAGTATCTGCATCAGCAGGAATATGCACAGGTAAATCTATATCACAGCGCCAGGCACCAAGGTTCAATTTCTGGCTTGGGGTCACCACCTACGCAGAGTCTGCACGTTCTCCCCATGTCTACGTGGATTTCCTCTGGGTGCTCCAGTTTCCTCCTGCAGTCCGAAACACATTCTGGTTAGGTGCATTGGCCATGCTAAATTCTTCCTCAATGTACCCAAGCAGGGACCGGAGTATGGTGACTAGTGGTTTTTCACAGTAACTTCATTGCAGTGTTAATGTAAGCCTACTTGTGACACGAATAAATAAACTTTAAACTTTAAAAACTAAGCCTGTTATGGGTGTTATCCAATATATCCCCCATTAAACATTTTAATAGGTGAAGCATATTGGTATGAGACCTGATTTGTGATTTGCATGATTTCAAGTATATTTGGATTCTGAAGCATCCAATCAAAATGCATCTATTGAAAGAATTCAGGCAGTGGTGTGTGCTACTTACAGAGATTGAAAAAAATAGTGTTCTGAAAGATGAGCCATGTGTGAATGCTCAACAACTCTGTCACTAAAGCTGCTAAAATTCATTAACCCAAGTCGAGTGCAATGTCCCTGCTCCTTTGCCTTATCGCCTATGGATGTGCTTAATGTACCAGCCCAGTGGTTATAAAATCTACCTATTTGCCTCGTGTCAGCTACTGCACATCAGCATTTGCTGTCATTTTGCTTTGAAGCATTAGTTAGCCCTGCAGGAATCAACACTGATTTGGCGAGTGAGAGCTTGACTGCGACTGCAAAACTCTGGGATGTTCATCTTGATGCACAGGCTGGTGGTTGTTATATTCAACAGCATTAAACATATTTATTTGGGCCATGTTCAGAAATGCGATTCGCTGATAACTGAAGGACGGTGATATGACACATTAATCCATCAGTAGAATTTGAGTTGCTATTTTTGGGATGGTTTAGGTTTTGTACCTTTCCGGCAGCTCATCCACACAGACTCTGAAAGTTACAAGTGACTGATTTTTATTGTTAGGCAATAGCAATATATAAATGATATCTGATGACGGAGCTAAAAAAAAATCAAAGGAAAACAGTCTTCTGGTGCAATAAAATTCCCAGCTAATTATAGTTTTTGGATGATAGCTATCAAAGGCAAGTCATTATAGGACAAGGGATTTATAGATCATGTCCGTGCTGCTGCTCTCATTCAAAGGCACATTGAGACTCTGTTTACCGAGCGTGGAATGAAACCTAAATGTGTTACTTAATATGAGTCTCAGGGTCAGAAAAGGTAGCATTTTAGCACCCATTTTGCTTGTTTCAGACACCCTATTTCCATATAATCTGCATCAGCCAATGCAGAGCTCATTCCAAGCATGCTGATCGAAGAGCACTTCTGGGTTAACCTTTAAACCCAAAAAGATTAAAATCAATTTGCATTCATTTCAAGATTAAATGAAGATTTGCTCCTACAGGTTTTAAGGAATTCAGTTAACACCAATCCACAAGTAATATACCTTTAGTGAAGCAGTGGTGCATCTGAAGATTGGAAAGTATCAGACACTTTTCAAAAGTATTAACCCTACCCTGCATCTCCAAAATATTTTTTAAAATTCTTAATGTAGAATCCAGAACCCTTTGAAGTGGACAGTGTCCTTTTTTTTATTAATTCCCTTCATCTCATGAATCAGCTTCAGGCTGTTTTGGATCTCCTAATTTCAGTGGAAGGAGTTTCATCAATCTGTGTGGATTGCACTAAAGATTCTCAGTTTTGCAGTGGAGTGAGGGTCTGCATGGAGTAGGTGAGCAGGGGGAAAACGATCTAACATTTTACAGGAACTAACTACCCAAATACTTATCACTGCATATCAATGGACTGGGGCTGAATGGTTTTATCAGGAAATGATCACTGTTTTGAAAAAACCTTTAGGTGGATTGCTTTTCTTCAGAACTTTTTTTTATCAACTGTTTTAAAACCCTTCATTTTAACCAGCACAACAGTTTTTCTCCTCTCCTTTCAAGGACATGGGAAAAACTGATGCATGGCATGTACACAGGGATGTAAGCTGGAATCAATGTTTTAACTGCTTACTCACACCTGGTACAACAGGAGCAGGCAAATCATCACACACTCTCTGGAGGAAAAGACTCCACAAACATCCTTGGACAAATAAACTGGAAGGAGATGTTCTTAGGGAAAAGTACCGAAGGAAGGTGGCGGATATTCAAGGAATGTTTGTCTGGAGCTATGCATGACAACGTTCCGATGAGACAAGGGGGTTTTGGTAGGTCGCGGGAACCGTGGTGCACGAAGGCTGTGTTGAACCTAGTCAGGAGGAAAGGGAAGGTGTACAAAAGGTTCAGGGAACTAGGAGAGGTTAAGGATCTTGAGGAGTATAAGGACTGTAGAAAGGAGCTTAAAAGGGAAATTAGGAGAGCCAGAAGGGGTCATGAGAAAGCCTTGGCGGGTAAGATTAAGGAGAATCCCAAGGCCTTCTATAAATATGTGAAAGGCAAAAGGATGAGAAGAGAAGGGATAGGACCTATAAAAGGTGAAGGGGGAAAGGTCTGTGTGGAACCAGAAGAAATGGCAGAGGTGCATAATGAGTACTTTGCCTCAGTATTCACGGTGGAAGCTGATCTGGGAGATTTTGCTACGGATTTGCAGCAGATGGAAAAGATTGAGTTTGTGGATATTAATGTGGAGGATGTGTTAGAACTTTTGAATTCTATCAAGATAGATAAGTCGCCGGGACCAGATGGGATGTACCCCAGGATACTGTGGGAGGCGAGGGAAGTGATTGCAGAGCCCCTGGCGATGATCTTTGCGTCGTCAATGGAGACGGGAGAGGTTCCGGAAGATTGGAGGATTGCGGATGTAGTCCCTATTTTCAAGAAAGGGAACAGGGATAGCCCGGGAAATTACCGACCAGTGAGTCTGACCTCAGTGGTTGGTAAGCTGATGGAGAGGCTTCTGAGGGACAAGATTTACGAGCATTTGGAGAGGTTTGACACGATCAGAAATAGTCAGCATGGATTTGTCAAGGGCAGGTCGTGCCTTACGAGCCTAGTTGAGTTCTTCGATAATGTGACTGAACACATTGACGAAGGAAGTGCCGTTGACGTGGTGTACATGGACTTCAGCAAGGCGTTTGATAAGGTCCCCCATGCAAGACTTCTTGAGAAGGTGAGAGGGCATGGGATCCAAGGGCCTTTGGCCTTGTGGATCCAGAACTGGATTGCCTGCAGAAGGTAGAGAGTGGTTGTGGATGGGTCTTTTTCTGAATGGAGGTCAGTCACCAGTGGAGTGCCCCAGGGATCTGTTCTAGGACCCTTGCTGTTTGTCATTTTCATAAATGACCTGGATGAGGAAGTGGAGGGATGGGTAAGTAAGTTCGCTGATGACACGAAGGTCGGTGGTGTTGTGGATGGTCTGGAAGAATGTCAAAAGTTGCAGCAGGACATAAATAGGATGCAGGACTGGGCGGAGAAGTGGCAGATGGACTTCAACGCGGATAAATGCGTAGTCGTCCATTTTGGCAGAACCAACGGGATGAACGAGTACACTATCAAGGGCAGGAGTCTTAGTAGTGTTGAGGAGCAGAAGGATCTTGGGGTCCGGGTCCACAGGACTCTTAAATCGGCCTCGCAGGTGGAAGAGGTGGTCAAGAAGGCGTATAGTGTACTGGCCTTCATTAATCGAGGGATTGAGTTTAGGAGTCGGGAGGTAATGCTGGAACTTTATAAGACCCTTGTCAGGCCTCATTTGGAGTACTGTGCGCAGTTCTGGTCGCCTCACTATAGGAAAGACGTAGAAGCTATTGAAAGGGTACAGAGGAGATTTACAAGGATGTTGCCTGGATTGGGAGGCATGACTTATGAAGTTAGGTTGAGGGAGCTGGGTCTCTTTTCCCTGGAGAGACGAAGGTTGAGAGGTGACCTGATAGAAGTTTATAAAATGTTGAGAGGAATAGATAGGGTGGATTCTCAGAGGCTATTTCCCCGGGTTGAAATGGTCGCTACGAGAGGACACAGATTTAAGGTGCGGGGAGGAAAGTACAGAAGTGATGTTAGGGGTAAGTTTTTCACTCAGAGGGTGGTGAGTGAATGGAATTGGCTGCCGTCAGTGGTGGTGGAGGCGAACTCGCTGGGGTCTTTTAAAAGACTTCTGGATGAGTATATGGGGTTTTATGGGATTGGGGGTTATAGATAGGTCTATAGATCGGTAGGTGTTGATGTGATCGGCGCAACTCGTGGGCCGAAGGGCCTGTTTGTGCTGTAGTGTTCTATGTTCTATATTCTATCCCCAGCCTCAGTGATGGAGGAGCCCAGCACATCAGTGCAAAAGGTAAGGCTGAAGCATTCACAGCAGTCTTCAGCCAGAAGTGCTGAGTGGACGATTCATCTCGACCTCCTCCGGAGGGCCCCAGCATCACAGATGCCTGTTTCCGGCCAACTCGACTCACTCCACGTGATATCAAGAAGTAGCTGGAGGCATTGAATGCTGCAAAGGCAATGGACCCTGACAACATCCCAGCAAACTACTGAAAACTTGTACTCCAGAAATTGCCCAGCCCCTAGCCAAGCTTCTCCAGTACAGTTACAACATTGACATCTACCCAACAATGTGGAAAAATGCTCAAGTATGTCCTGTACACAAAAACACAGCCAATTACTGCTCCATCAGTCTACTGTCAATCATCAGGAAAGCAATGGCGGGCATCATCCACAGTGCTATCAAGCAGCATCTGCTCAGCAATAACTTTGACCTCTTGCCCTGATTTTGTCACAAACATCCAGAAAATGTTGTGCAATTTTTCTGGGACAAAAGACTGCACTGGGCCACTGCTGAGGTTCTGAATCTCCTGCTTACAGAGGGAAAGTCAGGTGTTGGTGTGCCTTCACACCCATGTGGCAACCTTCAGCCTCAGGCCCTATAACGATAACTCTATGTTGAGTCTCCTTCTTGATGGTGTGTCCTGGCAATGCATTTCTTCCTCCACGTGCATGGTCTGAATTACCACGTGCAGCTCCTGTTCTTAGACCTGGAGTGTCTTTATAGCTCCTGTCTTTTACCAGGACCTGTTCAAAGTTTGGGACACGGTTGCCTCGCACCTCCCTCATTAGGAGTAGCCGCTGTCGTAAGGGAACCGCTGCTCAGGGATCTTCTCCTCCACGGCTATCATTTCAGGTGACTGACAGAGAGACAGGCTGTGGCTGCCAGAGTGACAAGAGTTGGGGATGTGCTGGGTGGCAGACGAGTGGGCTAGTCAATGCCCCAAAGTTTGTTCAGTGTGCGGCAGTGAACATTCAGCTCACAACCAGTACCACCCGTGGCCTCAAAACAGCCATGCCCGGATCTGGTGTCACACATGGCCTTGAGGAGGCGCAACTGTGCAGTGGAATCCCATCTGAGTGCACATTAATTTCACATTAGCCCCAAGACCAGACCTCCCCCCCTCTCCCCCCACAAACCCCCACTACCACTCCTCGGGGGTGGTGAGGGGGGCTGAAGCCGCCTCACAGAAATGCCCTCCGTGACCTTTGACACTGCACAGTTTCCTATATAGGCTGCTGCTGCATACCTTCCACTTCCTTGCCCTTGCCCTTATGCTGACTGCTGATTTAATTTAAATATTCTCCAACTCCACTGCCACTGTAGCAGAAGTGTTCTCCCACTGTGTATGAAATTGGGCTCCTATTATTTGAATGCTTACAGTGCTATTCATAAGTGAAATGTCATCCAAAGTACAGGTGCGCACACTTGGCTGTGAATTGAGCTGGACACCATCTTGGTTTGGGTGTTAGTGCAGTGCAAAGGGGGCAGGAAGAAGGAGGACCTTGTGGGTCATTATCCAAACTACTCCTCTGCCACCCAGCACAATATCGACCCTGGTCACTCCAGCAGCTGTAGCCCATCTCTCAGCCAGTATACCCCTCTACCACAGCTACATTCGTGGCTGGGTGTCACTGGAGAGGGAACGCACAGTGTCCATGGGCAATACTGAGATCTTCTATGGATGTTGGGCACTGCAGCAACCGGAATATATTATTGATCTTTTTAATCATTGTTTGGTTCAAGGTTTAAAGTTTAATTTGTGATTTGTTTCTGTTTCAGTTGGTTCCCCTTTAAGGAGTTATCCTTCTTGCTTTGTCCCTCACTTTATTTAATTTAGTTTGCTTGGTTCATTTAAAAGAGTTGGGGGACATGTGTGACCATGCAACGGGGAGGAAGCATTATAGTTGTGAAACCCATCATTTGTAAACAACACAGTGGGTATGAGTGAACTGTAACAGCACCTCCTGGTCAAACAGGGAGGCTCTTCAACATAGCAAAAATTTACCTGCCAAATGCCATTGCCATGAACATAAGATTTATTGAGAGCATAAAAGTGACACGAGTGCTTCGCAAATTTAAATTTTACTTGTAAGTATTTCACATTACATCGCTTTCACTTTATTCATGTATGCATCATCATTTTTGTTGAAACTATCCTAGTCGGAAAGTTAAATGTTTTGGCACTCCTCAAGGTTGGCATGCATTAATGGTTACAGAGGATTGTGGGACATTTCTTTATTATGGAAGAAACAATGTTGTGTTTTTGCACCCACTTTATCGTAGTGAAACTTTTCAGGTTTAATTTTTTTCTGTTAAGAGCTATGTTTTTTAATAAAAATTATAAGTTACACTCTTTTGAACCAGGGTTCCATTCTAGACCTTCCTGTACAGCAGTAACATCAGCTGGGATTGTAACACTTAGTTCAATGAAGAATGCAGAAAGACATGCCAGAAGCAGCAACATGCATAGCTAGAAGTGAGGTATCAACCTAGTGAAGCTACAACATAGAAATATTTGTGTACCAAACAGCGTAAGCAACATGCAATGGACAAGCCACAGAATCCCACAACCAATTGATCAGATATGAGTTCTGTAGTCCTGTCACATCAACTCATGAATGTTAGTGGGCAATTAAACAACTAAATGGAGGTGGAGGCTCCACAAATATCACCATCTGCAATGATGGGGGAGCCCAGAACATCAGTATAAAAGATAAAGCTGAAACATTTGCAACAATCTCCAGGCAGAAGTATTGAGTGAATGTTCCATCTCGGCCTGCTCTGCAGGTGCCCAGCATCAGATTCAGTCTTCAACCAATTCGATTCACTCCATTTAACATTGAGAAGTGGCTGAAGACACTGGATCGCACAAAGGCTATGGCTCCAGAATAAGCTGCACTCCTAACCAAGCTCTTCGAGCACAGCTACAACTACACAGCTACCGTGGCATCTATTTAGTAATGTGAAAAATTGCCCAATATGTCCTGTACAGAAAGCCGGATAAATCCAACATGGCCAATTACCATCCCATCAGACTACTCTCAATCATCAGCAAAGTGATGCAAGTGATGACGGTGCTCTCAAGCAACAGTTACTCAGCAACAACCTGCTCATTTATGCTGTTTGGTGTCCACTGGGGCCTTTCAGCTCCCAATCTCATTACGGCTTTGGTCTAAACAGGGACAAAAGAGCCGAACGCAAGAGGTGAAGTGAGAGTGACATCAAGACAGCATTTGACTGACATGGCATCAAGGAGCCCAAGCAAAACTGTAGTCAATCTGAATCAGTGGAATGCTTCTACGCTGGTTGGGGTCATACCTAGCACAAAGGAAAATGGTTGTTGTTGGAGGTCAATCATCTCACTCCCAGGACATCACTGCAGAGTTCATCAGCATTGTGCCCAAGGCCCAACCATTTTCAGTTGCTTTACCAATGACCTTCCCTATATTTTAAGGTCAAAAATAGGGATGTTTGTGAATGATTGCACAAGGTTCAGTATCATTAATGGCTCCACACACAGTGAAGCAGTGCCCGCCCATATGCATCAAGACATGGACAATATTCATGTTTGGGCTGATAAATAACAAGTAACATTTATATTACACAAGTGTTAGGTAATAATAATCTCCAACAAGAGAAAATATAACCATTGCCACTTTACATTCAGTGACATTCCACCACTGAATTGCCCACCATCAACATCCTGGACGTTACTATTGACCAAAAACTGAATTGAACTAGCTGTATAAATTCCATGGCTACATGAGCTAGTCAGAGGCTAGAAATTATTTTGCAAATAATCACCTTCTGACTCCCCAAAGCCTGTCCATCATCCAGAAGGCACAAGTGTGGAATGTGATGGAACAGTCTCCATTTGCCTGGATGAGTGCAGCAACAACAACATTCAAGAAGCTTGACAACATCTTGGACAAATCAATCAACTTATCTGGCACCCTATCTACCACCTTAAACATTTACTCTTCCCAACATCGACACGCAACTGTGTACCAGCTACAACTTGCACTGCAGTGACTCACCAAACCTCTTTCTAAAGCACCTTACAAACCCACAACCTCTACCACCTAGAAAGACAAAGGCAGCAGGTGCACATGAACATTACCAGTTACAAATTCTATTCCAAACCACATGCCAACCTAACTTGCAACTGTATCACTGTTGCTGGATTGGATTCCTAGGATTTCCTCCCTAACAGCATTGTAGGTGTATCTACACCATATGGACTGTCACAGTTCAAGAAAATGGCTCACAACCTTCTCAAAGGCAATTAGGTTTGGGAAATAAAAATGTTGGCCTACCCAGTGACATCCACATCCTGTGAGCTAATGTGTTTTCAAAAAGTTTCCAACTCTTGAGGCCCCACCAATCCTTATATGATTAAATCAGAGCTCACGGTATCATTTTGGTGAATCTGTGCTGTATCACTTTAGAAACCAGTGGTTAGAAATTTGTTTACTCTCACTTTTGGATGCAGATTCCCAATGTGCTTATACGCATACATATTGAGATAGGTCATGTGCACAATTTGTATACCCAACTCTTCTGAATGATTCTGATACTAACCCATGCATCCTCAATGCAGATCTCTGTGACTTAACATTGCCAGTAAACTGCACACACATTAGCATGCCACAGGTTGTCCCTTAAAGAGAAGCTAGACAATAATATTGCTGCAGTGGAATTTCTTGGAAACTGAACGTTAGGCCAAACGTAAGGATCCACAATGACTAGTGCAGTGCTGGAGTAACAGGGTAGAAGGACCCTCAGGGACAACTGTCAGGTCAGAGTGGAAGTAAGTGGTCCAGAGAATTAGGTCCTGGAGTCGGAACCTAAGTGTTTGGCAGCAGTATCACAAGAAGACTCATGACCACTCATGAATGCTCCAGGTCAGTAGGTGCATCTTTACACAAGAACTCCTATGCACCACGCCAATCTCTCACACTGCTTAATGAACCATACACCTATCAATCATCCAGAAGCACTCAGCACACATGCCTAACACCCACTGCTCAGCACCACTTACATAAGAACATAAGAACTAGGAGAGGGAGTAGGAAATTCAGCCCCTTGAGTCTGCTCTGCCATTCAATATGATCATGACTGATACCAGCTTAGCCTCATCTCCAACTTCCTGCTCACTCCCCTTAACCCTTCAACCCATTACTAATTAATAACTTATCCACCCCCTCCTTAAAGTTGTTTAGTGTCAAAGCGTCTACTGCAATCTGGGCTAAAAAATTCCACAGGTTCACGACCCTTTGAGTGAAATAATTTCTCCTCATTTCTGTTTTAAATCTGCCATCCCTAAAACTATGCCCTCTCATTGTAAAAAGGTCCAGCAAGGTGAAACATCCACTTTACATCTACCCTGTCAATGCCCTGTAGCATCTTGTATACTTCAATTAGACCTCTTCTTATTCTTCTAAACTCCAGCGAGTATAGGCCTAAACTATCCAATCTCTCTTCATAAGACAAGTCCTTCATCACTGGAATCAATCTAGTAACCTTCTCTGAACTGCCTCTTAAGCATTCAGATCTTTGCTCAGTGAGGGGACCAAAACTGTGTGCAGTATTCCAGATATGGTCTCCAATGAACTATACAGTTGCAACAGCACTTTCCTACTTTTATACGCTGTTCCATTTGAAATAAATGACAAAATTCCATTTGCTTTCCATATTACATGCTGCACCTGCATACTAACTTTCTATGATTTGTGTACAAGGACACCCAGATCCCTCTACACTGGAGCTCTTTGACGTTTCTCTCCATTTAGATAATAAGTTACCTTTTTATTCCTCCAGACAAGATGGATAACCTTATATTTATCCACATAAATTCCATCTGACAAATTTGGGCCATTCACCTAATCTATCCAAATATATTTGTAAATTTTTTATTTCCTCCACGAAACTTGCTTTCCCACCTATCTTAGTGTCATCTGCAAATTTGGCTATAGCACATTCTATCCCTGCATTCAAGACATTAATATAGATTGTAAATAGTTGGGGCTTGAGGAATGAACCCTGTGGCACACCCTAGTTACACCTTGCCAACCAGAAAAAAAAACATTTATTTCCACTCTGTGCTTTCTGTTGCTGAGTCAATCCTCCAAGCAAGCCAATATATTACCCCCACCCCTATATGACCTTATCTTGTGTATTAACCTTTTGTGCGGCAGTTTATCAAATGCCTTCTGGAAGTCCAGATACATTAAATTTACAGGACCCCCATTGTCCACCTTGTTTGAAGAATTCTAGCAGATTAGTCAAACCCTCGACAAAAGGGGTTTTGACTTTCCAAATGTCCCATTGATACTTTCTTAATGGTGGATTCCAAGTTTCCCAATGGCACATGTTAAACTAACTGGCCTGTAATTTCCTACATTCTTCCTTTCTCCCTTTTTGAACAGAGGCATTAAATCAGCTTTTTTCCTAACGAATGGAACTTTTCCAGAATCTAGGGAATTTTGGAATATTATAACCAATGCCTCCACAATCACTATAGCCATTTCCTTTAAGACTCTAGGAAGTAGACCATCAGGCCCTAGAGATTTCTCTGCCTTTAATCCCAATAGCTTGCTCACTACTTTTTCCCGGGTGATGGCGATTGTTTTAAGTTACTCCCTTTCAACAACCTCTGCATTATTTTTTATTATTGGAATGGTTCTAGTGTGCTCCAACATGAAAACTAAAGTAAAATATTAATTTAATGTCTCTGCCATTTCTGTTCTCCCTCATCACCACCAACTCTTCAGCTACGTCAGATACTCCACTCAATCAGGGCATTTCACAACCATTGATGTGCTGCCATTTGAGATAGAGAATCTGGTGATCTGGTGTGGCAACAATAATCTCTCCCTCAATATCAACAAAACGAAGAAGATTGTTATCAACTTCAGGATGCGTAAAGGAGAACATGCTCCTGTCTACATCAATGGGGATGAAGTAGAAAGGGTTGAGAGCTTCAAGTCTTTAGGTGTCTAGATCACCATTAACCTGTCCTGGTCCGCCCATGCTGATACTATAGTTAAGAATGCCCACCAATGCCTCTACTTTCTCAGGAGACTAAGGAAATTTGTCATATCAGTATGACTCTCACCAACTTCTACAAATGCACCATAGAAAGCATTCTTTCTGGTTGTATCTCAGCTTGGTATGATTCCTGCTCTGCCTAAGACTGCAAGGAACTACAAAAGGTCATGAATGTAACACAATCCATCACGCAAACCAGCCTTCCATCCACTGACTCTGTCTAATCTTCCTGCTGCCTCAGCAAAGCAGCCAGCATAATTAAGGACCTTGGATATTTTCTGTTCCACATTTTTCCTTTATCGTTTGGGAAAAAGATACAAAAGTCTGAGGTCACATACTAACCAATTCTTCCCTGCTGCTGTCAGACTTTTGAATGGACTTACTTTGCATTAGGTTGATCTTTCTCTACGCCCCAGCTATGATTGTAACACTATATTCTGCAGTCTCTTGTTTTCTTCTCTGTGAACGGTATGTTTTGTCTGTTTAGTGCACAAGAAACAATACTTTTCACTGTATGTTAATATATGTGACAATAATAAATCAAATCAAATCAAGTTTCTCTTTTAGGATGCAAAAGAAAAGACTACAGCAGCCCAGAGGGAAGAAAGATCATAGAATCATAGAATTCCTACAGTGCTGAAGGGGGCCATTCAGCCCATCAAGTCTGCACCAACAACAATCTCACTCAACCCCTATCCCTGGAATCCTATGTATTTACCCTGTTTCTCTCCCTGAGACTAAGAGGCAATTTAACATGACTCATCCACCTAACTTGCATAGTGAATCTTCTGAGCCCTACTGAGGAAATGGTTCTCTTCATCATGGTGCCAGCAATGAATTTTGCGCCCAATATTTATTTCCTTGAACATGATGCAAGTGCCGCTTCCTTGCATTTGAATTTACTCCTGGAGATAAAGGCCAACATTCCATTAGCCTTTGTGATTACATTCGCTGCGGAAGAAAGGAATTGTCTGCTATATCATTTGCAGGTGTCAGCAAACCACCCTGGTACCCATAATCATGTGCTGCATCCCATTAAATCTGTAATCAAGTAATAAAACATGTAGCATAGGACCACTAGAGATCTCTCACCATCTGGAATAGATATAGAGTCTGGGCTTTGCTCCACATTGCAACTATTACTACAGTGGATATTGGAAAAAAAAGGATTAGGTATTGCAATGGGTTAAGATGCAGTGCAATGAAAATAACCTGATGTCTGGAACACGTTAGCAGCAATCTGCTTGAGTTGCGCAACATCATTGATAAAATCAGGTAGAATCATGCTCATAACTGCAAGCCGCAAAAACAGATACATCACAAGGCAGAAAACATCTGACAGCAGACCATCTTTCCACAATATCAGACCATGGATGAAATTAATAAAAGCAATATCCAAAAATCATTGAGCTTCCTCCCTGAAACATTTAGCCACCCAATGACACAGTGAAGAGGTCTATCACTCAAAGCAAAGCAAATACTTGAAGTAATAAACAAAATATAAACTTGGGAAGAATGGAAATTGAATATTGCAAAGATTCTTGACGATAGGTAGATTCTGAAGACCGGCAGGCAAAATAGAAACAACAAAATCAAATCCTGATGTTGGAAATTTATTGGGCGATGATAAAAGCAAGTGAAACTTTAGAATATAAAGGCAAAATACAGCCCTTTTGGAAATATGAAATAAAAGAGGTGATTTGTTTTCAACTTTTAAATTTATTTATGAGATGTGGGTGTCACTGTTAGGCGGCATTTATTACCCATCCCTCAAGAAGATGGTGGTGCCTTTTTGAACCGTTGCAGTCCATGTGATGTAGATAGAATCACAGTGCTGTTAGGGAAGGGGTTCCAGGATTTTGTCCCAGTAGCAGTGAAAGAATGGTGGTATACTTCCACATTAAGATGGTGAGTGGCTTTGGAGTGGTACATTCAGGTAGTGGCCTTCCCATCTATCTATTGCCCTTGGTCTTCCAGATGATCATAATTCTGGAAGATGCTGTCTAAAGATGTCTTCCTTCAAGTTACCGATGATTGAGAGCAGACTGGTGGGGCAGTAATTGGTTGGGTTGAATTTGTCCTGCTTCTTTTGTACAGGACATACCTGGGCAATTTACCATGTTCCCGGGTAGATGCTAATGTTATTGCTGTACTGGAACAATTTGGCTAGGGGTGAAACAACTCTGGAGCACAAGTATTCAGCATAATTGCCACAATATTGTCAGGGCCCTTTTGCTTTGCAGTGTAGAGTGCGTTCAACCATTTCTTGTTATCATGTGGGGTTAATTGAATTGGCTGAAAATTGTGATGCTGTGATGCAGGGGCCTCCCTGGGAGGAAGCTAAGATGGATCGTTTGCTTGGCACTTCTAGCTGAAGATTGTTGCAATTGCTTCAGCCTTATCCTCTGCGCTGCTATGCTGGGCTAAGGTATCTACTGTAGTAATCATTGAGGGTGGGTATATTTGTGGAGTTTCCACCTCCAATGAGCTGTTTAATTGCTCACCACCATTCACATCTGGATATGGCAGGACTCAAAGCTTAGATCTGACCTGTTGGTTGTGGAATTACTTAGCTCTTTCTATTATTGGCTGCTTATGCTGTTGAGCATACAAGTAGTCCTGTGATGTAGCTTCACCAGACTGACACCTCATTTTTAGGTATGCCTGGTGTTGCTCCTGGAGCACCCTGCTGCCCTCTTCATTGATAAGATCGCTGGCTTGGTGGCAATGGTAGAGTGACGAATATGCCAGGCCATGAGGTTAGAGATTGTGATTGATTACAATTCTGCTGCTGAAGAAAGCTCATAGTGCCTCACACTTGCCCAGTCTTGAGTCGCTAGATCTGTTCAAATTCCATCTAACTTAACACAATGGCAGTGCCACACAATATGATGCTAGTGTCACACAACATGAAGGGGGGGGTACCCTCAATGTGAAGATAGGACTTTGGCTGTGATTCTCCAACAAAAACACCAGTGTGTTTCCCACTGGCACTGGCAGTGCTTGTCAGATAGTATTCATCAACCTTTTAAAAGCAAAGAAATCCCTAACAGAGAACACGTCGGCTGGCACAGCTTCACAACAATTGGAGTGCCATCTCTTAAGGGCTCAGAGTTCAAGAGTTAAGTGACGGACACCTCTCCCTCGCATCTCCTTCCCCCTTGGAAATGGGGAACCCCTGCAGACCAAGGGAGCATCCCAAACCTTTGCCATAGAGGGACAACCACCATGCACCTGCCCCCAGCCCACTAGTAAATGTACAGGTCATTCCCCCCTCAACGCACCATGCATGTGTGATGGTGATCCAAACCATCCCCCCACCAGCTCAGGCAGAGGCCTCATCACCACCCCAATCAGAGGCCTCACCCCCACAATCCCCTCCCTCCACTTTAGTTACCCTCAGTCAAAGGCCTCAAACCCCAGGCAGAGGCCTCATCCCCCACCACCGCATCAGAGGCCTCACTCCATCCCTTTTGCCGTTTAAGAATTGACTGCATTGCTGTGGATCTGAAGTTACGTGGAGGCCAGACCAGGAAAGGACGGCAGATTTCCTTCCCTGAAAGGCATTAGTGAACAAGAAGGGTGTTTACAACAAGCAGCAATGGTTTCATGATCATCATATTGAATTCAAATTCTACCATCTAATATGGTGGGATGCGAACCAAGGTGCCCAGAGCATTAGCCTCTGTTTCTGGATTACTAGTCCAGTGACAGTACCACTTTGTCACTGACTCCACATTAAGGATGGGCAATATCTGCTGGCCTAGCCAGCAATGCTCACATCCAGTGAAAAAAATGTAAAAATACTCGGTCAGATTGGCAGCAGCTGTGGAGAGAGAAAAGCAAAGTTCATATTTCAGTTCAATGACTTTTTATCAGAATGTGGCATTAGTTTCACCAGTCTCAAGAGAAATATATATTTAGCTTATCATAGGCTCAGCTGATTAAAATAGTCTTGAGGTAGCAGCTGATGAAATCTGAATATGACTGAGTATTCCTTAGATTCTGGCCACAATATTTATCTTTTCCGTAGATTTAAGGAACTATGATGTGACCTTTGACGTCCATGGTGCAGCTATGCATCCGTGTCTGCCCGTTGAAGTGGTGGAGGCTACTTCGCTAAATATACTTAAGTCACGGGTAGATAGGTTTTTGACAGACAAGGGAATTAAGGGTTATGGGAACAAAGCGGGAAAGTGGAACTGATCCACTTCATATCAGCCATGATCTTATTGAATGGCGGAGCAGACTCAAAGGGCTAGGTGGCCTACTCCTGCTCCTATTTCTTATGTTCTTATGTTTATGTTCTTATTTCTCCCTGTGCTGAGACTTGAGGTCTCTCACATGCCTAATGATCATAGAGTTCAAAACACAAATTAGAAAAACCTTAAGCACTTAAAGCCTGTGCACCAATTATGAGCACCAGTATTATTAATGACCCAATTTCATGAATTGAGTTGAAGCAATCTCAATTCAGTGGCTGTGAACCCATATCATTGATCAAAGTGGAACAGGCTCAAAGGTCTAAATAACCTGCTCCTGTTCCAATATTCTCAAGTTTCTATGTACCACTGAACCAAAGGGAGAAGATTCCATTAGAAGATCCTCTTCCCTCCTTGGAAGAGTTCTGGACTGTTAGCAACACTTCCCATTGCTTACCTCCACCTTTCAGATACTAGCCTTATTAAATACAGGGATAAATAAGTGAAAAATCTGCTTGGGCCTTCGTGCTCACCCCTCTTATTGCCTTACCTTGTCCATATTTATGTCGTCACCAAGTAAATAGTGAACTCAATCTTCACAACATGATTCAATGACTCTTGATGATCAGTCAGCCTTTTCTCACTCCTCATCTCCAATATTTTGAGAACAAAAGTATTGACATGATTTTGTAAGATCTTTTGTGATTTTTCTTCTGGGTTGCTCCCAGCAATGTCCAGGAGATGAATCTTCAATTCCTGCAGGACTGTCCTGTGCAGCACTACGCACAGCATTGATTGGCAATGCTCAGAATCAGGCAGAGAGTAATAGCAGGAGACTAGGACACTATCTAAATGGAGCCAGCAAACACCTCCTAACAGAAGGCATATTCTGACTGCCAAGGCCGTGGAATTATTCCTCTTCATTGATTACACCAACGCATTCAGTGCAGCATCAGCTAACCTTGATGACTATTTGCTCCTTCCATCAGCTATTCCTTCATCAGATTGTTAAATAGACTTCGTAGCGTGAATGCACCTTCTCTTTAAGTAGTGTCCTGGACTCCATATATTGCACCCCCACACCAATCCAATAGGTGAGTAGCTCATAAATAGAAAACACTGCCTACACAAATTGTTGTGTCAGCAGTCAGTCTGGTTGTTGCGTGCCACCTGTATTGATAGTAACTGGCTAATCCATACCCATCACTCTCACACACCCGCTTTTCAGCACAATCCAGTCATCCATGCCATCTGTTCAACCTTGTCCAAAACTCTGCAACTTGCTTCCTAACTGAATGTAAGTACAAACTGTAGAGAGGATAAAAGCCTGGGATAGATAAAGATCGGCAGTTCAGTAAAAAAATTCAATTGGACTAAGGGCTATCATGTAGTAAGAATGTGATTGAGATAAGGGGTTAGAAATGAAAATAGTTTAAAGCAGTAAACACAATAGACAAATAGAGATGAGACAACCAACCATATGTCTCAAGTGATGTGTAGATATAAAACTTGGCCAAAATCTTAAACAACAGGCCAGCTGAGAAAGAAAGCACACTTGCCACTTTGACATAACCTTGCAGACCTCCTGATGCCAGCAATACCATTAGCTATAATTGTGGATTAAGGTAGGCAATGCAATGTAAGAATTAATGCTGCACTTTGTTCTGCTTGTCAGTAGAGTTCATGTAATGGGTACCAAAGTCAGTTGAGTGTAAGGATGAAAGGGCAAGACATTGCAGAGCATTACGATTGTCAATTCAATGTATGAACGAAGGAGGCTGGGCACTATGGCAGGCTTAATTTTGTTTATAGAATAGACACATAAGACCATAAGATGTAGGAGCAGAATCAGGCCATTCAGCCTATTCAATCATGGCTGATAGGTTTCTCAACCCTATTCTAAGATTAAAGTTTTTTAAAGAATAAAGTTTATTTATTAGTGTCACAAGTAGGCTTGCATTAACACTGCAATGAAGTTACTTGTGCCCAAGTCGCCATACTCCGGCATCTGTTCAGGTGTATGAAGGGAGAATTTAGCATGGCCAATGCACCTAACCAGTACATCTTTCAGACTGTGGAAGGAAACGGGAGCACCAGGAGGAAACCCACACAGACATGGGGAAAATGTGCAGACTTCACACAAATAGAGACCCAAGCCAGAAATTGAACCCGGGTCCCTGGTGCTGTGAGGCAGAAGTGCTAACCACTGTGCCACTGTGCTGCCCATTCTCCCACCTTAGCCCCATAATCTTTGATCGCCAAACTAATCAAGAGTCTACATATCACTGTCTTAAGTATACTCAATGACTTGGCCTCTGTGCCTTCTGTGTAAATGATTTCCATTGAGTCACCACCCTCTGGCTGAAGAAATTCCTCCTCATATCACTCCTCATATCAAGGGTTGTCCCTTTATTCTGAGCTTATGCCCTTCGATCCTAGTCTCGCCTACTAATGCAAACATCTTCCCCATGTCCACTCTATCCAGGCCTTTCAGTACTCTTTAAGTTTCAGTGAGATCCCCTTCATCCTTCTAAACTCCATTGAGTACAGACCCAGAGTCCTCAAACACTCCTTAAACATCAAGCTTTTCATTCCTGGGATCATTCTTGTGAACCTCCTCTTGACCCTCTCCAATGTCAACATATCCTTCCTTAGATACAAGGCCCAAAATTGCTCACTATACTCCAAATGTGGCTTGACCAGAGCCTTATAAAGCCTCAGCAGTGCATCCCTGCTTCTGTATTTTAGTCCTCTCAAAATGAATGCGAACATTGCATTTTAATTCCTAACTACCAATTCAATCTGGGGTGGCACAGTGGTTAGCACAGCTGCCTCATAGCACCAGGGACCCGGGTTCGATTCCTGGCTTGTGTCACTGTCTGTGTGGAGTTTGCACATTCTCCCAGTGTCTGTGTGGGTTTCCTCTGGGTGCTCCGATTTCCTCCCACAGTCTGAATGAAGTGCTGGTTAGGTGCATTGACCTGATCAGGCACCGGAGTGAGGTGACTATGGGAATTTCACAGTAACTTAATTGCAGTGTTAATGTAAGCCTTTCTTGTAACTAATAAATAAACTTTACAATCTGCAAATTAACCTTAAGGGAATCCTAAAGTAGGACTCCCAATTCCTTTTGCGCTTCTAATTTCTGAATTCTTTCTCCATTTAGAAAATTGTCTATGCCCTATTCTTCCTAACAAAGTGCATAACTTCACACTTGTCCAAGCTCATAAATTCATGAGATATAGGAGCAGAATTAGGCCTTTTGGCCCATTTGAGTCAGCTCTGCCATTCAATCATGGCCGATAAGCTCCTCATCCCCATTTTCCTGCCTTCTCCCCATAACCCCGGGTTCGATTACCAATTAAAAATTACCAATTAAAATTACCAATTAAAGATTACCCATTACCAATTAAAAATCTGTCTAACTTCTTAAATTTACTCACAGTCTCAGCATCCACCACAATTTGGGAGAAGTAGTTTCTCCTCAACTCTGTTTTAAATTTGCTACTCCTTATCCTTAAACTATGACCTCTTGTCCTAGAATGACCCACCTGCAGAAGCATCCACTCCACATCCACTTTATCCATACCTTTTATCCTCTTGATTACCTCAATTTGATCTCCCCTCATTCTTCTAAATTCCAAAGAGTTTAGGCCTGAACTGTTCAATCTCTCTTCATACGACAAACCTATCATCTCTGGAATCAATCTAGTGAACCCACTGAACTGCCTCCAAAGCCACTATATCTTTCCTCAAAAAAGGAGACCAAAACCATGTACAATGTTCCAGGTGCAGCCTCACCAATACCTTGTATTGTTGCAACAATACTTCCTCACCTTTATATTCTATTCCTTTGCCTATAAGTTCCAACATTCCATTTGCTTTCTTTATTATCTGCTGTACCTGCATGTTAGTTTCTGTGACTCATGAATGAGGACACCCAGATCCCTTTGCACTGGAGCATCCCGAGGTCTTTCCCCATTTAGATAGTAGGTCTTCCTATTTTTCTGTCCAAAGTGCATGAGCTCATACTTAACCACGTTAAACTCCATCTGCCACATTTTGGCCCACTTTCCTAACATATCTACATCCATTTGTAAGGTTCTTATTTTGTCATTGCAAATTACTTTCCCGTATCATCTGCAAATTTGGCCATAGAGCCTTCTATACCGATATCCAAGTCATTAATATAGATTGTAAATAGCTATGGCCTCAGAACCGAACCCTGTGGCACCCCACTAGTTACTTCCTGCCATCCAGAAAAATATTCATGTATCCCGACTCTCTGTCTACAATCACCTATCCAAGATAATAAATTATTCTAATCCCATGCACTCTAAGCTTGTGAATTAGCTTTTGTGCAGCACCTTATCAAACACCTTCCAGAAGTCTAGATGTACTACGTCCACAGGATCCCCATTATCCACTTTGCTTGTTATATCATTGAAGAATTGTAGGAAATTAGTCAAACATGATTTGTTTTTCATAAAACCATGCTGACTCTAATGCGTAGCGTTTTGACTTTCCAAATGCCCTGATAATTGATTCTAATACTTTACCAACAACAGATGTTAAGCTAACTGGTCTGTAATTTCCAACATCTTGCCTCCCTCCCTCTTCAAATAATGGCATAACATCAGCATTTTTCCAATCCATTGGAATCTTTCCTGGAATATTGTGATCAATCGTCCACTATCTCTGCCGCCACTTCCTTTAATACCCTTGGATGTAGGCATCTGGCGAGAGAACTTATTTGTCCTCAATCCCAATAGTTTACTGAGTACCTTTTCCCTATCGATGTTGATTGTTCTCAGTTCTAACCTTTCTATTACCTCTAACTTCCCCATTCCTATAGGAGTAGTACTAGTGTCCTCCACCGTGAAAACTGAGGTCAAGTATTGATTTAGCATCTCTGCCATTTCAGTGTTCCCCACTATTAACTCTCTGGTTTCATCTTCCAAGGGACCAACATTCACTTTAGTGACGCTCTTCCCTTTTATACATCTAGAGAAGATTTTACTATCCTTCTTGATATTTTGCACTCGTGTTCTTCCATAATTTACCTTAGCTATTTTTATTACTTTTTTAGTATCCCTTTGTTTATATTTGAAAGTTTCCCAATCTTCCAGCCTGCCACTGGTCTTTGCAATATGGTATACCTTAGGTTTTGTCTTCATATTGTCCTTGGCCTCCTTGTTTAGCCATGAATATTTTTACCTCCTTACCATCTTTTTTCCTTCTGAGGTATATTTTAGCTGTGAGGACTTGAGTATCTCCTTAAACAACTGTCACTTCTCATCCACTGTCCTACCTTTTAGCCTTCCTGCCCACTCTATCTGGGCCAAATCTGTCCTCATGCCTATGTAATTTCCTTTGTTTAATTCCAGAACACTAGTGTGGGATGCCACTTTCTCACCCCCAAGCTGCATTTTGAATTCTATCATAATATGATCACTACTCCCTAGAGGATCCTTAACTATGAGTTCATCAATTAATCCCTCCTCATTACACAATACCAAATCCATAGTAGCTTGTTCCCAGGTTGGCTCCACAAAATCCAAGAAACTATCTCTACTGTATTCAATGAACTCTGCCTTCAGGCTACCCTTGCCAATTTGATTCTTCTAATCCATGTGCATATTAAAATCACCCGTGATTATTGTGTACCTTTCTTGCAAGGTCCCAGTGTTTACTGGTTTATACTGTACCCCACTTGTATTCCATCTGCCACTTTGCCCACTCTCCTAACCTGTCCATGTGCTTCTGCAGTCTTCCAGCCTCCTCAGTACTACCCGTCCCTCCACTTACCTTTGCATCAGCTGCAAACATAGCCACAATGTCCTCAGTTCCTTCATCTAGATCGTTAATGTATAAAGTAAAAAGTTGTGGTCCTAAAACTGACCTCTGCGGAACTCCGCTGGTCACTGTCTACCATTCTGAAAAGGACCTTTTTATGCCCCATTATCTGCCTTCTACCAGTCAGCCAATCTTCTATCAGTGCTAGTACCTTGCCTCTAACACCATGGGCTCTTATCTTATTCAGCAGCCTCCTGTGTGGCCCCTATCAAACGCCTTCTGAAAATCTAAGTAGATAACATCCATTGGCTTTCCTCTGTCTAACCTGCTCATTACCTCCTCAAAGAATTCTAACAGATTTGTCAAGCATAACTTCCCTTGATTAAACCATGCTGACTTCGACCCATTTTACCATATAGGACACCTGAATTCTTTTTTTCTGTTCTGTTGGAAAATGCATTGATGTTCTCAGCATAACATCATAAAATTCTGATGTATTTTTGGAAGAAGTTGTGGTTCAACTGTATAATCCAAAGGGTTCAATTTTATAAAATGTTAGTGTGCTGAAATCCTGCGATGCAATAGTTGCAGACCATCTTAGTGAATAATTAATTGCAGTTCAGATAAAGTGCGTTTTGCAACTGATTTTTGTGAGGTACCATTGGAATGCAAACACTCACGTGGAGTTTGAAATCAGAATGCTGCACACTGTGCTTCAATACTCAACTGGGGACGGGGGGGGTGGTGGGGGTGAGTGATTTAGATGATTTCTCAAGCAGCTGGTATTCTGGTGCAGTAAAGGGGAAATTGTGGAGATCATATAAACACTGGGAAAATTATCTGAAATTGTTAGCAGGGGGCAATGTAGCCAATCTTTCAGCAAGAACACATTTAGCTTTAAAAGTGTTGGCATTAAAGGTGCTGGACAGCAGCTAATAAATGAGCAATTATCGGAGGGGCAACACAGCAGTTAGGACTGTTGCCTCACAGTGCCAGGACCTGGGTTCAATTCCCAGCTTAGGTCACTGTTATTGTAAAGTCTGCACATTCTCCTCATGTCTATGTGGGTTTCCTCCTACAGTCCAAAAGATGTGCTGGTTAGGTGCACTGGCCATGCTAAATTCTCCCTCAGTGTACCTGAACAGGCACTAGAGTGTGGCAACTAGGGGATTTTCACAGTAACTTCATTGCAGCTATAATATACGCCTACTTGTGACACTAATAAATAAACTTTATAAAGTTTCAAACACTAGGAACTAACTTGTAAAAGAAAACAATTTAGGAGTGTAAATGAAATTATGCAAAAAGATTCACAGGCGCAATGACATAACTTCATGAATATGATAACCGAGAGATAACTGGTGCAATCAAACCACACAATGATATGTATTTATCCAGAACGTGGGACTCCTGTGGCCAAGCTGTAAACAGCATTTACAAGCTAACAGCTGTGCTTCCATTATGTCTGGGTCAGCACCCACCTCCCTTAGCTATGCTAATTCCAAAACTGTTTCAAAGGATAAAACTCATTCACTTAATCAAATGATGTTGATAAGCTGAGGATATTTCTAGAATTTATTGAAACACCTTCATGTGGTAACAGTTTGCTCACGAACCCAGAATGTGGAAATGATACAAGATTTAAGATGCTGTAGTGAAAAGGCGAGATGGCAGTTCGTGATCATCATTGTCATAGGTGTGATTTTTGTACTCTTAAGGGGCATAAGCTGCAACTTGAAAGAGTAATCGCAGGTGCAATTCTTCATCAACATTGCTGGGAAAATGTTTCCTACAGATTGAATACAGTTTGAAAACTAAGGAGAATAAAAGGAAATAGCATTTATGAGTATTGGTTGAAATTAAAAAGAACAGTGTTCTGATATTTACATGTTACCCATGGTATAATAAGCAATTAAAAACTACCAAATTATATTGAGCTGTGAGCCTTGACCATTTTACCTTAACCAACCAGGTTCACATCAAGCTCTGGAGTAAAAATGTAAGAGGAGAGTGCATGTTCACCTAGCTACTGTGCTAAAATAAGGAAAAAATGCATGTCCAGGATCCTATTGCCAATCATTAAATGAATCAAAATGGGCAAAACTAGGTATATATGTAAGAGAGTTAGCATGGTACAAATGGATGAAATATATTGGAACATGATAGTGGTTTGCAGCCTGAAGTTCTTCTGGAAACTTGAAAGCTAATGATTTAATTCTGCACATCAAGGAAAGGTAGGATAACATTGTTCACAATCTCCAGAGCAAAGTTGTGCGTAGGGCACAGGGGCAGGCGTGTGCACACCAGCTGTTGCTAGTGGAAGGCCTGATCCACTGAGATTTTTTTTGTGTGGGCTCAGGATCAAACCTGCTCCTCCTGGTTAATCCAAAAAAATTATAATTGCCTGGGCTCATTTGTGAGTGGTCATTTCCATTCAAGGACTGACAGTTCAATCAATCAATGCTGGGTATGAATAGATGGAGGATGTTATAAATTGTTTTCCATCTGGAACTGTTTCGCACTTGGACCATTTTATCATAGGGCTTCACCCTTCTTCAGAACAGAAATGCCTTTTATCCCCTCCCCCACCACCTCCATCCCATCTGTATGCTGCAGATGATGTTTCTTCTGCAGGCTGAAAGGTGTCAACAGTAAAAAAATTAAGGACTGTGGTGACTTCCATAGTTGCTCGCAAAGCTGGCCTCCCCCTCCTTTCTGGTTCAAGAGACAGCAGATCCAGATAGAAGAAGATTAGAGTCCTGAGATAGCCTGCCTAGAGAAGCATAGCTAGCTCCTGCTCTTCAGATAGAAGCAAGGAAATGATTGTGGGCCTGTGCACTGTTTGCTGGCTATGTAGCTCCTAGCTCCTCACCCATTGGTTTATGTTGAGTGCAGCTGCTGCTTATTGCTGACGTACTGTTCCTATTCCTGTGGCAGACACCTGTCCCGAATCTAAAATAACCTGTGGTTAGAATAACAGCCAGTGGAATCATGTCAGAAGCACTGCCGGAAGAACGCAGTCACCATTCCAATCACTTCCCTGCCCTATTTCTGCTGTCTGGTTTGGATTGAGATTGAGTCTTTTGATGCTGAGACGTAAGAACATAAATAAGAACAGAAGAATTAGGAGCAGGAGTAGGCCATCTGGCCCCTCGAGCCTGCTATACCATTCAATAAGATCATGGCTAGTCTTTTCATAGACTCAGCTCCACTTATTCGCTGGCTCACCATAACCCTTAACATGAGCAGATTGTTTTTGAGTATTCATGTTCAAGCTGTAGTGTCATCCAAAGATGACCTTATTACACTCAAACTATCCAAACATATTATTCTAAGAAAAAATGAAAATAGAACATCAGCATGTTCAAATGATATCAACCACCAAATAATTATTTTGCTTCTCAACATATGGCAATCTATTATCACTGAACTCAATCCTATGTGGAACGTTCAGTGTGGCAATAACTGTTAAAACTAACAATTAACCTGAGAAACATACCGACATTAATGATACTCATACAACAACAGCAACTTTATTTACACAGCACTTTTACTGTAGTAAAACATCCCAAGACATTAACAGATGTGTTATCAAATATATCTGAAACCAAGCTTCTTAAGACTATATGAGGGCACGTGACCAAAATCTTGGTCAAAGAGGCAGACTTTAATATCTTAAAGGAGAAGAGAAAGTAGAGAGGCAGAGAGAAAATCAGGCGCATAATATGATATTAATGCTTTTTGGAAAATAAATTTGCAGGTTTTTATAGATTTAAATGTTTTTACACTTTGTTAACAGCAACTGAATATCTGCAGTGAAAAGATTTGAGAAAGCATTTTGACTATCCAGCAGAACAAATTTAGATAAGCACAGATTCTTCCAGACTTTCCATTAATAATTTGCTTCTGTCATATGTATATATTGCAGGGAGCCTTGTGGTGTAGGGGTATAGTATTCCTACTGCTATACCAGAAGCTCAGGCTTGGATCCCGCCCAGAAACGTGCCTTCATAACATAGCCAACAGATTGAACATCAACCTGCAAAATCCTTCCAACATGCCGATGGCAAGAGCAGGAGACACTTTAGGCCATGCTTGATGTGCAATGGCACTCCCTCAAGCTATAAGCCTCTGGCAACAGCCTAGCTACCTGTTCCAGGTTAAAAACTCAACTTGAGAACAGATGAAAATCTGTTTTGTGCGACCACGAGATGTGACAACAGTCCATATATATTTGTTTTAGAGAATACATTTTTTGACCAAGGCAAATTTAAAATTAAAATATTAGAATGGTATGAGAGTTTGATTGATGAGAAAAATATTAATATCTATACAAAACATCAAAGCATATATTGGAAGACATTCTATGACAAAGGCATTCACTGCAAAGATGGATGTGTCAAATGCACCTTCAGATAGTGCTGGTGTTCTTATTTCTCACAATGAACAGGGTACCATTGAAACAACTGCCACAATGCAACAAGCTGAAGAATAAGAATGATGTTAACATTGTAAATGAGACCATGAGCTGCTTTTAATCCAAATCAGGATAACGCAGGCTTTCTGGACTTGCTGCAATTCCTACCAGATAATTGTCATGTTATTTTTGTGTTCACATACGTTCAAAAATGATCAGCAATCATTTGACATTAAATGTTCTACCTTGGAATGGGTCTTTCAAGCAGTCAACAGTGTTTTGCTATCTTTAAAATCAGTATCAAGGGCATCAAAATCAAGCACTAAAAAGTATCAAGTGAAACCCAATGCGACAAGTGTGCTCAAAGGCAGCAAATGTTATCAGCAATCAATGAAAAATTAAAACTAAATAACACAAGGAGATTTTTATTTAAATAAAATCTGCATTTATTTATGTTTTTAGAAAACATGCGGGATAATGGGAAAAATAGCATGAGCCTCCATATCCTTGGTGCCCCCTACATTCCGGCCTCCTCACCTTTCCAGGATTGTCGCAGCATTCCCTGTCGCTTAACCCCCTCACCCATCTCCTCTTGGTATTCCCTGATGGAGAAAAACAAATGAGATATCACTGATTGGCAGATGCATGTCCAAACTGAAAATTATGTTGCTTTTCGAGCAGAGAGCACTCCAGTTTGCCAGAAAGGAAGAGGACCGTTTGTGCTGAGGGGAGGGTAGGTACAAGAGAAAAAAGTGAGGACTCACATGATCCATCTCGTCAAACTCACAAGAGTTCTACCTTTTGTATCCTTATGCCCCTACCATCTCACTTTTCTTGCAGCCACATCTGTACAGCAGTCCAATGCATCCACCAGTAGGACATTGGACAGCCGCAGTAAGAGCAGCACCGACAAGTTCTCAGACTTTCCCACTGAAGAGGTGTTACAGCTTTCACCTGCAAACTCCTCAAACACAGATATTCACACCATGGTGGAAATGTGTAGTAAAGGGGCTATTAAATTACTAACTGGCGAACATGTCACTTCTTCTGATCCGCAGCAGGCGGAGGAAGGGTTGTCCCAAGGATCCAGCACTTGGAGGACTGCTAAAGGCCAGGATGGGAATGGCATCCGTGGTGGACAGCTTAGTGCAGGACATTCACTCCATAGTACTTCTACCAGATTCTTCTTAACATTTTTCTGCAGTAGACAAAACACTATCCATTTTTTTGATGTCCTCATTCTCGCTAAATTTATAATCCAACATCTTAGCAAGAGGATTGCTGCAATATTCTTTTCAATTAACAGCATTCCAATTGCAGCATAGCTAATCTATTATACAGATTCATTTCTTCCTTTTCTGTATTTTGATATGACCCAGTGATGAAGTCAACTCCTCAATTGATCATACCAGGAATTGTTGAAAAGTCAGACTTCCTTGAGTTTAAAGAAGGGCGCTGTTTGTATTGTTCTAAAAGAAACACCCAGATATATAGATTAAAATGTTTTAAAACAGGAAAAATACACAAAGAACGTCACAATACATACCCATCCGCAAGCATGCAAAAAAAAACAAGTTCAAAAGAGATTAACGTTTGGCCTAATTAAGATTCAACAAACAAAGACAAGTAAACAAAACATTCACTGATTGTGAATTCCTTATGCTGTGGCTGAGGCAGTTCTTAAACCCTCAGTTTTATTGTTTCAGAAACACTTCTTTGGAATTTGAGGTCTTAAGTATTTCTTGTGGTCGCTGTCCACCATATGATATAAACAGGTAACTTTCAAGCTAGTTGAAATAGAGAGAAAGAGAGGAGAGACAAATAGCTTTTGGCAGCTGGTGCCATCTACCTTTTTGACGTTGCTTTTCCAGACTGTTGCAAGGCAAGCATGATCTTACGATAAAAGACATTTCAAAAACGGTGACCCCATTCACGTGACCTCCCTCACCATAATGATTGCTCATTCCCTAAAAAAGTGACTAACTGGGTCATGTCTGGATCCATTCTCCCATGTAACGAGCTGGAAGAACATGAGAACACCTCTAAGGTTGTCACTGTCTGAAAGCAAATGGTTTAAAGCTTAAAGTTTATTTATTAGTAAGCTTACATTAACACTGCAATGATGTTACAGTGAAAATCCCCTCATTGCCACACTCCCTCTGGCCAGCATCAAATATTTCTTTAAATATTCAAACATTTTTCTTCTGTTTTCCACTCCTATGTTGAGTGCCAGATGAAGCAGACAGAGCACTTCCTTATGTCTGTTTCCCTGGCTAGTCACTGTCTGTGCAGAGTCAGCACATTCTCCCAGTGTCTGCATGGGTTTCCTGGTGCTCAGGTTTTCTCCCACAATCCAAAAGACGTGCTGGATAGGTGCATTCGCCATGCCAAATTCTCCCTCAGCCTACCTTAACAGACACCAGAGTGTGGCAACTAGGAGATTTTCACAGTAACTTCATTGCAGAGTTAATGTAACCCTACTTGTGACACTAATAAACACACTTTAAACTTTTTAGTTTTTCCTGAAACAGCATACCAGCCTGTCAGCAAAGTTGGAGGGTCTTGAGGGAGCACTACCTTTCCACCTCCACTGGGATTAAAGTCTGAGCAGTGTTAACTTTCCCATTCTTTCCACTAACTAAGACTCCTAGGTGACCAATTAATGACCAGTTGAGGGCTCTTCTCATTATAACTGGGCTAGCCAATATACAGCCTGGGTAAAAGAGTGCAAGCAGCTTGTCATCTGGTGCAGAGATTGCTTCCTCATTCAAAGACATTCAGTGTCTAATCAATGACATGGGCATTAGGCAGGGGTTTACTTCTTGGGGGCCACCCCCTGCACTTGCTTCCAATCCGTCTACCCACCCCCCCTTACCCCCGCCCTCTTACTCACCTTTCTCCAGGGTCCTATTACTCTAGGGGGTGCTGTTAGACCACAGCCACAGCCTCCTCCATATTGTTGCATTACAGAGGTCGTCGGCCTCTGAATGGCCAGCAGCCCTTGGCAGGCGGGTCTTCCGTATTCAGGGGGTTGATTCTGATGGAAGGCCAACTGGTATCCACATGTGATCCAGCAGGCTTTCCATAGAAGGGATAGCATTAATATCTCACCAAGAAGTGAGAGCCTCATTACCAATACATGATTCTGCCCTGGAGCAGGATACAATCCTGGAGTTAATGGGGGGGTTTTCAATCCTCACTCACAGTGTGTGGGTTCGCTGGCATAGGCAAATTGTAGAGAGAATCGGGAAACACGATTTTCTTCGGAGAGGTTGCATTCCCCAAATTTTCTACCCCTTACCAAAAACATCACAAGGTTCACTCCCATAAACAGCAGGAACCTCATTTAAATATATTTTATATATTAAATATATATATTGTTATATATTATATAAATATTATATATTAAGTATATATTTTTTATATATTAAATATATTTTATTACAACTGATGAACAGTCCACTCCCCTCCACCACATGTTACCCCTCACTAAATATTCATATCTTACTAATGTCACGTCATGTTGAAAAATGGGGTTTGCCCAATGAGATTCAGTCAATGTGATCCCTCTGGGGATGTAGAGGTATATATAGTCCCTGAGGGAAATCGCTGGTCACTGTTCTGGTACTGACCTCAGCATTGATTAGTACTGCCAGTTTGGCACTGCCAACCTGTATTCAGGGAACAGTGCCAGGGCAGACCCTAGTGGGAGCCTTCAGGTGCATTTGTGTGTGGTGGACGGGGTGGTGGGGGACCATGCACTAAATGGGGATTGGAATGCTGGCAATGATGAGGGGGAAGGATGGGAATGCTGGCAATGACTGTGAGGGGAGGGAAGAAGCTCCGGCCAGTATTGTTATGGGAGAGAGTTCACCCTTTGTTCTGATTGGGGCACCCTTTATATTTGGCACAGTAATCTCTGTGGAGTCAGTCTTGTCAGCTCTATGGCACAGCGGCACTGTGGTTAGCTCTGCTGCCTTACAGTGCCAGGGACCTGGGTTCAATCCCTGGCATGTTCTCCCCGTGTCTGCGTGGGTGTCCTCCAAGTGCTCCGGTTTCCTCCTGAGTCCATTTTTGTGTGCATGTCCGGGGTGGCACAGTGGCACATTGTTAGCACTGCAGCCTCACCATGCCAAGGACGAGGGTTCGATTCCCGGCTTGGGTCACTGTCTGTGTAGAGTTTACACATTCTCCCCATGTCTATGTGGGTTTACTCTGGGAGCTCCGGTTTCCTCCCACAATCTGAAAAACGTGCTGGTAAAGTGCATCAGCTATGCTAAATTCTCCTTCAGTGTATCCGAACAGGTGCTGGCGTGTGATGACTAGAGGAATTTCATAGTAACTTCATTGCCATGTTAATGTAAGCCTTACTTGTGACTTATAAATAAACTCAGTTTTTTAGGAAAAAAGGTGCAAATTCTGGAGAGAGAAGCTCTGTACATAGATGGACACTACTATTGCGCAACAAGAACCACACCCCCCTAACCCCCCCCAGGCCCTGCCATCCAAATATCTTACGTACATTGAATTAATTTATAATTTACATTCTGTAATTTCCTCAATGTATTAAATGAAAGTAATCAAACATAAGTTGCCATTTAAAAATTGGCATTGATTGTTCATGATTTGTCACATCTTTCCCACTGTTCACAAATGTTAGTTCTTAATAAGGTCTCCAGCAGTTTTCTTACTATGCTGCAAGCTCCATAGAGACAAATAACTTTTTAAAAAAATTTGAATTCTCAGCAACCGACTGGAAGGAATTGCACAAGATGCCAAGTTTTGAGACAAAGATTGCGTAAATTGAAACATAAAATGAAACATAAATTGAAACATAAAATGCCCTGAAAGCTTTGTACTTGAGGGTGAATTAACTCAATTTTTGCCTGATAAAGGAGCCAAAAAGACTGTTATCCTTAGAGATATAGAGTCAGTGCAGGCTCAAACCCTTATGTAAGCAAAAGATAGGAGTTTCTCTCCAGAATGTGTGTTAAATAAAAGGGCATTGACAAAAATAGTTTGTTTCATTAAGGTTCCTATGGCAGCACCTTCCAAACCCACAACCACCACCATCTAAAACGGCAAGACTAGCAGATACTTGGAAACACCATCACCTGGAAGTTCCCCTCGAAGTAACTTCCCACCCTGACTTGGAAATGTCATCATTCCTTCACTTTCGCTGGGCCAAAATCCTGGAATTTCTTCCCTAACAGCACTGTGAGTATACCTACACCTCAGGGACTGCAGCTGTTCGAGAAGGCAGCCCGCCACCACCCTTGCAAGGGCAATTAGGAATGAGCAATACATGCTGGCCTAGCCAGAAATGCCCACATCCCATAAATGAATTATGAATACTGAACTGTGTTTTAAGCTATTTGTTATTACAGGGAGTGCTGGTTAATATTAGCTTAGGGAATGAGCGAGCTGGAGACAAAATACTGCCTCCAAACATTTCCAAAATGTTCTTTGGAATTGTTAAGGATAAGGATGTATCAGCAAGATCAATGAACTTGGAAGGACACATACCTACCTCTGAATCAGTTTGAAGAAAAAGGTGTCAAAAGTTTAGACTGTTGAAGTTAGAATTAAAACCTCCGATTGACAATAGAGAGTTAAAAACAGCTGGACATTGACTGATTTAAACCTGCTGGGGGAAGTTGAGACGCAGGTGTCAAAGCAGAATGCGAGAGTAGTACTCCAGGCGGATGGGAGAAGCAAAGAAAGGCAATGCTTTAAAACAATTCATTTGTCACAACAGATGGTGATATTGAGGAGCTATGAGGAAGAATTACTGTTCAGGAACAAAAACTAAAACTTCAGAATGATGAAGACATTTCTCTTGTGAGAGAGTGGTTAAACAAGATTTGGACTGGATAGGGAACATAATTTAAATTAATTTGATAATCGGCCCGAAAAGAATATTGGGATTTTTAAACTGATCATTAATGTGTCCTTCAGGAGATTCCTAAAGCAGCAAAGGAGAGGCACATTCCTGAATTTAAACAGGAGGAGAATGATTCAGTTATTTGGCTGCTTGAGATATTCTTTACCAACCTGGAAAATAGAACTCCCACAGCCATGGGAAAGAATGGATACCATATCAATAATCTCAGTTAAACATAATGCAACCTTCACATTCATAGCGTCTTTTCTGTCTCACACACTAATAGTGCTGCAAGCCTTACATCCTTATCTCTCAGCCTGTACACAGTCAGATAGTCAATCATGGCAGCTACTTCCCACAAAACAGATTGCACCATACTCACTGACACATTTCCTTCTCTATGCAAGAGAGAGTGACATACAACCACAGCAGCAGATCTAACAGCTGGAAACAGTACTCGCTACTCTTGGAGCTGCCATGACTGAGATTGTGACCAGCAGTAGAGTTGAAGACAGAATACTCACATCTGATCTTCACCTCACAATCCACTGACCCTTCATTCCACAAACTCTTCAGGTTTACAAACTGCCAATGGTCTAAGCACAAACCTATTGCTGTCTTCCCCTCTCCACACAACAGCTCTAACTCATACCTGTCTTTTTTCAGATATCAAGTGGCCAGGCAGTGATTAAGGAACAAAACGTGAAAGAGGAAGAAAGGATTTAAGGTGAAAAAATATTGTCGCTCTCTCTTGCACTCCCAGAGATGATTTCAGATACTGACAACATGTTAACTTGGAGGCATGATCTGCGTCTAGTGAAACACATAGTACAAGTGACCTGCAGTCAGAATGGGAGACAAGGGTAACACCGCTGACAACTTACCCAAAGGGTGAAGTCAAGCATGTGTTCTGCTACAGATGCTTCAGTAGAGATTTGAGAGGGTGGTGTACAGAGAAGTTTGCAGTTTATTTATGTATTGTTACAAGTAGGCTTTCATTAACACTGCAATGAAGTTACTGTGAAAAATCCCCTAGTCGCCACACTCCGACACCTGTTTGGGTAAACTGAGAGAGAATTTAGCATGGCCAATCCACCTAAGCAGCACGTCTTCCAGACTGTGGGAGGAAACCGGAACACCCAGAGGAAACACATCCAGACAAAGGACGTGTGTGCAAACTCCACACAGACAGTGACCCAAGCCAGCAATCGAACCGGGTTCCTGGCTCTGTGAGGCTACAATGCTAACAGCGTGCCACTGTGGACATGCACACAAAAATGGGCCCAGTATCAATCTTGCGCACAATTTTCAACATAGCTTGAAGCCCAATCTTTTCAGCATGTAGTAGTTGGTGTACTCCTTCAGTATTTTATCACACATTTGATCACAATGCAACATCTGAGAGCCAAAGTCTCACCTTCCATTGCAGTAAAAGCCACACAGTATAGGTGCTAAAATGAAAGTTCAAACTGAAGCCAAGCAAGCGCACACTGCTGTCATCATGGCTGCAAACACCAATGCTCAAAGGAGTTTGCAAGATCTGACAGCAGTTCAACCACCTGTGCTGCAGCATATGACCTGCATTGCTGAGGCACTGCTCTCTCGCCCCATGGAGCACAAACCTGCTGTTTAGCCTCAGGATGACAGCATTTGTACTCCCACTACTGCCATTCCATCCGTTGTCCAAACTGATCTCATACAGTCTGAAGCCGGGTCCTCTTGCCTCAGAGCTGCACAAAGTGTTCTTGTGAAGCATTCTGAAATCTGAAATACTCAAGCAGCTTGACACCATCCAGGACAAAGCAGCCCACTTGATTGGCCCACATCTATAAACATCCAGTCGCTCCACCACTGACGCTCAGTAGCAGCAGTGTGTACTATCTACAAGACGCACTGCAGAAGTTCACCAAAGATCCTTCAACAGCTCCTTTCAAACCCATGATCACTCCCATCTAGAAGGACAAAGGCAACAGATACATGTGAACATCGCCATCTGCAAATTCCAATCCAAGCCACTCACCATCCTGACTTGGAGATATATCACCATCCCTTGACAGTTGCTGGGTCAAAATCCTGGAATTCCCTCTCTAACCCTAACTCTCTAACTCTAACAGTGAGTCAACCCATTGCGCGTGGACTGCAGCATTTCCTCCTCACCTGCATGCCATGTACTGATGACAAGAGCTGTGACTACATGATGCAGAGATTGTTCAGAATGCAACAGTCTCCATGAATCTTGGCACATGTTCTGGAAGGTTCTGCCAGAGTGGTCCAGGCACTAGAAGGATTGCATTAATACCTCAATGGTCTTCTCACAAGCATTTTGTCTGATAACATGGCTCTCATTATATACTTGGCACACACTGGCATCTCATTATGTTCAGCAGAATTGTGAACTAGGTGCTTAGAGGAAAACTCTCATCTCCTTATTTCTAGTTTCTCATGGTGGTACAATGATGCTGGTACAATGAACTGGTGCAGAATAAAGGAATCAGGATTGCTGCCAGCATATTGGACATTAGCCGCATGATGCACTGAGTGCTGTTGAACACCGCTGTGGAGTGAAATCCTTTGCATTTGCAGTATATCTGAAGAAGCTCATTGTCATAGTCACCTTCACAGCTGCTAGTAGTGCCAACCTTGCCCTGCTCTGAGGCTACAATAAATGGCAGCTTTCATGCACTCCTTTTTATAGAATAGAGGCTTCTAACACCTCATTCTTTCCTGAGGTTGAGATAAAGGTGCTGCCTGAAGACCCTAGGTAGATATGGCCTGCTGATGAGTACCCTTTCCCCTCTCTTCCTCCTCCATTATAGCAGCCTGTCCTCCTCTTCTCTCCTCATTCTTCCTGTCATAATACACTTCAAGGGGATGGAATATATTGCCCCAAAGTGTCCTGATCAGAACTTTTGAATTGGGAACCAAGACCTTTACCATATGTCACACCAATGGGTTCAGCAACTTTGAATAACCATATAAAACACCAGAGCGTTCTACAAATTCAGCAGCAACCAGAAGAAATCAATCAGCAACTAACCTGACTGATTGATTATCCCTTTAAGTAATGCAGTTGGGGGTGGTCCTTGCTGCTGTTGAACACATGTTCAGCTGTGCAAGGTTAAGAGAAAGTATTGGCTGCAGTATCAAGGTTGAAAATAGAAACACTGGTATCAGGTCTGTGTCGTACACTGATTGACTTCACAGTCTGCCAAGTCTGCCTACTCTGACAAGGTCCCACATGACAGACTGGTACAAAAACTAAAATCATGTCAGATTCGGGCTGGGTTGGCTAGTTGGGTACAGAACTGGCTTGGTGTAGGATGAGTTTGTGTCTTTACATGCCCTGTTTGTGAACAGCAGCGCTCCGAAAGCTAGTGGCTTTTGCTACCAAATAAACCTGTTGGATTTTAACCTGGTGTTGTGAGACTTCTTACTGTGTTTACCCCAGTCCAACGTTGGCATGTCCACATCTTGGTTATAGGAGACATAGAGTAGTGATGGAAGGGTGTTTTTCCGAATGGAGATCTGTAGCCAGTGGTGTTCCATAGAGATCAATTCTGGGACCTCTGTTGTTTGTAGTATATATATAAATGATCTGGAGGAAAATGTGGGGGCCTGATTAGTAAGTTTGCAGATGATACAAAGATTGGCGGAGTTGCTAATAGTGCCAGGGATTGTCAGAGGATACAACAGGATACAGATAGTTTGGAGACTTGGACACAGAAACGGAAGTTTAATCTGGACAAATGTGAGGTGATGCATTTTGGAGGATCAAATTTAAGTGTGAATTATACTGCAAATGGCAGAATCCTGAGGAACATTAATATACAGCGAGCGATCTAGGCGTGCAGGTCCATAGTTCCATAGAAGTGACCAAGATGATTAAGAAGGCATATGACATGCTTGCCTTCGTCAGCTGGGGTGTTGTGCACAAGAGTTGAGAAATCATGTTGTAGTTATATGCAACCTTGGATAGGCCGCATTTGGAATATAGCACACAGTTTTGGTCACCACACTACCAGAAGGACATGGAAGCTTTGGAGCAAGTGCAAAGAAGGTTCACTAGGATGTTGCCTGGTGTCGGCTATGAGGAGAGATTGAATAAACAAGGATTGTTTTCACTGGAAAGACAGAGGCTGAGGGGAAACCTGGTAGAGGTCAAAAATTATGAGAGGCATAGACAGGATGGATAGTCAAAGGCTCTTTCCAAGTGTGAAAGCATCAATTACAAGAGGGCACAAGTTCAAGGTGAGAGGGGAGAAATTTAAGGGAGATATGTGGGGGAAGTTTGTCGTGCAAAGATTGCTGGATGCCTGGAATGCACTGCCAGAGGAGGTGGTGGATGCAGGCACATTAGCAACATTTAAGAGGCATCTGGATGGGTCCATGAACAGGGAGGGAATAGAGGGATACAGACCAATTGAGGGCAGAAAGTTTTTATCTTTAATTTTGTTAGGGCATCGTGATCTTGGAGGGCCAAAGGGCCTTTCCTGTGCAGTACTTTTCTTTCTTCTTTGTACTTTCAACAACCCTCACCAACTTCCCAGCACCCATGATATTGACTGTCTGCACAGTCTAAACCCGAACTGTGTTGACATAGTGAATTTTGTAAAGTGAAAAAAGTTTCAATTCTCATAACTTTTATTTGCCAATACTTAGGGAGGTGAAACAAAGTAATCTGTTTCTAAGCTTCCTTCTGTGCGAGGGAAAGAACGCCTTCACCTCCCTGCTAAAAATTGCTGAGTGCTAATGTAGTACAGACAACATTTTGGAACAAAAATGACAACTGTACGCACTGAAAATACAAGCATTATGGAAGCAAACTCTAATGCTTATATAGTCTTTAAACTGATTTTATTCCAATATGATCTTGTATCACCATTTTTGCATTATTCTCCCAGCCTCTCAGTATGCAATAAGCATTCAGATTATGATGCAAAGTGAAGTTTATAATAAAATCTATTTTAAGGCTTGAAATGTTTGCCTCTTTCTTTTACTCCCATTAAGTGCAAATTATTTCAAAAAGCCCACAGATAACCATGAAACCATTGTCACCTGTCATATAAACCCATCCGGTTCACTAATGTCCTTTAAAGAAGGAAATCTGCCGTCCTTGCCTGGTCTGGCCTACGTATGACTCCAGAGCCATAACAATGGGCTTAACTTTTAAATGCCCTCAGGGATGGGCTACAAATGCTGGCTCACATCCCATGAATGAATAAAAAAAAGACTGCATTATAAATAAAGTGATCTCTGTGTAAAAGTGCTTCTCCCAGTTTATCGCTTACAATAGCTCCAGCCATATACAAATCATGGGATGAATTTGTCATGGTAAGTACACAGGAATGTGTTTTTCTCTTTATTTTATTTTTAAAGTTGTGTGTGGCTGTCTTTCCATTTCACTTGTGCTACTGGCTGTCAAGGCTTATTCTTATGTATAAAATTCAGAAGCAAATTAAAATAATCCACAAAAAAAAGTTCTGATTTTCCTGGTCAATACATTTTTTTTTAACATTCATCCTTATGCCTGTAGGAAGGGAGGTAATATATGACCAAGAATTTTCTGTTCGTTGTATGTGGTGTCATTGCTCACCATGCTAAAAATTCTCATTAATTTCTGCTTTAGCCGTGCAGCATCACCAGTATTTAATGTTAGCAGTGCATCCTTATTCATCAACAATGACTTCAGAATTTCCTATGCCACTTATGCACAGCTAATGCACTGGGTACATTAAGGAAATTCACCCTTTTTGTGACATGATAGCTAGAGGGAACTCTGCAACTCTTCAAATGGTAATCTGAGAGGGTGGATGAAGCTTTAGTTTAACTTTTCTGAAGGATAGCACTTGTGGTAATACACCGCAGCACTGAAGTATCATCCTTACAGCCTCAAGTCTCTGGAATAGTGTTTCAGCTCACAATCTACTGACTATTAGGTGAGAGAGCTGCCACTGAGCGATGGCTGACATGTCCAAAGTGCTGGATTATTACTATTATTTGTACTTAAAATTTTAAATTCTTTATGTATGAGTCTATCAAGTTCCTGCTGTGCAAGGGCATTTGTGGCATAGAAAAATGCAAGATGACAAAACTAAGGCACTGATTGAACTCATCAGAATTGAGACTGATAGATTTGAGTTTTAGTAATCCCCAAGGCATCTTGGGACTGGCAAGCTGTAGATTGCAAAGTTAATGCTCTTGACACACTTCTACTGGGAAAGTCAATAGAAAATGGTTTGGGCTTTTCACTTTCTATTAACTCATCAAAGCAAATATTGTGCACTCACATAAGGACTTAACTGCATTCAGAAAGCAAGAGTATCCACAAGACTAGAATATTAGGGCTGAATTTTTCTAGCTTTATAATAACAAGTGGATAGGGAAGCCCAATGTCTTTATATTGCAACAGGAAATTTCAACAAATAATTGGCATGATGAGAGGATTTCACACTTGAAGTGTGTGATGGAGCTCTCACAGGCACCGTGTGGGCTGAGTACCAGTGAGGTCATCATGCATCGCAGCAGTGAGGATCCACAAAACTTCCAAATGACCTACCTCAAGTAAGTTCCAAGCTGCCCAGATACCTATTCCTCCCTTGCACTGAACCACGTGTCTTGTTTTGCAGGAGCAACACCCAATGAGGCCAGGCCTTAAGGAGTTGGAACTCCCCTGCCTCTCATGTTTGAGACACAGTGGGTGTTTGCAGATGGAGGCTCCAGAGCTTGGCCCAGACTCAGAGGACTATCGCTGAGAGCTAGCATACCATGGTACAGACAATGTTGGGTCTCCTGGACTGGCAGCACCAAGTGATGCAGAGGCTTCTAGAGCTCACTTCAGGTGCCCCTGCATCCTCTGGAGTGCCCTAGGGGCCCACTAGTGCCCCAACAACACACCTGCCATGGGAGGGAAAGGATGCAGCCAAACTCTGTTGGTCAGCAGCATCCAGAGGTCTGACAAGATTTTCCGCCTCGGGGGATGGTGTGGGGCTGTGGGGATCTAGTGGTTCCCAGTGGAGATCACATTAGACCATGCAACCAGCCTCTTGCATGCAGAAAGGGATTACCCTTCAGGGAGGGCCTAACACCAAATGTTCAGCTGGAAATACCAGAGCAGCTGTGTGACTGAAAACTGTTCCTCTCTGAGGTGGGTCAGATTTGTGTGCCAAGATAGACAGTGAACTGAACCCTGTGGGTAGTGGTGGCCAACTAATGCCCATGGTGCTAAAGATCAACATCTTTTCAAGAATCATCTGGAGATTTATGTGGGATCGCTCATCTCGCAGTCTGAACTCATGACTACATCAAGGTGGTCACCTGTGCCATTTTCAAGCGGGCCAACCAATGCATGCATTTCTTACTGAATGAGAAAGTCAAGTTGAGAGGGCCAGCAGACTCGAGGCCATCGCTGGATTCAGCCAGGTGCAACGTGTCATCAACTGCACACGTGTAGCCATCAATGTGCTCACAGACCAGGTTGCAGACTTCAGTAACAAAAAGGACTTCTATTAACTCAATGTACAAGTGGTCTGTGACCATTACAAACAGGTCATGCAAGCATGTGCACATTTCCTGTGAAGCAGCCACAGTGCCTACCTACTAGTCCTTAGTGCTCTTTCTACTGAATTAACATTCACATGCAGTCACCTGCAAGGTTGTCAGGAAAGCAGTGTGCGGTTCACTCATGTTGCAGATCTCATGGTCATTAACCATCTTATGTCACTGCAGACAGATGTGAAGGCTAATGCTCGAAATGCTTTATATACATGGCATTAACATACCCAATGGTGATCATGCTGACTGTGCTGCCAGACTGGATGGCTGGCAACCACTGAATTATGTTGTCCAGTAGACCTCCCAACTGAGCTACAGTGACTGACACTTTTGTCCCAGCAGCAGACGCTTGGAATTTGTCCAAATATTCACCCTCTAAACTTGCAATTAGAGTTTGAGCTCCAGTTTTGTCTGAAAATCAAATCTGGACCTTTGTTTCGAGGCTGAGTTTGACTTGGCTTGACTTAAGTATCTGCAATGAATTCATAAGCTTTCTATTCTCTTGCATTGACATTTGATCATAAATAGAAACAAAAAGTGACATGAAAAGTCTGCATTTATAAAGGAAAGTAAATATATTGAATATTAATTGCTAGCTCAACATCTAAAATTCATACCAGCTATAGTTTGTCATTTAAGGTTTATTTTCCTGTCTGGCCTATTACTGGACACCCAGATGGGTGTAGCCTACTCAGGGATTCTATGGTGTAGCAAACCAGCAAAGCTCCTTAACCAACTGCCCCTTCAGCCTCTATCATGCTTCCTTCCTTTAGTCTTCTGCTTATATCAAGGGCTTACAAAGAAGTATAGTGTATCTTGCTTGGCTGGGAATTGGCCCACTGAACTTACCGATGCATAAGGGTAAACCTATCTGAATCCACTGCATCCTCAGGTTGCTCACGGGTACCTCTCCAGTCCAAAAGGTGTCTTTTCATATGCCCATTCAATGGTTTGTTCAGACATTTGCGATTTTGATCTCTTGTTAGTCAAATAGAATGGAAAGCTGTTGTGGAAGCCCAACCCAACTTTGAACTTGGTACACGCATCATATGTCGGTGCAAAACTGGACAGACCCAGCCAAACTTCCTTAGGAAAACCTGAGAGATGTGCAGACCTGAGGTAATGGTTGATATGTTTGCTTTTACTCCCACAGCAATTTTGTAGTCTTTTGTGTCAGCTGGAGCCCGTACCATCTCTTAGATCATGGGATGTATCATGATTTGCTCGTGGTAACCTATTTCAACCCCATTCAGCATTAATTTGGCAGAAAACTGTCTTTGTGCCTCACTCAAAAAGAATAATCTGAGAATGCTTTTTCACCACTTAATGTTTCAGTTCATCAAAATCAATGAGTTCTCACTCTTTAACATGACTTTCATTGTACTTCCAACAAAGTCAAATCTAATTTGTCAAGAAAAGAAAGGCTGGCTATCAATTCAAGAATTTTGTGATGCATTATAGCCTGGCATGAGACCAGAAGTTAACCAAATGTGCTTTGTTATGTGTACGTGCGTGTGTGTGTTTTTCTAGCAAAATAGGCTGTCATTCATTTGCTGCATCAATAAAGCCGCAGTATGTATTCCCTCGTGCCAATTAGTGTTTCACAACAGAAATAATTAAGACAATTAAAGTACTGCTTGGGTAAGTTTCAATGGATGCTATTAAAATAGAACTTTTTTATAGTAAAATATAGTAGCTTACAATCAGGTAAAAGCTGTAATACATTTTTGGGTTCAGGGGAACTACATAAACCTCTCAAGAGCTTCCAATGTTACAGACCTTTTGAGTACCTTGAATGTAACTGCTGCCTAGAAACCCTCTGCCAGCTATTCATTATTCTATATTTAAACCTCAAGTACTACTTCTAACCTTGAACATATTAAAACACATTGACATTTGGGGTAGCCAAATACCTGATCCGTGCATACCATCTGTGTACATCATAATATAATTATTCTTTACAGTAGAATAACAATGGCTACATTTCAAAAGTTCTTAATTGGCTGCAAAGTATTTTGAATGAGCTTGTGAAAAACACAATACAAATGCAAGTCTTTTCTCTCTTTCAGTTGTTATGCTACTGGACTAGTAATCCAAAAAATATGGGTTCAAATCCTACCACAAGGATTTGAAAAATTAAGTTCAAGTGAAGAAAAGCTGGAAATAAAATAAAATCTAACACCAGCAATGGGGGGTGCTGGCTTAGTTAGCTAGGTGGCTAGTTTGTGGTTCAGAATTACAGCAATGATGCTATGCTCGATTCCCATTCCAGCCGAGGTAGAATTGGGGCCGACCTTCACTCCATGCCCTGTAGTAAAATAGAGGTACGGTTTTGGCAACCCTCAAATAATAAAGGATACTACCTGAAGAAGAAGAAACCAATATATCTCACAGTGAAGCTTTTAGAATGTTGTGAAAACCCACTTTTGGGAAAACAAACTTGCCTAATCTGACTTATACATGACTTCAACATTGTTCACCCTGAACTGCCCTGAGAAGTGGCCTAGCAAGCCAGTCTGTTGTATCAAAGCATTACAAAGTTCAACAAGGAGGCACACCACCAACTTCTCCAGAAAACTAGGGATTAACTGTAGATGCCATCTTGCCAGAGAAGGCCACATCTCAATAAGAAATAATAAAAAAATGTTTCAGCTGGTAGAGATCAACTTCTTTACTGTGAATGTTGGTGTATTTTCAGACAAACTGCATCCAATGAAAGAAATGGAAAGCAAAGTGCTGCACATGCTGGAAATGTGAAACAATTTTGATTTCAATGAATAAAAGACTGATTACTATACCCTGGCATGGAACCAGAACTCATCCAGTGATAATGTGTGTGTGCGTTCCAACAACAAAAGGAATCACTTTCAGTTGTAATTTGAGTATGTCTATTTCAAGTTAATTAATACTTATATAAGTGCATTTTAGTTAGGACATTAATAATGCAGTGTACACTAATCAATGTGAATTTTGTTAGAACAATTGCTTAGGCAAATACATTCTATTGATACAAATTCCTGTTGAAATAAATAATTTAGAACAGGAATAGAATGTAGAGGGCGGAATTTTCAGAAGAGATTTCTAAGCATCATAACCATGAGAAAACCAGAGTGAGCAGGAGCAAGTTTGAGATAAAAAGAGCCAATTTTACCATTGTGTCACGCCCATTTTCAGGCACGAAAATGTGGTAAAGTCAGACGTGAGGCCATTAATGAAATCTACGCCAGCATCTGTGCAGATGGCCACTTTACCGAGGCCCGGGAATGGCCGTGATCTGATTTGCGCCCGAAACGGACACAACAGCGATTTAAATGCATTTGCATGCATTTCAATTGAATTAATGAACTGCCTGCCCAACTTTATCAGCATTTCCCACTTTACCATTGCGTTCGCCAATCCGGACTCGGGTCGAAATGTACATGCTAAATAAAAGTCTGATTTGGGCGCTCCACCTGCTGAAGAGGTAAGTTCAGAGCTTCTGGTGAGGGGGACGGTGGGGTTTAGGGGATTCCGCTGCTTCTCTGTGGGTGGTCAGTGTGGGGGAAGGAGACCACGATCAGTCTGGATAGAGGGGGGAGGTGGATAAGGGGCATAGTTATGTTGTGGGGATGGGGTGATGCCTGTGAGGGCCATTGCTCCTACTTTTTGTTCCCAGGCTGCTTCATCCGCTTTTTGCGGCCCAGGAGCTATCTGACACAGGCGCGCTTTTTCAAATTATTTTCTAACTGCGCAGTTCAGAGCTCCAATCATTTCAGGTGTGCTAAGCCCCACCCACAATGCGATTGGGACCTGCAATTGTTTTTTCAAGCTAAATGCGTGTGGGGACGCCTGAAAGTAGATTTCTAAGTCGTATCTGAATTGCGCCCAGATTCAGCACTTAGAATGAAAATGGTAAAATCGGGCCCAGAGGGTCATGGCTGCGGGCATTGTGATCTTCTGACACTTGGTGCACTGAAAGAGCCATCACATGGAACATACCGTCATGGAGGCTCCAGGCGTGTGATTTACCCTAACTGACCGCAGTTGTGCGCTATTAAGCAAGAAGAGCTGCATTGAAACACTAATGATGCACCCGCAGTCAGTCATGCCAGGAGGATGGCAGCCTGGAGAGCAGCCCCACGGTTCATGGAAGGAGAGTTAGGCTGGCTGCTGGACACTGTGGAGGAGAAGCAGCCCACCTTGTTCCTCTGAGGTGACAGATGATCAGGAGTTGGGCCGGCAATATGGCCTGGAATGCAAGGGCAGTGACAGTCAGTGTCACGCACTGACACAGAGGTCCAGCACCCAGTGCCAAAAGAAAATGAACAACTTCTTTTGAGCAGCAAAGGTGAGTGTCCATTTCATCTTGTTTTCCCCCTCCTCAGTTTAGAACGGAGTTGAGGAGGAACTTCTTCACTCAAAAGGTGGTGAATCTCTGGAATTCTCTGCCTGTTGAAGTGGTAGAGGCTACCTCACTAAATATATTTAAGTCACGGGTAGATAGGTTTTTGGTAAGCGAAGGAATTAAGGGTTATGGGGAGAAAGTGGGAAAGTGGAACTGAGCCACTTCAGATCAGCCATGATCTTATTGAATGGTGGGGCAGGCTCAAAGGGCTAGATGACCTACTCCTTCTCCTATTTCTTATGTTCTTATGTTCTCAGACGTCATGTTGTCCAGCACCCGACTTCCCAGCATTGTCTCTAATCTCATGTCACAACCCCAGCCTACTGAGGCATAGTACCAAAATATGCCACCTGCCCTCTTAACTCCTCTGTCCTGTTCTATCCCCCACCCCCTCCACCCCACCCCACAAACATCCCATAGCCTTCCAGCCATCAGGTTTTCAATGACCCATCTTCTGTCTCCACAGGAGAAGATGTGACATAATCAAAGTGTGTAGGAGAAGATCAGCAGTGGGGTCCTTGAGCTGCATCTCCTGACTACCTTCAAAGAGCAAGCGATGGAGCTCTAAGGAGAGGCAGCTGAGAGAGATGTGACTAACAGTGAGGTCAGTGTGCACCACAGAAATGAGCAGCCACAAAAGCTTCATTCATATAAGTTTTCTCAAGTAAAATGCATGCTGCCCAAATACTTGGCCTTCTCTTGCATTGAATCACGTGTCTTCTTTTGCATTAGGCCACACAGTCATATCCCCAGTACCCACTCAGACATGGGCCCGGGTGCCAGTGTGCAATCAGAGAACAGGTAGTGGTCAGACTCCTGTTGCACCATGGCAGCATCACAGTGTGCCGCATAATGAGTTGTCATCACCCTCTTGCCTGGGCACGAATTTCACTAACTCTGGCCAATCACTCTTGTGTGATGTCAATCAGACCCATGAGGGGTTGGGGGGTATGGACAAGGGTTAGGGTGGGCAGGGTTGAAGGCTCCAGAGAGGCAGGGTGGGGACATCAGGTGGGCATTGGAGCCAAGGCACCACTCCTCCTAGTGGGTGAATTCAGTGATGTTGAGGGCCTCTTTCAATGCCCTGCCCTGCCAAACCCTCCAATTTCCAGTTCCTTCTTGTCCTTAACCTCCACATTCTCTTGGGCCTCCTCTTTCCTAGAGGCATCTGCCCAGTCCCCCTCCTACTCCGCCAGGATGTCTCCCCCACCACTGCAACAGATTATAGAAAGTACAGCAAACCACTACCATTTGGGAGACCCTTAGGGAGCTGTACTGGAGGGTAACAGAACTGCATCTTCAGTATCGCGATGCAACACTCACAATGGATTGGGTGGCAGTGTGGCCTTCACTGTAGCAGGTCTCTGCCTCAGTCTCAGGCCTCCGCACTGGTGTCATCAGCCATGACCTCAGCGGATTGCCCTTGTCCCCCACAAGCCATCTAGCAGCCTGGGCTGGGTCTCGAATGGCCTGGAGATGCCAGAGCTCCACAAGATGTAACTGTTTTGCATGCTCCCTATGTGATATGCAGCCACCTGCATGATGTCACAGACTATCTGCATCTTAAGGTAGTGGATCCTTTTGTGACTTATGAAGAGCACGCCTGATACCATGGGACCCACAAGGCAAAGTGCACATCGTCTTCATGCCCCTGCACATGGGCATCTCAATGATGGCAGCGAAGCAGAACGTGCTGTTTGATCTGGCCCAGGTCAAAGTATATATAGTGGCCTGCCCAGGCATACAGGGCATCCGTGATCTCACAAGTGTACTTGTGGGCCAATGAATGCAAAATTCCGCAGAGGTCTTCGCTCAAGCCCTGGAAAGACCAGGATGCATAAAAGTTGAGGCCTGCCATGACCTTCATGGCCACCGGGAGCAAGTGTCCTCCTGCCCCACAAGATGCCAGGTCTGCTAGGATGTGACACTGGTGCCACACTATGCCCCTATGAAGGAGCAGAATCAGATTATACCAGCGAGGCATACTTCAGCAATTCCCCATTCCTTCAATATTCAAGGGTCCCATTTGTTATTTTCCCCCCTCTTTGGAAAAAAAGACGGAACTTTTAAGAACATCCTGCAACACAAACAGTTCTCCCTTTGTCTCTGTAGCAGTTTATTTTCTGTTCTGTGTTATGAATGGTGTGAAACTTGCCACCTGACACCTCCGTGGGCTTCTGTTTGAGTTTCGCTCCCCCTGCCATCCTGATATCACATAAGCACTTCTTAAAACTGGAATGTTTCACTGCAATTGACCTCCTCCAGCTCTCCCCCTTTCAGAGCTTCCTGTTTTACTGTAAGTGAGAGGGATATTTCGAAACATATATTTTTTTAAAAAACAAATAGAAATTTAAACTTTAAACAAGAGCCATGACAATATTGCATATTATAATTTTTCATCTTAAAATTATTATCCAACACAGCAGATTAGTAGACTTAATTATTTTGAATAAAAGCAATTTTATAAACAGTTAATCAAGTGAGGTAACACTGGGATGCAAGCTGGCTACACTTTTTACAAATTGATGAGGTATAGTTTACATAAATATTTACGTTTAATTTGCTTAACGTGCTAAAACTACACACCAGATCCAAGCCTATGGATTTCATTGGAGGCTCTGGAACATTATGTTATTACCGAATGCAAATCTGTAGCTAGAAACCTTTATCACTTTCCTTCTTGGCATTTACAATACTGCTAATCAGAGTCATTAAAAGCACTGTAATAATTTACAAACAGATTAAAGGAACATATTCACACCAGAGTTATTGCTACTAAGTGTGTCGTGATATTAACAGAACAAACCCTCAAATGCAAACAAGGCCCAGATTTTCACCGTGGCAATCGTGCACGTCTCATTATCACAGAGGTCGGATTAGGAAGAAGCACATTTTCCATAAGCACAGTTTTTGGAGGCAGCTGGCCACTTAAATCATCAGCTGTCTCCAAATAAGTGGGATTTTAGTAGGCCAGAGATGTGAAATTTGACTTGTGCAAATTAGAAAGCAAGTCTGAACTCGGAGGATAAACCAGGTATCCCTGTGAGGGACATAGAGCACCCTTTGGATCTGGTCTCAGGATATTTTGGGCTAGGTTAAAAGTGCTTTGAAAATGTTAAAAGTAAACCTACATGTGCATAAACTCATTACTATCAAGTTCACTGGAACTGTTGACACTCCTGTAAAAATCAACAATCAAAACTGTTAGAATTGCCTGTCAAATGGAATTTCAAGGCATTTAAAAGTCCACCCATTTAAATTTTTGAAAAGGAAAATGTCTGGAGTGTTACAGAAACAATATTTGCTATTAATCTCTGTTAGTTGACTTAAATCTAAGGGGTTCCATTACTGGATTTATGCTATTTGCCTTGATTTTACATTCCATTATCACAACAGGGTGCCTGCCATTTTACAGTTGATTGACAGCTGCAAGTTTTGATGTGGGACTATGAATGACAATACTTGTTGCCAGGACAGATTGTGTACTTCCATCCAGCCTATCTGCACACTAGACAGCCTCCTCACTTCTAACTGCGTTGCCAACCCAAACTTTTATTCTAGCCTCCACCCCCAACCAAAACATCTGACGTCAAGGCAGTCATTTTTAAAGGTCAGTTTTGCAGAGCTGGGAATTCACCAGCTGTGCACCTGAACAGGGAGTGAAAATCTGGACCCAAAGTTTGATCAAAGGGTTTCAACAATTGCAACATCAGACCCACAACGCTGTTAAGCAGGAGGTTTCAGGATTGTGAAAAACCGGTTAAAGGGAAAAAAGGAAGACCTGCACATATGCAGTCTTCTGCTACTCCACAATGAGATTTACTTTCTTTTGAAGAGCAATGACGTAAATGAGGAAATGTGATAACCATTCACAGCAAGTTCCCACCACCAGCAATGCCATAACCATCAGAAAATTGTTGTTGAAGAATAAATATTTGTCAGAGTAAGTGTTGGCCAAACCTTTAAGTACAAATGTGCAACTATGTAACTCCACACACTTTGATAGAAAATTAAACCACTTATATGGTAATATTTTGGACAATATCGTTTGTTTTCATGGCTGTTATGAACCAAGATGTGGGTATGCCGGCGTTGGACTGGTGTAAACACAGTAAAAAGTCTGACAACACCAGGTTTTAGTCCAACTGATTTATTTGATAATAGACTCACAAGCTTTCGGGTTAGTCCCTTCGTCAGGTGAATGGAGGGTTCTGGCCTCAGACAGAGCATATAAAGCACAGACAGTTTAGAGATTACTGATTAGAGTGCGAATCTTTACACCTAACCTGCTGTTCAAGACCTGAACAGTGGCTGTCAGTCACTTCAGGTCTTGAACAGCAGGTTAGGTGTAAAGATTCACATTCTAATCAGTAATCTCTAAACTGTCTGTGCTTTATATGCTCTGTCTGAGGCCAGAACTCCCCATTCACCTGACGAAGGGACTAACCCGAAAGCTTGTGAGTCTATTATCAAATAAATCGGTTGGACTAAAACCTGGTGTTGTCAGACTTTTTACTGTGTTATGAACCAAACCAGGCTGAAAAACAGAATTAGTATGAAAGTATTTAATTTTGAAATCCTGCATATATGAAAGGCATCGAATTCTGTATCTAATATGTATTGTGTGTTATCATCCTTTTGTATCAATCATATGAAAATGCAATGAATAATCTACATGGTGTTGTTTGACTCTACATGATCTAGAATCTGTCAAGCTAATGTAAATAATTGGTTATGCATTCTGTACTTAATGAAATTAACAAAATGTGAATTTGCTAACATAGCAGCAACAATAGCCGCATTAACAAAATTATTCAGTTGATGACAACAAGTTAACGAACTGCTGTACTGACAACAGGAGCATCTGGATTATTAACCTGACAGCAGATAAGGAATATGAGATAACAGGCTCAAAGTTGCAGACAACAACTTTGAGAGAAGTAGGGGCGTGGAAACAATATCACTCACAAGTTTTCCTCCAAGTCACACTTGGAAATTTATCACTGTCCCTTACTGGGACTTCTTATTTAACAGCACTGGGGGTTTATTTGCACCACAATCTGCAGCATCTTCAAGAAGGTGTACATATCTTGAAGACCATTCTACCATCCCTTTCCTCTAAAAGGTAGAGAAAAGGGCTGGAAAATTAGCCTCCATAGGGCTGCTGGAGCTGATGCTATGGGATATAGGAGCCAGTTAAGTGGGGCTGCAGTTCCAAGCTGATTTTAACACAGGAGTTCTAAACATGGATCACAAGGTCAGGTCAACACATATGCTTGTCACTCAAAAAATGCAGTCATTCAGCCTCAAGACACAACCCTTACAAACTTTATTTAATTGGCTAGCCAGCCAGCCAGCTTGCAATGAAGGAGATTTAGATTAAATTCTGTTATTGAAAAGTTTGTGGAATTAGTGTGATTTATTTTCGGAGGTGTGATGAGTTCTGGGATTTGCTAGAGATTTTTGCAGAATCCTCAGATGGACAGCCGAGAACTTGTTTGTCTACAACAAGACTACAATTGGTATGGGGGATTCAGCATCTCTTGGTCAGCAAGATGAAAGAGAGATGAAACAGAAGTGGCAGAAAGGGGAAAGTTCTGTGTGATACCCTCTGTCAGGTGGAACCGGACTTCACCTTGCTTCTTGACAGTGAGGAGGAGACTGGCAAACCAACCAATGGACTATGTATGTCGGTGTGCATCTTCACCCATATTTTTCTTATGCCAGCCAATTAAGGTCCTCACTTGGGGCCTCTCTAGGTAAACAAGTTTATGAGCTTGCTCTCCAGCAAGCTGGAACTCAAAGCATCCATTACCCCTGACTGGTTGCTCAGTGATTCACATGTTAATTCTGTCTCTTTCCTAGCTTTTAACATAGGTTCAGTGCCCATATCTGAGATGGTGTCTCCAAGTGATGGGGCTTCTTTGTCATTGCTATGCTGTTGCTCTTCCCCTTCCTTCTTGGGTTGTGGTGGTCTGGTAGACTGCTGTTTCTGGGCATCTGAATACATGAAATCAAAAAGGGAATGTTGGGGCGAAGGAAGGAGGGATGAAAGCATACTGTACATGGCCACACTTGCACATATAGCAGGATGCATGTTAGATGGCTATTAAGAAAGTGGCACTAAGCAGAAACAAGCCATCTACCTTCATTGTTCTCAGCAACACCGGATACAGTGAACTCAGTTGCAGCTAGTACCACGATGCAAAAAAAATCTTCTCCATGGAGCTCGGGAGATTCGGCTGTTCTGGAGTCCCAATAGGTTTGCACTGTGGTTATGGGCCACTTTGTCTTGAAAAAGAGAAGGCAAAATATCAATGATTTTGTTCCACTATGTTTGTTGTGCATGTCATAGCTGAGGTATGTAGAAGTGATGGGTGCTTGTGTCAAGCTAACATAATTGGAGTGTGTGTAAGGGTAAAGTGCAGTGACTGGATGTTAGGCCAGAGAGTGGGTCTGGATGATTTACGGTGAAGTGGTACATCCACCAACATGAGATATTGGTGGAACAGTGGGGAAGAGATGGCTTTGTAGCGGCCTTGACTACCCAAGGTCACTGAACCTCTTGCAGATCTTCTGGCAGGTTCACCAAGCCAAATTCCAGAGATTGATCTCCCTGGCCACTAGTTTTCATCCTCTGCTGAGAGTTTGCCCTAAGCCCTTTTTGATCCCCAATAGAAATGTAACTTCTTTCCGCCTGTCAATCTCCTCAAGTTCCTACTGTCAGGCAGTGCCAGTATGAGTAACTGCAGCTCCCTTCCACTGTGTGCAGCCCCCTTTTATGAAGGTTGACAGTCTTTAAAAGGAGCGGGATGGCTGCACCATAAGATATTAATTCACAAATTCCAGCCCCCATTGAGAGATCCTAACAGCAGAGTAGTCCCTCATATAAAGAAAACATAATGCAAGGTTTGCAGACTGCCTGCTCCAAAAAGGAACGGGCACATCTCAGATCATGATACTGATTCCCAGCAGCCCCCATATCTGAAAATGGATCTTAGGGTGGATTTTACTGCAGCAAGGGTGGGACTGGGAAATGTAGCGGGCCATTCAAAAATCCTTGGACTTCAGCAGAATTGAAAAATACCAGGGGTTGAGGGAAGGGCCCTAAAATTTGGCCCTTAATTTGTATCAGTTTAAGGAATAGGCCAACTCTTCCTCCTTTCTCTGGAGGACACTCTATTGGCCATTGTACCCCTTTGAAAGACCCCAACTGACTTGCATCAATTAAGCTGTACTCACTCTCAAAAGAGGCAAAAACATATTATTAAAGTTAAATTGTACAGCACTGCAGCAAGGGAACCTGATCCTGGAAAGCAAAATAGCAGAAGAAACCCAGGAGAGGTAGGATGAAGGACCAATGAATTGAAGTTACCCCAGGGAGAGCTGGACTAAAAGGCAGTTAGAAATCCCAGAAGCAGTGGAAGATTCCTTCAAGATTTGTACCAAGTGACCATGAACTCAACCAATACTACATGGCTTGCAGCAGTTCAAAAATATGGCTCACTATCACCTTCTCAAGGACAATTGGGATGGTCAGTAAATGCTGGCCTTGCCAGCAATGGTCACATGCAGAAAGGGCAGTTAAGAAAAAGGACAGCATCGTACAGGTTTTATAATCCATATCCTGCACTGTAAACAATGCTAGGGCACATATATCCGCTGATTATTCTGTAAAGCTACTCATCTTGGAGGCATGCATATGAACACACAAGCATACAAATTAGGAGCAGGAGTAAGTCATTTGGCCCCTCAAGCATACTCTGCCATGCAATAAGACTATGACAGGTCTGACTAAGCTCCCAACTCTACATTCCACTTAGCCCCCAATAAATTTTGAGATGCTTGTTAGTCAAGAATCTACCTACCTATGCCATAAAAATATTCAGTGACACTGCCTCCACCATTTTCTGGATAAGAGAGTTGCAAAGACTCATGAGCCTCTGAGAAAAAATTGTCTCCTCATATCTGTCTGAAATGTTGAAACTGTGCCCTCTAGTTCTAATTTCCTTAACAAGGAGAAGTATTACATTCAGCATCCAAATTCAGCCGCATTGACTATTGGTTCAAAAATCCCTACGCGTAAATAAAATGCAGTGGTGCAGTTAACAGAATAGAAAAATATAATTGTTTCACTAGCCATTTGTAACTGTTAAAACCTTTTACTTTGCCTTCAAGGCAAAACAAACTCAACAGTTGTTATTTCTGTTTACGTGGGATTGGACAAAAAAAAGCTATAGAATCTAGAAACTTTGAGTACATGAATCGGAACTGGCCTAGGCCACACTATTCTGTGAGGCGTGAAGGAACGTATTTTGTTAATACTCTCGAGGCAGTCAACTCAGTCAATGACAGATGAAAGATGACTGTGAACCTGACAGCACATCATAAAGTCAGTGGAGCTACAGTAGTGGCACTCTCCGGCCAATGCAACGCCAAGCTCTACATGATTCACCTTGGCATCCAAATGGCCTCAGATTCTGTAACAATAAATTCTTGCTGCAAAATTCACAGCCTCAAATTACTATTATGAATTGATCTTCTTGGGGGCTAAAATTGCCAGATACTTCATTAAGTGGACCAAATTTAGGGCACCTAACAACATCAGTTATTACTTAGATCTTCTCCTTGCATGTTCAGTTATTTTTGTTGAAACAGGTTGTTTAAAGAAACCGAGCATCAAATTGAAGGAATGTGAAATAACTAATGTTTGAGAGAGAAGAGAAAAATAAAGTGGGTGCATTCAATGTCAGATCAGATACAGGAGAAACAGAGAGGACAAGAAGGATTCGATTAAGACAGAGATAAAATATTTGATGAAGAAGTGTAAGTATAAAATTTTATGTTTTAAAAACCTCCAACACTTAAAACCTGAAGGGATGTGATTCTACACTTGTAATGGTTAATTTTCAGTGCCAGAAAGACTGATTGGTGGTAATTAAGACTGATCACATCATTAAAAGGGTGCTTTGATTTGAAATCACTAAACTTTAGTTGCATTAATCTTAGAATGCTGACAGCAACATCATGTTAAAAATTAAATAAATCTTTGACTTGATGTTCTGGTTTTAAAACGGCATCTGTAGCACAGTGTAAGTTATATTTCAATTCTTTTCAACTTCGTCAGGTCAGTTAAGAGAAATATATTGATGGTGCAGTAGATATTGTATTGTCATCATTGATGCACACGATAATGGGATGCAATACTGTCAAGGTTTCTCCATACTGATAACATCAAAATCAAACCTGTTCAACAACAAAATAGATTATATTTATATAGCATTTTTAATCTAACAAGGCATCTCTTGGTGCACACAGGAGCATCATGAAACAAAATATTAGACCAGATGATCAAAGGGAACATAGAAGCAGGTTTTAAGGAATGTCTTCAAGGAAAAAAGTGAGGAAGGGAGACAGAGACGTGTAAGGAGGGAATTCCAGGGCTTAAGACTTGGGCAAATGAAGGCCCATGAGGCAATTAAAATCAGGGGTGCTTTCTCAGGGCCTGAATTAGATAAGCGTAGATATCTCAGAGAGGTGTGTGGCTGGCAGAAATTACAGAGATAGGGAGGGGTAAGGGGAATTTAGAAACAGGTATGAAAATTTCAAATTCAAGGCATTGCTTGACCAAGAACCAATCAGTGAACACGTGGGTGATTGATGAACAGGACTTGTCACAAGTTAAGACACTGGCAGCAAAGTTCTTTTGAAAATATGGGAAATTAAACAGGAGTGCACAGTAATAGTTAAACCTGAAGATAATAAAGGAATAAATGAAGGATTCAGGAACTGAGCTGAAACAGGCCAGAATTGGAAAGAGGCAGTTTTAATGCTAACATGAATATGTGGCTGAAAGCTCATCTCAGGGTCAAATATGCCACCAAGATTGCAAAGCTATTTAGCGTCAGACTGTTTCCAGGGAGAGGGATAGAGTCAAGTAGCTAGAGAAGTGTTTGGACCAGCTTAAGTTTTGGCAGCATTTAATTGGGGAAACTGCTGCTCATCCAGTACTGCAATAGGTAGGCAGATAATTTACCAATAGTGAAGGAGTTGAGAGAGGTGGTGGCAAGGTAGAGCTGGATGTTATCAGTGTACATATAAATTAATGTATTTAAAGCAGAGGATAGGTAGATTCTTGATTAACAAGGAGGCATGAAAGGTTATCAGTAGACAGGATGCGAAGCTAAAGTTATAAGCAGATCAGCATGATCTTATTGAATAGTGTAGCAAGTTCAAGAGGCTGAGTGGCCTACTTTTGCTCCTAATTCACATGTGACGTTGAACTTTCAGGTAGTGATGCCGAGGAACATTGAAAGAGGATGGTATTGTGTATAGACAGAGTGAGAAAGATGAGGAGAGATAGCTTACATTTGATTCACTCACATTGGATGTCATTTGTGACAATGATAAGAATTGTTTCAGAAATGTGAAAGGAGCAGAAAGTAGACCAGAATTCCCCAACCTCACCCGCCACTGGGATTCTCAGGTCCCACTGCAGTGAATGGAGTTTTGGCTGATTTGATTTGATTTGATTTATTATGTATTAGCATACAGTGAAAAATATTGTTTCTTTTGTGCTACACAGATAAAGCATATTGTTCATAGAAAAGGAAATGAGACAGTGCGGAGTGTAGTGTTACAATCATAGCTAGGATGTAGAGAAAGATCAACTTAATGCGAGATAAGTCCATTCAAGAGTCTGATGGCAACAGGGAAGAAGCTATTCTTATGTCGGTTGGTACGTGTCCTCTGAATTTCGTATACTTTTCCTGACAGAAGGAGGTGGAAGAGAGATGTCCGGGGTGCCTGGGGTCCTTAATTATGCTAGTTGCTTTTCCAAGGCAGTGGGAAGTATAGACACTGTCAATGGGTGGGACACTGAGGGTGATTTGATTGATGGACTGAGCTTCCTTCATGACCCTTTGTAGTTTCTTGCAGTCTTAGGCAGAGCAAGAATCATACCAAGCTGTGATACAACCAGAAAGAATGGTTTCTATGGTGCATTTGTAAAAGTTAGCTGAGTGCCAAATTCCCCATTCTCACTGGCAGCAGCGTACAAGGATTCAGGCCCTAGATGAGGGATTCAACCATGGGTATGGATTTTGGAGGCAACAGCACATTTCAAGAATTTTGGAAGGGAAAAGGAAGGTTGGTGCCAGGCAGTAGTTCTTGTGGACAGTGGAAAGGATAGACTTTTTTGAGGAGTGGAGGGATATGGACATAATTAAAGGGAAGAGGAACAACAACACCTAAGAATTGTTTAATAGACAACATACAGTAACATTTCACATTTCCCATTACAACAAAATGGTTTGGAAAATAATATTTCACTGAAATGATGCGAAGAATTCATAGAATCAACAAAATTGCACAATTCAATATCATCACAGTCAAACTAAAAAAAAGGCACTATTCTGAACAAAACGGAAGCAGTGAAGCAGCTGGGAATATAGGCAGACTCATATATGGTAGACAAAAGTTCAAGTGACAGACACATTGCTTAAATCATATTGAATTCAAAAACATACCTCCAGTGTCAATGATTTTATTCTTCTCCCTTCTTAGCTGAGAAATGTTTCAGAAGTTTCCTCTACCTCAGTTTCTTTTTCTGCCTGGAAAGCACAATTTGGTCCTGTGAGGACATTGTTTTTGACTATTCCTTGATGGGCAGTGTGGTGCTCAGGCATAAAGTATGTTTCTCTTGTGTGAGTTTTGCGGTTAAAGATAGACCTGAAATTGTCCTTCTATATCACTTTAGACATTTTAATCTCACTCTTCTCATCAAGCTTTTGCTGGTAATACTAGATTTCAGATGTAGCTTTGAGAAAAAAAATTCTGCCTACCTCTGTGACAATCTGATCCAGGATTGGAGTATCATACCATTCACAATTAATTACTTTGCTCACTTGTGCTAGCCATGGTTCAGATGGTAGCAATTTGCCACTCAGTTCCAATATTGTGAGTCAAACCTCAATTCAGTGACTTAAGCTCAACAATCTAGGCTGATTCTCTGGCTGGAGATTTCTGGACCCTTTGAGGATTGACTGGAATTTGGAAAGTTTAGTAAAACAGTGCAGGGAGGCATGGAGTTTGTGTTTGGTGCCTTGCCACCATTACCACCATGCTATTTTAGAACCATAGAAAAGTGGTTCAGCCCATCATGTCTGCACCAGCCGAAAAGGGACTTGCCGTTCATTTCACTGCCACTTTCCAGCACATGGACTGTACCTTGCACTTGGCAGCACTTCAGGTGCACATTCAGATACCTCTTAAATGAGTTAAGCATTTCAACCTCAACCATCAGTTCGGGCAGTGAATTTCAGATGCACATCATCCTCTGGATGAAAAATATATTTCCGTGCGTACCCTCTAATCCCCCTACCGATTACATTAAATCTGTACCCCTTCTCAGATAGGGGAAACAGGTCCTTCCTGTCTACCCTGTCTAGGCATCTCATAATTTTTTACATCTCAATTAAATTTTATTTATTAGTCACAAGTAGGTGTACATTAACACTGCAATGAAGTTACTGTGAAAACCTCCTAGTTGCCATACAGCGGCGTCTGTTCGGATATACTGAGGGAAAACTTAGCATGGCCAATGCTCTAACCAGCATGTCTTTCAGGCTGTGGGAGGGAGCCAGAACATCTGGAGGAAACCCACGCAGACATGGGGAGAATGTGCAAACTACACACAAACAGTGACCCAAGTCGGGAATCACACCTGGGTCCCTTGTGATCGAGACAGCAGTGCTAAACACTGTGCCACCGTGCCAATTAAGTCACCCCTCAGCCTCCTCTCTTCTCGGGAAAACACCCTAGTCTAGCAAGTCTCTCTTCAAAGCTGCATTTTTCAAGCCCAGGCAACATTCTTGTAAACCTCCCCAAAGCAATTTCCCCAGAGCAGTTAATGCCTTCCTGTCATGTCATGACCAGAATGGTACACAAAACTCCAGCTGTGGCCAAACCAGCATTTTAGGCAGTTCCAGCATAGCATCCCCTGCTTTTGTAATGAGCACCTTACCCAACATGGGAAAGCATTCCATCTTCTTTATTTACCACCTTATCTACCTGTTGTGCCACCTTCAGGGATGTGTAGACATACCTGCCACTTCCTCTCATTTCTTCCATTCCTCTCCATACATTCCTGTTCATTGAATCCTCCCTTGCTTTGTTTGCCCTTCTGAAAACACAAAACCACATTTTTCCAGATTGAATTTCATTTGCCATTCTTTCACCCACTCAACCAAATCATTGATATCATTCTGGAACAAGGGGCAATGGGTATTCTCCCATTTTGAGACTAACTGCAGTGGTGGGTTGCTCCAGCTTTGCCTATCCAGCTGGTCAGAATGGTGGGTTCCCAAAGCAAATCCAGCACGTGAAATTTCATTAATTATACAGGCAAGTTGCCCCTCCAACTTTTCAGGTAATCATCCAACCACCCTTGGCTGATCAGTTTGACAGTCCTGGCACCATATTAAAATATCAGTCCAGCACACTCACTGGCCCCCTTGTCTTCTTCAGGCCACCAGAACCATCCCCTCCTCACACTCCAGCTCTGGTCAACTTCAGACCCTTGTTGTGTTATCTATGTGAGTCCCGCAGCACAGTGCTGAATCAAAAAAAAACGCTGGTGTGTGGCATGGGGGGGAAAAGAGACCCCAAGCATAGTACTGATCCAAGATGGTAACACAGGAGTGTTCATAGGCCCAGTGCCACGATGCCATCCATGAAGATCAGCTTGGCATGGATCTGGAGGGAAGAAACCTGTCTGCCCTGGCAGAGTAGTGTAAAGCGCATCAGGAGCAGTGGAGCATTCTAGCAGTGTTGCACTCACCTTAAAATCTCTGGTGAACCCAAGGCTGCCAGCCTTTGTCAATTGGGTTTGATGTTGGCATGATTTCCCACTGATGTTACGCAACATTGGAAAGGCTGAGAGGATAATACTGGGCAGATGTTCTAATGTTCATGATATGAGAATGAATGCAAATAGAATTTGTGTTACCTGCCAGCAGGAAGACCAACCCACCATTAACTCTCCATTGGAAGAATTGCAACGTGTCCCAGCTGGTGAGTTTCTGATTTCTTTGCTCCTGCCAGAATCAGCATTTCTGGCCCACACCAAACCTGCTATGGGCAGATTGGGAGAATTCTGCCCAACAGCTATCGTCTTCACTATTAAGTGCATGGTCAATTCTTGTGTCATCTGTAGATTGTCCAATCATACTACCCACATTTAACTACAAATCATTAATATATTTAGCTCATAGCAAGGGCCGCAATGCTAGCCCATGAAGGGGCTTCCAGTGACAATGGTCATTCCTGCAGCAACAGTGCCGCTAGTGCATGACAACATTGCCTCACAGAGGCCCCACAGCGCTGACCCCTAGCTGTGGTACTTCACTAGTTACAGATGGCCAATCTGAAAATTGCCTATTTACTTTGACTTTCTGTTTCCTGTTAGTTAGCCAATCCTCTTATCCATGCTAATAAATCGTCCCCGAAGTCATCTGGCTGCTCTCAGAGAGCGCTGTGTAAAGGAATTGGTTAGTCCATTTTAGGCAATCCCAAAACAATCAGTAACACATTTGTACAGCTTAACTAGAGTACATTAAAACCCTTGACCCCCATCCTCTCAAACAGATTACATACAGCGAGCAACTGAAAGCTCTGAGAGTCCCTCTCCTCCTAGCACTGTGATGCTATCTCGAGGATCCTGAACCGCAAAGCTCCACATATGGAAATCATCAATTCTGCTATCTCTAACACACAAGTTTACCTGCCTTGGTCCCAGTGTTGTTGTTTCTAACCTGCTAAATGCTTAATGCTAATGTTTCTAACTAAATCTTGCTGGCAGAAACAGCTGATCTGTCTCTGGGAATTAAAGATACAGAGCCATCTCTCATAGTGGCAGTTGACAAACTTACAGACACTTTCCATTCCTTGTCACTTGTTCACCATTTGCCTTTCACAAATCTTCTTGCAGACCGCTGAAATTTGCGAGTTAACATACTATCTACCAAATTTCACCTTTTTTTAGTTTAATTTTTTTTCAAACCGCTTTCTGTCAATTAAACTCTTCTTCTGGTTATAAAACATTAGTGAGAAAAGGTAAAAACAGAAGAAAGTAAAGCAAAAATAGAGAAGTAAGGGTGAAGATATGTTATTGAGGAAATTAAAAAAATATGAATTAAAGGATAGAAGTAGAAACAAAGACTGAGAAAGGAAGAAAGAGAGCTACAAGCATGAAACTGAAACTAAATGAGAGCGAAATGGTGTGGTCCGATAATTCCAAGAAATGCAAAATAGATCAGAAGTTTGATGTGTTTAATCATTATTCTGCTTGATACAGCAATCAGCTTTAAATATACATGAGCCACTCTCATGTTGTGATACATGCTTTCAACCCACTGCTCCAAAGGTTAGGCATCAGTCGAGTAGGTAATTGCATATCTATTGCTTGAATTTCAAGTCTTTTTTTCTGAGTGATCACCACACACTGTTGGAATGTCTTTCAGCTATTTTTAAAGTTTGTTTCTTAAAAACTTCGATCGTATTGATTTCCTATGGCACAGTTTGGGGCACATGTTTTTAGGAATATACTTGCCTTTGATGTCAGCAAAAATCCGAGAAACTAATGATTCACCTAAAAAAATTCAAAAGAATTATGTTAAAGACTGCTATGCAACTCATTAACTCTCCCTAACTTTGCCATTGTCATATTTTAGAGATAGCTAACTTCATAACCATTATTTTGAGTAGAATTGCAAATTTGATCCTTGATGAATTTGTTTTTGTTTATGAAAAATTGTATTTGGTGCTATTATCATACTTAAGAGGTAGAAACTATGTATCACATAATATTTTCAATTTTTAACTTTTGTGAACTTTAGTCATTACACACACTGACAGTAGAGTTTTACAGGAAGGTTCCATGTATCCAGCTAGTATGAAAATGGGGGAGTTCCTGATCCATTTTTTGAGCAAGTTTTCACTCCCAATCTTAAGGTCTTAAAAATTGAAAATATGGGCCAGATCTTTTCTAGTTGCTGCAGGCAGTGGGCTGGGATTAATTCACCAGTCAGCCTGTAGAGGGAGCTATCATGCATGTGCAGATCTCTGTGTCTGCACATGCTCAATAGCAACTACAGAAGGAGCTACTGCGCATGTGCAGGCCTCTAATTCCAGATAGAGACAGAGCTGTCAGGCCACTGCTGCTTCAACAAACTCTGGTCCCCATGCTGCCACCCCCTGCCCCCCACAATTGCAGGGGCCTGTGGCAGATCGTGAACCCCACACCACACAAAAATGCAGCTTCTACCACAGCCCCAGCCTCCCAGATCAACTGGACCCCCTTCCCTGCCATCAATTGAAATACAGAGCAGCAGCGGATCCCCCTTACACCCCCGATCCAATCACAGGCAGAGTGTGCAGTGGCTCCCGGTCCAATCACAGGCAGAATGCGCAATAGCCCGTCCCCCTTCCCCCTCCAGTCTGATCAAAAACAGAATGTGCAGCAGCCCCTCTCCACTTGCAATTCAGGTCTCCCCTTCAGACCCCATCCCCTTCAGGTCCTGCCCTTATAAACCCACCCTTCATTGGCCCTGCCCCCATTGGACCTCATAGGCCCCACCTCCTGGCACTGCCCGATGAGCAGAGCCGAGGTGTCCAGTTGGTATCACCAAGGTGCCCAGCTGGCAGTGCCAATGTGTCAGGCTGGCACTGCGCAAGGATCACCCCCCCCATACCCTCGATCTCCCGAGAGGGACTCAATGACTTCTGGTTCCACCAGAAAGGCCAACACAACTGTTCCCTATTTGTGGGGAGCCGGTGTTTTCTTCTCCAGAGAGAATCTCTCCCGGAGAGGCCATAAAGGCAAGTGAACCTGGGTGATTGAGTGCTGCGTTCACAAAACAGATGCAAATAAATATTATTATAAATTTAAATAATTTATGATCCTTTCACCATTTCCAGCAAGAGGCTGCTCTCACCGGAAATCTAGCCCTCAGAAGATTGAAAGAGCTGAGAAATTGGGCATGATCCTGATTTTCCAGCTCTTGCTCAATCTTAGTGACTCGCTCCACCCATCAATCATCCATTGGGTGAGCCGGTGACATTCTGCCCTGAGGGTGATTTTGGTACATGGGGCAGGCAGCTTGTCCACTCTGTCGACCCAATCACAAGATTTGATGGCCTCACGCAGGAGCAAGTAGATGAATTCAGTAAATCCTTCACAGCTAAAAACTCTTCAGACTGAGATCAAAAATGAAACTGCTGGGCGTGCAGAAAGCTTTTCCAGACTGAATCTAGACTTTTAGATATCAAAGTGGAGGCAACTCACTCAACCTGTACTTCCCATATTGGAGAAGCAGAACTGATTGACGTTGAAATGAATGGGAGGGTACAGGGGATGACCCTGAAAGATGTAACTGCACCTGTTTCTGCAGGAAACACCAGATGCATTAATTGAGATCCGCCCTAACATCAGAATGGGCAGCCCAAGGCTTCAGCAGCGGGTTACCAGTTTTGTTCCTGTTAGTTTTACTGATTGCACTGTTTACAGGCATGATTGGGCTTTAGCCAAACATAAACAGATCTTCCAAGTATACATCCCACTGAACGTAAACAAAAAAAGTTTGTTGGTTATTTCTGAGATGAGAATCAACATTGCAATTGAAAAACAATTCTACATTTACTTCACATTACAAATTGTTTATGCTTTGTTCAAAATTGAGACTGATGACAATTTAAAAGTCAAATATTCCTCCTTTAGAATATATTATAACAATTAGAGGCTACAATCGTTGCTTTTTTTGCAACCAATTACCCTATTTAATATAAAAATTGAATAATAGATCAAACATCTCAGTCATACGTGCATTGCCTTATGATCAGCTACATTTTTTATAATTTCTGTGCTCAGATGGAACAATTTGCCCAGGATTTCACATGAAAGTGATAGCTCCTCCCAGCAGCTGGAAGGTCAGTAGCGAGCCCGCCTCTGTCAGCCTCTGTCAGCCATGACTTAATTTTACAATGTTCAGACAGTGGAGTCATTGCTTCTGTCCCTCTGAGACAAGCTGTCCCAGCTCCAAATGCTGCCGGCCGTTAATTGGTCAACGAAGGGTCTCGAATGGCCCAAGGACTGTAAGGCTGTCTACCACTTCCCCAGCCACTGGTAAAAGATATGTAGAGATAGGAAGGTGATGGGCATCGCACCTGCTGCCATCCCACCAAATTTTACATCCTCCCTCACCTTGCACCCGGTGAGTGTAAAATTCCGGTCATTAATTTTCTAAGCCAGCTAATTTAATTAATTTCTTACTCTCATGAAATTAATAAAATCCATAATTCCTTTTTCTGTGACTGTTTTCAAATTGTTTACAACAGATGCTTTGTCAAAAAAAAATATACAGTGGCCCGAAGGCATCCTGTAGCTTGAAACAATTCTCAGCTTGAGGCTTGTGAACATACACAAGTTGACAACTTTGCTGTTTTTTGATGAGAAGCCTGCAGCACTTCAAGTCTCAGTATGCTTGGAACATGCTAAGACTAATTCCCTTTGCCTCAGTGGAATTACACTCGCAAACAGATGGAAAACGTTCCTTTAAAGGAAAAAAAATCCTCCATTCGATGAATCCATTGAGAAAAGAGATACTTGTTAAAAGTGGTGGAATCCGTAGAGAAAGTGAAGAGGCTGATTTTGAGTGTTGGAAGTTTTCTTTGATGTTGCCTGTCATTCAAAAATGAATTAATTGAACAGATTAAAATAACTAACTTTATGCCTGTTAAAATTACAAATCAAATAAGGAAAACTCATACGGAATGACATTGTACTGAAAATCGTTCAGAAACTGAAGGCTAAATTTCATCCTAGAGGTATTGCAGACAAATGCCAACATTTTTACAATGTGTTATCTCATTATCTGTCATATGGCATTACATTGCATTTGGAAAATAATACTGCACTTTTTGGAGGAAGATGGCAGTGTGGTGGTGATGTCATTGGACTAGTAGTCACAGGGGCCAATGTTAATGCTCTGAGGATATGAGTTCAAATCCCACCAGATGATTGAACTTAAATGTAGTTAATAAATCTGGAATATAAAGCTAGCCTCAGTCATAGTGACCAAGATAACTGTCATCAATGTTGTTAAAACCTACCTGGTTCACTAATGTCCTTTAGGGAAGGAAATCTGCCATCCTTACCTGATCTGGCCTACATGTGTCTCCAGACTCGCAGCAATGTGATTGACTCTGAAGTGGCCAAGCAAGCCATTCAGTTCAAGGGCAATTAGAAATGGGCATCAAACATTGGTGTTTTCAGTACCCACATCCCCTCAAAGAGTAAATAAAAAGACAGCATTTTTAAGTTTTGGTTAACTGCCAAATACATGCAAGTTAACCTCTCTTCTGTGATGGCAATTGGTAAGTAATGGTGACTAGTGTCATGATAAAATTGCTGGTTAGCTGATTTTTGCAAACTTTCATTCCTTCATGTGATTATTATTGGACCAGTCAGTAAATTGCTGAGAGAAGTGAAAAAATGAGTGAGTTGATGAGTTTGTAACTCACTGCAGTTATTATTCTAAAATAATAGCTCTATCAGAAAGGAAAACATTAGAATCATATTCATTCTACATCTTAGGAAGCAGTAGAGAGCAAACGAATAGCAACAGTTTTGCTTGTAAAATCAATTACCTCAGTCAAAATGTTTAGATTATTAACATTAACCACAAATGGGGCGAGTAGGAAATATGAATTACCATTGTGTTTGTTGGCATTTCAATCCTCTTCAGCAACAAAGGGCCCGATTTTACCATTTTCGTTCTAAGTGCTGAATTTAGGCATAACGCAGATCCGACTTAGAAATCTGCTTTCAGGCACCCCCATACGAACTCAACCATCTCCAGTCCACTTTGCACTCTGGACGGGGCTTAATGCAGCCAAAACAATCGGAGCTCTGAACTGCGCATGCGCAGTTGGAAAAAAATTTGAAGAAGCGCACCCGTGTCAGATCGCTCCCGGGTCGCAGAAAGCAGAGAAAGTGGCACGGGACCAACAAATGGGAGTGATAGTGCAGATACATCATGTCCCCCTTATCCACCCAACCCCCCATGACCCACACACATCACTTCCCCCTTATTCACACACCCCCCCCTCACTACCCAGACCAATCGCCACCCCTGCCGCCCTCCCCCATCACCACCGATCCACCCACAGAGTGTCAGTGGATCCCCCTGCCGCTGCTCCCCCCCCCCACCCTGGAGATCCATCTGCTCCCCCTCCCACCACTGAGCGATCGGGCCTCCCCCCTCCACCTCCCCCCCCACCCCCACAAACAACGATCTAGCCTCACTCCCTCTCCCCCCAGAGAATGGTCTGGCCTCACTCACCCCCCTTTCCCCCAGACAATAATCTGACCTCACTCATCCACCCCCCCTGCCCCCCAGAATGATATGGCCTCACTCACCCCCATCCCCCACACCAGAGGAACATTTGACCAACCTCCTCCTCCTTCTCAACAAGACAACGATCTGGCCTCACTCCCCTCCCACCCCCACCATCCAGAGAATGATCTGACCTGCCTCCATTCCCCCACCCTACTACTGATCTGAGTCAGGGGGCTGTTGGAAGCTCTGAATGCACTGTTCAGCAGCTGGAGTGCCCAAATCAGACTTTTATTTAGCAGGTCCATTGCAGTACGGTTCTGGATTGGCAAACACAGTGGTAAAGGAAGAAATGCTGATAAAGTTGGGCGGGCAGTTCAGTAATTCAATTTAAATGCATGCAAATGCATTTAAGTTGCCATTGTGCCCGTTTTGGGTATAAATTGAATCGCCGCCATTCCCGAGTTTCAGTAAAGTGGCAATCTGCACGGATGCAGGTCCAGATCGCATTAATGGCCTCTCATTCAACTTTACCACGTTTTCGCGCCACAAAATGGGCGTGATGCAATGGTAAGATCGGGCCCAAAGTGTCCATATTGGCTTGTCATTGAGCCATTTGACAGAAAATTTCTGAACTCCACAGATGGATTAATAAAGCTTAAGACATTTGTACTGATTAATTGGCTCATTGGCTGCTTCATAAGCATTAAAGGATGGTTTTTACAGGTGCTGAGCATATCCACAAATTCCCAAGTGTTTGGGACACAAATCTTTTAATCTGGGGTCTCACTTGAGATTTGTTCATTTAATCGTGTGTCCTCTAGTTCCACACTTATGTTTCCAGCTAAACAGATTGCTTACCTATGCATCATTTATGCTCTTCAACATCTTTATAATCTGCATCTTGGTGTTCCTTTGCAAATGGAAAGGAGTTTAACTCTTCATAGATAATTAAAAATGCACTTTGCTTATTTGTCTGTTCATTTGGGGTTCCTCTGCGAATAAACTCCAATTAAAATTCTATCACTTCTTCTCCCTATTGTTACTTCAGAATGTATCATTATTTTTACACATGTCAACATTGAACAATGTCATCCTACTTATGTGGCACGGTGGCAAAAGGCATCACTGATGAAGTCCCATGTTTCAGAATCACGGATTCTGGAGATGAGTTCCATGTGTTGCTCACTTTGTGAGATCCAGAAACCTGGAAAAATTAGTTTTCCAAGTATCCTGAAGTTTTTAACCAAATGTTATCTAATCGAGGTTTGATCAAATTCAGCAATAGCTCCTCTATTTTGCACTTTTAAGCCAGCTGAAATAAAATCCTAATGCTTGGTTTGTTTTTTTCAATAGCCTTATCTGAGCTCCTCTACCCCATCTAGGGTTTTTTTGTTTTCTAAGCAATATGTCAATTTCTCTGACCAAACTGTAATGCACAGTAAGAAGTCTCACAACACCAAATTAAAGTCCAACAGCTTTATTTGGAATCATGAGCTTTCAGAGTGCTGCTCCTTCGTCAGGTGAGTGGAGAGTTGGGTTCGCAAATACGGCATATATAGACAGACACAATTGCAAGATAATGGAGGTAATGTGATTCTTTCTGGTAATCAAGTCTTTACAGGTACAGACAATGTGAGTGGAAAGAGGGATAATCACAGGTTAAAGAGATGTGAATTGTTTCAATCCAGGACAGTTTGTAGGATTTTGCAAGCCCAGACCAAATGGTGGGGGTTACATGGAGTGTGATATGAACTCACGATCTCAGCTGAGGCCATCCTCATTGTGCAGAATTTGGCTATCACTTTCTGCTCGGCAATTCTGCGTTGTCATCTGTCTTGAGGCCACCTTGGAGAACGCTTACCCAAAGATCAGAGGTTGAATGTCCTTGACTGCTGAAGTATTCTCTGGCAGGAAAGGAACACTCCTGCTAGTGATTGTCATACTGTGTCCATTCATCTGTTGTCGTAGTGTCTGCATGACTTTGCCGATGTACCACACCGCACCTGAAAGCAGATTTCTAAGTCGGATCTGCATTACGCCCAGATTCAGCACTTAGAATAAAAATGGCAAAATCGGGCCCTTTGTTGCTGAAAAGGATTGATATGCCATCAAATACAATGGTAATTCATATTTCCTACTCACCCCATTTGTGGTTAATGTTAACAAACTAAACATTTTGACTGAGGTAATTGATTTTACAAGCAAAACTATTTCTATTCGTTTGCTCTCTACTGCTTCCTAAGATGTAGAATGAATGTGATTCTAATGTTTTCCTTTCTGTAGCGTATGAGGTAGACAACATTGCCGAGTCATCACACCTACCCATGTTGGAATTCATTATCTCAAATTTTATATCCTAGTATTTTTGTGATAGATGTTTCATATCAAATGTTTTTTGAATTAAATAGGATGTATTAAGCTCCCAACATCTATCCTCTGTAATTTCTTCAAAGAATTCTATAAAGTTGGGTGATAAAGCTTCATAGAGGTAGCATTCTTTTGTACCTGAAATGTTGAACTGTCTTTTCTTCTTTACAAGTGTTGACTACGTGACTATGCAATGGCATCAGGCCATAAATCCCAAAGGAATGGCAATTAAGTCGGATTATCACTCTGCTTGAAATTACTTACCTGAACACCCAGGTGACCCTTTCTCTCCCAAACATCCGACTCAACCTGGACAAGATCTTCATAGGGCAGCTCAGTGCCGGGTCCTGTTGTTGAGGGCAGCTTAGTTGCAGGGACATAAGCCATGCTCCCTTTTTATGACACCAGCTGAAGTAAATCAGATAAATTTAAAGAACAAGTCATGTTTAAAGGTATTTGACAAGCCAGGGAGAAGGTAGATTTTTAATCTGTATAAGGCAGGTGGATGAGTCAGGTGGGGGGATTGGTTTAAGTCTAGCCATGTCTCGAAAGGTGGAATGATTGGAATGATCCAAAGTTGGGCCTTGGAGGTGGGGGATGGGGAGGGGATAGTTAGCAGTTGGGCCATCGGGGAGGGAGTTCCCTTGACGTGTTGTTAGGGCATAGGAAGTCCTGTAGGGGTGAGAAATTCCATGTGGGATTATGAGGCTGGTATGCAAGTACAACAAGTAATTAGGAAAGCTAATCAAATGTTATCATGTATTGTGAAGGGAATTGATTACAGCAGTAAGCAGGTTATACTTCAGTTGTTCAGGGCATTGATGAGACTACATCTGGCACACTATGTACAGTGTTAACCTCCTTATTTAAGGAAAGATGTAAGTGCATTTGAAGAAGTTTAGAGAAGGTTTACTAGGCTAATACCAGGAATGGGCAAGTTGGCCTTATGAGAAAAGGCTGGACAGCTACATTTGTATCTACTAAAGACTAAAAGAGAAAGAGGAGACTTGATCAAAACGTTTAAGAACCTGGGGAGTGTGGACAGGATGGATATGGAAAGGATGTTTCTTCCTGTCAGAGCACCTAGAATCACGTATCACTTTTTTAAAAATAAGAGGTCACTCGTTTAAGACAGAGGTGAAGAGATTGTTTATCTCTCAGAGGGTCATGAATCTTTGGAATTCTCTTCCTCAAAAGGCCGTGGAAACAGAGGACAGGATTTTCCATCCTCGCTTGCCCCAAAACTGGAAAATCCAGCCTGATGTCAACAGACCTTACCCTGGCACACCTCTCGTTCACTTTAATTCCTGTGTTGGGAGGAACAGGAAAATCTGCCCCAGAGTCTTTTGAATATATGAAAGTTACCCCAATCTCTGAATAGTGGGGCTGGATAGCAGGTTTCCCGAGGTGAATCCCACCTGACGGATGATTCCAGTGGGAAACTGGCATGGACACGTAACTGAAAATAGGAGAATTACATCCTTTGTCATTTTTTCAGAAAACTCTGACATAATAATGAATAGTCAACATAAATTTTAAAAGGGAAAATCTTGCTTGACCAAGCTTATTAAATTTTTTGAGGTAACGGGGTAATGTAATAGATGTAATATATCTGAATTTTCAAAAGATTTCAATGTGTTCTCCCATAACAGACTAATGAAGGACATAATTGATAAGAATGAAAGTTGTGCCAACCCTGTACTGAGCCTTGGTTAGACCATACGTTGAGTAGTGTGTACAGTTCTGATTACCATATTCTATAAAGATGATAGAGGGTGCAGAGCACAGTTACAAGGATGGCATCAGAAATGCAAGGCTATACAGCAGAGGATTGACTCACTAGGTCTCTTTTCTAGAAAGCTCAAGATGACTAAAATTATGAAAGGTTTTGGTGGAGTGGGTACAGAGAAAATGTTTTCTCTTATGAGGAAGGTCCTAGCTAGAAGTCATCAATACAACACAATTACCAAGTAAGCTAATAGGGAATGCAACAGAAATTTATTTAGCCAACGAGCAGGAAGAATGTAGATCTCACTACCTCAGGGATTGGCTGAAGCGAATGCTATAGAGGAAGCTAGACAATTATTTCAGAGAGAACTGAGTAGAGGGTTGCAATGGTAGACCTGGATGAGAAAATAATGAAAGGGATTTGAATGAAACGTAAGCACTGGCAAAGCCTAGATGGGCTAACTGGCCTGTTTCTGTGCTGGCTGAACAATCTATGTAATCCTTTGAAAACAAGGTTAGAGAATGGGCAGTACTTGGATCATTATGTACGGACACAATTCAGTCCATCTTTTAAGTTTGTAAATTTAGATATAACGCATGGGGCTAAAGGGATCAAGGAACATGGGGGAAAGATGGGGTTCAGGATATTGAACTTGATGATCAGCCATGATCAAGATGAATGGTTGAGCAGGTTCGAAGGGCTGAATGGCCTACTGCTGCTCCTATTTTTCTATGTTTCTATTGCACTTCTTCACTGTCCTTCTCCAACATCTCCTCCGAGGACATGTCGAGGGTAGGTGGTGGGATACTGCTGGTGGATGGGTCAGGCTGATCAGGTGATGTTCCTGCAAGGAAAGGAAAATTGTATTAGTACATGGCTAATGTAATGGTTTGAGATACACAGAACTCACTTGAGTTTGATCATCTGAATGAATGTGCAATAGCTACTTACTTTTCTCTCACAGCAGGAGCGGCTGGGGGGGGTGGTGGTGGCGAATTGCCACTTTTGTAGTTACACCATCTTTTTTTTAAAGTAGCACAATATATTGTAGAAACTCAATTTGCATCCTAGCTGCTGCAACCTTTTGCATTGGTTTAGTCAATTTTGAGGGGCATAATGATATAATACTTTATAGTTGATAAAATGGATTTGAAATAAGCAGAAATGGGAACTATGCACTCACTAATGTAAAAATGTTGATTGATAAATGCTCTGACTGAAAATATATTAAAAGTAAACATGAATCTTCATTTATATATTAATCCTGCACAACCTTATATTTTGTGTCCTTTTGCAAGCTGTAAGTATGCGTGAAATATATTATTTCCTAAATTCTGCACATTTGCTTTCTGGAATATTATGACACATGGGTTAATACTCCACCTAGTTGGTCTGCATTGTGCCAAGAAACTTACCAAAATGTTTGGATAGAACGTATTCTGTATAACATTTGGGGTCATTTTAAGAAGACTGCATAACATTACTTCAATTATTATTTGGGTTAGAAAGATATCAAGAATAAAATTCCTTAAAATTGTGTAACAGTTGTTATTAATAAACTGTAATGGTTATATCAATCAGAGCACCAAAAATTATGCTCATGGCATGTAAGAATATAAGCGGCAAAAAATTGTGCATTTAGTTGCAGGAAATGGAGTTAAATCTGATTTCAAATGAACCTTAAATGTCATTCATGCTTAATGCTGAAAGAAGAAGCACAAAATCATAGCTAATTAGACTGTTCTACCCTGCAATTAATAAATGAATTGGTGATCTTGTGATTAAATAATAATATTTAATACTTGTAAGTGTTCCACAGCATAAATTGTAATTTAATGATAATAATCCACTTGAAATGTTTTGTGTGGGAAATTTAACATCTCAATGAATGCTTCTATTACAATAGGTGATGTTGTCATAGTCCCAGATGACCATCTGCTGCACTTCTTTTGAGGGAGAGAGCTGACAGGTGGAGATATAAGGAGATATAACCTGAGGATCACGTCAGCTCAGGAAAAGGGCAATGTTGAGAAAGTGGACCTTATGAATAACATCATCTGGTACAACAATTGAATTCATGTTGTTGACATTTTCTCTGCATCACTAACCAGCTGTCCAGTCACCTGAGCTATGTTGATCCCCATTTAATACTCATTTTGTTTCTCATAGTCTTTCCAATTCTGTCACAAAGACACTGAGGCTTGGAATTCTTGCTCTTCTACCCTTGACAGTGAGCCTCACATCTGTGGTGGGTAAGTTGTTGGAAGGTATTTTGAGGGATAGGATCTACAGGCATTTACAGAGGCAAGGACTGATTTGAGACAGTCAGGATGGCTTTGTGAGTGGAAAATCATGTCTCACAAATTTGATTGAGTTTTTTGAAGGGGTAACCCAAAAGATAGATGAGGGCAGTGCAGTTGGTGTTGTCTATATGGGCTTTAGCACGACCATCTCTCAAAATTTTAAGCGATCCTGTCTCTCAAAATATCTTCCAAAAACTGCATGGTAGGTTGTTGCGTAAGGTTAAATCTCATGGGATCCAGGGTGAGATATCCAAATGGATACAAAATTGGCTTCTTGACAGAAGCCAGAGGGTGGTTGTAGAGAGTTGTTTTTCAAAATGCTTGGTTTCACCGGTCAGAACATTGAATGCAGGAGTTGGGACATCTTGTTGAAGTTGTACAAGACATTGGTAAGGCCACACTTGGAATACTGTGTGCAGTTCTGGTCACCCTATTAAAGAAAGAGTATTATTAAACTAGAAAGAGTGCAGAAAAGATTTACTAGGATGCTACAGGGACTTGAATTATAAGGAGAGGCTGGATAGACTGGCACTTTTTTCTCTGGAATGTAGAAGATAAGGGGTGATCTTACAGAATTCTATAAAATAATGAGCGGCACAGATCAGGTAGATAGTCAGTATCTTTTCCCGAAGGTAGGGGAGTCTAAAACTAGAGGCCATAGGTTTAGGGTGATAGGGGAGAGATACAGAAGTGTCCAGAGGGGCAATTTTTTCACACAGAGGGTGGTGAGTGTCTGGAACAAGCTGCCAGAGGTAGTAGAACAGGCAGGTACATTTTTATCTTTTAAAGAGCATTTAGATAGTTACATGGATAAAATGGGTATAGAGAGATTATGGGCCAAATGTGGGCAATTGGGATTAGATTAAGGATATTAAAAAAAGGGCAGCTTGGACAAGTTGGGCCGAAGGGCCTGTTTCCATGCTGTAAACCTCTATGACTCTATGACCCTATAATAAAAATAAAATGCTGCAGATGCTGGAAAATCTGAAAGAAAACCACAAAATGCTGGAACAAAACTCAGGAAGTCTGGCAATATTTGTGGAAAGAGAAACCAAGTTGATGTTTGGAGTTCTTACAACTCTTTATGACTCTTCTTCACCGCTCTGAAGAAGAATCATTATGAACTCAAAATGTTAACTCTTATGTCTCTCTCCATAGATTCTGCTAGACCTGCTGAGCTTTTCCAACATTTTCTGATTTGATTTATCCTTCCTATTTATTTTTGTGCCATTAAATCAGCAAATTTAGCAATTACACATTCAGCCCCTTCATCCAAATCATTGATGTAAATCATAAATAGTTGAGACACCAGTACTGATCCCTATGGCACTTCATCCATTGCATCATACCAATCTGAAAATGGCTCATTTATGCCTACTGACAGTACCTATCACTGCCTCAATCCCCTATCCATGCTAATATTTACCATCTTCACTAGGCATTCTTATTTGCATAGGAAACCTCAATTTGGCACCTTGTCAGATGCTTTCTGGAAATCTGAGTACAACATATTCACAGGTTTTCTTTATCCACGTTATTTGTTTCTTCCCCAAAGAACTTCAATAAATTAGTCAAACATGATTTGCTTCCCACAAAACCCTGTTGGCCTTGGCTGATTGCACTGAGATTTTCTAAGTGCCCCTCAAAAACCTCCTTAATAATAGATTTCAAGAATTCCCCTCCAACAGCTGTTAAGCTAAATGGCCTTGAGTTTCCTGCTTTCTGTCCTGTTTTCTTGAGTAGAGGAACCACATTAATGATTTTAATCCCACCCAGATACTGTCCCCGTAACCCATCCATAACCCCATGAACTTATCCTGCTAAGCCCACTGACAATATGGGCAATTTAGCATGGCCAATTAACCTAATCCACACATTTTTGGATTGTGGGAGGAAACCGGAGCACCTGAAGGAAACCTAGGCAGGCACAGGGAGAATGTGCAAATCCCACACAGACAGGCACCCAAGGTGGAATCGAACCTGGGTCCCTGGTACTGTGAAGCAACAGTGCTAACCGTTGTGCCACTGTGCTGCCCAGAGTGCCACTTTGCCCCCAGGTTCTTTATATTTTATCTTTACAATTTACAGAATGGAAGACCAGCTGAACTCAGAAGATCAACCATGTCTCTCAGAGTGACAAGTACAACACTGGACACTAACATGAACATTCAATGTAGGGTGAACAAAAGAGGAGCAACATTGTTTCTTCCATAATAAAGGAAATGTATCTTAATTCCTCTGCAACCATCAATGTGTGCCAACCATGAGGCATGCCAGGACATTTCCGTTTCTGGCTAATTAACAAATAACAATGATGCCCACATGCTTAAAATGTAACCAATGTACTATGAAGAATTTAAAAGCCAAATTTAAATTTGAAAAACACCCATGCTACCTTTGTGCTTTCAGTAAGTTTATGTCAATGGCAATGTGGTTGGACCACAATGCAGATCCTCCCTATTTGACCAGGAGATTCTTTTATAGTCTATTCATACTTACTGCATTATCAGCTAACAGTGGGTTTCACTAATGATAAACTATCCCCATTACTGAATTGGACATGTTTTCCATGTACACTGCCAGCACTTGGAATTTAAATTGAATTGTGTGGGAAATTGGAAAAAGAAAGCCTAAGTGGTGCACAGTCCCAATTAAAATATCAGGAACAGCACACTGTTGACAAAATCTCAGCTAAGTTTCACCTCAGAATGAATGAATAAATCAGTTAAACAAAGAAATGTTAGCCATGGCTGAAAAGTCTAACAATTGGACACTGTCTGATCTCCTGGCCTCATAAGAGAACAATCAATTATAACTCCTGTGGTAAGCAAGTTCTCCCTCCTCATCGATAGTCAGGAGTTTAATCTGTATCACCAAATTGGTTCTTCATTGCAAAATTGGACACCTGCTCAATGAACAGAAGGGAAGGAAATATTTTCATCTGTTCATCAGCAAACCTGTAAAATACAAAAAAAAAGTGATGCATGTGAAGGTGATGGAGCAAATTGGGAGGGGCCAAAAAATGGGACGAACTTCGACAAACAGAACTCCCAGCTTAGGCAAAAGAATCAGTGTTTGAATTTTCCAATTTTCCATCCACTCATATCCATCATCTCCACTGACATCTCCCCAACCCCCCAAACCTCCCACCTTCCCACTTCCCACTGTGGCAACATTCACAAATCTGCACCTCAACTGCTGAAACAAATATTGACCCTCATTTTATTTCTTTACCTTTCCCTTTTTTATCATGTTCACTCCTCCCCTGTTGCTACCCCCTTTCCAGCACCTCATTTTCTAATTTCCCTTCTTCTTTCCTTCTCTCCGATCTTTACTTGTTTCATCTTGTCCTTTAATCTCTTGCCCATCCTTTACCCAGTCTCATTCCACCTCTGTCCAATCTCCCTGGCCTTCCTGTTGCCTCAACCTCAAACTCTCACCCTCCTCATTCTGTCCCTCACCCACCTCTCCTTCCTCCCTCCAACTATTTCTATCTCCCCTTCTATTTTGGCTCAAGTATGTCCCTATTTTCTTAACCAGTTGACCTCATAGTCCCCATGTTCAATGCCAAGAGAGGTTGACCAGTGTCATTGAAAATATTGAATTCAGATAATTATATTAAATATAATTTATAACTCAATGAAAAGTTTAGAACAAATCCTATTCCAAAATTAAAATCCATACATAAGATTTCAGTGACATAAATTTCCTCTGTGTGAACAATAGGATTTATCATCAGAGCAAATTAAATACAGTCATTACAAAGAGCTCTTATTTTCCTCTCCTGGCAGTAATGGATGATTTACACAATTTAATCATTCCAAGTGGTACCAAGCCAATATCTCCAAACTCTGATACTACTGGTGTATGAACAAACATTAGAAAGCATATAAAGTGCTGATTAGAATCTTTCAAATATCTACAATTTCAGAAATCAACCTTCCTGTTCCCCAATTAAAATGGTAACTCCAGCCAAATCCAAGACAGAAGAAAATAAAAAATCTGACTTGATTTGATTTGATTTATTATTGTCACATGTAATGGGATACAGTGAAAAGTATTGTTTATTGCGCACGATACAGACAAAATGTACCATTCATAGAGCACATAGGGGAGAAGGAAAGGAGAGGGTGCAGAATATAGTGTTGCAGTCATTGCCAGGGTGTAGAGAAAGATCAGCTTACTATATGGTAGGTCCATTCAAAATTCTGATGGTAGCAGAGAAGAAGCTGCCTTGAGTCAGTTGGTATGTGATCTCAGGCTTCTGTATCTTTTTCCCGATGGAAGAAGGTGGAAGAGAGTATGTCTGGGGTGCGTGTGTTTATTGATTATGCTGGCTGCTTTCCCAAGGCAGTAGGAAGTGTAGATGGAGTCAATGGATGGGAGGCTATTTTACATGATGGACTGGGCTACATTCACAACCCTTTGTAGTTTCTTGGGATCTTGTTCAGAGCAGCAGGCATACCAAGCTGTGATATATCAAAAATGTTTTCTATGGTGCATCTGTAAAAGTTGCTGAGTCACAGTGGTCATGTCAAATTTCCTTAACCTCCTGAGAAAGTAGAAGTATTGGTGGGCTATCTTAACAATTGTGTCGGCCTGGAGGGACCAGGACAGATTGTTGGTAATCTGAACACTTGGAAACTTGAAGCTTTCGACCATCTCCATTTCATCACAATTGCCCAGAGGGGCAATGTTTTCACACAGAGGGTGGTGACTGTCTGGAACAAGCTGCCAGAGGTACTAGTAGAGGCAGGTACAATTCTGTCTTTTAAAAAGTGTTTAGACAGTTACATGGATAAGATGGGTATAGAAGGATATGGGCCAAATGTAGGCAATTGGTACTAACTTCAGGATTTAAAAAAAAAAGGGTGGCATGGACAAGTTGGGCTAAAGGACCTGTTTCCATGCTGTAAACCTCTATGACTCTGTGATGTATACCAGCTTGAACAGGACTCTCACTCACCTGATGAAGGGGCAGCACTCCAAAAGCTTGTGGCTTGTGCTACCAAATAAGCTTGTTGGACTTTAACCTGGTGTTGTGAGACTTCTTACTGTGATGTAAACAGGGTGAGTGTCTCCAAACATTTCTTCAGCAAAGGAGTGATAGAGATTATTTTATGTCGCCTTCCCCACTGCACCATTGTTAGAAATTTAAAATCAGAAGTTCATAATCTGGCATTCTGTCACCTTAATTCATTCAGTATCATCTTGGATGTAGAACTAACTTTTAGGGTAAAACTACATTCAGAAGTGTGTCTGGGACTGATACTACACTCAAGATTCTCATTTGCATTTCTTTTCTTGATTAAAATCTTTCATCTTTAAACTTTAAAGAAATTCTTAAATTTCACATGACACCTGCTGTGGGAAGTACTTAAAAATCAACCTATGATGACACTCTCTTTCTTATTAACATCTGTTATAGATTATGAATGAACTGTTTTATTAGGTGTAAAAATGAGTTTTTTAAGAGTAATTACAATGTTATTTTAACATGAGGAGAATTTAAAGCATGATATACATTTGTGTGTCTCGTATTTTATTCTTAGATGCCTGTTAAAAGCAACTTTCACCATCAAGATCATGGGCAGAATTATCCCCAAAAATAATTAAGGAAGGAATTTTCTGGCCATTCACACCATCAGGATTCCATTGTAGTGAATGGAGAAATGGCTGAGAGCCAAATTCTTCATCCTCATTTGCAACACAAGTGTCATTATAGTGAGAATACCAGAGTGATCCATGCCAGTCTTTCAAGCATGGTCTCATACTTGGTGCACTGAAAGAACTCCCATGTGCAACACATTGGTATGGTGGCCACACTGTGTGTGACTCATCCAAACTGGCTGTAGGCGTGCGCTATTAACAAGGGGGAGCTGCACTTAAACGCTTCCTCTGCACTCACAGCCAATCACACCAGGAGGATGGCAGTATGTAGACCAGCATCACGTTTCATGGAGGGAGGCCTAAGATAGCTTCTAGAGTCCTTGGAGGAGTGGAGAGCCATTCTGTACCATCAAGAGGATAGAAGACCCAGGTGCAGGGAATCTAATATAGCCTGGGATGCAATGGCCATGATCAGTGCTCACATGCCTGACACTGAGGACGGGTGCCCAGTGCCAGAAGAAAATGAACAAGCTCATTCAGGCTGCAAGGGTGAATATCCATCGTCTTGTCCCGGCAGCAGTCCCATCAGTCACATGAATCCACTCCCTGACACCCCTCAGACATACAGCACATGAAACCACTGCCCCCACCCCCTTAACCCCGCCCCCCCACACCCCCCCCCCTCCCCCGCCAAGCATCCTCAAACCCCTTTGGCACCCCTGGCGGTCATCCATCACAACCCCTGCTTGCTGAGGCACAGTCCCAACATATGCCACCAGCTCGTCCCTTGCCCCCAAGCCCAGCAGCCATCAGGCTTTCAATCATCCCCTTTGGTCCCAGCAGGAGAAGATAACCCATAACTGAGGGGAGCGGCAGGTGGGGGAATTCCTGAATTGTGACTCCTTCACGATGCACATGATGGAGCTCTCACCGGAGGCACCCGAGTGAGCTGTGAGTGTTTGTGTGCCACAGAAGTGAGGATCTACAAAACCGATCTTAAGTAAGTTCCAAGCTGCCAAGATGCTTGTCCATCCCTTGCACTGAACCATGTGTCTTGTCTTGCAGAAGCAACGCCCGATGAAGCTGGGCCTTCAGGAGTCAGCATTCCCTGTGACCTTCACCAACCCCCCCGGAGGAAAGCACCGACTAGCCATCACAGGCATCACCCAGTGTAGAGACACATCTTGGTGGGTGGAATTAGGCTTCGGGCTCACTTTCTGGTTAACACCACACAGCTTCTGATGCACATCGGGTGAAGGTGGAAATGCCCAGGGTGGATGTCTGCTGGATCCCAGGAAACAGCTGGCCCCCAGCCAGGTGCTGAACTTCTGGAAACAGTTCTCATAAAGTTGCTGAAGATGCAAAAGCAGAGTTGGGGACTGAAGGAAAGGGTGTTAGCTACATTCCTTCAACTGCAAAGCTGCTTGGATGAGTCATAGAGACATAGAAACTAGAAGTAGGAGTAGGCCATTTGGTCCTTTGAGCCTGCTCCGCCGTTCACTTTGATCATGGTGGATCATTGAATTCAATATCCTCATCCCCCCTTGATCCCTTGGTCCTTCAGGCCCGAGAGCTACATCTAATTTCTGCTTGAAATCAGACTAAGTTTTGGCCTCAACTACATTCTATGGCAGTGAATTCCACACACATTCATCACTCTCTGCATGAAGAAATTTCTCGTCACCTCAGTCCTTAAAGATTTACCTCTTATCCTCAAACTATAACATAAGGTCCTGGATACCCCACTATTGGGAACATTTTTTCTGAATCTACCCTGTCTAACCCTGTAAGAATTTTATAAGTTTCTATGAGATCCCCTCTCTTCTAAACTCCAGTGAATATAATCCTAACCAATTTAGCCTCTCCTCGTATGACAGACCTGCCATCCCAGGAATCAACCTGGTAAACCTTCACTGTACTCCCTCTATAGCAAGGACATCATTCCCCAGACAAGGACGCCAAAATTGCACACAATACTCCAAGTGCAGTCTCACCAATGCCTATGTAACTGCAGCAAAATATCCCTACTCCAATACTCAAATCCTCTTGCTATGAAGGTCAACATACCATTTGTCTACTTTACTGCCTTTTGTACCTGTGCACTTACTTCCAGTGACTGATGCATGAGGACACTAAGGTTTCATTGAGTATCCACCTTTCTCAATTTCTCAATTCAAGTTATAATCTGTCTTCCTATTATTGCTACCAAAGTGGATAACCTTGCATTTATCCACATTATACTGTATCTGTCATGCATATACCCACACACACAGCCTTTCCAAATCACACCCTCACAATTGTGGTGCTTGAACCACATTCCAAGGGACCAGTACTGATTTGCGCCCGTGTGACGTCCTGCCGGAACAGACACAATAGCATGCCAAACTCACTAATGAGATTGAAATCAAGTCAATTTTGATCTCATCTGTGGCAGTAGAATTCTCAGTAAGAAGCCTCACAACACCAGGTTAAAGTCCAACCAGTTTATTTGATGGTAAACCCACAAGCTTCCAGAAGTGCTGTTCCTTCATCAGGTGTGTGGAAGGTTGAGAACTTTTCATACATCTGAGGAAGGAACAGCGTTTCCAAAAGCTTGTGGGTTTACAATCAAATAAACTGGTTGGACTTTAACCTGGTGTTGTGAGACTTCTTACTGTATCTACCCCAGTCCAACACCAGCATCTCCGCAGTAGAAAGAAGCCATGACAACTGGAAACCATTTGGTGCCAAGCGTAGAACCGACCTTTAGGCCCACACACTATTTTCCAGGATCGGTGCAATCAGCGCCAAAAACAGCGAGGCAGGAAATTTGCCCCTCCATATCTCTCCTGGCAACCTGAGCAGTGATGATGATGGTACATGTAATGCAATTGCCAATTCAAAGTAAATTCAGTATCCCTCTTATTTCTGACTTTATATTACAATTATACAAGTTTAGCATGGCACTGCTCAGAGGTGGTTCCATTTGTTCTCCATCTAACCGAGATCCAGCTGGCTCATGTAGCAGCTACAACAGTGCATCATTTTCCACAAGTGCTTATCTGTCTGCTACTAATTATACATTTGTTGTTACAGATCCCTTTCATTATAACAAGGAAAGATTTGAAATGTTAACATTCTGCCTAAAATTATTCGGTTTTTTAAATGTTACAAACTTTAAATAGTCCGGCTAAGGGTTTTTTTTTTATGATTTAGTGCCCTTGGCGCAGAGTTTCATGCAACAGAAAGTATATTGGGAATCCTGACAAGGAGATCAAAATGCCTGAATTCTCACAACTCAGCACTCTCTTTGTGGAATATTAAATCATAGAATCTAGAGTTGGGCATCAAGTATACAGTTTTTGTAAAGCATACTTTCAAATGACCCAGATTTTGCAGTAGTAATGATGGCAAAATTGGTAGACTTAGCAATCATTACTCCTCCGAAACTGACTGCAAATTTGGAATCTAAACATAGATCGTCAAACATTAAATTCATAAGTTACTGTCAGTGCTTCAGTGTTTCTCTGTAGGGAGTACAGCTGTAGCAATCAATTAAAAATCAATTAATTGACGAGAAATTACTTTAAACTATTACTCTTCATGAAAAAGACCCTCAAAATGTTGCAACATGTTGAATGAGGCATAACTGGGGTTTTAATGACATACAAAATTCATAATTACTGTTGAAAACAGTTTATAGAACATCAGGTTTCTCTATTATGATAAATGAAAATCCAAATTATTTAAATGACATATTTTCTAAAGTTGTTCAGGATATTTCAGCTTCTATCTTATTCCCACTTGCATTTGCTCTCAAAAAATTACACTCTCTATGAAATTTTATTAAAAGTTAAGGATAACCAGTGCATTTTACTTTCTAGTTTGCTATCTGTGACAATACTTCAAAGTGATTGGTTGTTTATATAGCTGATAATGACATTACTGTTGCTCGATACCTGTCAGCAAAGGGGAAATCTGTGCCATAGAGTTCATTAAATCTTCATAGAATCATAGAGGAATCATAGAATCTCTACAGTGCAGAAGGAAGCCATTCAGCCCATCGGGCCTGCACCAGCAACAATCCCCCCTAAATTTTAGTGACAGCTTCCCTTGAGAGCCATTGCTTCACAGCTGACCACAAAATCTAGACCTTTGCTGATTTTCCAACTCCCACTTCATAGTACATTTTTTGGTGGTGGAGGAGATTTGCCATTGGCCACTTGAGGAATCTTTTGGTCTGCTAATGTCTATGGTGTTTGCAGGGTTTTCCCATCCTGCCGCTGAGGAGCCTGCCGTAGGAGGTCATCTTGGGCAGGACTGGAAGATCCCATTAGCGGGAAGGACTGGAAAATCCTGCTCTATATGCATTTATCTAAATATAGTCATTTGACTTCAATACATCTTTGTTCAGTTGTCCTTATAGCTTTATTACATTTCAGATCCTGTGGTTCAGAATCTAATTGAAAAGACTTGGGAAATGCAATTCATTCTGTGCTTCAAATTCTGAACTTAATGCACGTTTATTCTTAATAATAATACTTACTTAGTTAAATTCCAATAATGCAAAAATTCATATTGTTTGAATTTAGATCCAGCTTGTACCTTGCAGATTTTAAATAGATTCACTTTCTCAGTGAGCGATTGTCACCTTCATGGTTGTCATGTCTCTAATTCTAAGATCAGCGAATGCATTTCCTGAGATGTATCAGTTCTATCTGAGGTTTATGGTCACATCCTGACAGCATCACCTTCCTTTGACTCTAGTAGTTGTCTTGACCTTATGCTGTAAAATGTGCTTATCTCCTTTTATTTTCTTCCAACATTTTGGTAACACCTTCTACAATTTGTTTGACTTTAGAAGGCGTGCTGGGATGTGGAAGTAAATGTGTCACATTAGTCTTTAAAGGGGAGCCAAATCCTGCTTCAGCATTTCTCCATCTGTTTTGAAATAGATTTTTCTTATCATCCACTGCTCCAATTGTGTATGTGCACTCAGTGGAACGTAAGAAAAATAAAGGGTGACAAAAGGCCATTCAACCATCAAAGCTCATCGTTTTACTACTTTAATGCTCCTATGGTAACATCCAGCTGCATTTTGAAATACTTGCCTTTATTATCCCATCTGGCTCATTGTTCTAAACATTTATCACCTTTTCGGCAAAATGGCACCTTCCAATATCCATTTAAGAAGTAATTTTCAGTATTTAATTTCTTTTCCCAGTACAACTTTGAAGTATTATTTTTAGATTACTTATACAAGTTGTTAGTATAAGCGGTGTCTTTAATTACCTTCCTGTTGATGATAAATTGCAGCGTTGTGTAATTATACTGCATAGAGGAAGCATTCAGCATATTGTGCCTATTTCAATATATTTCAATCTATTTGGTACAGTTATCCAGTTAATCCCAATCTCCTCTTCTTTTCCAATATCCCTGCAAGTTTTCCCTATAAATATTTAATCAATTCTCTTTTAAGAATATATCGGCATAAGAAATAGAAGCAACAGCAGATCATTAGGCCTCTCAAGCCTGCTCCACCATTCAACATGATCATGCTGATGTGTTACCTCAATTCCAATTTCCTGCCTGATCTCAAAATCCTTTGATTCCCCGAGGCACTTCAACTGTGAAGCATCTGCATATCTCTGCAGTAGATAATTGCAAAAATTCACACCCACCGAGCAAAGTAATGTCTTCTCATCCCAGTCCTTAGTGATCGACCCATTATTTACCCAAGGCCATATTTATCCATGTTCTAGATTCCCTAATCAGGGGAAACAACCTCTCAGTGTCTACTTTGTTAGGCCTCTTGAGAATCTTGTATGTTTCAATGAGATCACTTCTCATTCTTCAAAACTCCAGACAGCATAGGCCCAATTTGCCCAGCATCATATTCTAAGCCAAACTTCTCATCCTTGGCCAATCTGGTAAATCTAAGTACTACTCTCCCAGGCAAGTATGTCCTTCCCCAGATATGGGGCTGGGTTTCACAGGGAGGTCAATCAACAGCTACTACCCCCACCACCAACCTGCCATTGCAGCCAAAGCACCTGAATCACTCTGCCCATGGGCTAAACTAGCAAAGAGTAGCACTTCCACTCCTCAGTGGGAGGCACTTGACCCTGTGAGCGGCCAATCTGATTGGTCATGATGTGGAGATGCTGGCATTGGACTGAAGTAAATACAGCAAGAAGTGTCACAACACCAGGTTAAAGTCCAACAGGCTTTTGGAGAGTTTGGAGAACATTTGGAGAATTCACCCAACAGTACTGACCACTACCCCCACCACCACCACCTCTCCTCCCCGCGCCCCCCCCCCAACCCCCCCTGCACCACCCACCCATGGCCATGATGGCTGACCGACTCTTCACCTGCCTCCAATCAGAAGCACAAATCCACACCCCACCCCCACACCCCCAGTCAGCACACCTGCAAGTGCTGACTTGGCTTCCCCTCTATGGCAACAAGGCAAACTGCATTAAACTCACTGGAATGCTGTAATGGGCGTGTGACTCACCCAAACTGCCTGCAGTTGATTGGCCCTAACAAGGGAGAGCTCCATAAAAACCTCAAGGATGGACAGACAGGCAGACAGTGCAGGATGGAATGGCCTCCAGGAAGACAGCTCCCTGTATTTCAAATGCTGATCTGGCCAGGTTACTGGAGGCAAGGCGGGAGACCCTCTTCCCCCCAGCATGATGCCATCCCAAAGGAAGGGATGGAAATGCAGCCTGGGAGGCGTTGACAGCATGTGTTAGTGCCAGGGCACTGGCCAGGAGAACCAGGAAGCAGTGCTGTAAGAAACTGAATGACCTCATCTGGGCAGCAAAGGTCAGTGTTTAACGTCATCTAGCATCTTCCCTCTAAATGTCCCCCAGATCCCCTCTGACCTCCAAGCACCTTCCTCTTCCCTCCCAAGAGTATCATAAATCTTGCCCCCTGAGGGCCACTAACGGAAACCCTGCAGGACTCGTGCCATCAGATTGTACATGGTTCCTTCTGTCCCCACAGGAGAAGAATACCCATAATTGCTGGGAGAGGGCGAAGTTAGAGGGTGGTGTGCCCAAAATCCCCTCACTCCCTTTGAGGAGGGGATGCAGACCATTAGCGACAGCATGGTCGGGCTGGAGCACCTACCAATCCTCCACTTGTTGAAGAAATCTCAAGGAAGTTGCTTGCAGCCCAGGTTCCTCTCCCTCGCTTGCACTTAACCTTTTGTCCTATGTTGCAGGAAGGCACTCCAATGCAACTGGCCCATCTGGCATCACTGCCCCCACTGCTGCTCCCACCCATCCTGCCCCAACAGCTCAGAAGTCTCCTCAGAGGAAGCGGATGAAGGGACCTCCTCCATTCCCTGGCTCTGTTGCTGCGTCTCCAGCAGCTGAGGGAGAAGTGATCTCAGAGGCCCAGCATGTAACCTGGGGCCAGCTAAGTCCTCACCTCTGATAGGCTCCCGCATGCCAGAGGCCTTGGACATTCCCTCCTTCATCTGATATACATCAGCAGATGTGTCACGTGCACTGGAGAGTGACCCAGATGCCTCATCACTAACTTGACCCACCGATGTGTCAGTTTCCGGGATGGTGAGTTGCGAGGTGGAAGCTGGTGCAAAACTGCCAGCCTCAGAGGTCCCTTCATCCGCTTCCTCTGAGGAGACTTCTGAGCTGTTGGGGCAGGATGGGTGGGAGCAGCAGTGGGGGCAGTGATGCCAGATGGGCCAGTTGCATTGGAGTGCCTTCCTGCAACATAGGACAAAAGGTTAAGTGCAAGCGAGGGAGAGGAACCTGGGCTGCAAGCAACTTCCTTGAGATTTCTTCAACAAGTGGAGGATTGGTAGGTGCTCCAGCCCGACCATGCTGTCGCTAATGGTCTGCATCCCCTCCTCAAAGGGAGTGAGGGGATTTTGGGCACACCACCCTCTAACTTCGCCCTCTCCCAGCAATTATGGGTATTCTTCTCCTGTGGGGACAGAAGGAACCATGTACAATCTGATGGCACGAGTCCTGCAGGGTTTCCGTTAGTGGCCCTCAGGGGGCAAGATTTATGATACTCTTGGGAGGGAAGAGGAAGGTGCTTGGAGGTCAGAGGGGATCTGGGGGACATTTAGAGGGAAGATGCTAGACGAGGTTAAACACTGACCTTTGCTGCCCAGATGAGGTCATTCAGTTTCTTACAGCCATATTCTTACGGCCATATTGTGAGGCTGTTGGGAGGAATCCAGTCCAGATAGGCAGTCCAGCTATTGCCTATCTTGCATGTTCCCCAGGCCAACATTGCAAGGGTGGGGTCTGTGGTGGAAAACCTAGGGTACGATTCAAGCGATGGCCGAGTGTCAGCAGACCACAGCAGAGACCAAGAGGACCATGGCCCAATCACAGCAGGCCATAGCTGATGGCCTCAACAGGCTTCTTGAGATTCTGCAGTCCATGGCTGAGAGGCTTGAGAGCTTGCAGGAGACCCAGCAGGAAAATGCTGAGACACAGCAAGCTATGACAGCAGCCCTTGAGAACATGGCCCGTCACAGAGGTTCATGGCTGAGGGGCTGCAGAGTGTGGCCCAGTCTCAGGGCACTTGCTGCTGCCATTGATAGGTGCCTCCCGGTGCAGTGAGCCAGTGCAAAGGGCTCAGCCACCATGGCAAGAATACAAGTCACCCTCCAGGACTGGCAGGAGCAGGTGACACCAGAGTTTCTGGAGCTCACTGCAGAAGCACCACCATCCTATGGAGCAACCAAGGGGCCCACAGAAATCCCAAGGGAGGAGGAAGGGCTCAAGGAGATTGCAGCTGTGGCTACACCTTCAGACTCCCTTATTCCTGACATCTGGATGTTCAGGAGCAGCAGGATGAAGAGGGTCTCATGGATACATCCCTGACACCTGGAAGGCCCTCAAGGTCCAGGCCATCTGTGGACGATTACCAAGCGTATTACAGGCCAAGGGGTGAGGTAGACAGTGGGTGGCATGCATCGGCAACGACTTGCAGCATCTGCAATGGCATCCCTAGGACCCATAAGAGATTCTTGCTCCCACCACCCCACCTGCCCTGGGGCCCTGCATGGGGGTTTAGTGCTCCTTTACCCACCTCCCAGACGTGGGCTCACGTGCCAGTGTGCATAAGGAGCTCAGGTAGAAGTCAGACTAGTTTGCACTGGGGCATCATCACAATGATGCACTGCAAATCATCATCACCCTCCTGTCTGCTACAGAAACTCAGTAACACAGTGCACCCAGGCCCACCACTCTGGTGTTACAATGTTGCAGGAGATTGTAGGACTCCAAGGGGGGTATGGAATTGAACTCACATGCAGCAACACATGCAGGCTCCTAGTGACCAAAGCACGTGGTGATCAGGGCTTCCCTCACTGCCCTCATATGCCTGATCCTCACAGCCACTAACCCTCCAGCACCTAGGTCGTATTGCTCATTGTCATCCTCCTCCTCTTCCTCCTCCTCTTCCTTCTCCTGCTAGTCAGTCTCCACATCCTTCTCTTCTTCCAAAGGTTTCTGCACTGCTGCGCCAGGTTGTGTAGGGCACAGCACACCACCACAATGCAGGACACTATCAAGGGCCTAAATTGTAGGGCTTCACCAGAGTGGTCCAGGCACCTGAATCACACTTTGAGGAACCCTATAGACTGCTCCACTATTGAATGGGTGGCAATGTGGGCCTCATTAACTCACATCTCCATGTCAGTCTCAGGCCTCCGCACAGGCATCATCACAGAAGTCTGAAATGGGTATCCCATGCCCCCCATGAGCCATCCCTGCACCCTGGGCTCCTCCTCAAAGACCTCCAGGACATCAGAACTCCTCAATATAAAACTGTCATGCACGCTGCTGGAGCATCTGACACAGACGTGCATGATGTTCAGCTGATGGTCACACATCAATTGCAGATTTATTGAGTGAAAGCCCTTTCTATTCATGAATCTTCCTGGATTTTTGACTGGCAGTTCTTGAGGGTGATGTCAGTGGAGTCTATAGTCTGCTGCATATTTGGTATCCCTGTGATGGCTGCGAATCCTGCAATCCAGGCTTCCTGCTGGGCCTGGTCCAGGTAGGATTTAATATATTGGCCAGCCCAGGCATACAGGGCTTCCCTGATCTCCCTCACACGTTTGTGGACAGATGGTTGGGAAATGCCATTAAGACCTCCACTGGATTTCTAAACAACTCGGTGGCACAAAAGTTTAAGGCTACTGTCACTTTCACAGTCAAAAGTCTGACAACACCTGGTTTTAGTCCAACCGATTTATTTGATAGTAAACGCACAAGCTTTCGGGTTAGTCCCTTCGTCAGGTGAATGGAGAGTTCTGTGTTTACCCCAGTCCAACAGCGGCACATCCACATCATGACTTTCACAGTCACCAGGAGTGGGTGCTCCCCATGCCTTGAAGTGCCAGGTCCTTCAACGAATGGCACAGGTGTGCGCCATCGGCGGCACACGATGTCCAAGAGCTGCTCAGAGGACACTCGCATGCGGAACTGCCAGGGTCTCTGCTCCCTTCTTCTCCTGCAATCCCCCCCTCCCCTTCCCTGGGCAAATGGCGGCCATGTCCTGCCTCCAGCAGCCATCCCCCTCTACTTCTGTGAGTGGTAAGGCCTGGTCCTCCTCTGCCCGCAATTCTTCCTCCTCAGCTCCAGCAGCAACCAAAAGAACAGCAAGATTAATCAGTCGCATCACAAAAAAAACATCTCATCAATTTGAAGAGGAGGATTTGGGGAAGCTGAGAGACAGATGGAGAGGTTAAAGAACTCTGCTCATTCTCAGCCCAGAAACACATACTCCACATATATCCCCACAAACCCCTAGCATGCACACTCCCCATAACCCCCCACAGACCCTCAGCAAAACACATTCCCTGTAGCCCCCCCACAGACCCCCAGCAACACACACTCCCCATAACCCCCCCACAGACTCCCAGCAACACACACTCCCCATAACCCCCCCACAGACTCCCAGCAACTCACACTCCCCATCCCCCCCACAGACCCCCAGGAACACACACTCCCCATAACCCCCCCACAGACCCCCAGCAACACACACTCCCCATACCCCCCCACAGACCCCCAGGAACACACACTCCCCATAACCCCCCCACAGACCCCCAGCAACACACACTCCCCATACCCCCCACAGACCCCCAGGAACACACACTCCCCATAACCCCCCCACAGACCCCCAGCAACACACACTCCCCATAACCCCCCCACAGACTCCCAGCAACTCACACTCCCCATCCCCCCCACAGACCCCCAGGAACACACACTCCCCATAACCCCCCCACAGACCCCCAGCAACTCACACTCCCCATACCCCCCCACAGACCCCCAGCAACACACACTCCCCATAACCCCCCCACAGACCCCCAGCAACACACACTCCCCATAACCCCCCCACAGACCCCCAGCAACACACACTCCCCATACCCCCCACAGACCCCCAGCAACACACACTCCCCATACCCCCCACAGACCCCCAGCAACACACACTCCCCATAACCCCCACAGACCCCCAGCAACACACACTCCCCATACCCCCCACAGACCCCCAGCAACACACACTCCCCATACCCCCCACAGACCCCCAGTAACACACACTCCCCATAACCCCCCCACAGACCCCCAGCAACACACACTCCCCATAACCCCCCCACAGACCCCCAGGAACACACACTCCCCATAACCCCCCCACAGACTCCCAGCAACTCACACTCCCCATAACCCCCCCACAGACCCCCAGCAACACACAGTCCCCATACTCCCCCCACAGACCCCCAGCAACACACACTCCCCATACCCCCCCACAGACCCCCAGCAACACACACTCCCCATACTCCCCCACAGACCCCCAGCAACACACACTCCCCATACCCCCCCACAGACCCCCAGCAACACACACTCCCCATACCCCCCCCACAGACCCCCAACAATACACACTCCCCATACCCCCCACAGACCCCCAGCAACACACACTCCCCATACCCCCCCACAGACCCCCAGCAACACACACTCCCCATACCCCCCCCACAGACCCCCAGCAACACACACTCCCCATACCCCCCCACAGACCCCCAGCAACACACACTCCCCATAACCCCCCCACAGACCCCCAGCAACACACACTCCCCATAACCCCCCCACAGACCCCCAGCAACACACACTCCCCATACCCCCCCACAGACTCCCAGCAACACACACTCCCCATAACCCCCACAGACCCCCAGCAACACACACTCCCCATACCCCCCCACAGACCCCCAGCAACACACACTCCCCATACCCCCCCACAGACTCCCAGCAACACACACTCCCCATACCCCCCACAGACCCCCAGTAACACACACTCCCCATAACCCCCCCACAGACCCCCAGCAACACACACTCCCCATAACCCCCCCACAGACCCCCAGCAACACACACTCCCCATAACCCCCCCACAGACCCCCAGCAACACACACTCCCCATAACCCCCCCACAGACCCCCAGGAACACACACTCCCCATAACCCCCCCACAGACTCCCAGCAACTCACACTCCCCATCCCCCCCACAGACCCCCAGGAACACACACTCCCCATACTCCCCCCACAAACCCCTAGCAACACACACTCCCCATACCCCCCCACAGACCCCCAGCAACACACACTCCCCATACCCCCCACAGACCCCCAGCAAAACACACTCCCCATACCCCCCACAGACCCTCAGCAACACACACTCCCCATACCCCCCCCACAGACCCCCAGTAACACACACTCCCCATACCCCCCCCAGACCCCCAGTAACACACACTCCCCATAACCCCCCTCCACATACCCCCAACAATACACACTCCCCATACCCCCCACAGACCCCCAGCAACACACACTCCCCATACCCCCCCACAGACTGCCAGCAACACACACTCCCCATACCCCCCACACAGACTCCCAGCAACACACACTCCCCATACCCCCCCACAGACCCCCAGCAACACACACTCCCCATACTCCCCACAGACCCCCAGCAACACACACTCCCCATACCCCCCCCACAGACCCCCAGCAACACACACTCCCCATACCCCCCCACAGACCCCCAGCAACACACACTCCCCATACCCCCCCCACAGACCCCCAGTAACACACACTCCCCATACCCCCCCACAGACCCCCAGCAACACACACTCCCCATACCCCCCACAGACCCCCAGCAACACACACTCCCCATACCCCCCACAGACCCCCAGCAACACACACTCCCCATACCCCCCACAGACCCCCAGCAACACACACTCCCCATACCCCCCACAGACCCCCAGCAACACACACTCCCCATACCCCCCACAGACCCCCAGCAACACACACTCCCCATACCCCCCACAGACCCCCAGCAACACACACTCCCCATACCCCCCACAGACCCCCAGCAACACACACTCCCCATACCCCCCCACAGACCCCCAGCAACACACACTCCCCATACCCCCCCACAGACCCCTAGCATGCACACTCCCCATACTCCCCCACAGACCCCCAGTAACACACACTCCCCACCCCCCTCCACATACCCCCAACAATACACACTCCCCATAACCCCCCACAGACCCTCAGCAAACACACTACAGATTCCACCCCCCCACAGACCCCAGAATAACATCACAGTACCCATCTTTGCACACACCCCCCCCTCCCCCCCACTCACAAACACACACCCAGCACCCATGCAGTAGTGGGCAGAGACAATGCTGCTTGACAAGTCCTGAGGCTCCAGCACTGCCACTGCAGGGAGGTTCCAGCCCATTCCCCCACCAGCAACTTTGTTTGCTGCTGCCTGCACTAGGATCCAGAGTCAGTGCTCAGAGCTGAGGTCAGCGCTCGGAGCCAGGTCCGTGCTGAGAGTCTGAAGTCAAACCACATGAACGATAGCAAACTCCACCACCTGCACACACACGCAGGCCCCTCCCCACTGACCCGAAATGCAACATGGCCACCACAAAACAATACCTTCTGAGCAGCATAGAACAGTTTGGATGCAGAGATTTTCCTCCTCGCTCACCCTCTCTGCTCAAGTGCCTGAATCCGACTTTTATACTTGAGGTGTTTTCCTGACCGATCCGGCTGCAGCGAACAAGGTTGTTAAGACAGGTGAACTGGGAGGGTTGGGAGTGAAACCAAAAGAGAAAATGCTGGAAAATCTCAGCAGGTCAGGCAGCATCTGTAAGGAGAGAAAAGAGCTGACATTTCGAATCCAGATGAACCTTTATCAAAGCTGATTGGGAGTGAAGCTCACTGATGGCATTATAATGAATGCAATAAAATGCAAATTAATATTACGCCCATTTTAGATGGGTTTCCGTTCACACCTTTTTTTATCGGTAAAATGGAATGGGTGTGGAAACAGGTGACATTCCTCCTCATCACATCGTGCCCAATTCTACAATATTTTCCTGCTGCAAAATGGGCACAATGAGGTCATAAAATTCCTCCTCTTTGGGCGGAATTCTCCTGTTTTGGCTCGAAGTGCTCCCTCCGACATCTAAACAGGAGTGATTCACGCTACTGGTGTCAGTCCTTTTCAGAGACCATCCACCATATATAAACGGACCAGCCCAACCCCCACGAGAAATACGTGGATCCTCCACCGACCTCAGCAGTGGCTGATTTGCTGGATTCGGGAATCAACTCCAGGATTAGCACGGGAGTAGCATGTAGGATCTCCCTGAACACTGCACCTTCACAGCAGCAAAGAAGACAGTGGTCTTCAAATTTCTCAATGCTCATGTGGATCACATGTTTGGACATCATCAAGCAGAGGAGTGCCACCCTGTTCCCCAGATAGGCAGGAGACTTCCTGCCAAGGCTGTCATGGCAGCCTGGGAGACAGTGGATGTTCAGAGGTGTGCTATAAATCGCATACTTTGGATGGTTCCAATTGTCTTACAATATTAGTTAGCCTGATAAGGTTAGCAGAATTAAAACCACTCCTAACTTCTGGGTAACTATAGTATTGACACCCTCCCCAGGGGTGGGGGGGGGGGCGGGGGGGGGGGGGGATAGGTGGCGGGGGGCCTGCCAACATCCCCAACACCCCCTTATGGGATGGCCCAAATGCCCTCCCCGTCCCCAACTACACTTTCTAACCACACCCACTAACCATCCTGGCTATCCAACTACCTTCACTGACCATCCCCCCACACCCAACCCTACCCCAGTGACTACATGGCCACATCCACACCACACTGATCACCTCTTCCATGGCCAACCACCACCCCACCCATACCGACCACCCCCTGACTTCTTGACTCTCCCGGTTATAGTTTGGTCTCCAACAACACATTGCCCACCTGACCTCCACTGCCTATCCCAGCAACACCCCCAACCACTCGTGTCTGTCCACAGGCCACCTGGACTGCCGACTGACCATCCCACTCTCCCCCCCCAATCTGCCCACTGACTGTTTCCCACAAAAAGTGGGCATGGCCTCTTTACTTTTGACATTCCTGCTCTCAACATAAGACCTCAGGAACCCACTGTGCTGTACTGTTCTCGCCTGGCCTGAGATGGAAGGTTGGGCAAGTAGTAACTTCATTTTCAGATAAGTAAGTAGGAGCGGAATGGATTAGACTGAATTGCATAATCTCCTTGGTCTTGTACTCTATACGCCCCAATGAATAAAGCCTCAGGCACTGTGTGCTTTGCTAACTCCTCTCTCAACATATCCTGCCATCTTCAATGATTTATGCGCATATATTCCCAGCTTCCTCTGCTCCTGTACTCTTTTTAGAATTGTGCCCTACATTTTACATTGTTGCTCTATATTCTTCCTACTATCATGAATCACTTTATATTTCCCCACATTCACCTGTCACCTGTCTGGCCATCCCACCAACTTTTCTACGTTCTTTTGAAGTTCTATTCTGTTCACCTCAAGTTTCACAATACTTCTGAGGTTTGAATAATTCGCAAACTTTGACATTGTCCCCTGTAAATCAAAGTCTAGGTCATTGATGTATATCAGGAAAAATAAGGGTTCCAATACTGACCCCTGGTGAACACCACTACCAATCTTTCTTCAACCCAAAAGAAATCCACAAACCACCATTCCCTGTTTCCTCCATTCAGTTAATTTCGTGATCCATGTTGCTACAATCCCTTTTATGCCATGAGCTATAACTTTGCTTACAAGTCTGTTCTGTGGCATTGTATCAAATACCTATGGAAGTTATCAACAACATTGCCCTCATCAATCCTCTCTGTTAACTCTTCAAGGAACTCCAGCAAGTTAATTAAACATGATTTTCCCTGATAGAATCCATGTTGGCTTTACTTAATTTACCTGCATTTGTCAATGTGACTACAAATTTTGTCTGGCATTATTGTTTCTACAAGCTTCCTGATTAACATAGTTAAACTGACTGTCCTGTGATTCCTGGGCTTATCTTTATACCCTTTTCTGAACAAGGGCGTCACATTTGCAACTCTCCAGTTCTCTGATGCCACCTCTAGAGTCTAAGGAAGACTGGAAACTCATGGCCAGTGCTCTACAATTTCCACTCTCACTTCCTTAGATATCTTTAGATATATCTCATCCAGTCCTGGTACTTATCAAATTATCAAATTTAAATGCAGATAGCCTATACAATAACTCCTCCTCATCAATTTTAAACATTCTAGTGTCTGAGTTACCTCCTCTTTCACCACGGCCATTGTAGCATCTTCATCCTTGGTAAAGTCAGATCCAAAGTATTCAATTAATACTCAGTTATGCCTTCTATCTCCATGTGTAAATCTCTTCTTTGGTTTTTAATCAGTCCTACTCCTCCTTTTGCCACTCTTTCACTATTTATATATCTTTAGAAGTCTTTGGGATTTTCTTTTGTATTGATTGTCAGCCTACTTTCATACTTGCACTTTGCTTCTCTTATTTGCTTTTTCATCTCTCGTCTGAACCTTCCATATTCAGCTTAGCTCTATTTTCTAGCTGATTGTATTTTCTAACAGATATCTGTGATAATTTCTATTTCTTTTGTCATTCAAGGAGTTCTGACTTTGTTTGCCCTACCTTTCATTTTTGAGGCAGTATGCCTTGACTCTGCCCGAACTATATCTTTTTTGAAGGTAGCTCATTGTTCAGCTACTGTTTATCCTGTCAACCTTTGACTCCAATTTATTCGGCCTAGATCCATTTTACCTCATTGAAGTTGGCTTTCCCCCAATTAATTATTTTACTCTGGATTATTCTTTGCCCTTTTCCATTGTCAGCCTAAAGTTTATGAGACAACCGCAATATCCTTTTTGTTGCCATAGTTCATGTCACCCAGGGATAATCAAAATCATCAGGAATATACTTACAGAATCTCAGCTAAAACAATGATACATCACTGAATGTGTAAACTGCATGACTCCATTACAATATCAATGGTTTCAACCATGATTTGCTGTTGAAGTTATACTAAATTCCAATGCATTTGATCACATTTGCATTGTTCACATAAACAGTTAATCACAGTGTTCATTCTTACTGATTGTTGTTAATTAATTCATGACAACACATTTTAAGATACCTGCTACAAATTGGACAATGAAATATGTGTGGATAACTTAATTGGAAACAAATGCAAATTCACACAAGCATTTTTCAAATCTTTATTGATCTGCGCAAAGAAAATTAAATCTATGCTGAAGTAAGAGTCCTGATTATGCTAAAATATTCACATTTATATGAAAGTAATAAATATTAATTTGTTTTAAATGATCAAATAAGTAAGATACACTAATAGTTCAATAGTGCACCAATTTGTTACACTGCAAATTTATAAGATAATGGTAATTGGAATTAAAAAGGAAAGATGAAGACATATAGTTAAAAATTGTGCCAGCAACATAATAAAAAGTGAATGTGCATATTAATATCTTCATGTTTCACAGCCATGTAGACGTCATCAAAGTAGTAGCAATGCTGTATCTTCTATTTTAGAAACACAGTCATGACCAGTACATCTATTTAAGTGAACAGCGTTTCTTTCACTGAGAAACCTATGAAAGACTAAAGCCCATAATGCAGGACAAGGTGGAAGAATATGAAATCAAAAAGGAAAGGATTTATATAGAACATTATCACATATTTGAAATACATCACAAAGTGCTTGGTATTCTGTGACATACTTTAAAATTAGCAGCTACTGTTCTTTAGGCAAATGTACTACCATTTGTAAGCAGCAGGTTTCAACAAATAGCAATGAGGTACATGGCAAGTTTGTCTAGAGAAACAAAGTCAATGACCAGCATTTTACTCAAACCACTGAGATCACAAAGGTGGAAGTGGAAATTCCGACTCTGACCTCTATTCACAGAGTGATTACATGTCACTTGGCCGGTTAATGGCCAGCAGGTCACCAGTGGTTGGATATGAGGCAGCCACAATGTCAGCTGAAACGGAAGGACATCCTGGCAGCATTTTTAAAGGGCCACCAGCAACAGAAACCAGATCTGACTGTGGCTTGTAGTATGATACAAACGTTCTTATGCCTGAGACAGGCCACAGTATATCTTGCACAATTCCCTTTCAGCTGGAGACCACTTTGTCTTTGCTGGGACCAGCTCTCTTCATCCTAAGGCTAGCTCCCTTCAGTCTGAGACCAGCTGCCACCCCCACCCACGCCCCACCTTCAGTCTGATACCAGCCATCCCTGAGTCTGAGACCAGCCCCCCTTTCAGCCTGAGAACAGCTCCCCCTCAGTCTGAGACCAAGCCCACCCCAGTCTGAGACAAGTTCCCCATCTTCACTTCATTCAATATGATCCTCAGAAAGACCATTTATATTAGTTAAAGATGACATCAAAACAATTTTACCAATGACATGTCAGATGATGATGTAGAATCTTGCCCAGTTGAACACTGGCTTATTTGGTGATTCATGGCCACTCTGGGACATCATGAGGATTTGATATAAAATACTATGCAAGAACACAAGTCTTTTTATGATGGGTTTCTCATCATTTTCAGTATTTGTAAGTGAGATGGTAGACAGCTGGTCACTAGGAGGCATACAAGGTATTGGCATTGGGATAACTCTGCCTTGCTGTGTGGGGAGTATTTGCCTTCCAATGATTAGATGAAATTGGAAACTCATGAGGCTTTACATGCACTAAGATACATCCCTCTGCTTTATTGTACATAAGCTCAAGTCCCAAGTGTATTGTGCCATCCTGATGCGCCTGCACTTGGTACAATTTCAGAACCAAACCTCATTCTGTTGTCATGGGTATGTGTGAAAAATAGAACAATTAAATGCAATTGTCATAGAGAAGACTACAGGTTTGATTCAGTTATATCACATATTTTAAATGGACACTGTGTCGAACATCTAATTAACCTTGTGATAAACTAATTTTTGGGGGAACAGTTCAGCTACAGGTTTCAATGATGTTTTCTGGGTCCTTGCTGCACTAGCGACTGTCAGGGGTAAATCCACAGGTAGAATTCAAAAAGACCAATTTCATACAAGTTCTAACATGAAATGTGAGACTGGATTATTCTTCCATCAGTTATTCTGAGAGGAGGAAAAGCAGAAAGTGTTCTTGACTGTCATCTGAACAACTGTTTGCCGATTTGGGAGCTTCACACGCCTGGCACTTTTGGCCCACTGTGGTTCACGTGGGAAGACTATTTTCAGTTTTAAAGTGGTTGAATCCCACTTCAGTAGTGCTGCCAGTGCCAGTGGGAATCACTCCGATTTTCCCGCTGGCGGCAACACTTAAATTTCATTTGGGAGAATCGCAGCCAAGAACTCTATGTATGCCATATTTCCAGCATAGGAGGAACAAGAGAAGGAATGACTATATAGGCAGTCCTCCAGCTTATGATACAATTGGTTCATGAAAACCACACTATACCTGAATGTTATAAGTCAGAACTGATTTTCTCATAGGAGCAAGGTATAAATGGGGGATTGGTTCCTGAAGCAATCACTTATGGAGTGCCTGATGATGTGAAATGTTCTCAACTCTCACCTTAGCACAAGTTCCTCAGTTAGTGTGGGAGATATAAGAAGCCATTTGATCACTATTGGTTGCCAATTTAATCTCAAACTTCTGCAAGTCTGAGCACATATTACATACAATATAACCATATAAATGCATTAAAATTGCGATGCTTATGACAAAACCAATTAACAGGCTGAAACATTTGTTTTCCACCGAATAAAGACAGTCCAACCTATCCAGTCATACAGATGGGCAACACAGAATGTCAATGCGCTTGCACAAACATGCTGGCGTGGAGTTGTAAAATTGAAACTAACGTTATAACATCGGAGTGAGATGTCAGTTTTCAAACTTTGTAAGTGCTGTTCATTGTAGTGCAAACATTGTAAAGTCAAGGACTGTCTGTAATGGTATCTTTAATACATGTAACAGAGGATAAGAATAAATATAATGGAGAGAGAAGGGATGTAGTCTGGATATGAGAGCGGATCATCTTTTAGATGGCAAACATTTTCTTGTACTGGAATGTAAGAGTTAAGAGGGATTTTTGAGGAGTCTAACTAGAATGGGAAGCTCATTCAATTTTGGTTAAAGTCAGATATTACGAAGATTTAATAGTCAAAAGGGAAACACAGTAACCTTGTTTGTGAATCTCATTCCTGTGCTCCTAAGAATTAAGAACAAATTTGAGCATGAACTAATTTTTGTGAAACTGCATGATCTTTCATTACAAATTTTGCTGCTTCATAACTGAAATTTCACTCATAATTTCAGTGAAAGACAATCTTCATGAGAAGATGCATAAGATGGCACTTACTCATTTTAAAAGTTAATGGAAATTTATAGTCTCTTTAAATTTTAACAATTCAGTGCTAGTTTCGTATTAAAGCTGAGATATTAGTGTTAGTGAATGGTTGTTACCTTAAGTATCCTGAGTGTAATTTCGAGGAGTCTGCATTTAAATGTCTAACCATAATTTCTGTCAGACTTCTGCCAAAGTTAGACTAGCTGATCTGTATAACATCTGAGGAATTTCCCAGAGCCTGTTTGAGTATCAGACCCTCCCAGGTTCGATATTACCAGCAAAATGCAATTGTCCTAAAAATGTGCCTTCATCCAAGCCTCGAACAGCACTTTATGAATTATTCTTTTTCTCATACCACCCATACTTGTCTCCACTAAATGAAATTTCTTAGTCCTGTTTAGAGCTTAATTATGCTTACTTTTCACAGCGGTATTACAGCTTCCAGGAATTATGATCCATTTTACAGAGTGCCTTCATTGTCAGTAAAGGAGGAAATCTTGCAGCCTATCAGCCTAGGTTGTCTTGAACCCTGTTCAAATGAAAAGATAATTTACATCACCTAATACTCAAGCTTTAAGGTTCTGTTTACCTATATTTTTTGCTGAGTATGGTCAGGCACAAACTAATTTAATACCTGTGTCAATGTTTAGCACCACTGAATGTTTTTTATGTTAGTCTCTTAAACAGTTCTAAATAGCAGTAAAAAGTGCAAAATGATGCTTGAACCATAAAACAAAATAATTTAATTAACCAATAACTGAGTATTAGTTGCTATTATCAGTTACAGAAATCAATAGTTATTGCACCTCTAATGAGCACCTTCGTTGTCAAGCAAAGGCAGTCAATTCTCTGTAAGTGAAAGTTTGATCTATGAGGAGATTTGCTTTAGTAAAACTACACACAAGTCAATACTTCATGCATAATTCAACACTATCTTTATCCTCCAATTTTCTCCGTCTCAGAGAACGAACAGGATATAAACTTTCCCGGGACTAAATAGCATTGTCATTTGTACCTTTCACGTTGAAAATCTAAGACTTTAATTCAGAAAATGCTGATGAAGATACTTCATAATAGTAATGTGGAATGTAAATATGAAAAGGCACGTGTAAAAGATTGTGAAAATTTGGATTGAGTGGCCCAGGAAATCCAATGAACTATTGTCTAAATATTTCAGTCACATGCATCCCTTTCACATTTCATGCTGCAAAAAACTGGAAATGTTCGCAATGTGGCACACAGGTTAGCATTGCTGTCTCACAGTGTTAGGGACACAGGTTTGATTCCTGGTATTTGTGCAGAGTCTGCAAGTTTTCCCCATGTCTGCGTGGGTTTTCTTTGGGTGCTCCGGTTTCCTCCCACAATCCAAAAGACATGTTGTTTAGGTGCATTTGCCATGTTAAACTCTCTCTCAATGTACCTGAACAGCGACGGAATGTTATGACCAGTGATTTTCCCAGTGACTTTATTGCAATATTAATGTAAGCCTACTTGTAACACTAATAATAATAAATCGATTTGCATGGAGATAAGGAATAGTAAGGGGAGAAAGTCACTGGTGGGTGTGGTCTATCTATAGGCCCCCAAATAATAACTTCAAGGTGGGGCGGGCTATAGACAAGCAAATAATGGATGCGTGCAAAAACGGAACAGCAATAATCATGGGGGATTTTAACCTGCATATTGATTGGTTGACTCAAGTCGGATGCGGTGGACTTGAGGAAGAGTTCTTAGAATGTTGTCGGGATAATTTCCTCAAACAGTATGTTACAGAACCTACGAGGGAGAGAGCTATCTTGGATCTGGTCTTGTATAATGAGACAGGTAAAATTAAAGATCTTCTTGTGAGGGATCCTCTTGGGATGAGTGATCACAATATGGTTGAATTTTTAATACAGATGGAGGGTGAGAAAGTAGGGTCCCAAACCAGTATCCTCTGCTTGAACAGAGGGGAGTACGATAGGATGAAGGCAGAATTGACTAATGTAGACTGGGAGCACAGACTAGTTGGTAGGACAGCTGAGGAATAGTGAAGGAATTTTAAGGAGATTTTTCTCAGTACTCAGCAAAAATATATTCAGGTGATAAAGAAGGAGTATAAGAAAAGGGATAACCAGTCGTGGATAACTAAGGAAATAAAGGAGAGCATTAAATTAAAAACCAATGCATAAAGAGTGGCCAAAACTAGTGGGAAATTAGAAGATTGGGAAAGCTTTAAAAAAAACAAAGAACTACTAAGAAAGCGATAAAGAAAGGAAAGATAGATTATGAAACTAAACTAGCACAAAATATAAAAACTGATAGTAAAAGTTTTTACAAATGCATAAAAAGGAAAACAGTGGCTAAAGTAAACATTGGACACCTAGAAGATGAGAAGGGGGATTTAATAATGGGAAACGAAGAAATGGCCAAGGCCTTAAACAAGTTTTTTGTGTAGGTCTTCACAGTAGAGGACACAAATAGCTTACCAAAACTTGACGATTGTGGGACTGTAGGGGGTGAGGACCTTAAAACAATTACTATCACTAAAGAGGTAGTGCTTGGTTGGCTAATGAGACTAAAGGTAGACAAGTCCTCAGCCCCAGATGGAATGCATCCCAGGGTACTAAAAGAAATAGCAGAAGTAACAACAGATGCATTAGTTGTAATTTATCAAAGTTCGCTGGATTCTGGGCAGGTGCCAGCTGATTGTAAAACAGCTAATGTGACACCACTGTTTAAAACAGGAGGTAGACAAAAGGCGGGTAACTACAGGCCATTAGCTTAACGTCCGTAGTTGGGAAAATGCTGGAAAGCAGATGCAGCATGGATTCATGAAGGGAAAGTCGTGTTTGACAAATTTACTGGATTTTTATGAAGATGTAATGAGTGCGGTTGACAGAGGGGAACTGGTGGATGTGGTGTTTTTAGATTTCCAGAAGGCATTCGATAAGGTGCCTCACAAAAGGTCGCTGCAAAAAATTAATGTACATGGAGTTGGGGGTAAAGTGTTAGCGTGGATTGAGGATTGGCTATCTAACAAGAAGCAGAGAGTTGGAATAAATGGGTGCTTTTCCAGTTGGCAGTTGGTGACTAGTGGCATGCCGCAGGGATCAGTGCTGGGGCCTCAACTGTTTACCATATACATAGACAATCTGGAGGAGGGGACCGAGTATAGGGTAACAAAGTTTGCTGATAACACAAAGATGAGTGGGAAAGCAAATTGCGAGGAGGACGCGGAAAGTCTGTAGAAAGATTTGGATAGGCTAAGTGAGTGGGCGAGGATCTGGCAGATGGAGTATAACGTTGGCAAGACTGAAGTTATCCACTTTGGAAGGAATAATAGTAAAGTGGACTATTATTCAAATAGTCAAAAATTACAACATGCTACTGTGCAGAGGAACTTGGGGTTCCTTGTGCATGAATCGCAAAAACTCAGTTTGCAGGTGCAGCAGGTGATCAAGAAGGCGAATGAAATGTTGGCCTTTGTCGCGAGGGGGATGGAGTATAAAAGCAGGGAGGTCTTGCTGCAATTGTACAAGGTACTGGTGAGACCGCAACTAGAGTACTGTGTGCAGTTTTGGTCCCCTTATTTGTGAAAGGATATATTGGCCTTGGAGGGAATGCAGAGAAGGTTCACCAGGTTGATACCGGAGATGAGGGGGTTAGCTTATTCGGAGAGATTGAGTAGATTGGGCCTGTACTCATTGGAGTTTAGAAGGCTGAGGGGGGATCTTATAGAGACATATAAGATAATGAAGGGGCTAGACAGGGTAGAGGTAGAGAGATTATTTCCACATAGAGAGGAAACAAGAACAAGACGACACAGCCTCAAAATAAGGGGGAGTCAGTTTAGAACAGAGTTGAGAAGGAACTTCTTCTCTCAGAAGGTAGTGAATCTTTGGAATTCTCTGCCCATTGAAGCAGTGGAGGCTACCTCATTAAGTGTGTTTAAGTCACAGATAGATAGATTTCTGATCAATAAGGGAATTAAAGGTTACGGGGATCAGGCGGGTAAATGGAACTGAATCACTATCAGATCATCCATGATCTTGTTGAATGGCAGGGCAGGCTCGAGGAGCTAGATGGCCTATTCCTGCTCCTATTTCTTATGTTCTTATGTGGACATGATCAAAAATGTAGTCAGACAGGAAGAGAGTGCAACATGCCAATAATGTTACTGTGGATTATATAAAAAGAAAGGCAGAGAAAAACATTGGTTAGTAAACAATTCCTCTAATATAAGGGGGTTTGTGCACACATTTGGTCTATTTAACATAGTTTGGCCTTGAACTGCTTACCTGGGTCTATCATTATAATTTCAAACAATTGTTATTTAGAATTCTTTTTACACATGGCCTGTGCAAAAACAAGATGTATCACATGGGTAAACTTAACAACTGATTGAACACAAATACTTACTTCAAACACTAAGAACATATAAGGCTCTATTTTGTAGAGTTATCAATGTTGCACCATTTGTGTTAGACGATATTATCCCAGATGTACATAGAATCAATGTTGAATCAGAAAAGACCAGTTGGCCCATTCAGTCTGTGTCTCTTCATTGTGAATATTTTAAGATGAATTTTACAATCTGGCCATATGAAAGCAAGGAAGACTGAACTTGCAGTTACTGAGATCATTCCCTCCCATCATTGTAATAGACACTCTATGCCCTTTGAATGACCGTGGAAAACATTATAGTTTTCTTGATTAGAGAGACTTCCAATGAAGCAGCAGCTACTGAAGGTTTCATGTTCATCATTCAGAAGCAGAATAATTTGATCAGGACATAAAAGACATTCAAATCCAGATATCGACGGAAGGAGATTTCTGCAAAATCCCTCACCTTAACCAACCGGGGGTTTTGGAGGTTCCATGCAGTAAATGCAGCAATGAAAGGTGCACAACTTGGAACAAAACAGCATTCACCTGCAAAAGATGGGGAACACAAGATCAGTAATGGAGAAAGAAGGCTGTACAAGGGCTGTGAGGGAGGAAGGGTGAGCAGAAGAGGGCACTAGGGAAGGAAGATTGTTGAAGACATGTGACAGAGGAAGGGGGCATATTAGAAGGCAGAGAGTCAAGGTGATAGAAGAGCATGGGGAATAATGGAAGACAGAGAGTAGACCAAACTGTGGGAAGCTGCAGCTCTACCAATGCACATGAAACATTGACAAACAATGGGGCGAAGAGAGAACATAGATATGACTGGAAGGGGATGCCCACAGACACTGAAATAGGAAGGGGGTTATTGTTAGTGTGGCACAAGAGGGATGCATATTATGGAGACTCAAAAAGTGGTTGTTTTGGGAGGGGCACAGTGGTCTTTAGAGATCAGGGCAATGGGGAATTTGATGAAAGTCCAAATCTTTGGTCTGCGTTTGCAGTCAGGAGTCAGAGTACAGACGCTTTTGTGATGATGTGGGAAGGAATCAGTAGTACAGATCATCCAAGAGCTGTGTGGACCTCTAGATCCAAGATCAACGATTGGAGACAGTGCATGTCTGCACAGGGCATGCAGCATGATGAATCATAGAGTTTTATAGCACAGAAGAGACCCTTTGGCCCATTGTGTCTGTACTGACCATCAAGCACAATCTATTCTAATCCCACTTTCCAGTATTTTGTCTGTAACCTTGTATACTATAGTGTTTCAAGGGCTCATCTAAATACTTCTTAAATATTGTGAAGGTTCTCACCCCTACCATCCTTTGAGGCAGTGAGTTCCAGATTCCCACCACTCTCTAGGTGAAAATATTTGTCCTCAAATCCTTTCTAAACCTCCTGCCCTGAACTTAAATCTATGCCCCTGGTTACTGACTCCTCTATTAAGGAGAAAGGTTTCTTCCTACCTACTCTATCCATGACCCTCACAATTTTTCACACCTCAATCAGGGCCACCCCTCAGCATTCCCTGTCTAAGGAGAACATTGAAAGCATGATGTACTCCAGCAACAGGGAGAGGCAAGAGCTGTGTGCCCCAGAGGTAAAAAGGACAGCTTAGCGTACAGGCCTGTCTCACAATCACTGTCACTTGCTTGTCTCTGACTGGGGTGCAGATGGGGTGATGATCGTACCTACAGATATCTGCAGCTTCTAGATTGGAAACATATAATAAAGGGGAGTGGTGGGCACACTTTCCTGGGATTCACCTCGATAGATGAGTGTGCACACAGTCTCTGGATGGGGTAGGTAGAGGTCTGCATGGGATCTGGGCATGTCACAAGCGATGAGCTTAGAGGGAGGTTAGAAATATCCACCACAACAGCAATGGGACCAGTATTCTTGGGGAAGTTGAAGAGGAAGCTTTATTTTCACATGGTATGAATCAAGCTATGTCAGGCACATGGACAGCGAGAGAGGAAGCATCAAGTTATTTTTCTAAGTATTAGGGGGGAACCAACATCTTGTTGTACCATAGTAATGGCATTGATTCAAATCAAAAGTACAAGCGAATCTGATCAGGATGAGAACAAAGCTAGGCTGAGGAGAACTTTCTGGCCCGCACTCTAATTTGTTGGTGCCACAAAATAGAACAGGAGTCAGTTTAGTTAGAGAGGAGGAATACCTTGGGAAGAAAACCATTGAAAGCCACTTCCTTTATTAGCACTGTTAAAGGGATACTCAGAACTCAGTGGCTTCACATCACAATTACTGTACCTCAAGAGTAATACATAGGACTATAGGCTTTGTGAATTGAAGCAATAGTGAAGGAGGCACAACTGCATCATACATGTCATTCCATCAATGAAGGACTATCACGTGTTCACTGGAATTGATGTTCATTACTAGCCATTGACCATGAGCAACTGATTGTCCTTACAATGTTACAACAGAGATTAGAGCACAAAGCTAGTTTAAATTTAAGTTTAAATTTATTTATTAGTGTCACAAGTAGGCTTAGATTAACACTGCAATGAAGTTACTGCGGAAATCCCCTAGTCGCGGTGCCTGTTCAGATACTCTGAGGGAGAATTTAGCGTGGCCAATGTGCCGAACCAACATGTCTTTCAGATACTAGGGGGAAACCGGAGCATCCGAAGGAAACCCACGGGAGAATATGCAGACTCCACACAGTCAGTGACCCAAACCAGGAATTGAAGCCAGGTCCTTGGTGCTGTGAGGCAGCAGTTCTCACCACTTGTTAGAATCACTCATCTCATTTACACTTCATCATCCCACGCTGGTCTCCAGATGTCACACATCAGCAATGCCATCTTGGTCACCTCGATGTGTGTGCTAGCATTTCAGGGACAAGGATGTATCAGCCATCAAGTAAGTAGAGCAGAAAAAGCTTTCAAAACATATTCTGCTCTTCAATTTCTTGATCCTTTAATCATTCATTTCTTCAATGTTTCATTTCAAAGACAAGACAAAAGAACATATGTATTCAGGGCTCAATGCTGCCTTTGTCAATGTCCTAACCCCATTCACTCAAACTATCTATAGATTGAGTGAGTGGGCAAAAGTCTGGCATGATGTGAGAAATGCATTAGAGGTGGGAAATCGCATAACATTTAAGAAGCATTTCGTTGAACACTTGGAAGTATGGGAAAGTATGAAATTGTTCACTTTGGCAGGAAAAATAAAAAAGCTGAGCATTACTTAGATGGAGAATGACTGCAGAATGAGGACATCATGGTAGTACAGTGGTTAGCACTGTTGCTTCACAGCTCCAGGGATCTGTTTTCGATTTCCGGCTTGGGTCACTGTCTGTGTACAGTTTGCACATTCTCCTCATGTCTGCATGGGTTTCCTCCGGGTGCTCCGGTTTCCTCCTACAGTCCAAAGATGTGTGGGTTAGGTTGATTGGCCATGCTAAAATTGCCCTTAGTGTCCAGAGATGCATATGTTAGAAGAATTAGTGGGTAAATATGTAGGGATATGGAGGTAGGGCCTGAGTGGGATCATGGTTAGTGCAGACTTGATGGGCCAAATGGCCTCTTTCTGTACTGTAGGGATTCTGCGTTCTAAGGAATTTAGATATTCCAGTGTGTGAGTCACAAAAGGTTAGCATGCAGGTACAGCATGTAATCAAGAAGGCCTGTAGAATGTTATCATTTATCACAAGAGGAGTTGAACATAAAAGTGAGATTGTTGGATAGAATTTTCCCCAAAAAAAACCAGCATGAATGAAGGAGTGTTTGACTCTGATCATTTGGTGAGTTCAGCACTGCTATCTTTTGGCACTCTGTCAGTTTGTCTGACAGCTAGGAGCTTTACACCAGCAGGGGGAGCCGACCCTAAGTACACCGGCGCCATTGCAGTGTACTCTTCTTGATCCCGGAGATTTCCTTCCACCCACCGCCCCCCCAACGGACAACACCCCTTTTACCCCCCCCCCCACTCCACCATCATTGGCAACATTGCTATACCCTCATACCAACATTAGTTGCCAACATCAGGACCCTTTCAATGGGTCCCCTGGTGGACCCATGGTATGCCCACCAAAGCACGCCACCCCACTGCATGCAGCCCCAATTGCATCTGCCTCCCGCACACACCACTTGCCGACTATCCCATTGCAGACTTCTTTTCTGCTGACCAACTCCCCCCATTGCAGAGCTCCCACTTGCATATGTCCCTCATCATTGTGCATACCTCCCATCATAACTTCACTCCCACTCAGGCTGTACCCCCTTGGCACTGCCTCTGGCACACTTATGGTACCCAACTGGGCACTGCCAGGGTGCCAAGTGGGTAGTGCCAGAGTGTTAGGTGGGTACTGCCAGGATGCCAGTGCACACTTCCAGACTGGTACTGCTTAGGGCACTGCCCGTCCAATGCTCACTACTACCCGCTGTCTTCAATGGCTTCTGAACTCCCCGGTGCGGCCATTGCGCCTGGTCCCTGCTATTGCAAAACAGTAGTGATTCTCGTCAGTGTGACATCGCGCCGGTGAGGACAAAAGCATCTGGGAGGGGAGGGAAGCAGTCATACTGAACTGGGTAAGCATATTCTAATTTAGTCACTTTTATGTTAATAGGCTCTGCACCCTTTCTGGGTGGGAAGTCGTTCTCAGTAGCATAACAGGGCCAGGAATATAACCATCTGGTTGGTGCCAGGCACCAATTGAATTTCTGGTCCCACACTCTTCCCAGCTTGCCATGCTGATCGACCAGCAAGTCAAACCGATAAGATTGCACTGTTATCTGTTTTCTTTGATGTGGAGATGCCAGCGTTGGACTGGGGTAAACACAGTAAGTAGTCCCACAACACCACGTTAATGTCCAACAGGTTTATTTGGTAGCAAAAGACACTAGCATTCGGAGTTCTGCTCCTTTGTCATGTGTCACCTTGGTGGAGTTTAACCTGGTTTTGTGAGGCTTCTTACTATGTTTTCTTTGTGCAGGGCATTGGTGGACCAGTTAGTTTAATATGTATCATTGGAAAACTTGGAATCTATTATGAAGAAAGCAGAAAAGGGACAATTGGGAAATCAAAATGCAATCTATCAGAGTCAGCATGGTTTTACGAAGGGTTTGACTAACTTGCTAAAGTTCTTCAAAACTATAATGAGCAAAGTGGATAATGGGGGGTCCTGTAGACAGAGTGGGCCCAATTTTGCCATCAAGTTGCACCCATTTTCAGGCATGAAAACTTGGTAAAGTCGGGCATGAGGTGAGTAAGGCAATCCGTGCCCACCACCACACTGGTTCCCCCTTTACCGAGGCCCAAAAATGGAAGTGAACAGGACCACACCCGAAATGCCCTGATAAACATTTAAATGAATGTGCACACAATTAAATCAACTTAATGGACTGTATGCTCAACTTTACCAACACTTCTCCCTTTACCACCAAATTCGCCAATCCAGAATTGGTGTGAAACAGATATGCTCAATAAAAGTCTGAATCGTGCGTTCCATCAGTGAGGGTTAGTGAGGAGGTAAGTGTGTATTGTCCAACAGCTCTCTGCTGCTTATGGGTGTTCTTTCATTGCGGCCATTTTCTTTCTTGGGTTGGTGGCTGTTCTGCGAGTGTTTTGGGGAGGGGACTGGGGGGCTGTTGCTCAGCAGGTCCTCCGATGTCCGACTTGCAGCACGGACCCGAGTCTCAGCACTGACGCCGGGTCTTGCAGTGCTGCTGGGTCCTAGTGCATTCAGCACTTTTCCAGCTGAAGGGTGCGCACAAAACCCTTGCAAATTTCACTGCCGCAGTCTCTCAACTTTCCAGGAGCTGTGATTATGGGAAGTATGTGACTGGGGAATTAGGGGAACTGTGATTGTGGGGAGCACGTGGCTGTGAAATTGGGGGGCTGTGATTGTGGGGAGCATGTGGCTGGGGGAATTGGGGGAGCTGTGATTAGAACATAAGAACATAAGAACATAAGAAATAGGAGCAGGAGTAGGCCATCTAGCCCTTCGAGCCTGCCCCGCCATTCAATAAGATCATGGCTGATCTGTCGCTGCTCAGTTCCACTTTCCCGCCCTCTCCCCATAACCCTTAATCCCCTCTCTTATCAAAAACCCATCAACCCGCTTCTTAAAAATATTTAGCGAGGCAGCCTCCACCACTTCAACGGGCAGAGAATTCCAGAGATTCACCACCCTTTGAGTGAAGAAGTTCCTCCTCAACTCCGTTCTAAACCGCCCCCCTTTTATCTTGAGGCTGTGCCCCCTAGTCCTACTGTCTTCTTTGAGCGGGAAGAGTCTCTCCGCCTCTATCCTATCCATCCCATTCATCATCTTATACGTCTCAATGAGATCTCCCCTCATTCTTCTAAACTCTAACGAGTACAAGCCCAGTTTATTCAGCCTCTCCTCATAGCTCAACCCCCTCAACTCCGGTATCAGCCTAGTAAACCTCCTCTGCACTCCCTCCAAGGCCAAAATATCCTTGCATAAGTGCAGCGACCAAAACTGCACACAGTACTCCAGCTGCGGCCTCACCAATGCCCTATACAGCTGCAGCAAGACCTCCCTACTTTTATATTCAATCCCCCTCGCTATGAAGGCCAGCATCCCATTAGCCTTCCTGACCACCTGCTGCACCTGCAAGCTGGGTTTTTGCGACTCATGCACAAGGACCCCGAGGTCCCTCTGCACCGTCGCCTGCTGCAGTTTTTCGCCCCGTAAGTAATAGTCCTTCCTACCATTCTTCCTACCAAAGTGGACCACCTCACACTTGCCAACATTAAATTCCATTTGCCATTTCCTGGCCCATTCGCCCAGCCTATCTAGATCCTTCTGCAGACTCTCCACACCCTCCGCACAATTTGCCGTTCCCCCAATCTTGGTGTCATCAGCAAATTTCGACACCATACACTCGGTTCCCTCCTCCAGATCATCTATATAAATGGTAAATAGCTGAGGCCCCAGCACCGACCCCTGGGGCACTCCACTAGTCACCATCTGCCAATCCGAATAGCACCCGTTGACCCCCACTCTCTGCCTCCTATTTGACAGCCAATCCTCTATCCACGCTAACACCCTACCCCCAACTCCATGTCCCTCGACCTTCTGCAATAACCTCTTGTGAGGTACTTTGTCAAACGCCTTCTGAAAATCTAGAAAGACCACATCCACCGGCTCTCCTCTATCCACCGCCCTAGACACACCCTCATAGAACTCCAGTAAATTTGTCAGACACAACTTCCCTTTAATGAAAGCATGCTGCTTCTGCTCTATCAAGCAATTCCCTTCAAGATGCGGGGAATTGTGGGGAACATGTGGCTGGGGGAATTGGGGGGCTGTGATTGTGGGAACATGTGGCTGGGGGAATTGGGGGGCTGTGATTGTGGGGAACATGTGGCTGGGGGAATTGGGGGGGCTGTGATTGTGGGGAACATGTGGCTGGGGGAATTGGGGGGGCTGTGATTGTGGGGAACATGTGGCTGGGGGAATTGGGGGGGGCTGTGATTGTGGGGAACATGTGGCTGGGGGAATTGGGGGGGCTGTGATTGTGGGGAACATGTGGCTGGGGGAATTGGGGGGGCTGTGATTGTGGGGAGCATGTGGCTGGGGGAATTGGGGGGGCTGTGATTGTGGGAGCATGTGGCTGGGGGAATTGGGGGGGCTGTGATTGTGGGGAGCATGTGGCTGGGGGAATTGGGGGGGCTGTGATTGTGGGAGCATGTGGCTGGGGGAATTGGGGGGGCTGTGATTGTGGGGGGCATGTGGCTGGGGGAATTGGGGGGGCTGTGATTGTGGGGAGTGTGTGGCTGGGGGAATTGGGGGGGCTGTGATTGTGGGGAACATGTGGCTGGGGGAATTGGGGGGGCTGTGATTGTGGGGAGCATGTGGCTGGGGGAATTGGGGGGGCTGTGATTGTGGGGAACATGTGGCTGGGGGAATTGGAAGGTATGGACAGTGGCTGTTGATGGGCTAGGGGCAAGCAGCATTCCTTAACTTCTACCTATGTTCCTCTCCATTTCCAACATCCCCAGCCCATCCCCCACACAAAATCCACCCCTCCCCACTTTCAAAGTGGCAAGATGGCTTTTGAGATGCCAGCAATCAATCTTGCTGTTTTTTTGGTTGCTGCTGGAGCTGAGGAGGAGGAAGAATTGAGGGCACAGGAGGCTCAGGCCTTACCACTTCCAGGAGTAGAGGGAGACGACCACCAGAGGCAGGAGGTGGCTGCCATTTGCCCAGAGGGAGGGTATAGCAAAAGGAGGGAACAGAGACACCAGCAGTTCTGTGCAAGAGTGTTATTTGAACAGATGCTAGATACCATGTGCTGCTGACTTCTCTGCCTCCGAAAGGAGACAATGCAACATCTGTGCCACCTGTTGCAGGGCCTGGCACCTGATACGGAGGGGGGTGGGGGCGGGGGGGCCACCCACTCTCAGTGACTATCAAATTGATGGCCACTCAGTTCTTTTATGCAATTGGCTCCTCCCAAGCACCTAGCGGAGATGTATGTGGCATTTCCCAGTCAGCTGGGCACATCTGTATCAAGCAGGTCACTGAAGCCCTGTATACCGGGCTGGGCAGTACATCAAATGTAACCTGGACCAGGCCCATCAGGAAGCCTGGGCTGCAGGGTTCGCAGCCATTGCGGGGATGCCTAATGTACAGGGAGCCATCGACTGCATCCACATCGCCCTCAAGGTCCCTGCTACAGAATCCACAAAGATTCATCAATAGAAAGGGGTTCCACTCCCTGAATGTTCAACTAGTGCGTGACCAAAATATGAACATTATGCATGTCTGCTTAAGACACCCAGGGAGTGTGCACGACAGCTTCATTGTCAGGGGCTCTGATGTCCTGGAGACATTTGAGGAGGTGCCCAGGCTGCAGAGGTGGCTTGTGAGTGATATGAGTTACCTGCTTCGGACATGGCTGATGATGCCTATGTAGAGGACTGTAACTGAGATGGAGACTTGCTATAATGAGGCCCATGTAGCCGTCCACGCGATAATGGAGAAATGCATTGGGCTCCTCAAGATACCATTCTGGTGCTTGGACTGATCTGGCGGGGCCCTCCAATGCAGCCCAATGATCTCTTCCCACTCGGTGGTCGTATGCTGTGCCTCGCAAAGATGGCTCTGCAGAAAGTGACCTATTGGAGGAGGAGAAGGAGGAGGAGGACATGGAGGCTGACCACTTGGGTGTCACTGGCAAAGATGACCAGCAGGAGGAGGAGGGAGAGGAGGAGGAGGAAGAGGAGGAAGAGCATGCCAAGGAACCCTACCCAAGCGCTGGAGGGCTGGTAGCACAAATGAGCCATGTGAGGGCAGCTAGATAGGCCCTGAAGACCAGACGGTTTAGTCGCTAGGGGTTTGTGTCTGTGGGTTCCATCTCCCCCTCCTCCTCAAAGTCCTTTTAATCTCCTGCAACATTGTCACATCAGAGTGGTGGGCCTGGGTACACTGTGTTAGTGAGATTTTTGGCAGGCAGGAGTGTGATGACGACTCGCTAAGCACCATTATGATGATGCCCTGGTGCAAACTAGTCTGACACCTACCTGAGCTCCAGATGCACATTGGCACCTGGGCCCACATCTGTGTAGTAGGTATGGGATCTGAAACCCCCATACAGGGCCCTGGGGTGGACAGGCTGGAGGACAGGAGGGATTTGTTTGTGGATTCTGGGGAACCAATGGCTTCCTTTCCTCAGTCACACAGCACTGAGGGGCCTTCCAACTGACATCAACATGAAGCATCCCTCCGCTGATCATCGATGGAAGAGGATTCCTATTCTAGACAAATCTGAGACAAATTAGTGACAGGTGGGTGGTGAAAAAACATTTAATAATTACAATTAAGTTGTTTAAATAACAAATTCCAACATAAAACCTTGTCAACAGAAAACATTAAGGTGTTTAAATATCTTTCTAACTTGTGCAGTCCTTCACCCGTGCCATCTCAGTACAACTGCAACTTCCTGACTTTACATGGCCCACCACCATGTCTCAGTGACTCCCCAGAATGTACATCGGAGGTGGAGGGGGCCAGCTGCTTACCTCACCCCACTGCTTATGATGAGCGTAGTGGGTGTCCACTGGAGGCCCTGGACCTTGAGGGCTTCCAGGTGTCTGGGACATTTCCATGACACCCTCTTCATCCCGCTGGCCCTGCGCTGCCCCCAGTATAAGGAAGCGGAGAGTCAGAAGATGTAGCCACAGCCACAGTCTCTTGATTGGAAAGCCCCGACATGGGCTCGAGACTTTCCTCCTCCCTTAGATTTTCTGTGGGCCCCTGGGTTCCTCCATGACGGCAGTGCTCCTGCAGTGAACTTCTATCAGTCCTGGAGAATCACCTGCTTCCTCCCATGATGGTTAAGCCCCCTGTGATGGCCACCTGAGTTGGGGGCTACCTGTCAATGGCCAAAGCAAATGCTCTGAGAGATTGGGCCATACTCTGCAGCCCCTCAGCCATGACCTTCTGCGATCGTGACTTCGTCCAGCAGCAAGTTTAAGGCACCCATTTTTCTCTCTGTGCAAATAAAATGCCTCGTACATTTAAACCCTGTCCCTCACACCCAAAGCTCTTGCCCTGAGAAGTTGCCTCAAAGTGAATGTAGGAATGACAGGTGCTCACGTCTTGACCATGCTGTCGCTGACAGCCCACATCTCCCCTTCCCTTGACAGCTCCAGTGCCCGCTCCTCAAAGGGAGAGAGGACCTGGAGGTCTGGCTAACAATCCCCTGCCTTCACCCTCTCACGGGTATTATGGTTGGTCTTCTCCTTTGGAGACAGAAGGAGCCATGAAAGAAATGATGGCGTGACTACTGCAGAGTATCAGGTGGTGGCCCTTAGAGGACAAGCACAGTGGGGTTCTTGGGGTGGGGGGGGGGGGGGGGGGGTGGGGGGCGGGTTTGTTGGTTAGGAAGGAAGTGCTTGGGGGTCAGGAGCTCGAAGCATGCAGGGTGTTGGGGATGGGAGGATCTGGGTAAGATTTAGGGGAAGACGCTAGATGGAATGCAGCACTCACCCTTGCTGCCCAGATGAGGTCATTGACATTTTTGCTGGCACTGCTTCCCAGTTCAGGGGGTCAGTGCCCTGGCACTGACTGAGGGGGTGACCACATTTCCATCAGCCCCCCGTGGTCTGCGTCCTCCTGGGGGGAAGAGGGTGTCCTGTCTCACCACTGCTGCATCCAGCAACCTGCCCAGATCCCCCTAGGAAGATGAGGTCTGGTCCTATACTGCCTGCCTGCCCATTCTTGAGTTTTTAATGGCGTTGCCCCTCTTTAGAGCAGATCAGCTGCAGGCAGTGTGGCAGAGCATTCCAGCAATTCCATGCAATTTCCTTGTTAGCATTGAGGAGAAGGCAAGTGAGCACTTGTAGGTGTGCTGATGGGGAGTAGGGCGGGTGGTGGATCAGTTCCTCAATGAATGGGGACAGGGGAGAGGGAGGTGCCACATAGTCATCAGAGTCTGAGGAAATGGGGGCCTTGTGCGGAAGGGTCTGGAGTGGGGATGAGGGTGATCATTCTGTTTGATATCTATAGAGTGGTGACGGGACAGGTGGATCTCTCTGCCTGAGATGAGTGAGGAGGAAGGAAGGTCTGCTGCCACTCCGCCTGAGATCAATAGGGGGAAGAGGAGAAGGAGCCTGCAATCGGTCTAACAGCAGGCGGGTGGGAGGATAAGGGTGTCAGTAATGTTGTGGGAGTAGGCCAATGTCTGTGGGGGCCAGGGGAAGCATTAATGCGGCCCAGGAAGGATGTGGCAGGAAGCGTTATTTTATCTCTTTTCTCTGTGCATGCACAGTTGGAGGCGCCGATCAGAACTTCAGGATTTTGGGCACGTTAAGTCCAGTCACAGGCTTGTGCAGCGTGATTTGGAATCACGGATATTTTTGCAGGCAAAGTGCCTAGAGGGGCACCTGAGAACGGGTCTAAATGTCAGATTGAAACACTCCCCAGTTTCAAGTCCACCCAGCATTTAGACTCAAAATGGTAAAATAGGGCCAGTGTGGTCTGGACTTCGAGAAAGAAGTTGAAAAGATGCCACACAAAAGAAAGATCCCACAGGGTTGGGAGTATTATGTTAGCTTGGATAGAAATTGGCTAAGCAACAGAAGTAGAGGATGCAGATAATGGATCTTTTTCTGGTTGGTAAAGAAGTAATTAATGGTGTGTCACAGGGTTCAGACCTTGGACCTCAACTATGTACAATCTATATTAATGCTGAATACAGGAATAGACTGTACTATAGCCAATTGTGCAGATGACACTAAATAGGTGGGAAAGCAAGTTGCAATGAGGAAATAAGAAATTTACAAATGGATATAAGTAGATTAGCTGAGTCGGCCAAAATTTGATAGATGGGAATTTAATGTGGATAAGTGTAAGGTTATTCATTTTGGTTGGATGAATAAAAATGTATCTTATTGTCTAAATGGAGAGAGACTTCAAAATGCTTCAGTGCAGAGAGATCTGGGTGCCCCTGCAGGCTGCTGGATGCAGCAGAGGTGAAGTGGGACACCCTCTTCCCTCCAAGAGGACGCACACAAAGGGGGCTGATGGAAATGCAGCCTGAGAGGCAGTCACCCCTCAATCAGTGCCAGGGCACTGGCCCCCCCGAATCGGGAAGCAGTGCCAGCAAAAAAGTCAATGACCTCATCTGGGCAGCGAGGCTGAGTGCTCCACTCCATCTAGCAGCTTCCCTCAGATCCTCCCATCCCCAGCACCCTGCATGCCTCCAGCTGCTGACCCCCAAGCACTTCCTTCCTAACCACCACCACCACTCCGCCCCCCGCACCCCCCTGTCCCCCAGAGCTCCACTGTGCAGAAAGTTAACATGAACGTACAGCAGTTAATAAGGAAAGCAAATGGAATTTTGGCATTCATTGCTAATAAGGTATAAAGTAGGGAGATGCTGTTACAACTGTATAGGGCATTGATGAGAGTGCATTTGGAGTGCTGCACACTATTTTGGTCCCCTTACTTGAGGAAGGATGTAAAAACATTAGAGGCAGTGCAGAAAAGTTCACTAGATTGACTTCAGGAATGAAAGACTTGTTTTATGAAGAGAGATTGAGCAGATTAGACATATCCTCGCTGGAGTTTAGAAGCATGAGAGGAGATCTATAAGCTGCTAAGTGGGATTGACAGGGTAGATGTAGAGTAGATGCTTCCCCCTGTTGGACGTTCTAGAATGAGAACCCATAGTTTTAGGCTAAAGGGTGGCAGATTTAAAACAGAAATGAGGAGGAATTCCTTCATTTAAAGGGTTGTGGATCTGTGGAAGACTCTACTCCTGAATGCAGTGAACGCTGAAAGACTAAACAAATTTAAGGAGGACATAGATAGATTTTTAGGTAGAGAGATGAAGTGTTATGGGGAACAGACAGGAAGGTAGAAATGAGGCCGAGATGAGATCAGCCTTGATCATATTGAATGACGGAGTAGGCTCTAGGGCTGAATTGCCTACTCCAGCTCTTAGTTCTTACGCACTTTATCTGCCTTCATGGGAAGAAACTAGATGGCAGCGACTGTTTGAATTCCTGTGTTTTATCAAACGTTTTTAGCATGTTTTAAACTTTGGGGAGATAATTTTGTGGCTGAATAGAGTCAGGAAGTGATCTAGCCGCTCAGTATATTTTTCAAACAACAAAAATGAAAAAAAACCTTCCTGGTCCTCAATCTGGGTCCTGTTACTGTCACGTTATACCAGTTTAAACACATACTTCAATGTATAACATCGGTTTATGTTTCCCACTCCTTTTAAAATGATTGATTCTTTTTGAAAGATTAAAATAACTGACCAGATTCTGCAGCATCAATTTTGTGGCACTTCTTTCATTTGTGGTTAGTCTGTGCAGCTAAGTGGCATAAAGTCAATACACAATCTTCCAAGTAAGAAAGCCGTAACAGTGCAACTGAATCACCACAGGAGTTGGTCTACCACAATGAAATCATCAGAAAATAGGAATGCTGAATCCTTCTCTTCAGTCTTTTTGTTGCAATAAGTTCCACCCTCCAACCTCAAAGTTCATCACTCATTACAGAACTGAGATCAAGAGCTTTTAGCTCAAGGTTCATTGTGTAGGTAGCCTGCTGAATGAGCATTGAAACATACAGGGAGCTCACCATCTCTCAAAGGAACTTGGAATTTCACCTGACAAGGAACCTGTAATCAGCAGAAATTATTATTTTCTGGGTGTATTTTTTCTGGTGGTTACTTAATAAAGGCCAATTTGATAATGATTGTGCTAATGTTGTTTTGTAAGTACCTCTTAGTTTCAGTCAAAACCAGTGTTCCTGATATATTTATAGAAAAAATAGTATTGTAGATTGTAGAAGTATGATGTTTTTTAAAAAAAAACAAGGCTAGAATACACAGCAAGTCAGACAACAGCTATGAAAAATGAATCACACTTTCAATTCCTGGCTTTCCCCAAGATTAAACATATTTGCAAGAAACTTCTGATCTCGTCCACGGCTGGGATTCTTCAGTGCTGTTGTAGTGAATGGAGTTTTGGCTGAGCACCAAATTCTCCATTCTCACTGACACTGGGGTGAGTGGCAGAATTCTCCAATCTGATCCATTCCTACCCTGTTGCCAGCAAAAATGGAGAATTTGACACTCAGCCAAAATGAGAATCCCAGCTGCAGAGGAGGTTTACAGTACTCATCTTTTATATTTTCTAGTTTGGAGGAAGGGCCAAAACCTGGAATATTAACTGTTCTATAGATTCGCAAAGATCCAGTAAGTAACTCCAGCATTTCTGCTTTTATTCTCTAATTATATAGTTGATCTTATCAATTCTTCACAGTCAGAAAGGCAGCGCTCCCTAGCTTTTTAACAATTTGATATTGCAATTTAAAGTCTCTAGTAGGCAGCTATACAAATAGAAAAAAAAGTCCCTATAATGTCAGCATTGTCTCAGTTTAAAACCGATGTTGTGATTGGTAAGGGAGTCTACATGCAATAATGTGGAAGGGAGATAACAGAATTCTAAACAAACAATAGATGGCTAACAAAAATTGGTTAATGTATGGTTTCCTCCCTCACCCCAAAGATGTGCTATTAGGCTGATTGGTGTAATAAATTGTCCCTAAATTAGTTTTCCCTCAATGTGGAATGCCATAAGCATAGATAGGGGTCATGGGTGGAGGGGGACTCGTAATGTTGAAATGGCGACGTGGGCTCGCTGGGCCAAAGGGCCTGTTTCCCGGGCTGTTTTATTCTTTGTTCTTTGTTCTAATTCCATCAATAAATAGGCTATTTCTGATCCCTATCATTTTGATAAAAAGTGAATTGTTAAGATTGAAAATCCGATGGGGAAAGTAAATATCTTTGCTGAAGCATACACCAAGTTTGCATTGAGTGCTTAATTAGAGTGTTAGTTCATACTTGTGGTTGGAAAAGAGGGTGAATACAATGCATGGAAACACTTCATAATTGATATCCTGATTCTAGATTTGTTCAGAATAGGAAGGTGAAGTGCCTATCCATCCAATCAAATATTTTCTCAACATGAAAAATAAGAATGATGTAAATCTCCTTTAAATTGAGTGATTATATTAAAGGCATTGATTAATCTCTGAATAAAGTCCACTGATCATCAACTCCTGGTAAATCCAGTTTGATTTGAAATGAACAATTGAGAGAGACAGGCTCACAACCATTTAGCTACTGTTTTAACTATTACTTTCAAAGTACACTGGGTCACCATATATAGTTATAAAACCATGCCAATTTTAGTGTTGAGAAAATAAGCATCATGGCATGGACAGAGTGGACATTCAGATGCTCTTTCTGAGGGTAGAAAGGTCAAGTAATAGGGGACAAAGGTTAAGGTGTGTGGGGAGAAGTTTAGAGTAGATGTGCGAGGGATGTTTTTTTACACAGAGGGTGGTTAATGTCTGGAACATACTGCCTGGGGAGATGGTGGGAGTAGTATGATAACGGCATTTAAGGGGCAAATAGCCAAATACATGAGTAGGATGGGACTGGAAGGATATGGACTCTGTAAGTGTGTACGGTTCTAGTTCAGTCAGGCAGCTTGGAGGCCGTAGGACCTTTTCCTGTGCTGTACTTTTCTTTGTTCTTTGTTCTTTGTGTCATAAAATTTCAATAGGAAGACATCTATTCCTGAATTTTTTTAAAGACTCCATTCCCTGATACTTTGTAAGACTTGTTTGAAAGCAGACAAATAACAATCTGGGGCCAGATTTTATCATCAAGTTGCACCCATTTTCAGGTGTTAAGACTTGGTAAAGTCAGGTGTGAGACGAATAGCGCGACCTGCAACCACCTCGGCACCGGTTCCCTCTTTACCAAAGCCCGAAGATGGACGCAGTCAGGACCACACCTAAAACGATCATGGAGGTCATTTAAATGCATTTGCATAACCAGCACTTCCTGCTTTACCACTACGTTCGCCATTCTGGAATCGGTGCAAAACAGACATGCTACATAAAAGTCCGATTCAGGTGCTCCATCAGTGAGAGTTAGTGAGGAGTAAGTGCATCATGTCTGGCTCTCTGTTGCTTTCGTTGTGAGCGTTTTCTGTCTCGGGTTGGTGGCAACTCTGCAAGTGTGTGCGGGATGGGGGGCTGTTGTTCTGCAGGGTCTCTGATGTCCAACTTGTAGCACAGACCCAGGTCTCAGCACAGGCCTTGGGTCATATGGAGCTGCTGGGTCCGTGTGCACTCAGCCTTCTTCCGGCTGAATGATGTGCGCAAAGCCCTTGAAAATTGCAACACTAGAGCCTCTCAACCTTGCAAGGAGCTGTGATTGTGGGGGGCATGTGGCTGGGGGAATTGGGGAGGATACTGTGATTGTGGGGAGCATGTGGCTGGGGGAATTGGGGGGGCTGTGATTGTGGGGGGCATGTGGCTGGGGGAATTGGGGGGGCTGTGATTGTGGGGAACATGTGGCTGGGGGAATTGGGGGGGCTGTGATTGTGGGGAGTGTGTGGCTGGGGAATTGGGGGGCTGTGACTGTGGGGAACATGTGGCTTGGGGAATTGGGGGGGCTGTGATTGTGGGGAACATGTGGCTGGGGGAATTGGGGGGGCTGTGATTGTGGGGAGCATGTGGCTGGGGGAATTGGGGGGGCTGTGATTGTGGGGAACATGTGGCTGGGGGAATTGGGGGGGCTGTGATTGTGGGGAGCATGTGGCTGGGGGAATTGGGGGGGCTGTGATTGTGGGGAACATGTGGCTGGGGGAATTGGGGGGGCTGTGATTGTGGGGAACATGTGGCTGGGGGAATTGGGGGGGCTGTGATTGTGGGGAACATGTGGCTGGGGGAATTGGGGGGGCTGTGATTGTGGGGAACATGTGGCTGGGGGAATTGGGGGGGCTGTGATTGTGGGGAGCATGTGGCTGGGGGAATTGGGGGGGCTGTGATTGTGGGGAGCATGTGGCTGGGGGAATTGGGGGGGCTGTGATTGTGGGGAACATGTGGCTGGGGGAATTGGGGGGGCTGTGATTGTGGGGAGCATGTGGCTGGGGGAATTGGGGGGGCTGTGATTGTGGGGAGCCTGTGGCTGGGGGAATTGGGGGGGCTGTGATTGTGGGGAGTGTGTGGCTGGGGGAATTGGGGGGGCTGTGATTGTGGGGGGCATGTGGCTGGGGGAATTGGGGGGCTGGGATTGTGGGGAACATGTGGCTGGGGGAATTGGGGGGGCTGTGATTGTGGGGAACATGTGGCTGGGGGAATTGGGGGGGCTGTGATTGTGGGGAGCATGTGGCTGGGGGAATTGGGGGGGCTGTGATTGTGGGGAGCATGTGGCTGGGGGTTGGGCGTGTGCTGTGATTTTTTTAGGGAGCATTTGCCTGGGGGAATGGACAGTATGGACAGTGACTGTTGATGAGCTAGGGGCAAGCAGCGTTCCTTAACCTCTACATGTGTTCCTCTCCATCTGCAACTCCCGCCGCACCCCATTCAGAGTGATGAGATGGATTTTGCAATGCAACCGATCGATCTTGCTGTTCGTTTGGTTGCTGCTGGAATTGAGGAGGAAGAATTGTGAGCGCAGTAGGCCCAGACCTTACCATTTGCAGGAGTAGAGGGAGATGACCACCAGAGGCAGGAGGTGGTCGCCATTCACCTTGGGGGGGAGGGGGGGCACAGGAGAAAGATGGAGCAGAGACCCCGACAGTTCCATGCACAAGTGTCATTGGAACAGATGTCGGGCTCTGTCTGCTGTCAATGTCTCTGCCTCCAACAGGATACAGTGCAATATCTGTGCCACCTGTTGCAAGATCTGGCACCTTGGGGCAGGAGGGGGCGGGATGAGGGGGCACCCACTCTCGGTGGCTGTCAAATAGACAACCCACTCTGAACTTTCATGTGACTGGCTCCTTCCAGGCCCTGAGCAGAGATGTATGTGGCATTTCCCAGTCAGCTGTGAACGCCTGTGTCAAGCAAGTCACAGAATCCGAGCTGGACAGTACATCAAATTTAACCTGGAGCAGGCCCATCAGGAAGCCTGGGCTGCAGGGTGCGCAGCCATAATGTACAGGGGCCCATCAACTGCACCCACATCGCCCTCAAGGCCCCCCTACCAAATCCACAAAGATTCATCAGTAGAAAGGGGTTCCAATTCCTGAATGTTCAACTAGTGTGTAACCAAAATATGAATATTATGCATAACTGTGCAAGACGCCCAGGCAGTGTGCATGACAGCTTCATTGTCAGGAGCTCTGACATCCCGGAGGCATTTGAGGAGGAGCCCAGGCTGCAGGGGTGGCTTCTACGTGATATGGGGTGCCCAAATCGGACATGGCAGATGCTACCTGTGTAGAGGTCTGTGACCGAGGTGGAGGCCTGCACTAATGGGACCCATGTAGCTACCTACGCGATAGTGGAGAGGTGCATTGGGTTCCTTGAAATGAGGTTCTGGTGACTGGACCGTTCTGGCGGGGCCCTCCAACACAGCCCAGTGATCTCTTCCTGCATTGTGGTCGTGTGCTGTGTCTTGCACAATCTGGCTCCACAGAGAGGTGACATATTGGAGGAGCTGACCAATCAGCCATTGCAGGAAGAGGCAAAAGAGGAGAAGGAGGAAGAAGAAATAGAGCCCACCTTGTATCACTCCCTAGGTGCTGAAGGGCTGGTAGCTCAAATGAGGTGTGCAAGGGTGGGAAGGGAGGCCCTGATAGCCTAGCGGTTCAGTCTCTAGGGGCTTGTGTCTGTAGGTTCCATCTCCCCCACAACGCCCCCCCACAAAAAATCCTTCTATTTCCAGCAATATTGTCACACCATAGTGATGGGCCTGGGTACACTGTGTTAGTGAGATTTTTTGGCAGGTAGGAGGGTGATGATGACTCATTAAGCACCATTATGATGATGCCCTGGTGCAAACTAGTCTGACACCTACCTGAGCTTCACGTGCACAATGGCAGCTGGGCCCACATCTGTGTAGTGGGTAAAACCCCCATACAGGGCCCTGGGGTGGGTGGGGTGAGGGACAGGAAGGAATCGTCTTGGGTTCTGGGGAACCAATAGCTTCTTTACTCAGTGACACAGCATTGAGGGACTTCCCCAACTGACATCAACATGAAGCATCCCTCCGCTGATCATCAATGGAAGAGGATTCCTATTCTAGACAAATCTGAGACAAATTAGTGACAGGTGGGTGGTGAGAAAACATTTAATAATTACAATAAAGCTGTTTAAATAATGTTCTAACATAAAAACTTGTGAATGGAAACATTAAGGGGTTTAAATATCTATCTAACTAGTACAGCCCTCCACCCATGCCATCCCATTGCAACTATGACTTTCTAACCTTGCATGGCCCACCACCATGTCTCAGTGACTCCCCAGACTATACATTGGAGGTGGAGAGGGCCAGCTGCCTACCTCACCCTGTTGCTGTGATGGGTACCCTCTGCAGGACCTGGACCTTGAGGGCTTTGGCCGGCTTCCAGGTGTCTGGGATGTTTCCATGGCACCCTCTTTATCCTGCTGCCCCTAAGATGCTCCGGTGTCAGGAAGGGGGAATCAGAAAGTGTAGCCACAGCCACAGTCTCCTGGCTGGAGGCTAGAGCATGGGCTTAAGCCCTTCCTCCTCCCTTGGGATTCCTGTAGGCCCCTCAGTCACTCCATGGGACAACGGTGCTTCAGCAGTGAGTTACAGAAGCTCTGCTGTCACCTGGCCCTGCCAGTCTTTTCCATGGTGGTCAAGCCCTCTGCAATGGCCACCTGAGTCGGGGGCTACCTGTCAATGGCCACAGCAAATGCCCTGTGAGACTGGGCCAACCTCTGCAACCACTCAGTCACAACTCTCTGCGACTGGGCCACATTTTCAAGGGCTACTGTCGTAGCCCACTGTGTCTCAGTGCTGTCCCACGGGGTCTCCTGCAAGCTCTCAAGCCTCTCAGCCACGGGCCGTAGAATCTCAAGAAGCCTGTTCAGTCACTTAGCTGTGGCCTTCTGTGACTTGGTCATTGCTTGGATTCTGCCACTCGTGGTGAGGATCCCCTGTCCCAGGGTTCCACTGCAGACACCAAGCTTGCCATGTTAACCTGGGAAACACGCAACACAGGCAATAACAGATCCACCTGAAAGCTTTCGGCCTCCTCCCAACAGCCTCACAGTCGGTCCAGTGTGGCCGTCAGCCCCTTCTACATTCCCTGGCTCTGTTGCTGCATCTCCAGCAGCTGAGGGAGAAGTGATCTCAGAGGCCCAGCATGTAACCTGGGGCCAGCTGAGTCCTCACCTCTGGCAGGCCCCCTCCTCCACCCAATGTACATTAGCAGGTGTGTCACACTCACCAGAGAGTGACCCAGCAGCCTCACCACTAACTGGACCCACCAATGTGTCAGTATCTGAGATGGGGTACTGCAAGGTGGAAGCTGACGCCAAAATGGTGCCACCTTCAGAAGTCCCTTCAGCCATATCCTCCGAGGACTTATCTGAGCTGTCCTGACCAGGGTGGGTAGGAACTGCAGCAAAGGCCTGTAGTCCAGAAAACCCTGGGGCATCTGGATCTGTCCCTGCAACACAGGACACAAGGTTAAGTGCAAGGGCGGGAGAGGAACCCAGGATGCAAAACACATGATTCACATTTCTCCATTGAACATAGAACAAAGCACCAAGAAAATTATATCACAGGAACAGGCCCTTTGACCCTCTAAGCCTGTAGCGACCAGGCTGCCCATCTGATTTGTAACCTCCTACCCATCCCATTCATATAGCAAAAGATGCCCCTTAAAGGTCATTCCACAATCTCCCCCGGCAACAAATTCTAGCCTCTCCACTACCCGTTACCCTTTCTGTGCAAATAAATATGCCGCAGACACCTCCTTTAAACCTTGCCCCATGCACCCAAAACACGTGCCCCAAGAAGTTGCCTCAAAGAGAATGGAGGAATGGCAGGTGCTCACTTCTTGTTTGCAGCATGACCATGCTGTCATTGACAGCCTGCAATTCCCCTTCCCTTCAGTGCTCCAGTGCCCTCTTCTCAAAGGAGATAAGGATCCAGAGGTCTGGCTCACCACCCCCTGTCTTCACCCTCTCTCTGCTGTTATGGTTGGTCTTCTCCTATGGAGACAGATGGAGCCATCCTCAGATTGATCTCAGCAAAATGGGGGACTGGTCATGCGCACACTGTCCTGTATTGACTGCCTGTCCATCGTTTAGTGTTTTATTGGGCTGTCCCACATTAGGGCTGTTCAGCTGTAAGCAGTTTGGCAGGATATTCCAGCAAATTATATGCAGTTTGCTTGTTAGCATTGAGGGGAAGGCAAGTGAGCTCTTGCAAGTGTGCTGATGTGTGTGGGGGAGTCGGAGAGGGGGAACTGGGGGGGGGGGGGGGGGGTGGGTTTGGATCAGTCACTCAATGATTGGGGACAGGGGAAAGGGAGGGAAGTGTCATGCAGCCATAGGAGTCTGGAGGAGATTGTGGTCTTGTGCAGGAGGGGGCGCGGCGGGGAGAGGCGGATCACTCAGCCTAATATCTGTAGAGTGGAGGGGGGTTGGTGAATCTTTCTGCCTGAAGTCTGTAGGGGGAAGGGGGCTTCACTGCCATGCTGCCTAAGGTCAGTAGGGGAAAAGGGGATGCAATTGGTCTGTGTTGCTGGGGGGGGGGGGGGGGGTGGGGGGGTGGGGAGATAAGGGGTCAGTAATGTTGTGGGGGTTGGGGCAATGTCTGTGGGAGCAGGCGGAGGTATTACTCAGACTGGGAGGAATGTGACAGGGGAGCGTTATTCTATTATTTTTCCTTTCTGCGCATGCGCAGTTGGAGGCGCCAATCAGAACTACAAAGTTTCGGGTGCGTTAAACGCCACCACAGGCTTCTGCAGTGCAATCTGAAATTCCTGAAATTTTTTCAGGCAGAGTGCGTATGGGGGTGCTTGAGAATGGGTCTAAAAGTTGGAACTGAATCACTCCCAGTTTCAAGTCCGCCCCGCGCTTAGAATCAAAATGATCTTAAAGTTTTGTAAGTGTGGGATTTTAAGGAATGCCTATGCATCCATATCATGAATTGACTCTGCCTCTATACAGCACTGAAATCTCAATTCATCGCAGCATAATGAGTTTCAATATAGAAATTAAGTTGTTGTTGCTTCATCTTTAATGGCTCAAGCCATTGTTTCTGATCTGCTGTGATGTTGCTTCCCAGGGCAATCAAGAACTGATCTGCGAACCATTCATCTGTCAAAAAGCAGATGTGTTTTTATCATTGTAGACAATTGACAGCACTGATGTTAATGATAGTTGCTTGATTACAGACCATGTGGTAAGTAATTTCAACTGTTGCAAGAGCCATGAAGGTTTAGTGCAATTTAAATCTTCTGTTGCTTTTGATTGCTGAATAAAGTAATTGTTATTAATTTTGTCACAGATATTTATCTCAAGTTAACAGTCATTAGCCCAGATTTCCTGTAACTGTGAGATTGGTGAAATACATTGTAAATCTTGATGCCTGATCGTAGAATAGATAGAATCGTAGAACCCCTACAGTGCAGAAGGGGGCCATTTGGCACATCGAGTCTGCACTGGCCGCAATCCCACCCAGGCACCGACCCTGCAACCCTACATATTTACCCTGCTAATCTCCCTGACACTAAGTGGAAATTTAGTATGGCCAATCAGCCTAACCCACACATCTTTGGACATGGGAGCATCCAAAAGGGTAAGCATGCCAAACTCTACACAGACAGTGACCAAAGCCGGGAATCGAAACTGGGTCCCTGGCTCTGTGAGGCAGCAGCGCTAACCACTGTGCCACCATGCCGCCCTTGATCTTGATCACTTGCTCCTTATTTTTTGGTTTTCTAATAGAACAATACAGCAGTGAATCAGGAGTACTAGGCAAAAAAGGAGTGTTCAAAAGTTGTCAGTTACTTCGCTTACATTGCTGTTAGTCATAAAAGCAAAATCTAAAGTGATTAACAAAGGGGAATAGAAGCATAACTAAAGCACTACAATAAATATACTAAACCTCCAAAAGGCAAAAAGGATTTACATTTTTAACATACATGATTAGATTTATTATTGTCACATGTATTGGCATGCAATCAAAAGTGTTGTTAATATACTGGTATCAGGCACAAATCCAGTACAGCAAATGCAAACAAATACCATCATGGTCTGTAATTCATAAGTTGTATGATCCGTATTTTAAACTATTTTAAATCCAGCTGATACATCAAGGATCTATTGAATGAATGAGTGCTTTGACACTGAAATATTTTATTATTTGGGTTTTAACCACCCTTTCCAAGAATAACAAAATTGAATAACTGGTAATGAGGCACATGTTATCCGTGAAACTGCTAAAATGGCCTACTCCAGTCCCTAATGTTCCAAAGTGATTACAGACTCAGTTGTTTCTTTAATTCTGAGAAAATGTGAAAACTTCCCCCCGGGGTTATTCTACCTTATTACCAACAGGTACAATTCATTTCAGAAGGTGCTTCTTGCATTGTGCTATTAAGTGGCAACAATGCCCTCCCAGTTCTTAAATATCTTAAGAACTAGCATCCGTTTGTGAAGATTCAATAATTCTGCTAATTTCATTACAGGGTTCATTAAACCAAAAGATCTCTCCTCTGCCACATCAGCTGTGCCACTGTTCTCTGCCCTAAGTGGAAGCAGAGTGAAAACTCAAATTCATTCAGGAAATTAGCACTGTTGTGACCACTAAAGACCTCTACATTTAAAATGGAAAGCTGCTTGTAACAGTCAGAAATGATACCCTTTATTTATTTGCACTGACGTCAATTTCAAAGTTGCTGGTGCAAATGCATTAAACGCCCCATTGATCTCAGTAGAAACAGCTGAAATAAGGAGCTCTGACATTTTATGGGAAGGTAAGTTGGAAAGGGAGGAAATAAACTGGCTAATTTCAATAAATTACAAATATTTTTCTAGTCTAAGGGACTCAAGCAAAGTCCAGAAGACTACTGAATGAGAATAATTTAGATTTGTATCCCAGCTATTGGAGATCATTGGGTATACTATATGACCTGAATCCCATATGCTTCAACATACTTTGAAAAACAGATTGGGAAAGACCATTGATATGTATGACTCACATCCCAAAAGATGCAAAACTTTGGCTGCGGATGTCAGTGAATTTAGCAATCAAAGCATTTTGCGTTGGATATAAGTACAGAGCTCCACTATCCTGGTTGACCAATCTTTTTTCCCCTGTTTAGTACAATGTTAAAGGAAACATTCCTTATCTGAAAACATTAAAACAGATGTTTGTTTGGTTCATTAAGTGACCTGCATTTCATCTTTGAATTCTACCACAACCAGCAGAACGCACAATTATCAGATAAGGGCATTAAAATTTCATTGTTTCTTTGCTCTTACCTGGATTTACACTACTTCTGTGGTAAAGTACACACATGTATAATTGATAAATGTGAGATCTACCACTTCAGTAGCAATAATAGGAAGGCAGATTATTATTTGAATGGGTGTAAATTCAGATTGGAAGTGGATACTCAGCGAGACCTTGGTGTGCTCGTCCATCAGTCACTGAAAGTAAGCACACAGGTACAGCAGGCAATGAAGAAGGCAAATGGTATGTTGGCTTTCATAGCAAGAAGATTAAGGAGAGGAACAAGGTTGTTCTACTGCACTTGTATAGGGCACTGGTGAGGCCAGACCTGAAGAATTGTGTTTATTTTTGGTGTCCTTATCTGAGGAAGGATGTCCTTGCTATAGAGGCTGTACAGTGAAGGTTTACCAGGTGATTCCTGGGATGGCAGGTCTGTCATATGAGGAGAGGTTAAGTTGGTTAGGATTATTTTCACTGGATTCAGAAGAGTGAGAGGGGATCTCATAGAAACTTATAAAATTCTAACAGGGTTAGACAGGCTAGATTGAGAAAGAATGTTCCTGATTGTGGGAGAGCGCAGAATTAGGGCTCATAGTTTGAGGATAAGGGGTAAACCTTTTAGGGCTGAGGTGAGGAGAAATTTTTTCACCCAGAGAGGAGTGAATCTGTGGAGTTCATTACCACAGAAAGTAGTTGAGATCAAAATTTTGTCTGATTTCAAGAAGAATTGGTTATAGCTCTTGGGGCTAAAAGGATCAAAGGATATGAGGGAATGCAGGATCAGGATATTGAATTTGATGATCAGCCATGATTATAATGAATGGTGGAGCAGGTTTGAAGGACCGAATGGCGTACTCCAGCTTCTAGTTTCTATGTTTCTATGATCCACTTAGTATAGATTCCAGTAGTGTGGTATCACAAAAAGGACAAATAAATCATATATTACAGTTTGCAGACAGTGTATTAGTTGGCATCTGGGGAACAGAGTTTAGGTTTCTCTGTGAGGGACTGTGAGGGAGCATGTTACAGCACTATCCTGTTATACTGGTCACTGCACAGAGCAGGAAAATTATGCTCACACAATTGCATCCACCCTAGGTGATACCATATAGGCATTGATTTTAATGGGGGTAGTGGTGATGATAATTCCCTTAAATGCTCCTTCAGCAAACATAACAACAGAGCTGTGCAAAACTCCCTGTAAATGATGTGGTGGCTCACGTAACCTTATAAAACATTTTCACCATATATCCTAGGGATTTTGCAGTGTACAACAGGCCTACTACTGTGGATTTGTCTTTAAAATGATGTATGTCTCCAACAAAATCTGCACCATTGTCTCAATTTTGCATAAGTATTAGGAGCATCTCAGAACCTCGTTTTATCAGCTTGTTAAGAATCTTGCCGAGCATATCATGCCAGAGGTCTGTAAAACTCCAACAGCTGCATTGATCCATCTGCTGATTTCCCCAGAGGCTGTTGTCTTCTTTGAAAAAGCTGCCAAAACAAGGGAAATAACTTCTGGAGCTGCTCAAGCTCACCACCTCCTGAATGACATCTTTCATCCGACACATTGGAGGCTAAATTGGATAGACCCCAACAAACAGAGATACAGATCAGGATTCACAATGTAGGTACAGGCAACATGTCAACTGTTCATTTGAATGATTGCTGCATGCAGCCAGCACTCGCCATGCTGTTCAATGTCTGCATGCATCAGCAGGGGACTCGGGTTTGTACTACATAAGTTATCATCTGGCCTGAATTGTTTAAAAGGCGCATTGTGGCTGAATCAGGCACTGGCAGTTGTGCAGAAAGTGAAACTGCCCTGGGAAATACTGAAGAATGATAGAGTATGGAAAAAAGCAGGCTCGATCAAAAGTTTTTCGATGTGTTAGTTGGAGGAATAAGGCATCACAGCTTCTGCCGTAGAGAACTCACCTGATGATCTCTAAATTATATAGCTTACAGAAGAACACTGATGGGTATGTTCAGAAACTGATGGGTCCATAGGATGTCTGCTAGAAAGCTTTTGGTCAAGAATTTTATTCTATTCATTCAAGGGATATGAACTTCGCTAACTAGTCCAGCATTTATTTCCCATCCCTAATTGCTGTTGAGATGGTAGTGGTAAGCTGCTTTCTTGAACCACTGCAGTCCTCAATGTAATTAGGGAGGTGGGTTGGGGGGCGGGGGGGTGTGGTGTTCCAAGATTTTGATCAGGAACGGCGGTGATATATTTCCAAGTCAGGATGGGTGAGTGATTGGAGATTTCCCAGGTGGTGATTTTCTCATGTATCTGCTGCCCTTGTCCTTCCATGATAGTGGTCATGGGTTTGGAATGTACTGTCCAAGGAGCTTTAGTGAATTCTTGCAGTGCATCTTGTAGATGGTACACATGGCTGCCGCTGTGTGTTGCTGATGGAAGGAGTGAATGTTTGTAGCTAGGGTGCCGATCAAGTTGGTTCATTTGCCCTGGATGGTATTGAGTTTCTTGAGAGCTGTTGGGAGTTGTAGACATCCAGGCAAGTGAAGAGTATTCCATTACATTCCTGACTTGTGCCTTGTAAATGGTTGACAGACTTTGTGGAATCAGAGTGTAAATTACCTACCAGAGGATTCCTCACCTTTGACTTGCTCTTGTAGCCATAGAATTTATATGGTTGGTCCAGTTCAGTTTCTAAACAATGGTAACCCCAGGATATGGATAGTGGGGGATTCAGTGATGGTAATGCCATTGAATGGCAATGGCTAGATTCTCCCTCACTGGAGATGGTCATTGTTTGGCACTTACGTGGTGTGAATGTTACTTGCCACTAGTCAGCCCAAACTTGAATATTGTCCAGATCTTGCTGCACTTTGACATGGATTGCTTCAGTATCTGAGGAGTCATGAATGGTGGCGAATGTTGTGCAAACATCCCACTTCTGACCTGGCGATGAAAGGAAGGTCAGTGATGAAGTAGCTAAAGTTGGTTGGGTCTTGGATATTATCCTGGGGGGCTCCTACAGTGATGTCCTGGAACTGAGATGACTGATCAGATATGATTCCAACCAGCAGAGTTTTCCCACTGATTCCCATTGAGTCCAGTTTTGCTGAGGCTCCTTCGTGCCACATTTGCTCAAATGCAGCCTTGAACGGAAGAATCCAGTGCAACACTTTGCATAAAACTTGGAGCCCATCCTTTTCAGCATGGAAGTGATGGCCAACTTCATTCACACATCAATACAAAAGCAAAATGCTGCAGATGCTGGGAATCCAAAATGAAAACAGAAAATGCTGGAAAAATTCAGCAGGTCAGTTTCTGAACATACCCATCAGCATTCTTCTGTTTCTCACTCCACAGATGATGCCTGACCTGCTGAGTATTTCCAGGCTTTTCTGTTTTATTCTATTCACACATTTGTGCACCTGATCACAATGTAGTGTCTGAGCGCCGATCTCTCACCTTCCATTGCAGTACAGGTAGCAGCTACCCAATGTCTGAGTGTGGCAGTGGAAGTTCAAACTGCAGTGATGCAAAGTCAGCTTGCTGCTATCATGGCTGTGGGTTAGTGTTTAACACTAAAAGCAGTCCGGCAAGCTGTCTTTCCAATCGGGAAGCAGCATCCTGGAGGTGGCTCCATTTTGCATAAACCTGTTGTTCTTTCATCCTCTCACCACTGTCACTCTGTCAGCACCCTTGTCCAGCCCAAACTGCTTTTGCCCAAGACCACAGCCACTGTTCTAAGGCCAGTGCTACTCAAAGTTACATTCCAGTGCCTTCTGCACTCTCCTCCCACTGAAAATCAGCAACATTGGCTGCAATTCTCCCAAAAGCACTGAATTGGCAGGAAAATTGTTCTAGATCCCAACTGTTTTGTCAGTTCAGCTTCTCACCTGAATCTCCACACTCTGTGTACTACAGAGGTCCCAGTCATGAATTGAAAACCCAGCAGGGCGGGGCCAGAGTTTGACAGTTCTGCAACTCTGCGCATGCGCAATGGCCCCGATCTGTCAGTCTCCCCACTTGCTGGCCAGCCTGGGACCCCCGCAGTGCTGCCCCTTCAGCCCCACCCGCGGCCCAAGTGCAGCCCCCACAAAAATTCTTGGACCAGTCTTGACCTCCCGTTGCCCTGAAGTGCCCAGATATTCAGCGCACACGCCTCCCCCCTCCTCCACCCCCACCATCCTCACCGTGGCAGACCCGCCCCCACTGCTGACCCCCCCGTGTCAGACTCTCTCCCGGGGAGCAGGACCCTGCGGCAGACCACACCGTCCCAGTCCGCTCCAATCGCTGGCCTCCCTCTGTCCCAGACTGATGGCCATGCAGAATGGCAGCATGATCCCTCACCCCCACCTATCACTCTAGGCCTTGCCCACAATAGGTCCCCTTGGCACTGCCCAATGCCTGACGGCAGTGCCAAGGTGCCCCCTGGGCATGGGCACTTTGCCACTTTGGCAGTGCAAGAGGCACAGGCTGGCACTGCCAGTGTGCCCATGCCCAGTGGCACCAACCCCCTGCCACCCAATCCCAAGGGGGAGTCCCAATTGTCCCTCCTTCATTCCACAGGATCTGTCGCTAGTTTCCATAGAACCATAGAACACTACAGCACAGAAACAAGCCTTTTGGTCCTTCTTGGCTTCCCCAAACATGGGGAGTTCGTCTGAACCCCACCGGAATGAAGTACTCTTAGCAGGGTGGGAGATTCAATCAGGATTGGTGAGTTCCCAATAATTACTCTCAAACTATGTTTAAATCATATTAAAAACAGAATCAAATTACTTATCTGCCTTCCCGCCGGTTTCCAGCGTGATCTGGCCTGTGACTGTTTGCCAGTTCTGGGAGCTGGGCATGCATTCCCTGTGCGTAAGCAAATCCTGAATCAAGGCTGGCAACGCGAATCTCCCACCCCGACCCGCCAGAAAAGTTATGGGTCGCAATGGGAGAATTGCAGCCCCTCTGTGAGCACAAGAACAGTAAAGGCATATACAGGCCAAACCTTCAGGGACTACATGAGTTTTGATGGCTGGTGTATGTAATGATGATTTAATTTAGGAATTTTTTCTGAATTGTTTATTCTATGTTGGCTTTGAGATTTTGCCTTGTAGCCAAGCAGACATTATGATGCCCAGTAAGAGATGGAAGGTGCAAGCTTATCTGTCACTCATGCCATGTTCCCGCTGCAGCGAGGTTGGAGAATTTAACAGCCAGCCAAACCTCCGTTCACTGCAGCAGGAGTAAAAAGTACCCCCAGCATGAACAATGGTGAGATTCGGGCCAAAATAAATCAGGAATTGGCTTTCAGTAACTGGTATAGCATCAGGAGGAGTTCTTCACTGACAGGCCAGGAAGAAAAGGGCTGTCTGGGTTGTCTCCTCCCTTCCTCATCCCTTGTCCTCCAACTTCGCATGCGCCTGCACCTCAATGGCCCACTTGCTCAATTGTCATGCAATATGCAACAGGCCACCAAGAATCTTGATTCCCTTTCTGCTGAGTTCTGCAAGTCGCCTTCAAAGCAAAAGTTTGGTTTCAGCACTGCTCACTGGTGTTCAGCCTGAGTTCCTCCAGGGTCACTCAATTCCTGACCTCATTACAGTCTTGATCCAAACACAGTGATTCTGGGTAGGAGGCAGAATTAATTTAAACATCACTAATATCTCCTCTTACCTCCCTTCAGTGAACAGAAAGGTGTTTTGGTTTGCTCTCCCTTTTACAAGCAGTGGTGTGTATAAACAACCCCTTGGTTTAGTGCAATCCAACTTATATTAATAACCCTACAGCAAACATGAGATAAGATGTACTCAAAGGGTTACCCTTATTTGCATACACTTAAAATTCACAAGGAGGATCACAATGTTACATCTTGTACATTCATACAGTAAGAGACAAATAGAGAAAAGAAAGATTTACTGCAAGGATCAGAGAAAAAAATGAATATTATTTAATGTGGGTTCCAGAATTCACAATCAATGTCCAATGAGGTATTCATACACCAGAGGTCTGCAGGCTGAAAACCAGTGCTGGTTAATTCACATTCCTGGTGATGTTGGTTTCACATGATAAACTTGGCATACAGAGATGATTCCATCTCATAGGCGATGGTACAGACTGTCCAGTTGAAGTAGTGTAGATGGGGCCAAGTATCCAACCTGGACCAGAGCTCCTTGCCTGTGACGCTGCAGTTTAGATGTTAAAATGGCAGGCTCCTTTATGCAGCAGAGGATGACAAATTACACAATGTTGCAAATAACCTCAGCAGCAGCCTGCAAGGAACCAGATGCACTTAATTTGATCACCTTCCCAGCCATTGGCAATGCCGTCATTATCCTATTCTGAAGTTGTAATTCTGGTTGCAGCAGGCTGCCAGATTCAGTGACACCCCATTGAAGTGCAGGTGTCTGATACATTGTTCCTCTCAGATTAAGAGAGGATAATTGATCCCTGAATGTACTGAGTGAATTTGATTCCTACTAAGAAATCTTCTCCTCTTTCCTGTTCCATCAGTCTGTCCTGCTTTGTGTGGCACCCGTTCGTTCTCCAATTTTGCTGAATTCCAAGAAGGCCTACCACAGCATCCATACCTGGCTCAGAATCACTGGTTTGTGCACAAACCTTACAGTCAACAAAAAATCCTTCAGCACCAGCCCAGCCACATCCACTGCCTGCAGATGTTTTCAACTTTAAGCAACTATAGAAAGCACCAAACATTTATAGAATCATAACAACAAACAAAAGAAGTAAAAAAAAGCAACTAACCTGTAAGTAGTTGATGATCCTTTTCAAATAGCCCTGGTCGGGGTTCTTTCCTGCTGCTGAGTGTGTGTTCGGCTGTGCAAGGTTAATGAGAGGTCAGTAACTGGAGCATCAAGATCCAAAATGGCTTTGCTAGCATTAAGTCAGCATTGCACACTGATTGACCCAATCTTCCTGTTCTGTGTATTTTCAAAGAACATTCACTGTGTATGCACTAATACCTTCATCAATATGTTGTCCACCTCAATTTGCCTCACAACCCTGTGCACACACTCTGGGTATTATTTTGGTGCTGTAATGGATTTATAGCACTAATGAACTCAATTAAGAGTCGTAGAATCCCTAAAGTACAGAAGGAGGCTACTCGGCCCATTGAACCTGCACTGACAACAAACCCACCCAGACCCTATCCCCTGGTGCCACTAATCCCCCTGACACTAAGGAGCAATTTAGCATGGCTGATAACCTAACCCGCATATCTTTGATGTGTGGGAGGAAACCGGAGCATTTGGAGGAAACCCATACAGACACAGGAAGAACTTACAAACTCCACATAGTCATCCAAGGCAGTGTTAACCACTGTGCCACCATGCTGCCCATTTCTCGCCTGTATTTTTCTTGACTTGTCGAGTGCAAACTACAATGGCAAGGAATCAGTCACTGCGTTATTAGTAGCATTACTCTATGCAATACACTAGACAACATCAATGGATTCAGTCCAGAGATTATTGGTGATGTAATTAGGGAGGAGACTAAACAAAGAGCTGAAATAAAGATAAACAAGCCAATGGGAGAGTAACAGCAAGGCTAGAAACAAAGTGCGGGTGGGAGTGGCAGGGGTTAGGAACATGACAATCCATCAGAGACCAGTTACCATCTGTAGTGTCAGGTTGTAAACAACTGAACTGACAAATTAAACAGCAGATGCATGTCATATCACTATTGAAATTAGCCTTGTAAATCAGGTTTAGTCATTTTTTGAAAAGACTTCCAATAAAAAATATATTAATTACATCAGAGAACCAAGAACACAATTAAAAATTCAAGTTGAAAGATACAGCCCAATGTTATCATCAATAAACTCAGTGAGTTAAAGGGTTAATGATTCTCTAGATGTTGATAACATCTTACAGTGATCAATTACATCAGTCCAGTGTTAACTGAATTTATTGTAATCTGTTAATGGTTGTTCAACTAAAAATTGATCAGTTGCTTGTCAGCATTCACCAATTAATGCAGAGATCCCAATTTAAATTGGAATTCAATACCACAATTGGTGAAGCTTGAACGTTGTATCCATTTACTTGCGGGCTCCTTAGCACTGAAGGAAACCCATAAAATTGATAAAATGTTCAGGGACTGAAACAGCTCTTTGATTTCAAATATTATTTCAGCTGTTTCGGGCAACATATGTAATACATGTGAACGGTATGTGGCAGGACAGTAAAGTATGTAAATATTAACAATACCATGCAGCAGCCTTGCCTGGAGCGCTGCAATATGTTCAACAACCTTCTGTCATGGTAGGTAATTCCGCTGTAACCATATAGTAATGCATGCATAAACTATGAATGGCATAAGTGGTCCTCCAGCCCACCTACCCAATCTAACAGTATTTTCTACTTTTTCCGTTGATTGCCCATTACCCACTAGGGTACACTGTGCAACAGCTCACTTTTCCATTAATAACACTTCTATAATATATTCAGCTGCTGTCCCCTTTGACAAACTCTTTCACACACTGCATCAACATGTTGTGTATTTATCTCAGCATACTCCTTGCAGGCAGGCTGCTGATACATGAGTACATACCTATGTCATTCAGCCAATATCAATTAGTAAATCCCTATTTTTACAGGCAAAAGCAGTGCATTGTAAGAGGGAGAGAAGCTGAATGGGAATAAAATTCCCAACCTTTATCTTATTACCTCAAAGAACAAAGAAAATTACAGCACAGAAACAGGCCCTTTGGCCTTCTAAACCTGCAACAAGGATGCTGCCTGACTGAACTGGAACCTCCCACCTTTCCGGGGACCATATCCCTCTATTCCCTTCCTTTGAGGATCCAGCACAGAGGAGAGCAAAGATTAAATCTTGGCCCCAAATCAAAGTTTATCCCAAAATCCTCTATACTCTCACATCTTATAAACTCTTTCAGTTGTTCGCTTGTGCCACAACCTGGATGTTTTTATTTTGGCTCCAATCCAATCCAAGTAATAGGAGGCCAACAAGAATAACATGTTAATAGTGTGTTGCTAGCCCTGCAGAAGTGAAGCACTGGTATGCTTTGCAGTTCTACAGGAGTTGCAAAAGTACATTTTTAGAAAATAAGGTGAAGGCTAGGAAATGTGTTTACTCAATGTATGGATGTCCCATTTATAAGATGGCCTCCTCAACATGAATGGCTCTTGAAGCTGTCAAAGGGCTTTCACCATCAACAGCTTTAGCTATTTGGAAGTAATTTCCTTGATGAACCTCGATATCCTCCTTCAGTTTATCCACACTGATCCCTCATTGTTTTGCGAAGTTTGGAACCTGCTGCAAACGATGTTTGATGATACTTTTCCAGATTGTACAAGTTCCCTTGATTTAATTAGATATCAGAACTGTTGCTTAACCATGTTTACAATGTGTTTGATAATAGTTCTTGTGGATGCACGAGCCTTTAAAAGGGTATAAGCCTTGGTTGTTGTGTTCAGCTACTTGATCTCCAAGAAACAAAATGTACAATCTTTCTTTCTGGATTATATAAAAAGGAAGCAGTACACTGTCTCAAATTAAACACATTGTGACTACAGTGAGGGAAACAGGCATTCATCTGCATGATCGTGTGTTAATGGATTCTAATGAACTGCTAATTGATAGAGCCTTTGTGATCGATGACTATACCACTATAGAGTGTAGAAGCACATAGAGCTAAATCAATGATGCCTATACTTTGGGAGTACTGTCACTGAGAAGATTTCCATTGCCTGCTGTTGTCAGTTGTCCACAGTGAAAGAGATGGAGTTGCTTTCTCTGACAAACAATGCCTACATTAGTTACTAGACTGCACATTAACCAATATTGTTCAGGTTTTCTGTTGTATGTTGTTTACGTAGTAGACTATACAGGGATTAATTGACCCTACAGTCACTGGAACATCTTTCCTGGTCTGGTGTTTCACTCCAGATTAGCCCACACCTGGAATGCTGTGAACAATTTTGGTCCCCTTATCGAAGGAAAGACATACTGTCCAGAGAAGGTTCGCTATGTTGATCCTAGTTATGGAGGGACTTTTTTTAATGAGGAGAGATTAAGTAGGTTTACTCTGTCTGTACTCTTTGGAGTTTTGAAGAATCAGAGGCAACATTGTTGAGACATGTAGGGTGCGATCTTACGAAAAACATTCATAAGTGCTGAACGAGCGAGAAAACGGGAGAGAATGTGTTTTCAGAGCGAGCTGTGAGTTGCAATCTTATGGCACTTTGTGATATGAAATGCCAGGATTCTCGCCAGCTCTGTGTGTGGGGGGACAGGGGGTGGAGGAGGAGGAGGTCACTGGGGGAGCACAGCCTGAGCTTGTCAGGGAAGCAAGCTGCTGAGTCTAAGGGTGATTGCCCTGTGCCGCCCAACCAACCCTATGGACACAATCTGCCCCCTCCCATCACCCCCCCTTGCCGATTACCCACCCAATCACCCCACAAATATCGGATCTTCCCCCCGCCATTGATCACCTTCCTTTTGTAGCGTTCCCATCCCACAGTCAATCGGTCTCGTCTGCAGAATTCCCTTCTTCCCCCAGTCAATCGCACCAGTCAGTACAGTTCCTTCCCTCCCACCCCAATCGCTCCCACCCCTTCCTTACTGGAGAGGTCATCATGGCTGGTCTCCCATTGGCGAAGGCCACCTGTGATTCTTTTTGATGCAAACCTTGACCGGTGGACAGCTAAGTGCAAGTGAGCTCAGGCTATAGTGTCCAGGGCTCGTTAATGACATTTAAATTATGCAATTAATATTTAAATTGGCTTTGCGCCTTTTCTGGGCTCAAAGCCAATTCGCCAGCAAAACACATCAGGGGTGTTCAGGGACAGTGAGAAACCAGGCACATTTCTCATTTTTGCCTCTCACCCGATCGTACCACCTCACCTGACCAAATGTCAGGCAGGGCTTTGTCTTAAGACCACATCTATTGTGTTCTCAGGGGGCTTGACAGGGCAGATGCTGAAAGGTTTTTTCCCCTTGTGAGGGAGTCCACAACAAGCAGCCATATCTTAGAGTAAGGGTCACCCATTTAAGATGGAGATGAGGAAAAGTTTCTTCTCTCAGAAGGTAGTGAATCTGTAGAATTCTTTATCATAGATAGTTGTTGAGGTTGGGTTGTTATCTATGTCCAAGGTTGAGATATATAGATATTTATTCAGTGAGGGAATCAAGGTTTATGGGAATAAGGCAGGAAAGTGGAGTTGAGGATTATATCAGACCAGTCATGATCTCATTGAAAAGTGGAGTAGACTTGATGGGCTGAATGGGCTACTTCTGCTGCCAAATCTAATGGTTTTATAATTTAAAAATGTGATCAAACTCTTTTAATCCCTCTCTGTTAAACCAAAACATTTGAGTGCATTTCTCCTAAGACAAGGTAATATTCTATTCAGTCAGATTATGGTGATCAATGCACCATTTGCAGATCCTTGCTTGATTTCAGTGCTTATTGGATAATCACAGGCAGTTCAGCCTGGATTTTGAATAAGCTAGCCAGAGGATGCAAAACCTCAATTATGGCACGAGGCCTCAGAAGAAGATGGCCTGTAGCTCTAAGCATTCAGGGCGGCATGGAGAAGAGCTGTCTGAATTCAATTATTTCTGACGTAGGTAACTGAGCAGCTGCTCCCTCATCATCCCAGCAAATATCTGGAATAGCATCTCTTCCGCTTCCCATAAGATTATACCCTGATCCTGTTGTTCAATGACTGTTGGATGCAAAATATCCCTGCTTGTCTACAGCCTTGGTCTCGCTACAGATAATGAAGGCACCCAACAAACTCTAGTAAGCAGAAAGTCTATGCACTTCATCTCTTGACTTGCAGCAACTAATCTCCTTACCTCCAGGCAGACACCCCTGTATTAGTCAACATATCCATGTGGAAAATAAAAATAGCTTTGAAATAGATAAATTCATTTTCCAGCGCATATCACTCCCTGGAAAACCTCTTTTCATTCATCCAGTGCGGGTTGCTTTGAGCTTTTCTGGTAGTATTTCCCAGGGAACTTTATCAGGAGCTTTACAATTTTCTACTATCCACTTAGCATGTTGCTCCTTTGGCGAAGTCAAGGAAACTGATCAGAAAGAATCTTTCCTTCTTGAATCACTCGCTGCTATTTTTATATATGCGATCGTTAAATGCATTTCTTATAATTGAATCCAGCGTTTTGCTATTTGATGTAACGTCAGTCCATCTGTAGTTACCTGTGTTTGACTGAAGTAATTAAAAAATGTTTGCTTGGCTGTGCTGCTAAGAAATAACTGTGCAAGCTGATTTTCAGCAGTTTCAGTTGGGGAAATCATGTTGTGGCTTCACTGTGAGCATTCTTTTAAATGCCAAACTGAAGTTAGAGACAGAGCAGGAGAAAGATAGAATGACGGACAAACAGGATAAGATTTCATCGAAGGAGAAGATGATCAACTAGAGTCCAACAAAACTTACAAAACATCCTTGCCCTTTGAGGATGTTTCATTAGAAGTCTATTTATGGAGCGAATAGTACAGTAAGGAAGCATAGAAGGAACTGTATGCACTATTGCTGGGTGTCCAGCAAGCAGCCTATGCAATACAAAATCAGAGAACAGATTTACTTCAAAACTCGGACTTGATATCATAAACTATTCTTAATGCACTAGTTTTGTAAACAGCCTAGTTGATGGCAAAAGTGAGAGTATTCCAGAATCCAGAAGGGAAACTTGGAACACCAGTTCTGTAATGGTTTTAATCAGGCTATTGAAGTTGGCCTATTGAACATAAGAACATAAGAACATAAGAAATAGGAGCAGGAGTAGGCCAACTAGCCCTTCGAGCCTGTCCCGCCATTCAATAAGATCATGGCTGATCTGTCGTGGCTCAGTTCCACATTCCCGCCCTCTCCCCATAACCCTTAATCCCCTCTCTCATCAAAAACCCATCAACCCGCGTCTTAAAAATATTTAGCGAGGCAGCCTCCACCACTTCAACGGGCAGAGAATTCCAGAGATTCACCACCCTTTGAGTGAAGAAGTTCCTCCTCAACTCCGTTCTAAACCGCCCCCCCCCTTTATCTTGAGGCTATGCCCCCTAGGCCTACTATCCTTTCTGAGCGGGAAGAGTCTCTCCACCTCTATCCTATCCATCCCATTCATCATCTTATACGTCTCAATGAGATCTCCCCTCATTCTTCTAAACTCTAACGAGTACAAGCCTAATCTATTCAGCCTCTCCTCATAGCTCAGCCCCCTCAACTCCGGCATCAGCCTAGTAAACCTCCTCTGCACTCCCTCCAAGGCTAAAATATCCTTGCGTAAGTACGGCGCCCAAAACTGCACACAGTACTCCAGCTGCGGCCTCACCAATGCCCTATACAGCCGCAGCAAGACCTCCCTACTTTTGGAATATGAACTCCCTGATTAAGGGCCAATTGATGGGAGACTTTATATATAACCTCGAGCGTCAGCTCCTCTGTGACTCCCGAAAGTAGACTGCCGACTGACGGCACTCTGTTCAGAGCTGTTGGAATTGTAAATATAGGGATTCTGGTGAAGAGACTTCTGCCTCCGTGAACTTATTATAAATTCCTAACTGAATGTTTGTAATTTGGTATAACGTGAGCAAAGATGTGAAGACCAGTGAGGAATGTTCTATTCTTTTTGCAATCATTCAACAAAACTAAATATTTATTATACAGTAAAACACCCTACAAGGAAGGCAGCTAAAAGCATATACTTAACTACATTAATAGCAATGCACAATACATTTATTTTACCCAGTTCCAAATTCCTCTATTTTCCCAACCTTGAAGCTAAACCTCCCAAAACATATCTCATAGGTTTTTAAGCTATAAGGAAAATCCAGCAATGGTTGCCACACTCAGCACCTATATCTCTTATGGGGTTTGCTATTAGCTTGGAATGGAGACAAAGTGTGTGCAAAAGTCTCCAGACACTTGCTGGTTTAGGACTGTACACAGCTTCTTGCTGTTTCTGGCTGTTAGCTTAGACCAGCTCTCTGCAGAAGATTAATTCTGCCACTGATATACTGCTTTCACTTTTGATCTTTTCTTGTCTGAGCTTCCTGTCTTAAAGGTCCTTTTTAATGACATTTGGTATATGAGGTCAACTTTTAAGAATGTAAGTGTGAAATTCACTCTGATTTTCTCTTTTGAGTTTTTATCATCTTTGCTTTAACTCCTGAAAGTTTATGCCCTATTGCTATCCACTTCTCTTAAGTAAACATCTATTTACTGTATTACTAGGCCAATCCATTTATCAAAGACTTCAGTTCTTTTACCTCAGCAAATCTGTCTTCCTACCAAATTCCTATTTTAAAATAGTTTATCCTCTTTTAATCCTATACTCAGCAAAACACATTCACAATTAGATTCTTTGGTTTTAATTTTACCAGAACTTCTTAACATCATGTAAATTTTCATTGCTCGTTGGGACATTGGTGTCACTGGCAAAACTAGCAGCTATTGCCTATCCCTACTTTACCTTTTAAAGATGCAGCTGTGTCTTATTCTCGAACAGCTGCAGTCCATTAATCAGGATGATCCCACCATGACGATATTGTGCCTTTAAGAAATGTATTTATATCATAGTTCTTGTGAATGGTATTTTTAAGAACTAGCTCTGTTTAAACAGTGCTGATCTGTCTGCTCCAGACAGCCTGCATGCTAAGAATGTAGAAAAATAATTGATCCTCGAAATTGAGGTTCTTGTTTTGATCTGAGCTAACGCAGTTTTATTTTGTTTTTGGATTTTCCCCCAGAGTTTTAAAGTAGGATTTAATTAGGCTGATTGACAAGAGAGTCATGTGCTAATGGGAAGAGCTAGGCTTACAGAGATAAGCAGACAAATTCTGCTTGGGTCTGCAAGAAGCAAGAAGTGCCTCTCTCTCTGGAGTCCGCTGTTTGGAACCTGCAAGAAAATAGGTCTCTCTCTCTCCAGGGTTGTTCTGGAGGCTGGAGGACTGACAGCTTACATAGGCCTGTCTGTTTCACTGACTGATTCTGAAGAGAAGTTTGAGTATGTGGAATATTGCTTAAATTGGAACAAATAGGAACAGATTAGCAGTTAAGAATTGACTCTTGTCATGTTTAAGTATTTCAATTAGTAAAAGTTATGCTATAATTAAATTACATTGTTAAAGAAAGTTTGTTTTGGTAAAAGTTCCCTAGAAGGTCAATAGATTCACACCTGAAGTAAAATATCTTATCCTCACACTAATGCCAAAATAGAAAAATAATTGGGGTTTAATCTAACTTCATAATATAACTTGATGTTTCTGATCTGGTTCCTAACATCACAATTTTGTGAGATTGGGAATTCCAAGATTTGGAGGAATGGAGGAACACTGCTATACGTCCAATTCTCAAGATGATGTCTGAATTGGAGAGAGGAAATTGAAGGCTATAGGATCTTATTCAATTGCTTCCATTTTCTTTTTTGGAATAGGTGGAGAGCGGTTTCAGAAGATGCTGCCAGAGTAGCCTTGGCATCTTGTAGATATGGCAAAGTATAAAGGAGGCTGCTTTTTCCTGGAAGGTATGGAGCTTCTTTAGTTTTACCACAACAATAGCCATGCAGGCAAGTGGAGACAATTCCAATCCATTCCTGACCTTTGCTTTATGAATGGTGGAGACATTTTGGACAAAATGCCATTCATATTCACAATTTTGAAAAACCTGAGGGTCAATAAGAACCCTGGGCCAGATGGGATGCATCCTAGGATATTTTGAGAGGCAAGGGATGAGATTGCGGAGACTTTAGCTTTGATCTTTGGGTCCTCAGTGTCCACAAGGATTGTGCCAGAGAACTGGAGAGTGGCGACTGTTGTTCCTCTCTTCAAGAAAGGAAATAAGAACGACCCTGGTAATTATAGGCCAGTTAGTCTTATTTCAGTGGTCGGTAAGTTAATGGAAAGGGTCCTGAGAGATAGGGTTTTTGACCATTTGGAAAGATGCAGCCTAATCCCGGATAGTCAGCATGGTTCTATGAGGGGTAAGTCCTGCCTCACAAATTTCATTGAATTCTTTGAGGAAGTAACTAAGTGTGTAGACGAAGGTAGAGTAGTTAATGTTGTATACGTGGATTTTAGTAAGTCATTTGATAAGGTTCCCATGGTAGGCTCATGAAGAAGATAAGGAGGTGTGGGATAGAAGAAAATTTGGCTGATTGGATAAGTAACTGGTTATATCATAGAAGCCAGAGGGTGGTGCTGGAGGGAAAATTTTCAGACTGAAGGCCGGTTACCAGTGGTGTACCACAGAGTCAGTGCTGGGTTCTCTGCTATTTCTGATTTTTATCAATGACTTGGAGGAAGGGGCTGAAGGGTGGGTCAGTAAATTTGCTGATGACACCAAGATTGGTGGAGTAGTGGATAAGGTGGAGGGCTCTTGCAGGCTGCAAAGAGACATTGATAAGATGCAGAGCTGGACCAAAAAGTGGCAGATGGAGTTTAACCCTGATAAGTGTGAGGTGATTCATTTTGGTAGTACAAACTTGACTGCGGATTTCAGGGTTAATGGCAGGGTTCTGAGGAATGTGGAGGAACAGAGAGATCTTGGGGTTCATATCCACAGATCTCTGAAGGTTGCCACTCAAGTGGATAGAGCGTGAAGACGGCTTATAGTGTGTTAGCGTTTATTAACAGGGGATTTGAGTTTAAGAGCTGTGGGGTTAGACAAGACCTTGGTGAGGCCACATTTGGAATATTGTGTTCAGTCCTGGTCACCTCATTATAAGAAGGATGTGGAAGCATTAGAGAGAGTGCAAAGGAGATTTACCAGGATGCTGCCTGGTTTGGAAGGTAGGTCTAATGAGGAAAGGTTAAGGGAGCGGGGAAGGATGAGAGGTGATTTAATAGAGGTTTATAAGATGATGCAGGAGATAAATAGAGTGGATGTGCAGAGACTATTTCCTCAGGTGGATGTAGCTGTTACTAGGGGGATGTAGCTGTAACTATACGGTTCATGGTGGGAGATATAGGAGGGATGTCTGAGGTAGATTCTTCACTCAGAGAGTGGTTGGGGTGTGGAATACACTGCCTGTTGTGACAGTGAAGTCGGACGCTTTAGGAACTTTCAAGCGGTTATTGGATAAGCACATGGAGCACACCAGAATGATAGGGAGTGTGATTGCTTAATCTTGAGTTTGGACATAGCTCGGCACAGCATTGAGGGCTGAAGGGTCTGTACTGTGCTGTAGTGTTTTATGTTCAATGTTATATTCTATCTCAGAATACCCAGTCTTTGATCTACTTTAGTAGTTTTAATGTTTATGTTGCACTAATGTCCCTGGTAATCTCAAGAAGTTGATGGTGGGGGAACGTTGATGTCAATGTCATTGAATGTCAAGTGGAAGTGGTAACATTTGATTTTTTGGAGCTGGCACTTTTATGGCATGAGTGTTACCTGCTACTTTTCAGAATCTGCTCCATCAAGGCACAGACTGCTGCATTATCCGAGGATTACCAATGAAGATCAATACCATGCATTCATCAGTGAATATCCCCACTTCTGACCATGTAGATGAAATACATGGGTCCAACACACTATCCTGAGGGACTCTTGCAGGAATGATCTGGGGCTGAGATGATTGAGCTCCAACAATCACATCTATCATCCTGCTCTTATCAGGTTTGACCCCAGCCACTGGAGAGATTTCCCCAATCCCCATTAACTTCATTTTTATGAGTATTGCATGGCGTTATGCTCAATTGAATGCTGCCTTGATGTCAATAACAGTCACCCTCATTCCCTTCTACAATTCAGCTCTTGTTTCAATGTTTTGACCAAGTCTGTGTTGAATTCTGGAGCCAAGTGGCCCCGAATGAACTCAAGCTGAACATCAGTGAGCAGGTTATTGTTGAGTAAGTGTCAGCCAATAACACTGTTGATAACTCTTTCCATCACTTTGCTGATGAATAGAATAGACAATTAGGACAGTAATTAGTTTATTTTCACGCCAGACATACGTGATGCAGCTCTTGGCTTTCCCTTCTACACTCCCCACCTGGTGACCGAAGAGTAAAGACATTGATTAATTGGATTAGTATACAATACTGCTGCTGTTGATAGCTCATGAAGCCTGATGATTGCCCAGTTTTGAGCTGCTACAGAAGATCTTAAGCTATCCCACTTATCACCTGTTACAGTATCACATGGGATGACGAAGGATCTCTTCAACAGGATTTGGTCTTCAGAAAGCCCATGGTTTTTGGAATCAGATATCTTTGCACATTTGGAAAACAGGATAATGATGTTGAATTTAGATCGTCGTTAGTCACTGCTCTATTATATTCTGCATTGACCAGTTGATGGCCCCTCCACTCCCCCTGCCTCAGGTCCACCTGCTGCATCATTAAATCAAGACATGGTGCATTTGCAGCTGCAACTCCATGGATGTCTAAAGCCAATTCTGCGAGCAAACATCCCTGGAAGCTTAAATCAAAAGTGGAAATTCTGGAGAATCTCAGCAGGCCTACCAGTACCGTAAGAAGAGAAAAGAGCCGACATTTTGAGTCCAGATAACCCTTTGTCAATTTGCTTTCATCCCTGGAAGCTTTGCCTGTAATCATCTGGAAATTGCACAACAAAGTCATTTTGTGTTTTAAGCATTGATGAATCAGAATGGTTTGTTCCTTTGTGAAGCTTCTAAATAAAACCCCCACCACTATAATATTCTTTAAAAACCAATCGATTTTATGCAGCATATATATTTATGTGAAATGTTTGGTGTTTTGTACATTTGGAAATGAATAATTAAATGGTACAAAGATTTGCAAATTACTTATTTTTTATCTCTGCTTTACAGAAACCCTGATCCCAGCATAATATTTCTTGGCAAATGACATATGTATTTATCAGGATTTACTGGAATTCACTTCAATGCATTATCATTTTTAATTTCAATATAGTAAATTATCAGGTCACTGGGCAGTGAAATTATTGGCACCCATAGAATAAATTAGTCTTATTTACTCAGAGACTATGTGAGTAGAGGTATAATCGGGTCTGATTTCAGCCAAAGCAAAGAAAATTCATTCAAAAGTACACAAGCAACTGACTGATCTCAGCACAAGCATGTGTTCCTGTCATTTGTCTTATTTTGCTTAAAACGAAGCACATTTATCTGATGCTGAGTTTCAATTTAGTCCTTTCCCTGAACCAGAAGTCTCATTTCTTTGCGTTTTTCCATTTGATATTCCTTCAGTGGAATGATGTATGTGCCAATTTTGAAAAGTTCATAAATTGCTTGTAACATTTTTTTGTTCATCACTCAGTGCCATGTGATATTATTGGGACTTTTTAAAACTGATACTTCCAACAGGTTGCAGTGACTTTTCAGTAGTCAGATGGCTGTGACTAATCCAGCTAAATCTTTGGTTGTTAATTGCATAGATGCCACAGGAGTAAAGTATCCATGTCACAAACAGATGTATTGGGACAAAAATTATGATGCACAAATTGGAATGTGCTCGTAGCAATGAAATAATTAATTCAAATACTTAATTGGTGAAATCTCAATTTGTCGTCTTGAATATTAAAGTTTAAAATGTGCGTGTTCATAACTTTTAGACTTAGTTTAACTTAGTTTCATGAAGCCGAATAACTGGATTCCAACTATTTAAGGTTAACAAATATTTAACCAATGGACAAAGATTCAGAAACTAAATTAGTAAATAATATCAAAGTTTATTAACAAAAAGAGAATAAGAATAAAAACGTACTTATCAAGACTTCACAATTCAAGGTCTTTACATTGATAGGAATTTTCCCTCTCCCCCCCTCGAACAGTGTTTCATTAATACACAGCATGCTGCCAGGAAAACTGAGCAGAATCTCCATTGTTATTCTAAGATCGATGGTAGGCAGTTCCAGCAGTACCATTTGCATTGGCTTGTATGGTATGAATTCCCTCTCAATTCTGCACTTGGAAACTAATTAATTTGAGCACTTCTCAAAATTATCTGGTGGGATTGGGAGTTGATTCATCCATCCGTTCACCATTAGTTGGTGTGTTTGAAGGCCCAGGCCCCATATTTAAATGCCAGTGCAATACACGCTCTAGCCAACTTGTTTTTACAAGATCATGCAAGTTGTCAGCGAACCAAAGGCAAAAACCTCAAGGAGTCCAAAGATGTGTGGGTTAAGTTGATTGGCCATGCTAAATTGTCCATTAGCATCAGGGAAATTAGCAGGATAAAATACGTGGGGTTACAGGAATAGGGCATGGATGGGATTGTGGTTGGTACAGACTTAATGGGCTGAATGGCCTCCTTCTGTACTGTAGGAATTCTATGATTCAATGGTTTTAAGTCTGCACCTCGTTTCAACCATATTGCCTTCAAGGCCTTGATTCGAGGGGTCCAGGTACAGATGCATGTCCTCTACCACAGAGATGACTGGAGAAAGCACAGCAACCTCACTTCTCCAGCCATTGACGATCTCACACATCCAGTAGTGGGAGACACATTTTAACACTCACTCTCTAACTGACACTTTCACATGACCACCATCCTATCTGTCACACTCCCAGTAGTTGAAGGCAGGGACAGCCCCAGTATCCAACACTCAGAAACCATCTGTCCACTCAGTCCCAGTCAGAGAATGAGCCTCTGGAAGTGGCTGATTGCTCACTGGTGGAGATGCAAAAGGAGGCAGTGGAACATCAGTCGGAGGTTCAATAGTCACTCAGGAGACTAAAGTGAATGATGGAAGAATCCATCTACATTCAGTCTATGTCATGGCTCTGGTGTACAAGTGCTATGAGACCACCATGGGATATTGGTACCAACCATGGAGAACTTGATCTAGCAGATCCTGTCAGATTTGCGCTTGGCTATGTACTCTATGACCCCACATCTGGTGGGCACCATCAGGATGTAGGCAACATAGGGACAAGGCACCTTGACCTTTCTCCAGGTGCTCCACCTTCTGCAATGGTTAGGCCAGTGCCCTCTGGCACTCACAGGGAGGATGAGCCACTGCCAGACACCCCGGAACCCATCACTCAGGACATTTCAAGAGTGTGTAGCCATTCAATGTCCTCCCTGCCTGTGCCTGCACTACCAGCAGCAGCAGAAGCCACTGAGGGTGCTTCTTCCCCTGAGGTACCAGAGAACATCTGCCAAGTTCATCACAGACATCAGGATGTAGCATCCAGCAGGCTGACGCTGTCCTTGCTGTGGATACTGGGGCTGCACTCAGCATAGTGGTGGGGTTAGGAAAGTTAAAACATTGTGATGTTGCCTCTGGTTCACAGGTGTTCTATTACTGTAAATAAAAATGCATTTATTGAAATTCAGTGGATAAGTATGTGAATGTTCTGCTCAACTGAAAGCACATTCAGCCATCCTCAGACTCAGTCAGCGTGTCTCAGAATGGCTCATTTTATGAGTAACATTCATATAATATCAACCTCAATGCAGTTCGTCTCCGTACCCTGGTGTGTTGTCAGGAAGCTGTGTTTAAATCTTTATTGGGAGTGTATGATTGCTGAGTTTTGAATCCTTATTCCTCAAGAGAGAGCAATATTTCAGGGCAGTCAGCCTCTATGATACTCTAGTGGTGCCTGAGTCTCCTCAGTGTTAGAGTCCAAACCCAAAACATGCACTTTAGGGTGAGATCCCTAGGCTGGTCCACATCTCAGTTGCAGCAGTGGTGTCATCATTAAATGGCGTTGCAAGTGTCAAGCTTTGCCTCATATTGCTGTGGTTCCTCACTGGGCTTGTTGGACAAGTTGACAGAGTGAGCGCTTTTGCAGGTTATCGATGACCACAGCTAAGATCAAATTCCAGCCAGTCATGAGCTCAGAACACGCAAGTGTGAATGCATGCCATGTCCTCTCAGTCATGTTTCAACTGTCCCCTGTGATGACCCAGGAAATGGCTTGGGGAGCTAAGGGAGGTGTTTCCAGATGTCCTTATTTAACTTTATTCTTCTTGGAAGCTCTCAGGTGTTATGGGCACTTCTCCCACGTCATCCTTAGAAGGCTAAGAGTTACTCAAAATCATGAGGGACTGGTCAGAGTAGATAGAGAAACTTTTACTGCTCATAAAAGTATCAAGAATGAGAGGGCATACATTTAAAATGATTTGTAAAAGAAGCAATCATAATGTGAGAAAAATCTTTTTCACACAAGAGGCTTAGACCTGGACTGGACTGCTAGAAGTGTGGTACAAGTAGGTTCAATCAAGGTATTCAAGATGATTATTTAAATAGAAACAATGTGCAGGGGTAGAGGGACAAGGCAGGGGAATGTTTTCAAGTCACAATACTCGTTTGGAAAGCTGGGGCAGACAAGGTGGGCCTATTTGCGCTGTAACAATTTTGTGATTCTATGAACCAACTTGTTTATACATATTGAAACAAATAATAATTCTAATTCTCATAAGTAAAGTTATGGACTTGAGACTTCTCTGATGATAGTTATTTGTTAGGTTCAAAGTTACAAGATGAATAAAGAATTGAGTGAGTGAGTTTCCAGTTAACATTTGTAGGAACACCAATGGCTTGACTCTGCAGCCCCCTGGTTAAAATTGGTGGAGGAGGGAGGGGATGGGGGTGTGAGAGCCTGTAAAATCAAGCAGGTAGCCTTCCCACTGCCTTCCCACCCCCACTCCTAACTTGTCTCCCATATTGCGATGGGTGGAGAAAGGGTCAAGGAGTTACCCACCCTCAGGGCTGGGTTTGAGAGGCTGGGGGAAAGTTAAGGGGGGTGTATGATCTTTGAGTGTGGGGAATATGCCTCTGTTAGCTACAAAGGCTACCCCCACAAAGGATGTATCCCATCTTGTGGCCAACAGCAACCTGTGCCTGGGAAATACCAGCCTACCCACCTTTCATCTGTCTTCTTTGACGCATATCAAATAGTGGAAAAGGTGAAATGAGGTCATTAACTGGCCACATAAGAGGGCAGAAAGGGGGCATCTCCGATGCAGGGGATGAGACCTGAGCCCATCAGAACCACTCCACCCATCAAGATCATACCACTTCAACCCCCCGCCTTCCCCCAGGCTTTAATCTCCCTTCCCCCAACCTCAGCAGGGATGGCCAGCTACGCCTGTCCAAAATTCCAAAATCCCAAACTTAAAGTCCGGTATCTCCGCTTCTTCTTGGGGTTGGCCTCTTGATCCAGCAGTGGTCACCACTTAATCTCACATTGCAGGGACCACTGTGTGCCAATCCGATTGGTCAGCAGTTTTCAAGGCAGGAATTCCTTTCACATGGGACCGTAAGTCCCACTTTAAAACAATGACTGCTGCCCCCTGCATACTCTCACTATGGGGCAGCTGGGTTTTGGCTGGGCTGTTTTGGAGGAGGGGAATAGGGGTTGGTGGTGGTGGGGAGGGGGTGGTGTGAAATGTGTCACCCCATGAAATCAGGGCAAGTTTATACCTGCAAATAGAGAAATAGTGAATCATGTCCTCATGTCCAAAATGAATTGAGACCTTAAACTTGGGGATTATAGATCATTTGACACAACCAGCAGCCCACGGGTTGGATTGTGCCCTCAGAGTCAATTTTCAAATTGCCAATCAGGCAGCTAATTAGGGTGAAAGATTTTGCAAGGAACCGAAGAAACAAAAAATCATAGAAACCCTATAGTGCAGAAAGAGGCCATTTAGCCCATCGAGTCTGCACTGACTCTCCAAAAGAGCATCCCATCCGGCCCCTCCCCTCCTCCCTATCCCCAAAATCTCAGGTGTTTACCATAGCTAATCCCCTAACCTACACATCTTTGGACACTAAGGGCCAAACTAGCATGGCCAATTCACCTAACACGCATATCTTTGGACTATTGGAGGAAACCAGAGCATCCAGAGGGAACCCACACAGACACGAGGGACAATATGCAAACTCCACATAGACAGTCTCCCAAGGCCAGAATTGAACGCAGGTCTCTGGCACTGTGAGGCAGCAGTGCTGATCACTGTGCCAGCGTACCGCCCAAAGAGCTACTCCTCCAATCACTAGTGAGCATTTCAGCAACAAGTAAGTGACATAAAAATGGAAATGTGGCCCTCTAAATGACAAGCTTTGGCAAGTCTGATCTAGTGTCCTGTGTAGATAAAGTGTGAGAGAATTTCACTGTTCAGTATCAATGCTGATCTAAATAGCTGAAAGGTCAGAAGTTGTAATTAACAGGGATTAAGAAGTCCATCCTATATCATGCTCATATCCATAATATTAATGTGTCACTGGTTGAAGAGCTGAATCATTTATGCTTTCAATTGCCTTTACTAATGAAAATGAGTTCATAGCCGTGTGCTTCCCTTCATAACTTACAGCTCATGAGATATAGACATTTTCCCTTTGTGATTCTAATTCTGTCTATTGCACCAACGACTGTTGAAAGGTATAGCAGTTAAATTACATACCACTCTTAAAGCTGCCATGCAAAAAAACCCGGTGTGACTTGCTGACATAAAAGTCTTATGTTCAGGACTTCAGAAGTTAGGGAAGAAGTTAAAAAGTTAGACCCAGAGATTCACTATTTCCTGTCAATTCTGGATAATTCCTCGTGCCACACGCCAATGAGAGTAGAGGAGGGTGATCAACAGATGGCTTGAGGCATGGTGCAGGCAGAAGGCTTTCAGATCCTTGGACATTGGGATCAGTTCTGGGGCCGGAGGCACCTATTCAAAAAGGATGTGTTGCAGTTCTATAGAACTAGAACCAATATCATTAGTGTAATTCTGGCCAATTTAAACCAAATTGGCATTTGGTTGGCACCAGCATAAACAAATGATGAATAAAGAGCAGAAAGTGAAAGTGTTTGATAGGACTAAAGTAGAAAGTAGTACCATGATCCCCATGGCCAGTTCTAGGAACACTTTTTTTTTGATCATACAAATAACTTTGATATTGGAATATCATTTGGCCCATGGAGGTCTGGCAAATACTAAACATTATGTCAATCAACTACAACGAGACATAGGCTAGCAGACTGGGAAGAAAAGATGGAATTTAACGTCTGCATGCGTTTCCTCCCACTGTCCAAAGATGTGCAGTTTAGATGGATTGGCCATGTTGAATTGTCTCTTAGGGCCCGATTTTACCATTAAGTTGCGCCCATGTTCAGATGCGAAAGATTGGTAAAGTTGGGCGTGAGGTGAGTAGCACGATCCGTGCCCACCTTCTCGCCAGTTCCCCCTTTATCAATACCTGAAAATGGCTGCAGTTGAGACTGCGTCCAAAGCGGGCTCAAAGCCATTTAAATGCATTTACACACATTTAAATTGACTTAATGGGCTGCACCCCAACCTTACCAGCACCCTCCCCTTTACCACCACGTTCGCCCATCCAGATTTGGCACGAAACAGACATGCTCTACAAAAGTCTAATTCAGGCACTCCAGTTAGTGAGGAGATAAGTGCCGAGCATCCAACAGTTCTCTGCTTGAGATCAATCAGGGTGATAGCGGGGAGGGGTTTGGGGGGGTGGGGGGGGGGGGGGGTTGCTGCTGCCACTCTGCCTCAGATCAGTGAGGGGAAAGAACGAGAGGACAGTGATCAGTCTGAGAGGTGGGTGAATGGGGGGATAAGGGGGTCAGTAATGTTATGGTTGTGAGGCAATGTCTGTGGAGGTCGGAGGGAGGCATTTTCCGGCCCAATAGTGATGTGGCAGGGAGCCACATTTTATCATTTATTTTTCTGCGCATGTGCAGTTCAGAGGCACTGATTGGAGCTGCAGGGTTTTGGGCGCAATAAGCCCCACCCACAAGCTTCTGCAGCACAATTCAGAATCACTGATACTTTTGCAGGCAGAGTGTGTATGGTGGCACCTGAGAATGCATCTAAAAGTCAGAACTGAAACATTCCCAGTTTCAAGTCCGCCCAGCTCTTAGAATCAAAATGGTAAATTAGCGCCCTTCATGTCCAAAAGTGTGCAGCTTAGGTGGAGTGATAGTTTACGTGGTTTAGCCATGGTGTGTGCGCAAGGTAGGACAGGATGGGACAGGAGCAGAGCAAATCTGGGTAAAATAATCTTTCAGAGAGTTGATGCAGACTCAGTGGGCCAAATGACCTCCTTCTGCACTGTTGGGATTTTTTGGATTCTCTGTATCTTCAACATTTGCAGTATTTTGCTTTTGGATTTGAGAGAGAGGGGGTGCCCTGGAATACTGGGTGTCTACACCTTTAGGGTGAAGCACAGCCTGTTGCTTTTGCAAGCACAGGCTTGATGGAACAAAGGAAACAAGGATAGAAGAGGTATTCATGGCTCCCTGTCTTAAGTTCCTCTGATCCATTATTTGGCTTGTCAGTAATCAAGCAATACCAATTCAGCCATGACTCATAAACCATACACAAGATGAACAGTTCTATAGTTAGGCACCAGGAACAGGTGCAACTAGCATCTGAAAGGTGAAATAGTTTCAGGTGCCAGGACCAATTGGAGGGGTTGCATTATATCTTGCCAAGGGCTCAAAGATCATAATGATGTGTTGCACATTGTGCAACTTTGCCACTCAGGGTGTTACCATGGAGCAGATGGAACTGGAGACCCAGCTGCCTACCATTGGCACAGAAGGATACTCAAACAAGGTTAGAAGAAACATCTGATGAACCCTAGTTTCAGGCAGATTGAATCAAATGGCAACACAGCACAGGAAACAGGCCCTTCGGCCCTACAAACCAGCATCTTGACTTAAATGCCTGATTCACCAAAAACCTTGCCCACTTCTGCACAATGCAGAAATTCAGCACTTTCTCTCCAGCACTGGCATCAGACCGACCATGGCTACCAAACTATTAATTAGCTGCTTCCTTATTTGCATTCTTGATCAAATCATAAGTGAACTGTCTGAACAAAACTGAAATAAGTTGCTGATGGCAGTTAAATGATGCAGGATGCTGTGAGTTCCCAGGTTTCTCGTAGCTATTTGCTTCTCTCAGGCACACACACAGCAGTAAGATCTCAAAGCAAGACATCCTTCAAAGGGAGGCACTTGATACATTGTAATTAGCCAAATTTCCCAGAAATCATTTGTCAACTACATATAGCTTAATACTTTTATTTGAATTTTAATTTTTATCTGGTAAAAAATCATTCCACAAAACATTACAGAAAAATGTAAATCTATAAGCACAGAATAAAGTTCATCTGAGCAGAAGAGCTCAGAATATCCAGTTAAATGCACCAACTCAATCTATTAAATATAAGAGACATCAAATCTGAATAATTTAGCATGGTTTTAATGTTCATTAGCATAAAATAATTATTCATTTAATAGCTATCCATTGAAGTGGAACTACTTGACTGTGTTGGGGGCTTAAATTCAGCTAAGATAAATTATATGAACTATTTAGACTGCTTCTGGGTTGGGACTTTTTCATAACTGAATCGGCATGGTTCCAGCAATTATTGAACTCCTATTATGTAGTTTCAGTTCACCATGTGGACTGAAATGCTGCCTTCACCTCAGTAGTGGATTTGCTTGCTGCTGCCTGGGGTAAGATCTGTTGAGCATTATTTGGGGGAAAAAATGCCACAAGAAACAGGGGCCAGAATTCTCCCAAAAAATGTTAAGTATCAAATTCACGTGAATAATTCACATTGTTTTTTTCAGTGGGAGTTCAGAGTAGAACACCGCAGAGTTAAAAACAAGGGGGCAAAGACTATCCTCGCTAGAGAGGCTGAAATCAGGGTGTTGAATGGGGAACAGTGCATGTGCCTATCCTATCAGTGCCAAGATCAGTACATGTGCAGTGGCCCCACACTGATGGTCTCCCGATTGCTGGGCAGCTCAATCATTGGCCAGCCCCATGACTCCCGCACCACCAGCCCTCACAGCCCGATCGCTGGCCCTCCAGCCATTCCCTGGCCAGCCCCAATCTCCAGCAATCCCCCCGATTCCCCACCCCCACTGTCCTGACTCCCTACAGTCCCATCTCCCCCTGCACAGTGCCTGAACCCCCACTAGCCTGATCGCCCTCCCCACAGCTGAACCCACCCCAATCGCTGTCCTCCCCCCTTCCCCCACCGATCCCTGTGCAGTGACAGCACACCACCACCCCCCCCCAACCGATCGCCGTTTAGGCCCTGCCCCATCAGGCCTCATCCCCTTGGCCCTTCTCCCATATACCCCGCCTCCTTGGCATTGCCCCATGCCCAGTGGGCAGTGCCAAGATGCCTCTGGGCATTGGCACTTTACCCCTTGAGTGATGCCAGAGGGCACAGGCTGGCACAGCCAGGGTGCCTTTGCCCAAGATGCAACCCTCCCCCCACCGCCTGACCCTCTGGGGGCCCCAATTTCCCCCCTTCACTCCAGCGAGGTTGGGCCGCTAGCTCCCAGTTAGTGGGGAGCTACTCTAAACCACTGTGGAGTGAACCACTCCGGTGGGGCAGTGGGAGAGATGCTCACGGGCCCGGAGACTTCAGCCCCAGACCTGCTGATCACATTTAAATTTGATGCAAATGACAAGTTAAATGGTCCTTGTACCTTCCCGCTGATGTATGGCACGGATCTGACTCCACTGGAAACTGGCGCTGGGAGACACAATCGGGGCATGAATGCGTGCGTAGATCCTGCGAATCGGCTGACGTGAGAATCACTTGGCCCACTGTATTAAAAAATGAGTGCAGCAGGATAGGAGATTCGTGACCAGTGTTTTGTCACGTGTCTTAGTTGTCTATCTGAGGAGGCTGAACCTTTTCCACCAATAAACCTTCCTTCCATAGACATTGATGCCTAATGAGCTCATAGAAAACTGTGACAAAAATGCACTGACATTTTACAGGCACAACAAATATTCTGATTAATAAGTGCCCGGGGGGGGCGGGGTGCTGAATGCTTTTCACAGCAAGTCTGAAATACACCGTGGACTGGAACACACAAGTCCCTTCTGTTTACCATGGGGTAGAGGAAGCTGAGTCGAATATCAAGTGTTCAAAGACCATCGCCGCAATTTGACTTCCTTGCCTGCCACGGAATCGGAGCAGGCAAGGGGTGAACAACGGAAATGTCCGTTTACCTCAGGCAGGAATTTCCAGTCTTGCTCGAGCGAGGCAGTAATATCCCACCCCATCAGTCATAATTGGAAAAGTGTCTGTCAACCAACAGATGAAGCTAAGATGAACTAAGTTAAACACTGTAACATGGAATACAAAGCTGCTAATACTCTAACAGATTAATAAAGAAAACTTTCAGGTCTTGTTTGGTGTGTTTATTTCTACTCCGAGCAATTGTTTTTGCTGAGTAACTGTGCTTTTTACAGTTCTTAGAAACTTCTGTCAAGTTTTTGACGAGATATGCTTAAAACTTTGCACTGGATCTTGAGGCCCCCAGTTTTGATGACTGTGGAGGTGAGTGGGAAAATCCACTTCACTGGTTTGCTTTCTCCACACAACCACTGGGGCATTTTCCCAGAGTCGGGGTCAGAAACAGTGGGCCACCCTATTTTGGAGAAAAATCAAATAACCAAGTAAACTAAATGAAACAAACAGAGGAACAAATTAAAGGGATAGCCCCTTCAAGGGATATTGCCTTAAACAAAAACACATAATAAATGAAATTTAAAACCTGAAACTAAAATGTAATTAAGGGTCGATAAAGCATCCCAGTCACCATGATGCCCATTGGGCACAGAAAGACTAGGTGGTGTTGGTGGACACGTACGCTCCCTCTCCAGGGACACTCAGCTGTGAATGTAGCCACAGTAGAGGGAAAGACGGTCAGGTTGGATGATATCCTCAGTTGCCCACTGCCTGGACCTGTTGATGGCAAGTTTGGCCAGGAGCAGGTTCACAAGGAGGTCTTCTTCCTTCCCTGCCCCTCTCCATACTGCGTGCCCCTAGAAAAGGAGTGTGGAGCTGAAGTGCAAACAAAACTGTAACAAAAGATTTTTCAAATAACTGAAAAGGAAGTGCAGTCTAAAACAACCTATAACCACACGATTCACAGACTCCACAAGGCTTTAAAAAAGGCAGACTTCTTGGCTGTAAAGGACTGCTGCATGCAACACCCTCCACCCCAGACTCCTGATGTTAACAGGGAGGACTCCTCCATAGAGGGACCTCTACTGGGGACCTCAGCCACTGGATGGCAACAGGAAATGCCAAAGCATCTCTGGGCAATGGGTGAAGACAAGGAAGTGAAGGGTGTGCGGCCCATATAGGAATCCCTTCCATGTGGCGTGAAAGAGCATGGAGGCTATTTCCACAAGGTAGCCTGGGCTGAGGGGGTTCCGCCTCCCAGGGAAAGGTTCGGGGCTTGGGACTAATGTGAAATTCCGTCTGAGCAGGGATGCACTCAAATGCAAGTTCACAGCACACCTGCACCTTAATATTTTAGATCAGCCATGCCTGCCACAGGATAATTTTCACTGGAACCATCCATTATGGTGGGATTTGAGCCAGGGACTCCAGAGCATTTCTCTAGGTTTGTGGTTTACCAGTTCAGTGACCCAAACCACAAGGTTACAGGAGGAAGCCAGGCTGCACACCCACAAGCAACAAGTAACCAATGAATGATAGCAAAGGCCTATTAAGACACATTGTCAAGTAACCTCTGGGCCCCAAAGATATTAGGGATTAGGCCAGATGCCTGGAGACAGTTTTGCAGTATCAGACCAGGACATCCCAGGCTGGCTTTAAGAACCTCCCACCTCCCTCCCCTCAGCTTCAGCTTCAGTTCACCTGTTGGAGAGACTCTCTGTGAGCAACAAGTAAAGATGCTGTTAACACATATATCTGTACACCATAGAAAAATAGCCTAAAGTTAGGTAGACTGGATATAGTCAGGCACATTGATAACCCACATTATGGGAACAACTGTGATTTTAGTCACAAACATAGGGCATAAAATTCGCTGCTGCTAACAGAGCAATAGTCAGGGACAATAAAAAGACTGCCTGTGGTGTAGGAATAACACCAGATGTGTGGGTCCAAGTTATAAAAAGCAAATGGTATACAAGATGTGTTGTTTCTACAACTAAGCATAAAAGGGGGAAAAAGGTCACTGAGATAGTCGGGACAGCAGTGATTAAGTTGGCAAAGGATTGATTACCGCCAATCTGAACTGGACATGTAACAGTATTAGATAAGACAGATGAGTTTACTAATGCACTCTTGTGATAACAGGGGACATTGTTAGATGGGGAGTAGAGGGGATGGAAACTTGGGGCACCTCGAGCCAATAGGAGAATGACAACACATAAATGGGACAGGGACCACCAATTAGGGGAGAACAACACATTGCAAAGCCATTACAGTGCTTGTAAAAAAGTATAAAAATGTGCTGCAAATCGATGTAAGGTGTGCCTATTTTATTGGACACCTGGTCTTGCAAGAACGTTGCAAGACGTTCTTCTGAACTGTGGGGAGTCTATGAGTTCTAATCCCAGCCTGGGAAAAAATTATGATTTAAGGAAATTAAAAAAGCAATACATTATTCAATCAGTATAATGTTAGTTACAGTGAAAAGCTAGCACTGATGTGAGAATGATCAAAATCTCCAGCCACAGCAGGTTAAAGAATAGACAATACAGGGCCTCACTTACATAAGAGGGTAGAGAACACAGTCGAATAGAATGCTTCTGACAACACGAAAGCTAAAAACTTCAGTATAGACAATGGGTAAATTGTAAAATGAGTTCCAGGGACTGGGATTAACTTTCTCTTTTCCCCAGTAGAGAAAGGTTAGCACAGGACAGGAATTAAGACAAGTATTTACACAAGATTTCCTGATTTTGCTTTGTTACATATCCAGTGGTGTAGTGAGTAGTCCCTGATATAAAACAGGAGTAAACTGCTGTTGGCCAAGGACTGAAAAGGAGCAGCTGAAGTCTACAAACTCTACTTGAACTTCAGTAACCTGAACCTTGAAACTAGTTAAGCCTACTTAGTTACAAAGGAAATGGTGTAAGGCATAGGCCCTTATTTAGCCAGAGAGCAATGAGGTATTCCTACCTAGGACCTTGGGCCAATGGTGAGAAGAATTGAAATAAGTGAGCCAACAACAAAGAGGCAGCAAATCTAATAAAATATAAATGACAGGTTAAGAATGGGAGATTCAGGGCCATCTGCAACAAAACTCCGGCAACTAACCAGAAAAGAGGAAAGCCCTAAGTCGGAAGACGTGGAGATGGCATCCAGAGGGAAGACAGGCGCCTAGCTATCGTATCTCTTTTTCTTAGATGATATCTCTCATATTCTGTGAATACTCAGGAATTGCCATGAAAACCAATGCAACTGCATTTTAAGCTGCATAGTTTTGACACAAACTGCATGCTTGTGTTCTAACCAGACCTATGATTTATGTTGTACACTGCCTAAAAATGATAAATAATAAAGTGATTTACTATTAGGGACAGGATTGCCTCCTCTTCTCTTTGTATTGAACATAGTTGCCAGTAAGATACAGACAAAACTGCTTTGTGTAAGGTGATTAGAATACAGCTTTTAAAACTACAGTCCTGGCTGAACACTGCAGCAACAGCCGGGGTAACCAACACTTGATCTCACCTAACTTCATTACACGTCTCATCAATCTTATCCTGAGACCTTACAAGAACACCTACACCAGAAGCAGCTGACAGACCCAGCCAACAAGACAGCAGGACATAGAACACGTAGGAAGGTGCCATCATTTCACAGACTCTGACCTTCAAGCCCTTCTCAAGGAGATATCAGTTGCTGGTTGCCCATGGAAGCAAACCAGCCAGAAATGTCAGTCATGCCAACACTTTCTCCCCCAGTAATACAGAACACTACAGCAGGAAATGCATTGACCTCACAAAGTTAGAGCTCCTCATACACAGGAGATATTCTCCGTTTTCTTTAGCTTCCTTGAGCACCAGCACACTCTTTTAATCTTTGTACAACTAATGATTTAAATTGCATTCTAGTTAAAGAAAACTCCACCTTAGCATCTTGAATTATGGCAACACAAATCTTCCAATAGCAGTACCTTACATACACATCTCTAAAATGTTTTCTTCCATCCAGTTAGTTCTGTCATCACGCAGAATAATAGCAAGTTCCAAATTTCACCGTTCCCCCTTGGAATACCATACCAATGAAATCTGAAAGACAACACAATTGTACCTAAGAACAAATTCCGGTCAGTAGTAGTTTGCCTCCAGAAACAGGCTACCATAAGAGGAAGTCTCATGTTTTCCACAACTTTTTGTAGAAGTCACCTCTCCTCACCTCCAGTTGCACCTCAGAGGAACAATTAAATGACTGAAACGAAGCCACAGGAAAAGACATTTTCACCCAGAGGATGTGGGAATATGGAACTCGGTGCCTGAAAGGGTGGTATTTAAGAAACATTTTGATGAACATTGGAAATGCCATGACATACTAGGCTACGGAATAAGTGCTGAAAATAGGATCGGAATAGACAGGTGTTTGATGGTCGGCACAGACACGATGGACCAAAGAGTCAATTTATGTGACATAAAATTCTATAACTTTATGACACATGTAGCCACCCTGTGCAAGCATAAAATTAAGGAGGAGTAAATTGGTTCCTGTCCACTTTGAGTTTTATTAAATATACCCTAATGCTTTGATTTGTTATTCATGGAGGTTAGTTTCACAGGGAAAAGGATGTACATATTTTAATGCTAAGTTACTCACTGAGGTAATGATTATTTAAACTTCAAGCAGAAGCAAAGAGAACTAAAGTGATGTCACATCGTAAGAGAGAGTTGCCTGAAGGAATGTCCCTCTGTCCAAAAGCTTGAGAAGGAGGTGTATGAAGTGACATTGTTAAAAGTTGGCTAGCTGTGTTCCATAGAGGGAAGGAGTTTTGAGATGTGATGTGTTCAGCTGGCCCCTGAGACAGTCATTGAAGAGTGTTCCAAATATCAGTCATTTGGACAGCTTCCTGCATATAGTTCTGACTTCATCAATGTCAGGCCACCTCATTTGCAATGTCATAAGTAGGCACATGTTGTGAAGAATGCAGCAGGCTATGCTGGACATGGTAATCAAGAGCAGTTCCTGTGCCAACCTGACCAGACAGTGAAAGCGTCCCATCAAAAACTCAATGTTTTTCTCCATGATAAATCACATAGAGACATGTGCCTCATTGTAAAGTTTCTCTGCTGGAGCCACTTGTAGCAGAACTGTTAGCCATGGGAGTGGAGATAGATTTTATGATCCAGAAACCAACCACAAACTTTCTTCCTTGATGAAGTCAGGAAGGGATAAGCTTCAACAATGAATGAATTGTGATAATTTCTAGCATATTTAGCCTTGAAGTGTGAGAATTGTATGTTTCACACATAAGCTGTAGTTTGTGGGAGAGATGGGACTTCAGGCAAGGGATGTGGTTCTTAGACAGACTGTAGACATACTTTGATTTTTGCTTAACATTTTTGTTTATTGGTATTACATTGAAACAGGCTATAGAGTAGGTACATGGCTGCTAGGCATTATTCCAACCTCCTTCTCTCAAGAGTCTAACGCATGACTGACTTATGTCTGTGGTAAATCATCACCTATGTCATACTACACCTCCCCTCATGTATACTATCCTGTTTTAACAACAACATAAAACTATGGGTCTTAACTTCATCAGAGTGGAAATCAGTGTCAGGTTGCCATTCTGTTCCAAATTGCTAATGGCAAATTTATTCCATGTCGGCCTCGCACGATCTAACAACTCAGAGGGCGAGATCCAGGCAGAGCAACTACAGCATTTTCAAGTGCTCAGCTAAATGCTTCTTAAACATTTTGATAGTTCCTGCCTCTATCAACCTTTCAGGCAGTGAGTTCCGGATTTCTACCAACTTCTGGGTGAAAATGCTTTTCCTCAAATTCCTGCCCCTTACTTGAAATCTATGTCCCCTGAAATTGTATCTTCTACTGGGGGAGAGGTCCCTTCCTAGCTGCACTACCTTTTTTCCCTCATAATTTTGTACACTTCAATCAGGTCCTCCCTTAGCTTTCTCTGATCTGAAAGAACAACCACAGCTTAACCAACCTATTGTCATAGCTGAAATGCTCCAGGCCAGGCAACATCCTGGTGAATCTCTTCTGCACCCTCTCTAGTGCATTCACATCCTTTCTGTAGTGTGGCAAACAGAAATGCACACAGTACTCTAGCAGTGGCCTTACAAGTGTTTTTTAAGCCTCTATCTTAACCTCCCTACTCTTTTATTCTATGTGAAAGATAACAAAATCGCTAGTGCTTCTGTAGATGACTCTGAATGATATTACAGATTCTCTAATACTGCTTTATTTGTGCCATAAGGTGCAGTGCTCACCTTCTTAATTATAAAGAGAGCTGTGTTGGAGGATTACTGTGGACACATGGTCTTCCTGGAGAGCATGGTCATGATTCATTAATGATGAAACACACTCAGCTTTTGCACATCTGCTCAATAAAGACGTCATAGGGCTTGTGTTATCTGTATGTTCTGTGTTGGGATAGAGTTAATATCTAATGTACTTCAAACTTCTTAAATGCTACATGAGTCTTCATGTCTCCACATTGTGTTCTTCCTTCTTTGTGATAATGGGATCTGGGACAGAAGGTGAGTGTGAGGTAGAAGGTGACAATCTGCTTGTACATCTGAATCTATTGGAAACTGTGAGAAATAGCTTCAGGTCTGTACCAGCCGAATTGTAAAATAAAACAGCTGCAAGAGGCTAATAAAACTCTCCAGACTCTTCAGGTTCAGAAACTCCTCACTTGCACCTGTCTCAGCTAAAGCTGGCATGCTGTGACTTATAAATCTTATATGAAAGCAGGAGACTTCAATGCCGTTGGCCTTCATAAGGTCACTCGCGACTCAGCAGGTGGATTGTGGAACTGGCCAAAAGGCATGAGGGATGAGAAATAATTTTATGATGGAAAAGCAGTGAAAATGGCTTTGGCCTGATTTGCTTGTCACAAAAAAAAACTTCGCTCAGTTGTATACCACAATGGTTAGCACTCACAATACCAGGGGCCAGAGTTGGATTCCTGACTTGGGTTACTATCTGCGTGGATTCTGCACGTTCTCTCTGCGTCTGCATGGATTTCTTCCGAGTGCTCTGGTTTCCTCCCACAGTCCGAAAGACGTGCTGATTCGGTGCATTGGCCATGCTAAATTCCCCCTCAGTGTACCCAAACTGGCGCTGGAGTGTGGCAACTAAGGGATTTTCACAGTAGCTTCATTGCAGTGTTAATATAAACCTACTTGTGACACTAATAATTGAACTTTAGACTATGTCAAAGTGGCAAAGATGTACACTCCCATGAAATTTATGTCATTCCCCAGTGTAAAAAGCTGAACTTCCTCGAAAGGGAAAATAATCTACTATTTTCCATAGATGTGAAGAAAGGCCCTGATAGATTAAAGGCAGAGTTATGGGAATGAAACTGTCACTGGAAAACAAATTCATCAAATTATGTAACCTTTGTGTCAGTAAAGACTGTGGAAGAGATACTAATATCACCTCAAAGGTACTGACCGGACTTGCCCCATTCATCAAGGAAGTGCCAATCGATTTGGTTAAGCCAGCAGCTCAATTCAATATAAATGAGGTGACAGTATTATTTAATTTAAAAGTAATACTGTGAGAAGGACAGGGATGTCCTGTGGGTCTTGTAGGTTACCATGTTAATTGTTTCCAATGGACAGTTACATCCATCCTCGTATTGCTTTTTACATCCTGTTAAAAAATAGGGATTTATTTTCCAACTGTGTGCTTCCCACATTCATATGGAATTCCTGCAGGTCAGAGAATGTTCCCCATAATAGATTTTAGGAAACTTTTGCAGATTATTCCTGTCACCTGGCTGTTGCTCATTTGCCAATTTTTTATCGATGATTAGTGAAATCATCCATAATAATAATAGGATTGATTTTGTTTACTTAACTAACCCTATTACCCAGCTCTGACAAAGAGTCATTTAGACTCAAAATGTTGGCTCTATTTTCTACCCACAGATGCTGCCAGACCTGCTGAGATCTTCCAACATTTTCTGTTTTAGCCCATTTCTATCTACCTGCTCATGCTGAAGGATTGTCCTATGAACTCAGTTGAGTTTTAGTGGTTGCGATTGAGAGATGTAAAGATCAATGTGCTTGGGTTTGTATGAAGTTACTAATAATATAATTGGCAGCAAAGATCACAGGGGTGATTCTCTCAGCCCGCTGCATTACTCAAGCAGTCGTGATGTGGATGTGCCGGCGTTGGACTGGGGTAAACACAGTAAAAAGTCTGACAACACCAGGTTTAAGTCCAACCGATTTATTTGATAGTAAACTCACAAACTTTTGGGTTAGCCCCTTCGTCAGGTGAAGTCACCTTCGTCATCTGATGAAGGGCTAACCCGAAAGCTAGTGAGTGTACTATCAAATAAATCAGTTGGACTTAAACCTGGTGTTGTCAGACTTTTTACTATTCAAGCAGCACAGAAGGCCCGGAGGCATCAGCAGGCGCCATTTCACAAGCTTCCCATCGGTCGCCACAGCTTCCAGGATCAAGTTTTTTAGTGTCATCAGCTCTTACCTTATGGAAATTAGGATTTCAATATGATTAGCGAGTCTGGGACTGAATTCTCCAGGACTGCTAGTGTTTCCTACCCCCCATCAGGCGTCATTCACTTCAGTGGAGTTTAAAACTGCTCCCCACCAATGGAGAACAGGTGCTGATCCCATTGAAGGGAACAGAGGACATTGAGGCTCCACTGGAGATTGGGGGTAAGGAGGATGTTGCCCCTTAGGCAGTGCCAGCCAAGGGGCAAACTGGCAATGTCCAAGGAGCTCGTTTGTACTGCCTACCAGGCATCAGGCAGTGCCAAGGGGGTGGGACCAGAGGGGCCATGTCCTATTGGGTGGCAGAGCCAGGTGGAGGGGTCCTACTGCCACTCCGCATTGGGATAGCAGGCAAAGGGAGAGAAGGCAGCAATTGAGGCTCGCCATTCGGGTGGGGGGTGCAAGATGGAGGGGAATTGGCACTACCAAGAGGTGGCCAGGTGGAGGGATTGGGAAATCGAGGCTGGCCAGAGTGGGGGACTTCGATGCTGGCCGGAAAGGCCCGAGAGGCCAGTGACCATGGAGTAAAGAGCTATGCAAGCCAGCAATAGGGGTTGCGAGGCTGGCCAGCATTTGGACTGGCCAGCGATTGGGAGGCCAACAATGCGGAGCACTGCACATGCTCCAATCTCTGCTCTGACAGATTGGCGCATGTGCAGTAGTCCACTCAGTGCTACACTGCCAGCCTCTTGTACGGGAATAGATTTCCAGAGTGAATCATGCTAGGGCACTCTGTGATGTATAGAGTGTTGGAGATCCATTCTGGAAATCACTGAGATTTACTCCCATTTTGCCACACATTGGGAACTTAGAATTTTTTGGGAGAATACTGGCCCACATTTCACTACTTCCTGTGTAAATACAAATCTGTACAGAATGTCATTGGTTACATCCCCACATATTTATTTGAAAACCACCAATGTAGAAGATGTTGCACGCTAGTCAGGATCAAATTGACATTGTGATATTAATGGTATCTTTATTGTAATGTTTGTAATGTTCACAAGTGTGTAAAGGAAAAGTAAATATCAAGGATTAGCAGAGTATTGTGGCACCAGTACTTTGAAGAGTGATTACTTTTGGAGTGTGGAATTGTTACACAGGTGAGTTTGTTGCCAACTAAAATCGGAAAATGTCCAAGAGAAACCTTTGGCTGGGAGAATAGTTTTTTGACAAAAAAGGTGTGAAAGGTAAGAACACAATTAGAAATGCCATTTCTGAACTTAGGAGACCTAGGAATAGCAGAGGAAATGCAAGAGGCTTTAGTCAGAAGGGCAAAATAAATAAATTAACATTAAACACTAAAAGGTAATGAGAAAATATCACATCTTTTTAGAGATTCCAAATGTTTCTATGTTGTAACCACCTAGCAATGATACATTTCTGGTAAAAAGCCTAACTTTGTGAGGGTATCCTTTGCACCTTTCATGATCATTGACTCTGATCATAAATTGCTTTAGGCAACATTGCAACTAAAACATGTATGAGATATCAACAAAGGAAATAGCAGATGTGAATTCACTTCTGTATGTTACAATATTCATAAGGGAATGATCAATCTTTTGAAGATCTTAAAGCTGACAGGACACACTGAGTGACATACATGCTGTAATGAAGGCAATGCACTTAATTCTTCAGATGTCTAGGTAGCTCCTATCATTCATTCATCTAATGAATGGCCTCAAATCTGGCATAAATGATATCAAAGACTTGTACAGTTCTTTCTGCTGGGAAGGATAATGATGAATCTTATGAGATGCCCCTTTCTTCTGACTATTCCTGCTAGCAGCCCTTTATATAAACTATCAGATTGAAGCCTGGAAACAAAACATTTTGACATTTGTTCTGTTGGTCTTTTAATAGACAGGATGGATCGAACATCTACACATGAGCACTCTAAAAATTCCTGTCATGATGTAAGGCCATCCAACTCAGACAATCATGCTAGTGACACATGCCATTGGTTGTTAGACGCACAGTCAGTTCAATGTCAACGAAACAAAGGAGATTATCATCGACTTCAGGAAGCATAGTGGAGAACATGCCCCTGACTACATCAATGGAGTTGAGGTACAAATGGGCAAAAGTTTCAAGTTTTTAGGTGCCCAGGTCACCAACAGCCTGTCCTGGTTCTCCCATGCCAACACTATAGATATGAAAACTCACCAACGCCTCTACTTTCTCAGAAGATTAAGGAAATTTGGCCTGTTAGCTACAACTCTCACCAACCTTTACAGATGCACCACAGGGGCATTCTTTCTGGTCGCATCACAGCTTGATATGGCTCCTGCTCTGACCAAGACTGCAAAAAGCTACAAAAGGCCGTGAATGTAGCCCAATCCATCACACAAACCAACCTCCCATCCATTGACTCTGTCTACACTTCCTGCTACCTTAGCAAGGCAGCCAGCATAATTAAAGAACCCACACATCCCAGACATTCTCTCTTCCATTTTCTTCCGTCGGGAAAAAGATACAAAAGTCTGAGGTCACGTACCAACTGACTCAAAAACAGCTTCTTCCCTGGTGTCATCAGACTTTTGAATGAACCTACCTTGGATTAAGTTGATTTTTCTGTACATCCTAGCTATGACTGTAACACTACAATCTGCACTCTCTTCTTTCCTTCTCTGTGAATGGTATGCTTTGACTATGTAGCGCACAAGGAACAATACTTTTCACTGTATACTAATACATGTAACAATAATAGATCAACTGAAATCAAAAACTCTGTCAGGAGACAAAGCAGTCCTGACCTCCCTACCTGCTTCCCCACCCCAGCCCCAATCCCGCCCCCCCAGCAGGCAGACCTCCCCACCCCGATCGTTGGCTTCCCCCTCTTGTCACTAATCCCAAAGTACAGAGTGGCAGTGGGATCCCCCACCACCCCTCCCACACCCACAAATCATCACCCCTCCCCAGAAGCCCCATGTCCCATTTGGCCCCGTTCCCTCTGGCCCTGCCCCCTTGGGCACTGCCATTTTGCCCCTTGGGCAGTGCCAGGAGGTCAGGTTAACACTGACAAGCTGGCAATGTCCAGGAGGCATCTCCCTTCACCCCCAACCTCCTGGGGAGCCTTCACGGCTTCCCTGCACTCCAGAAGGGTCAGGCCGCCAATTCTCCTCCGCTGGTGGAGAGCCGTTGTAAACCCCGCTGGAGTGAAACACTCCTGGCAGGGGCAGAGACTACAATGGACCTGGAGATTTCAGTCCCGGGCCTGCTAATGACATTGAAATGCACATTTGAATAAATTATACAGCTCCACACCAATTTCAAAGAACAAAGAACAAAAACAGCCCGGGAAACAGGCCCTTCGGCCCAACAAGCCCGCGCTCCATTTTAACATTTCCAGTCCCCCCTCCACCCATGACCCTTATCTATGCTTTGGCATTCCACATTGAGGGAAACTAATTTAGGGACAACTTATTATTTCCAATCAGCCTAATGGCACATCTTTGGGGTGTGGGAGGAAACCGGAGCACCTGGAGAAAACCCACGCAAGCACGGGGAGAATGCGCAAACTCCCACAGATACCAGCCCAAGTCCATGTGTCTGCACAGCAAACAGTGATAGTCACTGAGCTGTCGTGTTGCCCAACATCTGGTCCAGTTTAAGTGTACACTAACGACATGAAGCACTAGGCCACTCTCGAACATCCAAGAGCAGCCCTGGCACTGCGTGATATACCCCATCAACTGCGTCAAGACGCAAATGCAAAGCCTGCAGCCAGACCCAGTGGCCCGGTACAGGAATGTAATGTAAATTTCTGGCACAGAGCTGACGGTGCAGGTAATCCGGCAGTCGGAGACTTGCAGAGGCCGAGGCACCCAGCGAGGACCCACTACATTTCCTCCGATTAAGCCTCCAGCCCAACTGCACTGCTGGAACAGTGAAGCGGACTGGGAAAATCACCCCCTATGCTTCCACCACCTTTTGAGGAAAGAATTCCAGAGACTCACAAGCTTCTGAGAGAAAATGTTCTCCTCATCACTGTCTTAAATGAATGAGTAAAAAGTCTGACAACACCAGGTTTTGTCAGGTGTTGTCAGACTTTTTACTGTGTTTACCCCAGTCCAACGCCGGCACATCCACATCATGATTAAATGAATGACTCATTATTTTTAAACAGGGACCTTTAATTCTAGGTTCTCCCACAAGAGGAAACATTCTCTCCACCTCTACCCCGTCAATACTCCTCACGATCATTAAATGTTTCAGTCAAATCACTGTTTATTCTTCTAAATGCTGGGGAATACAAACCAAACCTCTGCACCATTTCCTCAGAAAACAACATGTCCATTTATGGTATTAGTCCAGTAAATAAACTAATTTACTACTTCTAATTCATTTACATTTTTCCTTAAATATGGTGACCACTGCTGCATGCGATAGGCTCAGTGTGATCTCACCAATGCCCTGTCAGACTGAAACATAACTTCCCTACACTTGCGATCAATTCCCCCGCAATAAACAATAACATCCTATTAGCTTTCCTAATTACTTGCTTCACCTGCATTTTGTGATTCATGCACTGGGATACCCAGATCCCTACATGTTAAAACATCCAAAGATGTGCAGGTGTAGGTAGATTAGCTCTGGTAAATGTGCAGGGTTATGAGGATAGGGGCGGGCCTGGGTAAGATGCTCTTTCAGGGAGTTAGTACAGGCTCAGTGGGCTGAATGGTTTCCTCTGCACTGTAGGAATTCTATTGTCTTATGATTTCCGCAAACATCATCAGGTAATAGCCATCGGCACACTTCTGTTAGAAGATGATTTAGTCAGGATTTGGTGTGTGATCACATGTTTGAACACTGCTACCCCATTCCTCTCCTTTGTAATGGAAAGCAAATTTTAGAACGTTATGTCTTCTTTCAACATCAGTATCCTGCTTGCTGCTTTCATGGTATCTTGTTTGCCCTAAAGCAATTAAAGGAATGTTGGTATACCTACAGTTTATGCTACAAGGTTGTGTCCCACAGCACCTTCACTGCAATTCATTCCTTCCTTACATTATAGATATATGCAGTGGGGTTGTCTCCTTTGTGAAAATGTTGGTAACCATATGTATTCAAACCGTTTCTGTAGAATGCATAATGCATATTACTAGTTCCTTTATATCAGGTTTTAGCTCCTGGACTTAAGTATGTCGGCCAGCATGTAGCTTAAATAACTAGATATAAACTGTCTCAGGTCAGGTATGATCTATAAGAGCCAAATATGTAAGCAAAATAGAAGAAAAGAGACATTGTCACTTTTGGTTTTGCGAAAAACAACGTGTTCACTGTAGAATACATTCCTAGATTAGCTCTCATGTTGTGACAGAGATCAAGTACAGTGTGCTTTGACAACACAAACCTCCAGAGACATTCAATACTTCTCAAGTCAAACAAACTGAATTAGGAATAAAAAAAAAGCCAAGCCAAAGCACATCTATTTAATCCATGGTTTTTCTCGACTGTTTCTATAGGGAGGATTTTCCATTATTGTTTTTTTTTGAGCCGGAATGATGCCCAGCGCATTTTGCATGCACACAACTGACCCTGAATCATCCATCATCTGGCAACAGCACTAATTAAGATTCATAGCTAGCTCCTAGACTGGATGCCCTGCTTGGCACTCCAGAGCACCATCCCCCTAGGAAAGTGATGCAGAATCTGTGGGAGAAGGCGTCAGGAAGATTTAATTATCAAGAGGACCTGGGGGAGTAGATGACAATAAAAACTGCCAGCCCCAAAAAGAAGTGTTAACGCAAGTTTACCCCGTGGCTCCCAAAATCAAATGAATGGGCAAACTATTCATGGTAGTTCCTTTCAGCTTGCAACAACTTGATATGCAAAGAATTCAGCTATTCTTATAGCTCTTTTTATTAAGATATAACTTCATACTGCTACAAGGCAAATATTGCATCTGCAACAACGGCAGGCACAGCGACACAGTGGTTAGCACTGCTGCCTCAAAGCACTGAGGACCCAGGTTCGATTCCTGGCTTGGGTCACTCTCTGTGTGGAGTCTGCATGTCCTCCACATATCTACGTAGGTTTCTTCCGGATGTTCCGGTTTTCTCCACAAGTCCGAAAGATGTGCTGGTTAGGTGCATTGGCCATGCTAAATTCTCTCCTGGTGTACCCAAGCAGGTGCTGGATTGTGGCGACTAGGGGATTTTCACAGTCACTTCATTGCAATGCTAATGTAAGCCTCCTTATCACACTAATAAGTTAACTTTAATTGTCTTACTTTGTAAATGATTCCTCAGTGAATCCAACAAACAGGCATAGTACAGTGCTTATGATGGGTAAATGGCTGTCACTCATTAAACTTCCGATATTTTAGTTCACTCTCTCTATAGCACTTTTGTTAAGAAATCGTCAACCCAGAGGGACTGCCAAAGTGAACAGCCTTGTTAACAAAGGGTTGGCAATTATGGCTTGAGCCATGATATCACAGGAAGAAGGTGACAGTCCCAAAGGACTACCTCAGCTAATGTGGGAGTTGAACCCGTACTGTTAGTGTCATTCTGCTCTCTTGTCAACTGAGCTAGGCAGTCCCTAATATTTGAACACAAAAGCAAAATATTGCAGATGACGCAAATGTGAAATAGAAACAACAGTGGCTAAAAATGCTCAGCAAGTCCGGCAGCACCTGTGGAAAGAGAAATCGAGTTAATGTTTCAGGTCTGTGATCTATCATTAGAACGATGATGAATGGTCATAGTCCTGATAAATTGGGCGGAATTTTACCGGCACGTCTGCCCGAGGCTCATACAATCCCGCCTGAGACCAAGAAAGAATGCTGTTATCCAAGCCTCGCCGGCTCTTTGGATTCGGGGTGGGCTTGCTGCCATTAACTCTGTCTCTTTCTCCACAGATGTTTCCAGACCTGCTGAATATTTCCAGAATTTTCGGTTTTTATTCCAACATGATAACATGATTCAATTTGCAAAGAAAAAATATCTGCACTGCTTCCTCAAAAATGGAGGTTGGCCGATAGGATTCTGGGCTATTGGTTACTTAGAATATTAAGAACTCCTTAATTAATAGTCAGTTCTTCTATAGGATATGACTTTTAGATTGATATAAATTGAGACCTCAGAGAAAGTTTGGAAGCTCTAAACTTTGTTGAGAAATTCTGTGCAAGCAAACCTGTGAAGGTAGCTGGGACAGTTACATACAGTGCAAGAGGGAAGATAATTGCTGAACTCTGTTGGGTTGCCAAAATCAGCTATTGTTACTGCCTTCCACTCACTATGACTGCCATACTACCACTGTGCTGAAGATCATTAAGGTTATTATCATAGTGAATAGTGTCATCATCACAGATCTCACACAGTATAATAACAAGCTAAACTTCAGGTGTCACATTATTTGCTTGTTCCCAAATTATCTTTTCAGCTTCCTCAACTCGATGTGACATCTAATTTAAATGGCTTTATCGGAGTTCATTAAATGAATGTGTAGGGAAGTTGTTCCAAATTATCGATTTTGACTAATTAGTTTGAAATTTGCCATGAGGTCCAGGCCTAAAAAGGAGTAATACTTAGTAGTAAAAAGGACTTGCATTTATATAGCACCTTTCATAATGTCATGATGCCCCAAAGAATTTTACTGCCAATCAAGTACTTTTGAAATGTAGTCACGATTGTAATGTAGAAAATACAGCAGCCAATTTGCACACAGCAAGCGTCCACCAGCAACAACATGATAAAGGACAGATAATCTGCTTCTTCTGAGACAAATATTGACCAGACCACCACAGATAACTCTCCTAATCTCAAAATGGCACCTCGGGGTCTTAGGTTAATATATCATCTGACTCTACAAGGCTGTGGCTGAGCTTTCCTGGCGCCACCCAGTAGTCGTGCTGAATTTTGGGATTGTGACTTGCCTGTCACATTCCCCGCAATGGATCCCACCATGTCGGGATGAGAAAATCCCAGTCTGTACCTCTGACAGTGCAGCACTCTCAGTACTGCATTGTAAACCAGACTTTAGTCAGCCTAGGTTTTTAGGCTCAAATCTGGAATGGGGCTTAAACCCACCATCTTATTTAGTTATTATTCATGGACCCATACGCAAGAATTCAACCAGCTTATCGCAACCAACACAGTTTGAAGGCTACAGACAGTAGGCTTGTGCGTGATTCTGGAACCGGAATGGAAACTATTGGCAATCAGGCTCTAGATCAAGTGAGCAAAGTGCATTCTCAGAGTGAATTTACATTGGCAAAGTTCAATCCAAATATGGACATGGTGGCACGGTGACACAGTGGTTAGCACTACTGCCTCACAGCGACAGGGACCTAGGTCCAATTTTGGTCACTGTCTGTGCGGACCTTGCACGTTCTCCTCGTGTCCGCATAGGATTCCTCCAGGTGCTCCAGTTTCCTCCCACACACCAAAGACATGCAGGTTTGGTTGATTGGCCATGGTAAATTGCCCCTTAGTGTCAGGGGGATTAGCAGGATGAATGTGTGGGGTGACTGGAGTAGGTCCTGGAAGGGATTGCGGTCAGTTCAGGCTCGAAGGGCTGAATGGCCTCCTTCTGCACTATAGGGATTCTATGATTCTATGGCAAGATATAACCCCAATTGGACTAATACCGAAGAAATATGTTATATCATGCAGTTGTACAAATATTCCTCTTGCTTCAGAAAAATTTCTACAGTCATCATGTAGTAAAAGTGATGTGAATGATAAATATAGTAATATTCCCTCTCCTAGCTCCATCCTGTAGCATTCATGCCATGCTTAATTCAATGTTAAAGCCATAATTTAGAGTATCCAGATTTTCCATTCAGGATGATTACAGTTCGGATGTAATTAGCTATAAAACATTGCATAAGTCTTATGATATAGTGTTTTTTGGGGGATCTGCAATAAATACAATCCTGCATCTGATTTAGAACTGTATGTTTAGTCTCACAGTTTTCATACTGGTTTTAGAGTTCCAAGCCTATACGCCAAGCCTTTGTAGAACTTTATTTTTTAAAAAGTGGATGAAATAGAAATTACTCTTCCTTTTCTTTGTTTCAGAACTTTGAACATAAATAGTTAAATTTGAAGATCACATGGTTGCATCTGCATCCAACAGATGTTCAAATGCTCTATACTGTTCACTTTGAGACAGGAAGGCCGAAGAGCTAGTTATGCCAGGGTTACTCAGCAACTTTCAGGTGAGCTTTCTATCTCTCCTTCTGTGTTGCAGTGTTGCTAGTGCAGATATGTAAGAACATAAGGCAATAGGTCTCCTGAAAGTCATAGGGGACAGGAAGATGGGTGAAAAAGAAATTCTTGGGCATAATTATGAGTATAACTAAACTAGACAATAAAGTTTTTCTCCAAGAACACTTTAAATTCAGAAACAATTTCATTTTCAACCTGCTGAAGATGTCTGAATGGGAGACAATTATGTTATGTAGAAGTAGGTATTGATTACAAACTAAAAGAATTATACTATAGTTGTACTCCAAGGCTAATATTGTCTCCATATTTTAAGGCTTACTGAGTTTGCCTTGCTATTGTATGCAGTGCCTGCCTTGCTATTAAGTACTAAACGTTTCTGCACAAATGTTATTTCAAAAGAAGCTAAGTGCTACTAGATTCCTGCTGTCCCTTCTTATTACACCCACAGTTTAAGTGCTAAAGAAGAAGAGAGTGCATGTTGTCTCCTACAGAGATGGTCATGAGGAAACATCAACAGCATATGCTAATGAGAGAGGTAATGTTCTGGAAACAGAACTTAAAGGCCAATGTCAAAATATTGTTGTTTTAAATAAATTAACGCTGTACTGATAGGAATTTCAGCACCCCATTGTGAACTAAGTATTTTTCAATGTGTTCTGAAACCATTAACTCTCAGAATGAACCAGTATTCATATATCTAACATATCTACAGATGATGCAACATGGTTCAGAGTAATGACTGGTAGACCTGATCTCGGAAGGTGTTACTGGAATCTTCATTTTTTTGAACAAACAACAGGCAATTTTAACCCAAACGGGCAAGTAGGTTGTAGGAGGCTGGGAAACAAAAAGATTTAGCTCTCAAACCTGACTCCAGTTCATCTCTGGCTACCAATTGTCCAGCCATATCTAATGAAGGTGAATCAGGAATGGTCTGTCAATCAAATCTTAAAAGTGGGTTGGTCAGTAAAAGCTTCCAATGAAAATCTATGTCTCCATTTTAACAGGATTTTCTATTTTTAACCTTTGCACTCAGGAAATCAAGCAGGTAAAAGGAGACAAGGACAGCTATACCTTGCAGTAGATGAATTTAAAGCATTGCTTGTGGACCAGAAGGAACAGAATTGTTTCTCTGGGTAGTTCAAGCTTACAATTTTATGAAACTCACAACTAGACTCTTGAATCGCTTATATTCCCCCCACTCCCCATGAGTACTCATTAGTCCCAGTCTGCTTGTGATCACTAACTCCTGCCACCGCCCCCCCCTACTCCCGCACAACCATCATCTCCTCCCATTCCCTAATGATCACTAACTCCCCTCAATCCTCCCATGATCACTAACTCTCCCCATTCCCTCCAGATCACCAATTTTCCTCAGTCGTCCTACCATCACTGACTCCAACTCCCTGTCAACACTGAATCCCATACTCTCAACACAATCTGCAAATGCTCAGCTCCATCACCAACAACCTCTCAGTGCTCACAGATTCTGTCTCCTGGTTTTCCATCAGAAAATCCTGCCCCATGTTCGCCCATGGTCCCAAGTAACTATCAAAGTCATCGAATCATTGTGAATCATTGCCCAATGAGCCTGCAAATGTTATTTAAAAAAAACTATTTGAACTACTCATTTTCAATCAACTCATGCATTATAAATAGATATGACAAGCTGTAGAATTCCAACATAAATACAAGCAAAGCAGTGGATCTCATGTCTAGAGGACAGGAATTGAATAACATAGAAGTCATGTTAAAGCTATGTAGAACATTGTGTTGTAATCCCAGCTGATGTTACTGCTGGACAAGTCAGATCCCAGGGTCTAACCAGCTTGAGAGATCCAGCTTCTATTTTTTTACTCAGAAACATGGAATAGAGTCACAGAGATTAATTATGAACTTTTAACAAAGGAATAAAAAAATTATTAAACAAGAAATATATTACACCATTTCTTCACCCCAACAATGCCTTTACATGTAAGTACAGATGTTTAAGGATAACATAAGTTACAAAAATTTATCTTATAATCTAATGTTCCCATAAGTACACAGTCCACAGATCCCTCATCTAAGGAATTTATACAGGTATTGGAAACAATCCAGTGAATGTTCACTCAGTTAATCCTTGGTATGGAGGGATTTTCTTAAGAGGACAGGCTAAGTAGGTTGGGTGTGTGCTCATTGGAGTTTAGAAAAATGAGAGCTGACCTTATTGAGACATATAGGATTTTCAGGAGGCTTGACAGGTTGGATGCTAGAGGTTATTTTCCCTTGTGGGAGAGTCTGAGACCAGAGGACACAATCTCAGAGGAAGAGGTCACCTATTTAAGACAGAAATGAAGAGAAATTTCTTCTCTTAGAAGGTTGTGAAACTGTGGAATTCTTTACTGCAGAGAATTGTAGAGGTTGGGTTGTTAAGTGCATCCTTGGCTAAGATAGATAGACTTTTAGTCTGTAATGGATTTAATGGTTATGGGGATAAGGCAGGAAGTGGAGTTGAGGTTTGTCATATCAGATCAGTCATGATCTCATTTAATAGAGGAGCAGACTTGATGGGCCAAATAGCCTACTTCTGCTTCTATGTTTATTGTCAATAGGCAACATTCAACCTTCTGAAACCAAGTGACAAATGCCACTCAAAACAATGATGATGTCTTATCATTTTACCTGAGGTGTTAGCCACACTGTGAGCCAACTGGCCTCGTTGGAACTGGATTTCCAGTCTCCACCTTTGATGAACATGTCTTGGAATCTTCTCCCTAACAAAGCTTTCTCTTGGATGTCTCCACCAAGAATCCAACTCCAGGGTTTCAACCTCTTTCTGATGTTCTTCTTCACAGGATCACGATGTGCATGCAAGCTTTACCATTCATGCAATATCTCAGATACCCAGCCATGCCACAGCACATCACTGCTTTAAAGTCCTGTAGTAAGGAGTTGCCAACATTTGACTGCCTCCTCAGATGTAGTGGATTTTTGCAAGCCTATTTTATTCCAGGTCTGCACTTTGCAGCTCCTGTCTTTTATCTTGGAATCCCTATCTCTTCTCTTCTCCTCACTCTTAATGTCATCAACTGGACCTTTTTTGAGATTCTGTTCTTTCCCCTTGACTATAAGATTTCTGTGGAACTTCATTCTGTCCATATTCCTGGTTCTTGGAACATTCTTCTTTAGTTGGGGATAAGCTTTCAGTCCCCTTGAATGACCTGCCTGTTCCAGCAGTTTCTCTTTGAACTGGTGTTCCTCTTTGGGTCACCTTCTTCCAATGAACTAAAAACTGCTATTCTGTTTTCCCTGTGTCTGTGGGGCCCCCTGTGGGGCAACAGCATTGTTTTCCTATTCTAAGAGATGTGAAATTTCACTAAAATCAGGCATCTTTAAAAGCAAAACTAAAACTCAAATTTCTTTAACTCATAACTACAGGAATATAAACTAAGGTTACACTTAAAATTAAAGCCACAGCTTAAGCTCAAACACATACAAATATATATGATCTAAAACCATATTTATTTCTGAACAATTGGTGAAACTGCACTTAGAATATTGTGTACTATTTTGACCTCTATCTCACTTGTTTAGACCACACTTGGGGAAATGTATACAGTTCAGGACTCCATTGACACAACAGATACAGAGGCATTGGAGAAAGTGAAATAAAATGCATTTACAAAAGAAAATGTCAGAACTGGGGAGATTATAACAATTGGGAAAGACTGAACATGCTGCAACTTGGTTCTGTGGAAAAGAGAAGGCTAAGAGATAACCAAACAGAGGGGTTTAATAGAGAGAATGTAGAGAAGTCATTTCCATTTGTGAATCCAAAATTAGGTAATCAAAAATAGAAGCTAGTCATCAATAAATCTAACTGGGAATAGAACAAAGAACAAAGAAAAGTACAATACAGAAACAGGCCCTTTGGCATTTCAAGCCCGTGCTAATCATGATGCCGCAACTAAATTTAAAAAATCAGACCGTTTCCCTCTAGTCCCTCCCTATTCATGTACCCATCCAGATGCCTCTTAAATGTTGTTAATTGGCCTGCTTCCACCACCCCCTCAAGCATTTCAGGCACCCTCCACTCTCTGCATGAAAAACTTCCCCTGCACTTCTCCCTTAAACATTCCCCTTCTCACTTTGAACCTGTGCCCCCTTGTATTTGACACTTGCACCTTGAGAAAAAGTCTCAGAATATCCATCCTGCCTATACTTCTCATAATTTTGGAGACTTCTATCAGGTCTCCCCTCAGCCTCCATCTTTCCAGGGAAAACAATCCTAGCTTATTCAATCTCTTCTCACAGCCAACACCCTTGAGACCAGACAACATCCTGGTAAACAGTCTTTGCACTCTCTTCAAAGCTTCCATGTTCACAATTTCAGGCGAAACTTCTTTATTCCAGACATTGGTTAGAATGTGGCACTTGCTACCACATAATGGTTGAGGTGGATGGTCAAGATGAATTTAAGGGAAAAGTTAGCTAAACACATGGGAGAGAAAGGAATAGAATGATCAAGTGAGATGAAGTAAGGTAAAAGGAGTTCCACGTGGAGCATAAATTAGTAGAGATCTGGTGAGCCAAATGATTTGTTTCTGTGCAAAAAAAAGGATGCAATTGATGTGCTACCTCTTGTGAAAAGATTGAGCTAACAAATTCCAAAATAGGACTTTATTATCATTTGTATTGTCCAATAGATGTTGGTAAATGTTCTTCTCAGTATAAAGCGCTAACTAGGAATATGGATGCAAAGGCAACGTGGATTCAATTGTGATACTGCTGTTTTAAGTGCTGAAGGATAAAATGCTCTTTAATGAAGAAAGCCGCTCTAACAACAGGATGCAAAGCTTCATAATAAACAAAATGATATATTTTGCTGGAATTCGACTGTCTTACTCCATGTCAATGCTCTAATCTCTAGATGTGAGGTGAATGAGGCAGAATATCTACTTACATGAAGGTGGAGGGTAAGTATGATTTAACATCACTGGATTATTCACAATACTAATTGTTTTAAAAAAGATGAGCTTTTCGAAGACTTTATGAGGCAGATATAATAAAAACAAGATTTTCAGTTAAATTTTATGACTCTGTTTAATTACAAATAATTTTATTCCATGCTTTTCTCTTAATGTGATCTTCAGAGGGTTGAACAGGAGGTAATGAAGAGAAATGTCTTGAAGTATTATATGGAGGGTTGTGACAGGGAGACCGTATGAGGTCTGAATAAAATTCATAAAAACTTGCACAATGAAATGATGGATTCCTAAATAAAATGTGTTGTCACTTTCAGATGAAAATATATTGCTCTGTGTTTCTTTCCGCCTTCGCACATGCACGATAACGGTGGAAATAATAGGAGAAATCAGACACAACAGCTTGACTCCCTGAACTAACCTTGATCTTGGTTCCCCAACTCATGGTGTTCATCTCTTCCCCATCTGCCGCACGCAATTGTCAATGGCTGGGCAAATCCCAGGAAACTGGTCATTTCCATCAGACTTTCCGACACAAGGGCAATTTGGTGATGTTTTAACACTCCTACCTAACTGACACCTGTGCCCTGCACATTCCCTCACAACTACCCCCACTGCTCCAGTGCAGATTCAAATTCACTCCACGGTGTTTGATTGGCGTCTAGTTTGCTCATCTGTAACTGCAATAGGTAAGCTGTTCGAAGCTGACCTCCAGCTCCTCTCCATCAGGACCCGAGCCTTGTCAGCAGCTGTAAGGGTGACTACAACATTACATTTTTAAGTATTTAGATGTCTAAGACAGCCTTGGGGGCTATTAGTCACATCCATCATCCTGCAATGCATTGGTGCATTATGCAGGTGGCAGATGTCCTGCTAAACACAAGTTTAGTAACTTCCACATAGAATCAGCAAAGCAAAGAAAACAATCAACTTCATCAAGTGGCTGGATTCTACCAAAAGGCAGAGTGCCACTGATGCTATTATGTGGTAATAACTGTCCAAAAATATATCAGTTTCATCAGTAGGAAGAAATTTTATTCACAAATAGTGAAAAATATAATCTGGTGTCAATGCATCATACTGAGGCAGCAAGATTCTTTTATTGTTCGGAAATCCAGGGTACATGTCTTGTTTCAAAAGACCACAATGTAAGGCATGATTAATGGGAGACTTGGAATACCTGTTCCAACCATGGCTGATGAATCCTTTGAGTTTTCGAAGGACAAGGGCTTAAACCAGATACACTGAAGCATGAATAATAGCTGATCAGTTCTTCAGAATTTTCAAGTTACATGTTCCTGGAATATCAAAGAGAGGCCAACAAGTTCAGTGAAGATCTCCAGAATTACAAAGCCATGCTGCATCCTCCATAATTCAGATATTATGAAGGAATTGGGTCTACTAGTGGTATACGAACAACAAAAGATGAAGAAACCAATCCCTTGAGTTGGAACAGGATGCCTAAAGAGAAAGGAATCTTTCTTCCTTCAGAAACAACGCACTCCCATCAATTGTAGCCTTGTTATCACTTTTCTTTCCCACAAATGACTATCATCATCTTTGTGACATTTCTCACGTACACCCATGAAGAGAAGACTTGCAAATGCCCCACCTAAGAGTGGCAATAGAAGGCCTCCTATTAAACACAGCACAAACAGTTTAAAATTTATGCATTAGTATCACAAGTTGACTTACATTACCACTGCAATGAAGTAACTGTGAAAATCCCCTAGTCGCCACTCTCGGTGCCTGTTCAGGTACACTGAAGGAGAATTTAGCATGGCCAATGCACCTAACCAGCATGTTTTTTGGACTGTGAGAGGAAACTGGATCACCTGCAGAAAACCCACGCAGACACAGGGGGAACATGCAGACTCTGCACAGACTGTGACCCAAGCCAGGAGTCGAACCTGGGTCCCTGGCACTGTGAGGCAGCAGTGATAACAACTGTGCCACCGTACCATCCAGACACACCAGCATGTCAAAGACTTACTTGCTTTATCCTTTTCCGTTTCTAGTAAATGGGGGGTCTAGTTACAGGAGGCATTTTCTGTTTCCTGTGCAGCGATCTGGCTGAGGTGAGAAAGCCAGTGCAGCTTGCCAGTGGCACAGTCGGCTTTTCTTGGCACGTTGTGCAACAGCCTGCACAGAAGGAACCTGCAGGCCTGGTCCATGTGGTCACACTGGTGAGACAAGGCCAGAAAACAGCAGCAAGGCTGGGAATCCCAAGATCGGGCGCTTTTATTAAAAGATGCCCCGATCTTTAATAGAAAAAACAGACCACCCCCATGCTCACCCCGCCACCCACACTCACACAAAGAAACACACCACATCATCAAGGAAGACACCACTATTTGGACACAGGAAACTGTCTCACCGCCAACCCCGCAACCACGCCCCCCCCCCGCCCCGCCCCAGAATAGATGGAGACCTCCACATGTACATGGGGCCTGGCCCCTATACAGACGCAGGGGACTCCACCCCACCCACGCACACACACACAAGGGGAACACCAAATAGACACAAGGGAATAACTCTCACAACCCCACTGCCACAGGGGAACCCTCCTCATGAGCAGGGGGAGCCCACCACTCACGAACAAGGGATCAGCCCTCAATGAGCTCACCAGAGAGTTAACCCCCACCACCTTCCCCTTGGAACTGCCCCTGGCACTGCCCCCTGACACTGGCGCCTGCCATTTCTGTTCATGAACCTCGTTACATCACTTGCTGGTAAGCTTAGCATTTTCCGACTTGTGATACTTTGGGCCAATGTCACTGTTTGCATTCACACCAAGCGCTGGTACAAAATCACGGAAAATTAATAATTGTTGCATTGCCTGAAAATTCATAACAAGAAGGCATGAGAAGAAGAAAAACATAATTAAAATTTCTATTGTATCATACATACCCTCAGGATGTCCCAAACTGCTTGACAGCCAACTGTAAAGAATAAAACAGAAATTATAGTGTAATTATAATCGTGACTTTAATTATCTAAATACAGGCTGAGATAGCAACAATGCAAAGGGGCAAGAGGGGCAATGACATACAACAGAACTGTGAGCAAAATTCTAGCTCATGGAATAAAAGGGAAAGCTGGCATTTGGACAATAAATTGTCTGAGCAATGGCACACAGACAGTAGAGATAAATGAAACAGAAACAGAAATATACCAGAAAATCTCAGCAGGTCTGACAGCATCTACGGAGCGAGAATAGAGCCAACGTCTCGAATCTGGATGATCCTTCATCGGAGCTGCTGCTAACGATACAGCACAGTGGCACAGTGATCAGCACTGCTGCCGCACAGCTCCAAGGGCCTGGGTTCAATTCTGTCCTTGGAGAATTGTGTGTGTGAGTGATTCTCTCCGTGTCTGTGTGGTTTTCCTCCCAGTGCTCCGGTTTCCTCCCATGTCCAAAGATTTGTGGGTTAGGTTGATTGGCCATGCTAAATTGACCCTAGTGTCAAGGGACGAGCAGGGTAAACATGTAGGGTTATGGGAATTGGGCCTGGGTGGGATTGTGATCAGTGCAGACTTGATGGGCTGAATGGCCTCCTTCTGCACTGTTGGGATTCTATGAAAATGGCAGTAGAACTAGACTCCAAGAGGCAAGAGGTCCTTTTAGTAACTTCTTTTCCTTCCATTCTGAGCCTAAACACCCTTCCTATCCAAGTTTTCTTCTTTGCCCATTCTACACTCTTTGCGATTCTCTTTCCCTTTGCATTAGCATTGTTGTCAGACCGAGACCAAGCACAGATTATTGGTTGGGAATCCTGCTGGGAGCCCACCATACAGGAAACTAGTTATGGTGTCAAACTGGCACACAGATACCTGTACTAATGGAACAGCACCATGGGGAAGAGAATCCACCTGATAATAGTTCATTGAACAATACTCAGGTGGCAGCTGGGAAAATGAAGAGTAATGAGAGTTACATTGGTTACAATGAGATAAGGGTTAAGGGGCAACTCTCGGTGTTGAATGGGACTTGGTTGGATGTTGCCCTGTAGTCTTTATGCACTGACTAGAGAATGGTGTTGACCTGAAAAAGGAGAGAGTAGGAGAAGTGGGGGAGCAAAAGGATTTGGGTGTCCATATATGCAAAATCACTAAAAACGAGTCTACATATATCAAATGCATTCAAAGAGGCTAACAAAATATTGCCCTTCTTGTCACATAATTTTGTTTATTCATTAATGGGATGTGGGTGTCACGACAAAGTAAGCATTTATTGCCCATCCCTAATTGTCCTTGAGAAGGTGGTGAGCTATTTTCTTGAACTGCTGAGGTCCATGTGGTGTAGGTATACCTACTCCGCTGTTAAGGACGGAGTTGCAGGATTTTCACCCAGCAACAATGAAGGAACGGTGATCTGTTTCAAGTCAGGATGGTCGGTGGCTTGGAGGAGAACTTCCAGATGGTGGTGTTCCCATCTGTCTGCTTTGATATGGTAGAGGTGGGTTTGAAAGGTGTTATCTAAGGAGCCTTGGTGAGTTCCTGCAGAGCACCTTGCAGAATATGGGATACAAATGTGAGGAGGTAATACACATTTGCAGAGAAGAATAAAGTACTGAAATAAAAACAGAAAATATTAGAAATATTCAGCATGCCTGGAAACATCTTTGGGAGAGAAACAGAGTTTGGCATTTCAGATCAATGACCTGTCATTGGAACTAATGAAGAGTTACCAGTCTGGAATGATTGCTGGATTCTGCAGCCTTGCCCATCACAGGAATCAGAGCAGGCAAGGGGTGGACAATGTCCACTGAACTTGGGCGGGATTTTCGGTCTCAGGTCAAGCAAGGCCGTAAAATCCCGCCCAGTAACTTTTTCTCCCTCCACAGGTGCTGCCAGATTTGCCGAGTATTTTTTCAGTGTTTTCCGTTTTTGCCTCAGTTGTACAGAATGTTTTTCAGGTCCTAGGTGGAGTTTTGCTTTCAGTATTGGGCACAGACCTTAGGAAAGGTATTCATCTGAATTTAGAAGGTGTGAAATATCAAATTGTTTAAAATAATAAAGGGAATTATCAGGGCAGAGACAAATAAACTATTTCCTTGGGTGAGTTAATCCAGAACCAGAAAACAGAGTATTAGAGAGACAATCTCAGCTAATGTTACTACTTCTCTCCTCCCCCCACCCCACCCCTACCATCACAGAAGTATCACTGGCATTTTCCCCACCCCTCACTGTCCACTCCCCCTGTGTCTATAAGTTTCCCCTTCACTGTCCACTCTTATCCCCGCAACCTCCCTCCCAGCACATTTAACTGGACTTCATGGGGCTCCCGCCAGTGCTGCCCCTAGCCCTGCCCCTGGCACAATTTGTGTGGGGGGGGGGGGGTCTGTGCCAGGGCACTTCCCAGGAATGTCCCTCTCATTTGAGGGCTATACTTACCTGAGCATCCCCAGGAAGAACCCCTTGAGTGAATCTTGTCTTTCAAAACCTGTTGTGTACCTCGCTGACATGAGGTCACGTTGCCGAGGTTTGAATATTTAGGGAGGGGGTGGCTGATGTGGTGTGACTGATTATATGTACATGCATTAAAATCCATTCTTACCCTTTGTGGGCATGAACCTCATGACAATACTGCATTTTCCAACTTTCTCCAAATTTTCTGCCCATGGTAGAGATCCCACAGACCACTAAGGTGTGCTCAAAATCACCCTTTTTCTGTATCTGCAATGTAAATACAAATTTACAAAATGACAATAATTGAATTCTAGTATTGCATGTAGATGTGATAGTACGTTTTCTTCCAGCAAAAATCTATTTTGATATATAGAGGAATAGAAGATTCACAAAACCTCAAAATTAAAAATAATCAAATAGAATTTGTTTGGAACAGATATATAGCAATGCGTAACTAATGACAATTTTTAGTCTCTGGCACATTTCATCAGAGCTCAGCATGAATCCTCACCCCGTTTTGTCATCAAAGTTAAATGGCTTGAGAGACACATTTGGATAAAATGAAAGCGTTTGTGCAGGTTTTGATTCCGGCAGTCTGATACTCAGACTCCATGGCAGGTTGTAGCCCAGTTGAATACCTAGTGCTGGAAGCATTCCTATACATGTGTGAATTAAGCCTGTTTCAGAGAGTTCTACCTTACTCACAATTAAGCATGAAAATTTAAATCAAATAACTTTCGTAATACCAAGACAACAGAACAGCCTAATTTTCCATTAATATTCTATCAGCCCACAGCCAGGAGGCCAAACCTAACAGTATTGTGCCTTGGGTGAAATAAAGAGGTAGGTAAGTGGCATATGGAACTTTGTTTTTAATTAAATTCAGGTTTTACCCAAAAGCCATTGCTTTCTGTGTCTTTGTTAGTCAGTCTCAGTTCTTCTTTTCTCTGAATTCTGTGAAGTAAATTCTAATCAGCAATGCAAATTTACATTCAATAGAATTAACCCCTTGATCTTTGCTGCAGAAATGGCACTAAAATCCATAAAAGATTTTGTCCTGTGACAATTCTTCACAAATAGCTCATCAAATAAGATAACATCCTGTGAAATGTGGGCCAAAAGTGAAAATACTCCACTTTGCAAATTTAGGGACAGCAATATGATTTAATGACATTTGGTCCATAGTTTCTCCTCACAGGCTGCCTTCACCAACCACGCATCAGTGTGCATTAATGTTCAGAACGCCTGGAACATTAACCAATGCTGCAGGAGTTCATTTAAAGCTGCAAGATCCAACAACTTAGCTGCAGGAGAAAAAAATGTACCTGGAACAAAAGTTACAGTTGATTTGAGAAATTCAAATGGAAGTTTGCTGAACCTAATGTAACTGATTTGTTTACATATTGTTAACATACCATCCTGCTAACTGCACTGTCATTGCCACAGCTTAGAGTCAACACAACATTCATATAGCATTTATATTTGATTCAAATTGAAACATAAATTACCTGTTCTTCATTTTGCCCGTGATTTGAGGAAAGAGCTACATTACTAGGGAATACTCAGTTTATGGGAAATTCAATTGCTGACTTCTGATTTTTGATGTTCAGTTGATATTTTTGCAACAAAAGCAATAAAATATAGGACCTGCAAAAGTGCGTCCATTATTTTAAGAGTAAACATTTCAATTTACTTTGGAAATAATGGACATAATATGGACCTCAGACATATCATGACCCTTAAGGAGACCTACAAATCAAAAAAACTGAATTTACAGAATGACCCCAATGAGAAAACCAATGAACAATATTCACTTTTATGAGTTTCATTTAACAATCAAACCAAAATCAGCATAAATTAAACATGAACTGGAGGAAAATTTGGGGGGAGGCTGGTTATCTCAGTGAGTGAGATGGTGAGCTGTAGTTCAGAATAATACCAGCAATGCAGGTTTGATTCCTGTTCTGGCTAAGTATTGCACAAGGCTGACCTTGTTCACCCTGTCCCTGAGAATGGAACACAATGGAAAGCCACTGCTGAAAAATAAAACAGCCAAGGGAAATGGCTCGATGAACATCGGAGATAGAAACAGGAGTAAGACATTGTGCCCCTCAAGCCTGCTCCGCCAGTCAACTAGATCATAGAACATAGAACATAGAACATTACAGCGCAGAACAGGCCCTTCGGCCCACAATGTTGCGCCGACCAGTTAAAAAACAATGACCCTCTAACCGAAACCAAACCCTTTCCATCCATAAACCTATCCACGGATCTCTTAAATGCCCCCAAACTAGGCGCATTTACAACTGCAGCAGGCAGGGCATTCCAATCCCTCACCACCCTCTGGGTAAAGAACCTACCCCTGACATCCGTCCTATAACTACCACCCCTTAATTTAAAGCTATGCCCCCTCGTGCTAGCTTTCTCCATCCGAGGAAAAAGGCTATCACTGTCCACCCTATCTAAACCTCTAATCATCTTATATGTTTCAATAAGGTCCCCTCGTAGCCGCCTTCTTTCTAACGAAATCAACCTCAAATCCCTCAGTCTCTCCTCATAGGACATCCCCTCCATACCAGGCAACATCCTGGTAAACCTCCTCTGCACCCTCTCCAAAGCCTCCACATCCTTCCTATAATGTGGGGACCAGAACTGCACACAATACTCCAAGTGCAGCCGCACCAGAGTTTTGTACAGTTGCAACATGATGCTGCGGCTCCTAAATTCAATCCCCCTACCAATAAACACCAAGACACCATATGCCTTCCTAACAACCCTATCTACTTGATTCCCAACTTTCAGGGATCTATGTACACATACACCTAGATCCCTCTGTTCATCCACACTATTCAGAGTCCTACCGTTAGCCCTATACTCTACACATCCATTATTCCTGCCAAAGTGAATTACCTCACACTTTTCCGCATTAAACTCCATCCTCCACCTCTCGGCCCAGCCCTGCAACTTGTCCAAGTCTCCCTGTAGACTAAGACACCCTTCCTCACTATCTACCACACCTCTGACTTTGGTGTCATCAGCAAATTTACTAATCCACCCAACTATACCCTCATCCAGGTCATTAATAAAAATTACAAACAGCAGTGGCCCCAAAACAGATCCCTGAGGCACACCACTCGTAACTGAACTCCATGTCGAATACTTACCATCAACCACCACCCTCTGTCTCCTATCCGCCAGCCAATTCCTAATCCAATTTCCTAAATCACCCTCAATCCCATACATCTGCAATTTCTGCAGAAGCCTTCCATGGTGAACCTTATCAAACGCCTTACTAAAGTCCATATATACCACGTCAACTGCCTTACCCCCATCCACCTCTTTGGTCACTTTCTCAAAAAACTCAATAAGGTTAGTAAGGCACGACCTACCCTCCACAAAACCATGCTGACTATCTCTAATCAATTCATTACTCTCCAAATAACTATAAATCCTATCCCTAATAATTTTTTCTAAAACCTTGCCCACAGCAGAAGTAAGACTCACCGGTCTATAATTCCCGGGGAAGTCTCTGTTCCCCTTCTTAAACAATAGGACAACATTCACTAACCTCCAATCTTCTGGCACTATACCGGTGACCAACGACGACCTGAAGATCAAAGCCAGAGGCTCTGCAATTGCTTCCCTTGCCTCCCAGAGAATCCTAGGGTAAATCCCGTCCGGCCCAGGGGACTTGTCTACTTTCAAACCCTCAAGAATATCTAGCACATCCTCCTTATCAACTGCAATACTGACCAGTTTACAACCCTGTAATCCAGTGTTCTCCACAGCTACATTTATGTCCCCCTGCGTGAACACCGAAGAGAAATATTGGTTCAATGCCTCTCCAATCTCTTTCGGTTCCACACATAAATTCCCACTGCTGTCTCTAACTGGCCCTAATCTTGCCCTAACCAACCTTTTGTTCTTAACATATCTATAGATATGTGAAGAACATATCTCCTTAATTCTATCAGCCAAAGTCTTCTCATGTCCTCTTTTAGCCCTTCTTAACTCTCTCTTTAATGATGGTTGACCTTCTTTCTCAATGCCATTTTCCTACAATATCCCCATATCCCTTGATGTACTTAATATCTGAAAATCTGTTACTGTCTGTCTTGAACATACACGATGACTGAGCCTCCACATTCCTCCAGGGTAGAGAACCTGAGTGGAGAAATTCCTTCTCTCCCTAATTCTAGAATTGCCCCGCCCTCCCACCATCCTCCCACAGGCAGGGGAAATATCCATTCAGTCGCGCCCTGGAAGAATTCTATGAAGGGAGGAGGGAGAGAGGGAAGGAGGGAGTGAGGAAGGAGGGAAGGATGGTGGTTTCAAAGCTTTGTGGTGGAATTTCCCCGTCCAGCACACCACAGGAATTTTAGCAGGTGGGGGCGGACAATGCAACGGTCCATTGACCTCGAGCAGGAATTTCCGGCCTGAGGCGAGCATGACTGGAAAATCCCATTCTTGATCTAGATCCTTTGCATAGAGGGATCAGCCTCCAATCCCTAGCCAACAGCTGTATTCCATAGACACGTTCTCTACCAAAATGGCACATGTCTGAAGAATCTCCTCAGCGCCCCTCCCATGCTTAGATCCACCAGAAATTCATTCATCCAAATCCTCAGTGATTATTCTGTACACTGGTTGGCCAATGTAAGTGAATCAGTTACTTTACATAACAGATACAGCCCCAGCACCACTGTATTTGCATGTTGCCAGCTCACGATTCCAGTGTTCATTTTATCATTTTTTCATTGTGCCACACTCCTTCTCCCCTCAAAAATAAAACCCAGTCACATAGAGCCTATTTTTCATGCCAGTTGGGATTGCATGGACCTGTTTTGCATCCTTCTTTGCAGCATCCACCTGATACCAGGGGTGGTATTTTACAGTCTCGCTCACCCTGCACCCATAAAATCCCGCCTGAGGTCAACAGACCTTCCCATTGTCCACTCCTCGCCCACTCTGATTCCCGTGGTGGGTGGGTTAGTAAAATTCTGGCCCTGACATCATTGCCAGTACATTACTAAACATGAGGACTACAACTCCCAGACTGCATCAGGCAAAGCCTGACTACACTGTACAGGGAAGCTGCAGTTAAAGGAAGAGATGGCCATTAACTAGCAGATATATCTGATCGAAGTGGTGTCTTCGTAACAACCGTCATGGGATGTGGCTGTTCTGGCAGCTGTAAACTTCACAAACTGCAGAATTCATCTCAATGGATATAAAACCAAGCAAACTGTAAAACGAATTACCAATTTGCAAACACTTATTTTATAATATTGCACAAAGTCAAGTTTACACACAATTTGTATTCTTATTGGATATATGTTTTCATTGCTTTAGAGGCATATCACTTCAACCTTCTGCCCATTTTTCTAACTGTGCAATTTAGCCCAATGATTCTCTAGCAGTGTAATACTGCAGGCTAGTTCAAATCAAAATCTGCAGTAAAATTTGTGACACATATTTTATATATTATAATCATCAAAAGCGGCTACAAGTTAGGTCATACTGAAATATATTACTGTTACTGTAATGGAGGCTAAACTAAAGACGCAATTAAAATTTCAAGAATGAAATTTAGGCACTTCCTTGCAATCATTTCAACCTTCCCTCAATTGCACAGACCAGCTTGTTGGGTTGATTCTTAGCCACAATAATGGTGTCATCTTAAGCCAAAGTAATATGAAATCTCTCGTCAGTGGGGGTTGTATTGGTCTTTACCAATGGTACAAAACAGGCTCATAGTAACTTTTCCAAATCCTATTTTCCATTGAGAAAGAAATATTCTTCAGATTAACACTGGGCAGCATTCCTCCCCCTCCACCCCACCTCACCCCTCCTCTGCCCCCGACATCATATTTTCCATGGGGGAGGTGGCCTGTCATTGGCCAGAAGAGGGGTCTTCCAGTTCCACTGATGTCTATGGTATTTTGCATGCATTGCACCCACTGTCACCAGGGATCACGCTGCAGGGTTTCACCATTAGCGGGATCAGAAGATTCCATCAACAGGAAAAGCCAGAAAGTTTTAGCCATCAAGTAAAATGTTTAAGTTTGCAGCTTGCAAACTTGCTCTGAAAAAAGCAGTTGTTATCTTAAAATAGTTCCCTAGAAAAACTTGTAGACTCAACAACTTAGGTAGCATCAGGTAAATCAGTTTCCCTCAATCTGGATGGCCGTAAAACATTAGACAGGGGTCGTGGGTGGAGAGGGGGACTGGTGGTGTTGAGATGGCGCTGCAGGCTCGTTGGGCCGAAGGGCCTGTTTCCCGGGCTGATTTTGTTCTTTGTTCTTTGTTCTTTTTTACTCTGCCCATAATCAGAAAATGCTGGAAAATCGCAGCAGGTCTAACAGTATCTGTGGGAGAGAATAGAGCCAATGTTTTGAGTCTAGATGACCTTTCATCAGAGTTCAGAGCCAGCTCTGATGATGGGTCATCTAGACTCAAAACATTGGCTCTATTGCCTCTCCACTAATGCTGTCAGACCTGCTGAGATTTTCCAGCATTTTCTGCTTTAATTTCAGTTTCCAGCATCCTCAGTATTTTGCTTTTATTCTCTGGACATGGTCTGGAGGATTGACTGGAAGATGTGAAACAGTTAGTTATATACTTGGTGTCAGAAAACTCAGAAACTTACCCTAATTTTAAATCATCATTCAGAGATTAGGAACTCCAGTTTTGTAGCAAATCTCTGGCTTTTTGTATGTGCACAATTCCAGGAATCAGCCTCGTGAATCTGCTCTGTACACTTCCAATGCAAGTTTGTCCTTGAGTCACAAAATGTTAGTATACAGATACAGAAATGATGAGAAAAGCAAATGGTATTTTGGAATTCACTGCAAGGCAAATGCAATATAAGTGCATGGAAGTTTTACTGTAACTTCACAGGACCTGAATGAGAACACATCTAGAGCACTGTTTTGGTCTCCTTATTTGAAAAAAAAGATGAAGTTGAATTTTAAGCAATTCAAAGAAGGCTCAGTTAACTCATTCCTGGGATGAAGTCTTTACCTTATGAACTAGGGTTGAACAGCTTGGGGCTATGCCCATTGAAGTTTAGAAGAATGAGAGATGATCTTAATGAAATGCATAAGATCCTGAGGAGACTTGAAGGAGTGAATACTGAAAGGATGTTTCTTCTTGTGGGGAGACTAAAACTAGAGGACACTGCTTAAGAATAAAAAGTCTTTCTTTTGAGATGAGGAGTATTTTTTCTAAAAGTATTATTGGTCATCTGGGAAATTTTCTTCCCTAGAAAGCAGTGGTGAATTTATTCAAGGAAGCATTTGATTTTTGAGAGACCTGGGAATCAAGGGTTATGGGGACAGACAGGAAAGTGGATTTCAGGTCTCAACCAGATTAATTATGAACTTATTGAATGGCAGAGCAAGCTCAAAGGGCTGAATATTGTACTCCTGCTCCAGGAGAAAAGCAAATGGTATTTTGGAATTCACTGCAAGGGGAATGCAATATAAGTGCATGGAAGTTTTACTGCAACTTCACAGGATCTTAATGAGAACACATCTCGAGCACTGTTTTGGCCTCCTTATTTGAAAAAAAAATGAAGTTGAATTTTAAGCAATTCGAAGAAGGTTCAGTTAACTCATTCCTGGGATGAAGTCTTTATCTTATGAACTTAAAATTTAGATTTAAAATTAAGGTAAGTTTCTGAGTTTTCTGACACCAAGTATATAACTAACTGTTTCACATCTTCCAGTCAATCCTCCAGACCATGTCCAGAGAATAAAAGCAAAAATACTGAGGATGCTGGAAACTGAAACTAAAGCAGAAAATGCTGGAAAATCTCAGCAGGTCTGACAGCATTAGTGGAGAGGCAATAGAGCCAATGTTTTGAATCTAGATGACCCATCATCAGAGCTGGCTCTGAACTCTGATGAAAGGTCATCTAGACTCAAAACATTGGCTCTATTCTCTCCCACAGATACTGTTAGGCCTGCTGCGATTTTCCAGCATTTTCTGATTATGGGCAGAGTATACTACCTAAGTTGTTGAGTCTACAAGTTTTTCTAGGGAACTATTTTAAGATAACAACTGCTTGTTCAGTTATGCGTTGAACCCATTATTGGGATTCAGCTCTGGAGGGGAATATTTACACATCTAGTTCTGTTTAACTGAGAGTTTTATCAGTTTGTAAAATTCTATTTCTTTGAACTGATTTTTTTAATGCTTAGATGTTTATTTGGACAAGATTGCAAGGCTTAAAGCTTTTTAGAATCGGAGTCCAGGTAGCTCTATTTGAATTAGTTTTATGAAGTGCTGGACAATTTTTTGCAGTGTTTTTTGAACGGATGTGTATTCATTCTGGTAGTTTTATGAGAATTTCAAAGATTTCCAGTGTTTTTATAGGAGTCATCGCTCTTCCTCAAGTAGGTATTGGAAGAGTGTTTCTAAGGTTCAACTTCAAATCAATTCAATAGGCAGGTTTTCTGTCAAGATCTTCTGATACTTTGACAAAAAACAGGGGGTGTATTTTGTGCCATCATTCTTGAGGGTGGAGCCTAAAGACACCATCAAACCTAGCTCCACGGAGATCCATGGGCCATTTTTAAATGGTGCCCTGGTTACTAAAGACCTCCTCCCCCATCATTGTTGACATTGGGGTATGAAAGCCTTCTCCCCCTCTCCAATGCAGGTATCCTCTTCCCCCTCACCTCCACAATGCAGACATCCACCCCCTACGCCCCACCCCCCAACAATGTAATCATCCCTCTTCCCCAATACAATTGGAGTTCCCTGGAAGCCCCTCTGCTAGCACTCATGTCCCTCACCACCTGGAGACAAACTCACTTCTGAGCCTCCAGTGTAGTCATCATGACTGGTTTCCGTTTTTGGAAACCAGAGGAGATGGGGAGAGAACATACAGCAAACCCGGAAGGAGGTAATGATGTTTTTAATCCATAAAGTTATTTAAATTAATGATTAACAGGTTCATGCCCAAGTGATAGGGGGAGGGAAGATCTCATTCTCATGAGGCACTATAATGCACATGAACACCAACACAATGTTGGCCAATTTAAATTTCACTTACCTTTCAAGAACAAAGCCCTACCATTAATCACTGCGTTAAAATATAGTTAAATTTTCATACACTATCATCTAAATGTGACATATGATATTGGAAATATCCTTTAAACTTACCTGTCAAAAGGTTCCCAACTCCATTCAGCCTTCCCAATGGTTTATGAGTTCTCCGAGGAACCATGAATCAACTCTCCTGCAAAAGTTTGCCTGACTGCACCAAGATTGCAGGGATCTGAAATATCCACTTCTACAATGGAGTAGGCGATGGTAGAATAGGTGAGTTCAGTTTGCTACTCACTCCTTCCCTCAAAGGAAATAAAAAACCCACAAGGCAGGAATCAGGGCCCAAATCCTGCTTTTGCGACTTGCCCGCCATTTTAAAATCCTACTTACCTTTGTTCCAACATGGAATGAGGTATGAAAATTCGGGCCCACACATACAATTTTACAAAATCATAAATCCATTTAGAATAAATAGAATTATAACTGCATTCTGAGAGTCTACAGCTGAATACAGTATACAGTTCCCTACCAGAGAAATACCAAATTAAATCTGAAAATGTATCAAGGACATTTGAGTTTGTCTGAAGTCGAATGTTTGCACTGGAACCAGCTGATGCTATATTGTGATTGTGAAGAGTCAGCAAACTGTGGCTTCAGAAGTGCTGATTAAAACTTGAAATGACTTCCACGTTATCAAAGCTCAGTGTGAGCCCAATGCTTAAAACTTATTCACACACATTGTGTCTTTGATGAATTTCTCAGTAAGTTTGCATATTGGTGCTTCCTTGATCTAACATTGTTGGATGAGAAATAAGTGGCATCGGGTAGTGTAATGAGGGTTTATTTGTAAAAATGCAATGATGTACTCGCTCCATACATCTCACCTTCACTGTGCTTTATGAATCGTGTGCTTTAAGCTGACTTTAATGTTAGCATGAGGTTTTATCTTTATGAATGGACTTTCAAGCCAAAAAGATTGTCATTCCTGTGGTAGTAACTTGCAATTTGTTGCAACTTGGCACCAGATACATGAAGTTATAAGATTTAACTGATTAAAGCAATACTATAATAGCTTGGTAGTAAACGAGTTCCTCTTTCATCACGGTATTTAGTCAGGATTGATGGTAAATTCAGCAGCTAGCAAGCTAATGCATTTCATTTCATTAAGGCTAAAGCAAATTAGACCGTGCAAATCTACCAAGTGTCATGTTTAACAAGCACTCATGTCCATTTTGAATAAATGGATGACAATGTGTTGAATTCCAGACACACTTTTAAAATATTTAGAGTTTGGCCAATATCATATCAGACCCCAGAAATTGAGTTTTGTGGAAATCAGAAAATGAGGAATTATTTTAGAATGCTTAGGGAGGAAATATGAGAAAGGCCAGTGTTAGGACTGAGACCTCACACTATCTTGTTAGAAAACGAATACCGATTTTCTCATGGCTAATTTCTAAAATTTTTAAAACCGGACATGGGCCTTAAAAGGCTGAAGCTTTGTCTATTTGTGATCCTAAGTAAAAGGAGCTTCCATAGCAGTATCACAGAAAGTTGTGCCTCTATATCTCTGAAGTGATCCTAGCGACCTCAGTGGAATGCAGAGGCCAAATTCAAAGAAAGCCATACAAATGCCATCTGCATTTCAGAAACAAGGCCTGACCAACTGTCGCCTATTCACCTGTGAGGACAAAGGACCCCGCGACCTTCCTTTAAAGTCTTAATGGTTGGAACACTTAACAGTCTCAGGGGCGCAGACAAAAGGATGCACGCCCTTTTTAAAAGCCCAGATGGAGAGGTGGGAGTCATGTGACATGACCCCCTACCTGGTGGGACCAGTTATATTGCCTTGCTGTACTGAAAACTCAGTCTGCGATTTTAACATCAACAAGCAACAGCATAGAAAAAGGACTCAGCCTAGACTGAATACCTGACCCCATCTATACTGTTTCCACTGGAACTTCTGTACTATCACCAACAAGAATGGTACACCTCTGTATGCTTATTTCAGCATGTGAAGTCAACTCCACTGGAAAAGTGAAATATCCAGCATCAATCTTCAACCTGTCAGCCTCTGTGAAGGATTTTGACTCTGGACTCACATGAAATGATAATTCTTTTCTCTGTGGTCTTTTTCCTGAGCTCTTTGCCGTGTAAATCTTTATTTTCTCTATCCCTTTTTTACCAAATGAGTGTACAGGGGACTAGATTGTGACCCTCCTCCTGCATTTGAATGTGTGCAAACAAACTAAATCTTTGAGTTCATCCTATCTCGAGCTTGCTGTGATGTTATTAATAGAAAACTGGGTCACAACAAAACTGAAGGGTTAGGAAGGACTCCATCGCTTATGATGGGGGAAGCATTTAATACAGTGCCATGCAACAGACTTCTGTGAATTAGAGGTACAGTAACAATTTGGATAGAAAACTGGCTGACAAATAGGAAGCAGAGATAATAGGTAATGGATATTTTTCAGGACATAATCAATGAAATCCTACAGTGCAGAAAGAGGCCATTCGGTCCATCAAGTCTGCACCAATTTTCCAACAGAGCATCCTACCAAGGCCCATCCCTACCCTATCCTCAAAGCCCCATGTATTTACCCACTAATCCCCCTATTCTACACATTTTGGTACACAAAGGGGCAATTTAGCATGGCCAAACTACCTAACCTGCACATCTTTGGACTGTGGGAGCAAACCAGAGCACCCAGAGGAAACCCACAAAGATATGGAGAGAATGTGCAAACTCCATACAGACAGTCAGCAAAGGCTGGAATCTAACCCAGGTCCCTGGCGCTGTGAGGCAGCAGTGCTAACCATTGGGTCACCAGGAAGGAAGGTTTGTAGTGGTGTTCCCCAGGGGTCAGCAAGGACCCTTGCCTTTCGTCATATATAATAATGATCAAAACCTTGGTGTACAGAGACAATTTCAAAGTTTGCAGCTGACACGAAATTTGGAAATATTGTAAACAGTGAAGAGGACAGTGTATAACTTCAAAAGGACATAGACAAGTTAGTCAAGTGGACAGATAGGTGACAGATGAACATCAATGCAGAGGAGTGTTTGGCGATTCATTTTCATAGGAAGAACATGGAGAGACAATAAAAAATAAGGGGCAAAATTCTTAAAGGAACTTGGGTACAAATGTGCATAGAAAATTGAAGGTGGCAGCAACAAATACCCAAAATACTGGAAAATCTCAGCAGGTCTGACAGCATTCATAGACTGACAGATACCATCAGACCTGCAGAGATTTTCCATCATTCACTGTTTTTATTTCAGATTCCAACATCCTCGGTAATTTGCTTTTATTGAAGGTGGTATGACAGGTTGAGAGAGCAGCTAATAAAGCATATAGGGCAGAATTCTCCCAAAATAAATCTAAATGTTGAATTTGCGGGAAAACTGAAATAATTTCAGTCAGAGTTCGCACTAGAATCTCCCACACTCCGTGTAATGCAAAGGTCACCAGCACGAATATCATTAGGTTTCAGGGAGTGGGGCCTATTCACACTGGAGAGGTTGAAACCAGCGGACACCAAACTATCAGCCTCTCATTTGCTGGTCAGCCCAATCGCTGGCCAGCCCAGGGCCTCTGCAGTGTGGGCATGCCAACCCATCCCCCCCCACCCCATGGTCTGGTCGCAGGCCTTCGATCATTCCCAGGCCTTGACCCCTCCCCCTCCTTCCCAGACCGCCCCAACCTCCAGTTCCCCCACCCCAACCCCGCACGGGAGATACCTCCGCAGGCAGACCCTCCCCCACTCAGCTGAGAATCCCCAGCAAACAGAACAACCCTGCCCCCATCAGCAGACCACTCCCCCAGCTCACCTCTGATTGCTGGCCTCCCTCCTGTCCCCATCGATCCCAATGCAGAGTAACAGTGGGATTCCTCAACCCACCGGTTGCCCTTTGGCCCTGCCCCCATGCCCCCTTGGCACTGCTCCATACCCAATGGGCAGTGCCAATGTGCACCCTAGGCATTGGCACTTTACCCCTTGGGCAGTTCCAGGGACACAGGCTTTCACTGCCAGGGTGTCCATGCCCAGGGGACACCACCTTCCGAGCCTCCGATTTCCCCCTCTTTACTCCAGCAGGGTTAAGCCATTAGTTCCTCAAAACTGGGGAGCTGTTGTAATACCAGCTGGAGTGAAATAATTTGGCGGGGGTGGTGATGCTAGCGCACCCGGAAAATCCTGTCCCATGCCCACTAATTTCATTTAAATTACATTACAATAAAATTAAAATTACTTGCCTGGTCTTCCTGCCGGTTTCCAGTGCTGATCTGATGGCACCAGGAGCCTGATGCTTGCAAATGCATGCACGAATCCCACGTGTACCCGGCCATGAAATACTCCCACTCTGCTGCGCTAGAAATTTAGCATGGCGGGATGGGAGAATCGCCCCCATAGTATTCTTGGCTTCATTAATAGAGCATAGAGCACAAGAGAAGGGAGGTTATGCTGAACCTATACAAGAGACTAGTTAGATCTCAGCTGATATATTGATCGGAATTTTACTACCCCGCCTGCCATGGAATCAGAGTGGGCGAGGGGCAGACAATGACAGAATGTTACAGTTTTGGGTGGAGCAAGACTGTAAAGTTCCATCCATCTGTGTACAGCTCAAAGTGCCATGCAGTAGGAATGATGTGAATACATTTGGAGAGAGTGAAGAAACAATTTACGAGAATGGTTCCAGGGATGAGAGACTTCAGTTCTAAGCGTGGATTGGAGAGGTTAGCACCTCTCCAAAGATGTGCAGCTTAGGTGAATTGGCCATGCTCAATTGCCCCTTAGTGTTCTAAGATGTGTAGGCTTGGAGAATAGTGGGGTAAATTTGTGGGGTTACAAGGATGTAGGGGTGGGCCTAAGTAAAATGCTCTGATGCAGACTTGACGGAACTTGTGCACTGTAAGGATTCAATGATTCGATGACTGCTCCCCTTGGAGAGAAGAAGGCTGAAAGGAGATTAGATTGAGATGTTCAAAATCATGAGAGGGCTGGACAGAGTATATAGGGAGAAACTGTTCCCACTCATCAAAGGATCATGAATGAGAGGGCACAGATTTAAAGTGATTTCTAAAAGAAGAAAATGTGATGTGACAAAAAACTTTCTCATACGAGTGGTTCAGGTCTAGAATGCATTGCCTGGAAGTGTGGTGCAGACAGGTTCAATTGAAGCTTTCAAGATGATTATTTGAATACAAACAATCTGCAAGGGTATAGGGAAAAGGCAGGGGAATGACATTCAGTCATTGTGCTCTTTTAGAGAACCAGTTCAGACATGGAGGGCCAAATGGCCTCCTTCTGGGCCGTAAAATAATTCTTTGATTCTCTATGATTCTATGAAAACACTTTTCCATTAATGGTCGGGTGATGAGAGGAAAAATCAGAGCTGTTTAAATAAACCCCCCTCCACCCACCCACCTCTCCCTGCCTGCCCTGTAACACTCCTGTCTGTTTCACTCTAGAATATAAAATTAAGTAAGAAGAACCTTTATTAGCGTATTACAAGTAAAATAATGGTTGGAGAGGGACAAATAACCCAGAGATGAAAGGAGGAATCTAAATGCTGAGGATGAAGGTCTGACAAGTATTAAATAAATATTTAACATTACTTTTAGATGTAGGTATAACACAAGAGGATCAGAAACAATCTTTGCATGAAAAATTAGCATGATGTGAAGTGGACAAGTCACAAGAGTTCTCACACACCCTAGGCTTTCAAAGGAAATCAGAGAAATGTTGACTGAGTTTCTGGGCACCAAATTGCAATCCTCCTTAGATATGTAAATCACATCAGGGAACTGGAGGGTAGCCAATGTAATGATCTCTCTTCAAAGAGGGAGCAAAAGAGAGAAGTGAATAACGTCAGTCCAGTTAGCCTGAAGTCAGTTGTGAGATAACCCCGACAAATCATGGAGTAATATTTTAACTTACTGCCTGGATATAAAACTAGCATTGCAGATCTTCCATCCATTTTATAAGTGAATGAGAAAGAAAATTGGGCAATTTCCCTAGCAGGTGGCTATACTGCAATGCCAGATTTGTGCCTGCGCGGCAATTTAAAAACTACCCCTATAATTCCGGATCAAATTGGCGAGTAATTAGAAATGAGTTGGATAATCAAGGGCAGTCAGCATGGATTTGTTGAAAGCAAGTTACATTTGATGAATTTAATAAGTTCTTTGTACTAGTTGATGGAATAGAAAAAAGGAGCAATGGAAACATGCATTGGATTTAGAGAAATAGCCTTATATGTGTAATTTTAAAACTGTGGAGTTAATTTCCATGGTTAATGTTAAGGGAAAAAATGTCAACATTCATTAGGAAATTGAACTGTAGATGAAAGAAGAGGGAATATGGAAACAGGTTGAGTGGTGGGCAAGGACTATTCGTTGATGTTGAAGGTAAAATTGGCATACAATCATTGACCCAAATGATTTATTTCCATATTCTAACTTGTATATATTTATACGTGTATTTTTATTAGTTCCTGGAATGTGAGCATTGCTGGATCATTGACAAGGCCAGCATTTATTGCCAATACTTAACTTCTCTTGAGAAGGTATTGAGCCACTTTCGAGAACCACTTCAATTTACGCAATGTAGACATCAATGTTTTTAGGGAGGGATTTCCAATATTTTGACATTGTGACAATACAGGAACAGTGAAATAATTCCAATCCAGATGGCACGTGACTTGGAAGGGAATTTGCAGATGATGGTGTTTCCAAACATCTGCTGCTTTGTTCTTCTAGATGGTAGAGATCACAGGTTTGGAAGTTGCAGTTGGAGGAGATTTGTCAAGTCGTTATAGTGGAATATTTAGACACTATTCACTGCTGCCTCTATGCACCCAGTGGTGGGGGTGCGATTGTTTAAATTGGTACTTGAAATACCAATTGGTTGCTTTGACTTGAATGATGTTGATCTTCTTGAGCATTGTTGGAGCTGCACTCATCCAGGCATGTGAAGAATATTCCATCACTTGCTCATGAAACAATAGTATTTATATGACTGATGCAGTTAGCTTTCTGGTCAATGGGAACCTACAGAATGTTGATGATGGAGCCTTCTGATGATAATGCTGGTGAACTTCAAAGGGAAAAAGTTATATTCTGTGTTGTTGGAGATGATCATCGCCCAGTACTCATGTGAGATGAATGTTACATGAATGTCTCGTCAGCGGTGCAGCCACTCACACGAGTTGCCTGGTGGCATGGGGTGACTTCAGTGGGAATTCCCGTTGACAGGGATGTGACCAATGGATCCAACCACCAGTGCACAGCACAATACCTCCTGCTGCCGAGAAAATTGTTGAGGGGAGGTCAGAGAATCTCACCCAGAGACAGGGAACTTACCATATTTTTTCAAAGCATCAGGTTCAGACAGAAAACTGGTGTATAGCTCTCCAGTTGCACAGACCAGTATCCTCTCAGAATCCTGAGCCTCTCTGAGAAACAAAAAGAGTGGGTGTGGTTTACAGTGCAACTCTGGAAGGGTGGGGAATGATAGAGTTGACACCCGCTCTATCAACTCTATAGGGGTGTTCGGGGTGTTGCCTTTAAAGGGTGCCCCAAACAGCATTGATGTTAAACCCTACCGCCTATCGCGATTCTCTCTGGATTTTCCACCCGCATCACCATTCTTTCTGATGGCAAACACGGGCTGAAAATCATCCCCACAGATATTCAGATACGTGAGTGGTGCACAAGTTATAATGGACAAATGCCTCCTTCATGGCTGTAATTGTCTGATAATAAATGGTTTTTAAAATGAAAGTATAGATAATGGGCAGAATCCTCCAACCTTTCACACCTGTTGCCACTGCAAGTGAGAACAGAGGATTTGGCACTCAGCCAAATCTCTGTTCAAAGCAGTAAGGCCAGAGAATCCACCCCACCCCACATTCTCCGCCTCCCCCCCCTCCCCCCCACCGACATCACCAGAGTGAACGGCCAGAAGATTCTGCCTAATGTAACTGTTCATCAAATTACAGTGTTTTTCCAATGAAACTGAAATAACGACAACATTTTTATTTTGATTCTTGAATGAGCTCGTTCTGATGGGTCTTTAGTGAAATCCTTTGTGCAATTAATACATTGGGCTTATTTTCTACCAGTATGGAGGGAGCAGAAACATTATTTTCTGACATTGTGCCTGCTCAAGTTATATACAGCTGAAGCCTCTGATCGTATTACTCATCAGGCAGGTCGGCATTGAGTTAATACGCCAGCAATGAAGAGCTCCATTTCAGTGGCAAGATTTTGAGAACTGCTGCAGGTATTTAAAGGGAAGTATATATTTTTTGGATCTCTCGTTTAGCACTGCAGTGTAAGAAAATGGGTCAGTGCTGTGTCACATCAGAGTTTGCTGATACATCAGAGACATGTTACTGGAACATGTCAAATGCAGAAGAATTCCCCAGAGCAGTTCCTGGCAGGTGAACAGTTCACAGTGTTTGAGAGGAGATGGTACAAAAGGTCAATGCTGTGCTCACCATCCAAAAGACCCAGTTCTAAATGGGGAAGAAAAGGTTGCAGATTTGACATGATCACCTAAAGAATGACTTTTCACAAATACTCCAGGTGAATAGCCAAAGGATTTCATTCTAATTAAGAGTACTTTACAGCCTTTTGAATACTTCCCATGCATGCTTGTTCTATAACAAGGCAAAAATTACAACTTTAAATAGAATTCCCAACATAGACTCCTATAAGGTCTTCCTGCAAAAAAAACTTGTGATTTTGTGTTTTCCTGGTACATCCAGCATCACAAAATTGTCTCTTTGCTATGTGAGAAAACAGCACCTAACAGAAAGAGAGTCTCACAATAATGTCAATGTTTTTAGGACACCTGCAGGACTCTGTCCATCCCTCCTGCTATTCCTGCCCCTGAAAACTCCTCCCATAGTACTATCTTCCAGCCTTTCTTGCCTCCAATCAACTAGTTCCTTTTTCTCGACAATCGTGTGGAGAGGAAAAGATGGTTTTCATTCTGCTGCTCCATTTGTCCCTACTTTTAGCATGGTTATGCTTAGAATGTATTCAATGGCTACGTCTTCCCTGCCTAAGGCCTTTAATTCTGCCCACTGTGAAAATAGTCCAACATTTTTTAAATTCCCATTTACCACTATCAATGCTTGCATGTATTTATACACAACACCAAAATCTTTATCCTTCAGGAAAACCCCACCCCCAGTGCACCTTACACAGTCCTGTGCCAGGTGTCCCTTTAGATTAGTGGGCATGACCTCCTTCTGATTCCTAGTCTGCCAGTTCAAAGCCCACTAAACCCCATTGGGTAAGTAGACCACCATCCAGAAATGTTGTGAGCTGGCAACTTACCCGGTAGCTGCAAATTGGTGGAATACTGCATTATCCAGCATCCTGGAACAGCAGGAGTTGAGAAATAGTGAGCCACTCACTTTTGGGTCTGACTCAAACCCACTGCCACGGTGTGTAATATTCAGTCCCCTGACTCACAGCTGCCCAGAAGTCTGCTTTCTTGCACAGCAGTGCAGTGCTGCTAAGGCAACGGAGCCAAGCTAGAGTTGCCAAAACAGTTCAATTTGTCCTGATCTTAGTTAAGCCTATGAAAGAAATTTGGCCAAATCTAAATGTCCAGTTTTACCTATTGACTTTGTTTGGTGGCACAAAACAGGTGCCAGCAAATCCATAGCCTGTTTTACATCCGATTCTCCTTTCCACTGGAATCAGTCAAAACAAATAAACTAGCTCAGTGGGAAAGCACAGCGCTAAACCTATTTTCCAGAATCACACTCAAGCTGCTTTGTGAAGATCATTTCTGATGCTGTGCACAAAATACCTTGCATAATGTGTGCGTTGAGTGAATGCATGATGTTTTGGAATCAAAGAAGAGTTTCAATTGCTAACAAAATGGCTATCTGTCCATGATTTGCTTGGAGATAAGAGTATAAGATGAGCAGATTTGTATCATGAATATGCTCATGTGTGAGGATTTTTCAAAGTAAATACCCAGCTAGCAGCAAGCTATTATCACAGCTTTGACTTGCTTACTGATGTCTTAGAATCATGAATAGATCTTAGAGGAACCATTTAAAGATGGAGCTGGTGACGCAAATTGAGAGAATGCTCAGCAGCCCTCTACAGTGACAGAGAAAGCTACTGAAGACACTAGGCTGAACCAGTTTGGAATTTGTCCATTTCTTTATTCAAAGCTATTTGTTCACAAAATTTGGAGGAATAATTTAGCAACCTGGGGCTCTTCTCCAGCAGTTAATCGGTAACAACATTGGCCAATTTATTCTTGAAATTGGTGAAGATTAATGTGGCATCTTAACTACATAAAGGCAAAACCACACTTCCAGTTCTAGGTTTATCACAAGAACAACTACTGTAACTTAAAACACTGCTGCCTAACATGCTGTATTGGAAATCTATAGCAAAATCAATCACAGGGATATATGATTACAAAGGTTGAGAAAGAGACCCACAATTAAAACATTAACTTACTGTAAAAATCAGAACAAATTTAATTTAACTCCAAATATTCTGATTTATTGATCACATTTTAATTAGAAAGCCATATCTATGTTACTTTAACAAAGAAAAAATGAACAGAGGTACAGCACAGGACCTTCAGTCCTCCAAGCTTGTGCCGATTATGATGCCCTAAGCAAACAAAAAAAAACCTTTTGCCTTTACTCGGTCCACATCCCTCAATTCCCTCATTATTCATGTACCCATCTGGATGCCTTGTCAGTGTTGCTAATGTGCCTGCTTCCACACCTCCTCTGGTAGCATGTTCCAGGCACCCACCACTCTCTGCATGAAAAACTTCCCATGCACATCTCCCTTAAACTTTCCCCCTCTCACCTTGAACCTGTATCCCCTTGTAATTGACACTTCCACCCTGGGGAAAAGCCTCTGGCTATCCACCTGTCTATGCCTGTCATAATTTTTTAGACCTCTATCAGGTCTCCCCTCAGCCTTCATCTTTCCAGTGAAAACAATCCTGGCTATTCAACCTCTCGTCTTAGCTGATGCCCTTGAAACAACTGAGTTATTGGTTAGTATAGCCTCATAACTTTTGAAAAAGGTAAAGTGTTGAGTTGCGTTAAGAACAGGCCATCAAGCTGAAATGTTGAGTGGGATTTTCCTCCCTCTCAGTGACGTGCTTCCTGGTGGTGAGCAGTGATGTGCTGCTCCCTGATATATGGTCTGGTCACTGTCAACAGAATTTCCTGTTGAACTCACCCTTCACCACCAGGAAACCCATCCGGGGGAACGATATTGGTGTAATACCCCGCCGGCATCGCCATCAGCAAAATTTCGACACTTAAGTCTGTTTCTCTCTCCACAAGTGCTACCTGACCTGCCGAGTATTTCCAGCATTTTCATTTCTGTACTGTTTTCTTTTCCAACCGTGACCTGCTGAATATCACTCACAGTACCTGCTTAAACAATTATACATCACTGAAGCGTTTATCACATTAGAATGCACAGAACAATTAGTCAAACCACTGGCTTACATGATATTTCTGTATTCATCAAAGTGAATCGCGTTACTGCTATAGGACCCTTCTCTTTCCAGGTGTCTTTGATCAGTAGCAAAGACCCTCAGGCCAAGTTTAACACAGATGCAGCAGAAATCTGCCTCTAACTTGTGCCAACAACTTGCTTCAGGCTCAGATTCTGAACAGCACTATTACTGCATCGATGCAACAGCTTCCCATTTGCCACACCGGTCATCTTACAGTCTCTCGGCATTAGCTCTTCCCAGCTCAGCCAGTATACAGGAGAGATGTCCATCCCTCCAGCATGCCTGGGTCTGAATTCAGAGGTGAAAAGCCAGCGTTTATCTCTGCAAACTCGGGGAGAATTGTGCATGTATTGTACAAAGTTCCTCACTCAAGATTAACATATTTGGAAGTCTTGCATCTAGCCTGCGATGTAGTGTATATCCTCTCCTCAAAGTCTGGCAATAGCTTGAAACTGTTTTTTGTCAGTAGATCAAACAGCCTTCCTAGGGGATCAGCAATCCTGTTTTACACCATGCCCAACTTAATTTACTGGTGACTTGGAAATAAAAATTCATCATCATGTAAGTGTACTGCAAAGACATTATAAGTTAGTTTCATTTTTAATGTGGAAGACCAACTTTACCCCCAATAACTCAGAAGTGTTATGTACATAAGAACATAAGAACATAAGAAATAGGAGCAGGAGTAGGCCATCTAGCCCTTCGAGCCTGCCCCGCCATTCAACAAGATCATGGCTGATCTGTCGTGGCTCAGCTCCACTTTCCCGCCCTCTCCCCATAACCCTTAATCCCCTCTCTTATCAAGAACCCATCAACCCGCTTCTTAAAAATATTTAGCGAGGCAGCCTCCACCACTTCAACGGGCAGAGAATTCCAGAGATTCACCACCTTTTGAGTGAAGAAGTTCCTCCTCAACTCCGTTCTAAACCGCCTCCCCTTTATCTTGAGGCTGTGCCCCCTAGTCCTACTGTCTTTTTTGAGCGGGAAGAGTCTCTCCACCTCTATCCTATCCATCCCATTCATCATCTTATGTCAAGAAATTTATTATAAAATTAAATAACCATAATCTGTGAAATTAATCAGGCGATTTGACTCAATTGTCCCTGTGTCTAAATGTGAACAATTGAAATCAATTTCCAATTAACTACAGCAACACACACATCAAGTCAATCAAATGTTGAAACAATTTTCAAATCTAACAACCTGAACTTAGCGGTTCTTACAAACTATTTAAATCATTTTTTCACTGTGTTTAGCCACCATTTTCTTTCATGTTGGGACTGGTGAGGAAGCTGTGTAAATCTACATATGAAACCACACAGAGATGGGGTGGCACAGTAACATAGGGGTTAGCACTGCTGCCTCACAGCGCCAGGAAGCCAGGTTCAATTCTGGGCTTGGGTGACTGTTCTGTGTGGAGTCTGCATGTTCTCCCCATGCTGTGTGAGTTTCTTCCGGGTGCTCCGGTTTCTTCCCTCAAGCTGAAAGATGAGCTGGTTAGGTGCATTTGCCATACTAAATTCTCCTTCAGTGTACCAAAATGTGGCATCCAGTGAATTTTCACATTTATTTCATTGCAGTGTTAATGTAAACCTACTTGTGACACTGATAAATAAACTTATTAATAGATTAAGCAAATGGATAAAACTGTTGCAAATTGATTTCAAATTAGGCAAATTATTTCTCTTAAAAGATTGTAAGTTTGTGGAATTCATTACCGCAGAGTGTGCTGGATGCTGGGATGTTGAGTAAATTCAAGGAAGAAGTGGACAGATTTTTAATTAGTGAGGGTTTGAAGGGCTATGCTGAATGGGCAGGAAAGTGAAGGTAGGTTATCAATGTTATCAATTAATATTCACTGCAAGCCCATGTATTCCCACAACTAATTCAACTACACTTCCTCACAGCCCTTTACTTCAAGAATCTATTCCATTCTCCCAGTTTCTCTGACTCCATCACATCTGTTCCGGTGATGCAAAAAATGCTACAATGTTTTTCTTTTTCTTTAACCAATGATTTTCCCTTGTTCCTCCATCCCAAAATGGTGGGCAGGATCTTGATCTATTTCATGCACTCTTGCTCTCACCACTTTCCCTCCCTCCCCAAACTATGGTATGGATACAAGGTTGCTGTTGTCATCATCGCTGACATTTCTGCCACCTCCAGTGAGATGCCGCGACCAAACATATCTTGTTTTACTCTTCCTTCTAGCATTCTGAAGGGACGTTCCTTCTGTAACACCCTAGTCCATTCCTCGGTCACCTCTAGCACTCTCTCTCTTGCCTACAGTACATTTCCTTGTTATCTTCTCTGTTCCTTCATCAAAAAGTTATATTAGATCAGTCAAAACCAATCTGCCTTTTATATGCTGACTATCTTTTATTAAATCAAATCTCTCCAACTTGATTTTCTTTCCTGATTTTATTTTTATGCATTTATGGGATGTGGGCATCACTGGCTGGACCACCATTTACTGCCCAGCCCTAATTGCTCTTGATTATTGCTTCTAAAATATAATTTACCATGGATATTGAACTGACTGATCTGTAGTTACAGGGAATGTACTTGCACCCATCCTTGAATTAGGGTGCCATATTTGCCATTCCTCAATCCTCTGAAACCTCCCCAATACATAAGGAAGATTTTTTAAAATTCATTTTACAGGACATGAGCATTGCTGGCTGGACCAGCATTTATTGCCCTTCCCTAACTGCCCTCCATTTCAGAAGGCAAGTCTTTCTGTTATCACCGCTTCAATTAGCGACCTGGCATATGAACCATCTACATACACCTTACCCACATTAGTGAGCTTTCCAGGACCTCCAACCTCCCAATTTTCATCCTTTTGTCTCGGCCATCTCCATTTCTACCAATATTTTGTCAGAATCCTCTTGTTTCATAAACACCATTACAAACCATTCATTAAGTATGCTAACCTTGCCCTGTGCATTGCAAAATATTCCCAATGGGACTCCTCCTACATGCTGGTAGAAGATTTCTGAGTTGCCTTTTATGTTAACTAACACTCTATTTCTATATTCCCAATTTGCAAGTCCTGTTTTCCTCTTCACTTCCCCTCACTATTTGAATTGCTTCTAGCTTGAAGAATTCACCTGACATGCATCATAGATTTTTTAATTCATTCTTGGATGAGAGTGTCAGTGGCTGGGACAGCATTTATTTGCCAGTGCTAATTACCCTTGAATTCAGGCAGTTAAGATTGCTGTGGGCCTGGAGTCCACTGAAGGGTTTTTACAGGTTCTTACATTGATCGGTAATTGTTTCATGGTCATCATTTGACTTTTAATTCCAGATATTGTGTTGAATCATCTGCTATATTGGGATTCAAACCTGAATCACCAGAACATTGAGCTTGAGTCTCTGGATTACAAGTCCAGTGACAATACGGCCACACTACTTCCTCTACCAGAATTCAGCGTTACTATTCTATACTAATCTACACATCCACAGACAGATGGGGCCAGATTTTCATAGAGCCAGAAGAACTCTGGAAACATTTATCATTGACACGTGGGAACCAATTCCAAAATGCCCACCCACACTTCCAGTACTTTAAGTTTCCACTGGCATATGATAAGAGCACAGGTAGCAAGTCTACATCTGGCATTCCAGACCTGGCTAGTTCCATTGTGGAGGTAGGCATCTCCCATACCCCTGTGATCCCCTCTATGCCAACTTATTGCCAATTATGCTCCCCCAAGCCTCATTATGCATAATTGATTGAGAGGCCAGACACTTTATAAAAGAACTATATGAGTGAACTTGTTTACACAGTCCCTGAGAGGTGTTCACTTTGCTTCATTGACATATCTCAGAAATCAAAATCTGACATATCTATATGCTATGTTGGATTTATTGAGCTCTGATAATGGTGTAAAGTCATACCAGCATGGAGAGTAAAATTGGACTTGCAGCTATTTTGTGACCAGGAAAAATGCCAGTCGATTTGAGGCTAGATTTGATGTCTATAATGCTTCATTAAGACTGAAGAGTTATTTAAAGACTGGATCTTGCATCATACTGGCCATCTTCATGCCAGAAGAAATACTTGGTCAATTTAACAGATGTGTATGATCTGATCTATGGAAATATGCTTTGAAAAAGAGTTATTATTTTTAAAATTTGTTTAGAAAAAAATTCCATAAGTATTTTTCTTCGTTTTCATTTTATTGATGTGCTTGCATTACTGTTCCTGTGCAAAGCGTTTTACCTTATTTTGCCATGCAGTTAGCACTCCCTCTAGCCTAATGCACTTTCCATTGGCTCCCTAACACTCTGCTTCTCCTTTAGTGAGTCATGGCATTCTATCACACCAACATAAGAACAGCTTCTTCTCTGCTGCCATCAGATTTTTGAATAGGCGTACCTTGTACTAAGTTGATCTTTCTCTATACCAGAGCTATGACTGTAACATTACACTCTGCATCTCTCCTTTCCTTCTCTATGTACGGTATGCTTTGTCTGTATTGTATAGGATCAATGCTTTTCACTATATACTAACACATGTGACAATTATAAATCAAATCAAATTAAAATTTTGTTCTCCCCAACTTACAAAAACTGGGCAGTAAATCGTAATCTCTTCCTGCTCTGTTCTGATTTTAAAGTTGTTTGAAATACACACCAGAGTCATGATATATTTATGCAAATTGGAATCCTCACAGGCGCAATCTAGTCTGAAGTGCCAGCAGGTAAGTTTAAAACTTTCTTTTGTGTGCGAGGAGGAGCAGGAACGCTCCCTTTTTCTTTCATTAAATACTGTCTGCCCCAGAAACTTCATCGTCCTATAATGCCAACAATGACCTTAGCTTGCTGGGCAGCATTTTGGCCAACTAAAGCTTGTGACATTTACATCTGACCATTTTGCACTGAAGGTTGCACAGTGAAAGGTTAGTGAGAGTTGACCAAAAGCCAGGCATCATGCGGTAATGATTATTGTCTGGTGGCTCTGACATTCATCACTATCAAGTGATTGAAAAGGTTAATCATAGCACAAATTAATTCTGGCCTCCCAGATTGCCTGGATCCACTACAGTTCGCTTACTGCCACAACAAGTCCACAGCAGACACCTGGCTCTACACTCAACCCTGGAAAACCTGGATAACAAAGCCACATATGGCAGTCTCCTATTTATTGATTACAGTTCAGCTTTCAACACGATTATTCCTACAAAACTCATGTCCAATCTCTGTGGCCTAGGCCTAAGCTCCTCCTTCTGTAACTGGATCCTAGACTTCCTAATCCACAGACTATGGGGTCTGTCTGGTATACCGTGTTCATGGGTGGTGGGGGGTCTTGGGGTGGGTTCCATCATGGGGGGTGGGGGTGAGGGGAGAGAGAATTCCATAAGGGGGCTTCCAAGGGGAGAAGTTGGCATTCTGGTGGTGAGGGGGAGGGCTCCATGGTGGGTGGGATTCTAGTGATGGGGATCTCCTCTTTTCAATTTTTATCATCCTTAGATCGTAGCGCATTGTCAGGAGCTGCTGATACTCTATTTTCCCGTCAGAGCTCACACTTCAAAATCAGGAAATTCTGCCCATATAAACAGAGCATTTTATAATTTGTGAGCTTGTTGCAGCTGGACTGAAGGGGAGACTGGGGAAGAGTGAGGGGGGGAGGAGGGTTCAGAATAAACAGCCTCAGCACGCTGCAGGCAATGTACTTGGAAGCTGAAATCTGAGAGGCTGCAAACAGCCCTCAGTGATGTCCCTATAATAATGCCACCTCTTGCATCTTTGAGAGTCACCCCTCTATGTTTGCTCAACTATTTTATGCTGGGTGAACTTTCTCTACTTCTATGTAGAATCATAGAATCCCGACAATGCAGAAGGAGGCCATTCAGCCCATTAAGTCTGCACTGACTTTCGAACAAAGCATTTTACCAAGGCTCCCACCCCATTCCCAAAATATGGAATCTCTCTCCGATAGCTAATAGAGGATTTCCTGGCGGATTTGTTTGTTACTAAATTGCTTAGTTTTTTGCTAATATGTTTGTTGCTAAGTTTTTCTTGTGCTGCAAAGAGAGGTACAGAACACCATTATTCCTGCAAAACATCTTCCAAACTCCAGAGCCTAGGACTTGGCTCCTCCCTATGACTGGACCCTCAACTTCCTAACCCACAGACCGCAATCAGTAAGGATAGGCACAACACCTCCTCCACAATTCTCCTGAATACACCAGTGTCCCGCAAGGTCCTTGCTATACTCCTTATACAGTTATGACTGTGTGGCCAAATTTCTGGACCCTAGGCTTCCTAACCCACAGACCGCAATCAGTGAGAATAGGCAACAACACGTTTTCCACAATTCTCCTGAATACACCAGTGCCCCACAAGGCTGTGTCCGCAGCCCCTTACTATACTCCTTATACACCTATGATTATGTGGCCAAATTCCACTCCAATTCGATTTTCAAGTTTGTTGATTACATCACCGTTGTGGGTGGGATCTCAAACAGTGATGAGACAATGTATAGGAAAGAGCTAGAGGGCCCTGCTTTACCATCTTGATTCTAAGTGCTGGGTGGACTTGAAATTGGGAATTTTCAGATACGACTTTTCGACCCATTCTCAGGAACTCCTATACGCAGCCTGCCTACAAAAATATCAGCAATTCTGAATCGCGCTGTAGAAGCCTGTGGGTTAACAAAATCCTGCAGCTCCGATCTGCGCCTCCAATTGTGCATGCACAGGGGAAAAATAATAGAATGAGGCTCCCCTGCCACATTGTTCCTGGGATGGATATTGCCTCCCCTTGGCCCCCACAGACATTGCCCCACCCCCACAACATTACTGACCCCCATATCCCCCAACCTCTCCACCACCCAGACCAATCGTGGGCCCTTCCCCACTACCGATCACAGGAAGAGTGGCAGCAGACCCCCTCCCTTTCCCCCTCACTGATCACAGGCAGAGTGGCAGCAGACCACCCCCTTGCTCCCCACACACCCCACTGATCTCAAGCAGAGACCTGTTGGACCTACCTCTCCCACCGATCTCAAGCAGAGAGCTGTCTCACATTGGGCCCTTATCTCCCCACTGACTGGAGCGCCTGAATAGGACTTTTGCGGGGCATGTCTGTTTCACTCCGATTCTGGATAGGCAAGCTCAGTGATAAAGGGGGAAATGCCAGTCAGGTTGGGTGTGCAGCCTACTAAATCAATTTAAATGCATACAAATACATTTAAATGGCCATCACGCCTGTTTCGATCATAGTCCCGATTGCAGCCATTTCTGGTCCTTGGTAATCGTGCTACTTGCCTCTCACTCAACTTTACCGAGTTTACGCGCCTGAAAATTGGCACAACTTGATGGTAAAAACAGGCCCAGAGAATCTGGTGAACTGGTGCAACAACCATAATTTCTTCCTCACTGACAGTAAGAGAAAGGAGATAGTCATTGACTTCAGGAAGCGCAGTGCAAGACATGCCCTGAAGTGGAAATGATCAAGAGCTTCAAATTTCTAGGTATCCAGATCACCAAAAACTTGTCCTGGTCCCCTCCCCATGCCAATGCTATAGTTAAGAAAGCCCACCAACTCTCTACTTTTTCAGGAGGCCAAGGAAATTTGGCATGTCTGCCCTCACCAACTTTTACAGATGCACCATAGAAAGCACTCTTTCTGGTTATATCATAGCTTGGTATGGTTCCTGCTCTGCCCAAAACAACAAGAAACTACAGAGTCGTGAACGAAGTCCAGTCCATTACACAAACCAGCCTCCCATCCATTGATTCTGTCTACACTTCCTGCTGCCTTGGAAAAGCAGCCAGCATAATCAAGGACCCCCACGCATCCCTGGACATTCTGTCTTCCACCTTCTTCCATCAGGATAAAGATACAAAACTCTGAGGTCATGGACCAACTGAGTGAACAGCTTTTTCCCTGCTGCTGTAAAGCTTTTGAATGGACCTACCTTATATTAAATTGATCTTTCTCTACACCTTAGCTATGACTGTAACACTGCATTCTGCATCCTCTCCTTTCCTTCTCTATGTACAGTATGGTTTGTCTGTATAGCGTGAAAGAAATAATACTTTTCACTGTTTACCAATAAAAGTGACATTAATAAATCAAAGCAAACGTCAGTGGCCTTTGAATGAATGAAACTGACAAGACGTTGACAAGTGAGGGCATCCTGCAGTTTAAATGCATTATTTTAAATAAAAGAACAAAGACATTTTTAATTTCATGGAGAACCTGGAACTGTAAAGAAAATTTTACAATAAATATTTTCTGCACCTGTAAAAACCCACTCTATTTGTTCCATGCACTTCTAAAAATACCCTCATGCAGCCATGCATTTAGTCCCCTATCCCAGAAGATGCATACTGGTGTGTGTGAGCTCCTGTCACCAAAGAGCTGCAGCTTTCAGTCATGCACTGTGAGTACAATGAAAGCAACACAGTTCTAGTTTCCACAGGATTACATTCCTGGGCGGTTGATTTTCAACGTAGGTTATAAAACAAATGGGGTGGAGGACAGAGAGAGCGTAAAAAGAACTATCTGGATTCAGAGTACATTCATTTTATTGCATAATAATCTTTATCTTTGTAGGCACTACAGTGGCAGAGAAAGAAAACAATATTGCAAAAACCGATTGGGAATCCGAGATGAACTGAACAATGACTGGGAGGACAAAAGGCATGCGGGGGAGGGGTGATGTAGCAAAAGGCAATATAAATGTCATTCCATTGCAGTGCTATTTATTCAGAGGGAACCTGGCTGGAAGGGAGGTGACTTTGATGTTTCCTTGAAGCTTCAGCGTTTTATGTTGTGTTGTGAATGAGGATTCTGACTGACACTGTTTTCCAGAAAAGCAGGGGGATTTTCCTATTGTCCATCCATCGGCCAGTGTCACAAAAGCAGGTTATCCGGTAAAAAACACGTGTTGCTTATAGGAGCTTCCTGTGTGCAACAGTGATTGCCACTCAACAATACTGTCTGCATTGTTGTCTCAAAGCATTTTACATTCCAGTCTTTCTTTTCCGAACTCCAGCATAAAGACGAGGAGAAAGATCAGTGTCATATGTTTAATTAACACAAATCAAAACAGAAAAATGCTGGAAAATCACAACAGATCTGACAGCATCTGTGGAGGAAGAATAGAGCCAATGTTTTGAGTCAGGATGACTCTTTGTCAGAGCTGGGTTTTTTTCAGATTCCAGCGTCCACAGTATTTTGCGTTTATCATAGGTTAAATTAACCAGGAGCGCTTGTTGGAAAGCTACATTAATGGCCTCCTCCCACCCACATCACCTAAAGTACTTCTATTGCCTACTTCATATGCTGATCCATTTTAAAGGGCAATAAATAAGTGTGGGGTGAACTCGGGTATAAATTAACTGTTTTATAAGATTGAATTTAATCACAGACTTTAATCTCTATCCTGAATGTTTAACCTATTCACAGCATCTTATACTTCCAATAAAAATTGGATGGTTCAGATTATAGTAATCATTGTTGTGACTCTTTTCAACCCGAGAAATTGGAAAAAAACCGAGCAATATTAAACGAGCTTGAATCAATACCAAGCTGAAACAGCGCAAGATCAGTGATAAAAACAAAATACTGTGGAAGCTGGAATCTGAAACAAAAACAGAAAATGCTGGAAAATCTCACCAGGCCTGAGAGATTCTTTCAAATTTGCATGACACTTTTTCAGATCTGATGAAGGGTCATTTAGACGCGAAACTTTGGCTCTATTCTCTCCTTACACATGCTGTCAGACTTGCTGAGATTTTCCACCATATCGGTTGTGCAAGATTAGTGATATCAGAATGATCATCACCTTCATATATCTCTCTCCACAGACACAGTAGCAGAGTGGTTAGCACTGCTGCCTCACAGTGCCAAGGACCCAGGCCTTGGGTGTCTGTGGAGTTTGCACATTCTCCCCATGTCTGCTTGGGTTTCCTTTGGGTGCTCTGGTTTCCTCCCACAGTCCAAAGATTTGCGGGTTAGGTGCATTGGCCATGTTAAATTGTCTCAGAGCATGAGGAGGATTAGCAGGGGAAATTTGGAGTATTGTGAACAGTTTTGTGACGTAGGCTTGATTGGCTGTATAGGCTCCTCCTGTACTGTAGGAATTCCATTCTACTTTATTCTAGAAGCTGTTTCATCTGTTGATTATTTGAGCATTTATGTTGATACTTGAGACATTCAACTGGGACAAACCTGGAATTTTTGCTTCCCCTACCGCCCTCCCCCACACTGCAACACACCTGTGAGTGTATGTGTGTGTGTGTGTGTGTGTGGCGGGGGGGGGGGGGCGGTGGGGGGGGTGTAGGTGGTTGGGTAGGGGGAGCAAAAATGAAACTGAGCATAGGATCCCACTAACTGTAAATCCACCAGTGCTATCAATATTCTGAAACAGGCAATGGCCTAGTGGTATTATCTCTAGACTATTAATCCAGAAACTCAGTTAATGTTCTGGTGACCTAGGTTCAAATCCCAAAACGGCAGATAGTAGAATTTGAATTCAATAAAAAATGTTTGGAATTAAGGATCTATTGATGAGCATGAAACCACTATTGATTGTTGGAAAAACCCATCTGATTCACTAATGTCCTTTACAGAAGGAAATCTACCGTCCTTACCTCACTCTAGAGCCACAGCAAGGTGGTTGAATCTCAACTGCCGTCGGGCAACTAGGGATGGACAATAAATGCTGGCCAGCCAGTGATGCGCATGTCCCACGAATGAATAAAAAAAATACGGAGCTCTGTCCTTGACTTGCCAATTCTCAGACAGACAACAACAATATCAAAAAAGGACAAACAGAAGGTTACAAAGAATAACAAGAAAAATCAGTAAATAATAAAAACCAAAAAGTCATTGAATAAAAAGATGAAAAACAGGATAATGCAACCTTCAGTAAAAGAGAAATACACAGAAAACTTCAACAAGAAAACAAAAAGACAGGAAAACAAAATAATGGGAACATGAGACAAAGAAACACAACAGCATAAGGAAAGGAACAAGTAAAAACACAGACAGACAAATCTACAAATATGAAAAAAGCAAGCACAAAGTGGCATTTATTCACATTAAGAATCATTTCAATTACTTTGAAAAAATAATGCCAGATCTACTAGTTATGAGTGGTTCTTTTCTTTTGAGATACCAATAAAGAAATAACATCCGAGAAATAACATCTTACTGATGTTTTACCTAAGAATTGATGTCACCCTTAGCACTGAGACATACAGATCAAGGAGATCACAAATTTGTCCCATCATCACTGTTACGTTGGTTGATCACAGCGTAGTCAGCACTATTGGCTTCAATATCCCTGAACTAGAGAGAGGTTATATCTCATATCCAGTGGCCCCTGTTCAACTAACTGTGAGTAAATGTTAGGTGAAGGCAGGTTGCGCTGTGGTGATAATACCACACAATTGATCAGTGTACAATATCATGTGAGCACACAGACAATATATTGACCACCTAAGTGGAATAAAGAAGGACTGCCAGACCCGTGGAGCTGTACTTCAGCAGAGGCAACAGCCTTCAGATGATGAGGTGAGAAAATTGGAGTGGGAGGTAAGGTGGAATTCAGCTTGTCAGTTCATGAAAATTTATTGCACTTCTTTCTGCATGAATCATCTGGGTTTTGCTTATTATTTCTGCTGGTCTTCCAATTCCTTAGTACTACTGAAGTGAAAGATAGAACGGGGTAACGCATCAAAGGATTAATGATTCTCTTGTAAACATGCATTGTAATATTTCAATGGATTGAACATAGATGCTTTAGTAGGCTTGTTAGGGTTAATAATTTCAGGATTCCCAGCAGGAACAGAAACAATGACTGGCTGTGAGGCACTTCGCATCTGTGCATGTGGTGAGGCTGCTTAAAAAAAGTTAAAGGAGAAGCAGGGGAGAATACAAAACACCTGCTAAAGCAAATTTATGCACTGTGATTGCCATGGGAACCGTAAATAAACTGTTTCTCTTTCCAGTGCTGGTGTCAGTTTATATGTCATGATTAATTAGCAGATGGCAGTAGCCCCTTAATGACAAGTCCAACCGGAGTCAAAATACTCCTTGTGGTGTACCCTAACCTTTGGCAATATCACATGAAGTCAAATTGAAATTCAAATGACCTCCAGAGGAAAGATTCAAATTGACATGCTGATACCCAGGGGAAGAATCGAAGAGATGGATGTTCTCTTTGAACCCAGCTGGGCGTGTTGGCCAAATTACTGATTATCACAGGGAGTTGTCTGATTCCAAAAATTGTAACACTGCATTGCAGAATATAGAATGTTGAAGTCCTGAGGATACAACGTTAGTTGCTTAACACTTTGGTGACTGAATGTTCTGACGAGTGTGCTAAATCAAATTGTCTTTTCATTCATCACAGATACCACTAAAAAAAGATACACCATTGTTTTAACAATTATCACATTTTATTATATGCAAGGAAGACGATTGGTAAATTGAAAATGTTACTCGAATACAAGGCTTAAAACTGCAATTCAGCTCATAAAAAAAATGTTTAGTTATTTCCTCAGTAAAAAATGGTTTCTTGCCCTTGCCTAAATAGTAAGCTGCCATTTCCATGTAGCCCTGTAATTTTTCAAAATGAACATTAAGAATATCAAACCATTAGTATCAGACACCATATGGTTGCCATCTCAAGAGTGTAAATGATGTAACACAGAAATAATTCAGTAAAGGACAGAAACGGCACAGTTACAGGATATTATAAACTCTTTGAAGTGTGACAAAAATGAAAATGTCAGTTAATTAACCAGCACTCAAGCTTAATTGACTGTTTGAATGTTTTAAACCTTACACTACTAACAAACACCATGAAGGAAAACAGTATTTTAGATTAATTTTGTAATGCATATCCTTGAACATTACTGAAACTCAGATTCAAAATGATTAATTTTTAAGCAATATTTTTGCTTCATTAAATTCCTCAGTATTTGATTATTGTTTATGCAAAGGTTTGTTCATTGCTGCAGAAGTTCTATGAACTGTTTCCTTTATCCAAGATTTTTCAAAAATGCCTTTTATGGGATACAGGCGTGGCTGGCTTGGCCAGCATTTATTGTCCTTCCCAATAGCCCTTGAACCAGACTGCTGTGGATCTGGAGTAACATATGGGCCAGGTACCAGGGAAAAATGGCAGATTTCCTTTTTGAAGGGAAATTAGTGAACAAGATGGGTTTTTACAATTATTCACAATGGTTTCATGGTCATTATTAGACATTTAATTCCAGAATTTTAAAAACGGAATTCAAATTTCACCATCTTTCATTCAAACCCGTCTACTCCAGATCATTACCCTGGGTAACAGTGTTAATATCTCTTTCTTTAAGCCAAGAAAAATTAATTCCTTCAGCACTTATTACTATAATTTAAAAATTAATGTGTTATTGTTATTAATACTCAGGAAGTATGAATGATGTAATAACGTATGGTGTAAGATTTTCTTTATGAGTTAATTTAATTACCTAAATATGTTAATTAGAAATTGATTGTGGTAGAGCCAACAGTCAATTGATAATAATCACACTATGGGATACTCTGGACTTCATCATATGAAAGAGCAATTGAAGCACTGAAGAAAATGCAAGGAAGATTTTCTCAACATTACTAGAACTGAGAGGTGGGAAAGCTCTCTTTTCTCTAGAAATGAGAAGATTTAAAGGTGACCCAATAGAAGCCTTTAAGATTATGAAGATCCTGGCAAAGTTAATGTAAAGAGGATGTTTCCATTTGTGATTGAGCGAAAAACTAGAAGCTTTCAATATAAAATAGCCACAAGTAAATCCAATAGGGTATTCAAGAGAAGGCCCTAAGAGGGTGGTTATGGAGCCAAAAGGATATTTGAGGTGAACAGCACAAGTGAATTTGTTGGTGGGGGGAGGAGTGTGCAGGTCAACTATATAAACATATGAGGGAGATAAGAATAGAAGGGCTTGGTGATGAAGTTAGATGCAAAAGTGTGAAACTCCAAAGATGTACAGGTTAGGTGGAATGGCCATGCTAAATCAAAGATATGTTGGTTAAATGGATTAGTCATGGTATATGCACAGGGTGGGGTGAGGGAGGAGGGTGCTGGGTTAGATGTTCTTTCGGGGAGTCAGTGCAGTCTCCTTCTGTCCTGTAGGGATTGTATTGTTCTACTGAGAGAAGACCTGTGGATCAAAAACAGAAGGATGGATCTGTTTCTGCGCTGTCAATATGCTGTATTAGAGGATTATTGCTGTGTTGTCAAATATAAGGCCATAGAATTTCCCTGTAATAAACTGCAACTTATTTTGTGTTAAATATTCAGTGATGTGCAACCATTTATCCCACAGTCTGACACCATAAGGTCACAATTCTGATAGGCAAGCCATTCACAACAGTTCCTACTCAGGTAGGCAGTAAGCAAATAGAGAATCCCTAAAACACAGTATCCAGCTGCTTCTTAAATAACTCAAAAAGCTTTTTTCACTCACCACCTGCCTGGACATCCATTTAACATGTTGACAATACTTCAAATGAGAACTTCTTGACAATAATCCTAATTCTTCCTTTGGTTTGAACTTGCACCCCTCTCGTCTTACTGTCATTACTTGACTTTAAGCAATCTTAAAACCCTTTCTAAAAGAACTCACATTTTTTGCCCTCAAACAAAATTGCAATCCCTTTAAGCAGCTACATCCACTTTAAACTACAGCCTTTAAAGCTGCAACATCTAATCCCCAACCCCAAGTGACATTTCTTCCCGTGCTGCAAGAAACATGTTTAAATTATATGCCTGAGTTGGGCTTGTATTATTCTATGAGCTCAGATTCTCATTATATAGAAGAAAAATGCTGCAGATGTTGGAAATCTTCAAGTTCTGGGGTCCAGTTAAAGGATCATCAATGACCTGAAACATTTGGCTGGATTTTAATCCTGGAGTCAAGTAGTGAGAGAGGGAGATTTCCCAGCTCAATACTCCCACCTTGGGAGAGTGTCCCTTAATGTGAAACCTTCACTCCAGGCGTGCAGTTAGAGGCAGGCTCACTGCCCCCCAGAAAGAGTTTGGGGGCTGCCATAGGGGTTGCCAGGTGCCAAGGTGGCCTGGCCCCAATGTTCTCAGACTTCATCCCACAGATAATAAAATCAAGGAGAAAGTCTAGCAAGGAAGGGAATACACAATGAATGGAGGATGTTAGGAAGTATTGGGGACCAGAGGGACCTTGGGTCCACAGATCCTGGAAGGCATCGGGACAGGTAGATAAGGTGGTTACAAAGACATATGGAACACTTGACTTTATTAGCTAAGGCACAGAATATAAGAGCAGGGATGTTATGATGGAGCTCTATAAAACACTTATTAGGCCACAACTAGAGTATTGTGTGCAGTTCTGGCTGCCACATTATAGGAAAGAGTACAGAAGAGTTTCACCAGGTTGATGCCTGGACTGGAGTGTTTCAACTATGAACTGAGGCTGATTAGGCTGGGATTGTTTTCTTTAGAGCAGAGAAGGCTGAACAGTGAACCTGATTGAGATGTACAAACTTATGACGAACATGGATAAGAAGAAACCTTTCCCCTTAGTAAAGAGATAAATGACCAGGGAGCATAGATTTAAGGTAGGGGATTGAGAATGATTTTGAGGAAAAACATTTTCACCCAGTGGTTTTGGAGCCAGAAGGGCATTTGAGGTGAATAGCGTAGGTGAATTTGTCGGGGAGGGGGGGAACTATCTAAACACGCGTGGGTGATGGGACTCTGGAACTCATTACCTGAAAGAGTGGTAGAGGTAGGAGCCCTCTCAATATTTAAAAAGCATTTAGAGCAGCACTTGAAATGTCATAGCATACAAGGTACAGATCAAGTGCTGGAAAATGGGATTAAAGTTGATAGCCGGCACAGACACGATGGACCAAAGGTCCTCTTTTTATGCTGTAAACCCTAAGCAGCCCTGTAGCTCTCATCCCTCACACCGCCCCCCCTCACATCTCATGCACTCCAATGTCCTATCCATTCCAACTCATACCCCCTTATGCCCACTATCCATCCCACTTAGCCCCTCATACCCTCCGTGCCATTCTACAGCAGTTTCATGCCCATTGACCCAGTATGTATCCTGTACAGAACCAGCTTTGGAGAGCTGCTAGCCAATCTGATTTGCTGACAGTTCTCCAGCCCTCAAGTGGGCAGAAAAGAAATTTCAGGAAGATATTGGAGAATAATGTTGGGAAAATCTGTGGCTCAACTTTCCAGATTCAGTTTCATGGAGGGGGATCTGTCTTCCAGCCTCAGAGAGGTTAATCTTTTCATTTTTGGGAGGTCCACCTTCTTTCTTCAATAGTGGGTCAGTGATTTGGATGCCTTTTCAATATGGCACCCAGATTGGACAGAGGACTTCACACCATCAGGCCTGCCCCGCTAGCAAATACAACACTAAACACCCAGGCACTTAATTAATGATATTGAGGCCAAAAGATTTGGTGTGTTTTCCTGCCAGTCTCTGCAGTGGGAAACATTCCACATTCCCATCCACACCATGAGACTGAGTCCCTGGATGGAAGAATTCTGCCCTAGGTCAGAGCACCAGGTAACTTCATGGGGTCTCAGGATGGGGAAGATAGGAAAGATCTGGAACAGGGTGAGGCGGATGATTAAGTTCTTGGAGGACAGATGAGAGATGGGATGTCCAGAGACCATCGGACCTTAAAGTGTGGTGTGGGTAACTTCAGAATGGGGCTTCTGGTGGAGGCAACACCCAATATCTAACTTAGTTCTTTTTCAGGCTTCCCACAATCCTCCCGCCAGCCTACAAATTGAAGGTGAAGGGGAAATGACCCTTTCATGGCCATTAATTGCCACTTATCAGTATCAATTGGTACAAGGACATCATGTCCAAGGCCTTGCCTTTCTCAGAATAAAATTTTTTGTGGTGTGTTGGGCAGGAACTCAGAAGGATTCCCATTCCTCCAATTTCACATTTCCCCTCCCTGCTTGAAGTCCAACCAGTGGGGGAGAGAAAATTTCTGAACCATTTAAAACACCAATAACTGAAATTGCAAACTCTTGGCTTTTCTTCATCTTGCGTACATTAACATTGTGCAATTGACAGAATAGATCACAGAAATTGAATTGTCAATTGAGCAATTTTTTTCTCTGGGTTTCAATTGTTCAACTAGCTAACGGATACATTCTAGATTAAGTTTTCTTGCCTGAGAGCTCAACATCTCCACAGATGTTGTTTAACTTGCTAAATATTCCCAGCATTTTCTGTTTTTCCTCCACATTATCTAAGCTGCATTGCAATTCCAACACTGCCTCTTATGTCACAGCTGCAGTATCAAAAACAGTTTTCATTTATATTACACTTTTATCTAGGAAAATATCTGACAGTGCTTCACAGAGGTATAATCAGAAAATGAGTGCTGAACCAGAGAATGAAATATGAGGAGGATGGTGAAAAGATTGGTGAAAAAGCAAAGACTTAAGATGGGTCACAAAGGAGGGCAGAGAAGTGGAGAAGTGGGGGAGTTCAGGGGTAGTGGGGAGGTCAAAGTCACAGTTGCGGGTCAATGTGAATGATTGGAGATTAATCTATAGTTATCTACGAATTAGACTAGGTTTTACGCTATCTAATATTCCTTGACTAACTATTCAGATAAGTCCCCCAGGGAACTGTCCCATGTCTCCACCTCCAGCTCAGAGTCAAGGCATTCGTGAAGGATTCCAGATGGCAGGAGAACTGCCCATCAAAAGTGAAACACCTGGGACAATTCCCACAGAAGTCAGCATGTCTGGACTTCTGCAGGTCCCAACACACTTCTTGGCTAATGTTTCCAGTCTCCAATGATGCAGGGACCAGAATTGACCAGCTATGTTATTATTATCATTAAGAGGGAGAGGATATGTATTTGCTGGTTTTCTAATCTATTATCCATCAATTGTTTCATACATCTGGGTGCAGTGTATTGGTTCAGACTGCACATGAACCGTTGGGTGGGCTGAAAGCAGCAGAAGCTAAACAAGCATTTCTCGAATATAACGTTTTCTTTATTGTAGACAAAAGACCATTTGTACAAGATTGAATACCATATTAATGAAAGAATGTTGTCAAGTGACATTTGTTAACATTCTTGTGCCAATTATAACCTTCAGAGTGTTTGTTTAATTAATTTTGCAATCCAATAATCCACTTGGATTGATTTTGTAATCATGCTGCCATCTTTTTCCCAGTCGGAGTGGAACTACCATGCCTTTCACCATGGCTTGTTTTTTAAATCAAAATGTAAATATTTTTTCTCATGAGCACTCTTGAAATTTTGTCAGTGATTTTTTTTTCTCAGTTACAGCCTCATTTTGTCTTGAAAATTTGTTTGTTTCCATGATAAAACATCAAATGCTTTTGCTTTCTCAATCATTTAACTGTGGCCTCAGTTTCTATTGCACAATTACTTTAATTTCCACCTCACCCGGCATATCAATTAAGATTCATGTATTGAGATGAGAATGAATCAGTTTGCCCCATCCTACTGCCTTTGCAGGGCATCCCATCAAGTCAACAAGTGGGAAATTGACTCATCTAATGCACCTGTGATGAAAGAACTGGATTATTTTCACATGATGTTGAACGCAATGAGGCAGAAGCAGAACAAGTTCCATGAATATTAACAGTTTTGGATTTTAATAGCATGCTGAAGGATTGGAATTGTAGAGATTGCATTTTCCACCCAATGCGGTGACTATGCTGCTTGCTTGGTGCCAGTCCCAGTGGATGCTTGCAAATTTGAGGTTCATGCCTCAGAATTTAGAGGTGGTGCCAAACACACAATGAGAGAGTTTACCTTGTGGGAGGTTGGGCAACCTGGAAGCTTCATAAGAGAGCAGTACAGGAAGCAAATAGTAAAGGGAGGGGGCGCACATCAGTAGAAGCATGACTCCTTCCCCTTGCCCCATAACAAAAACACACCCCATTCCAACAGAAACATTTCTGTGCCTTTTTTGGAGCAGCCTCCAGAAATCCCTTTATGGATCCATTTGGCTCAGGCTCTGGCAATCTTTGGCTGATGGAGGGATCCCCTGAGACACTGATACGGCCTGCCCTCACCAACGACTAGACAGGGAGGGTGAGAGGCGGGGCATCAAAATTGGCAGCCCATGTACCATATTTTTAAAAATAATTAAGTGTCAATTAGGCTTGTTATCAAACCAACAAATATCATAAAGTGTTTGGTTTGGGCAGCAGGGCAGGGCTGAGAAGTCTAATGTTTAAGAGGTGGGGAGGAAGGGTGCACCACTCTTTGGGGGGTTGCCCTTTACCAATTATGGGATATCTCCTATGCTGTTCAAACTTCCCTTACTTCCTACTTGCCCTGTTCCTTTAACCCATCCCTTCACCCTACCCCGCTCCCTAACCCACCCAAAACCTCCCAGTCCAAGATCCGGACTTGACTGCCCTGGGAATTCATGGGCTTTGATCTTCTTTTCCTTCTGCAGTCCCAACAATGGCCACTGACGCCTCCATGGCTCTGCTGGGTCCAATGGACCTGCCAGCCATTTGGATTGGCCAGAAGCTCCAATGGAGCAGATTCCATCTTGGCCCTTCAATCCACCCCAAAGCATTTCATTGTTGTGGGTGTCAGTGTGGAGCATGTCAGTTCCACATCAATGCTGTTTCCAAAGGGAGGGGGAAGGTGCCATCATTCCCCCCTGCCCCCTCCTCTTATTATTCAACCCATAGTCTCAGTAATGACAACAAAACGGTAACTTTTCTCTGCACAATATTGAGGGCTGCATTTTTAAAACTCTCTAGCAGATAATCTCAAGATAGACTTGCAAAAGTCAGCAGCTCCCATGAGTTGCCTATAACTGGCGAGACAAATTCCCACTATTTTCACTGCACAGGATCGATGGAGACATAATTACCTTTGTGTTTAACGGTATTATATGAATTTATTGCATTCTACATAAATTTTAAGCTAAGAGAGTTCTAAAATGGCTGCTCATCACAGTGTGTCCAGCTTTCCGGAATGTTCTTTTGCTTGACCTCCTTACAGCATTAATAGTTAATTAAGCTAAGAAGACCCAATTTAGATGATACGATCCACTTGTGGATCATTCAACCTGGAAATGGAACTGCCAGAGGAAACATTAATCCATTAATATACATTCCTAGCATTTCAAAGACTAATGAAATTTTTCAGTCCTTGGCCTGACAGAGAGAGAGAGGAAGAGAGAGCAAGAGGGAGACTACCATGAAAGCATGAGAAGTAGGATACGTGGATCAGAATAGAATGATATTGAATGGAACTGAAAGTGACAATGGTTCCTATTACAAGGTGAGGACAAAATGATTTTCACCATTAACAGTAATGATGTAATTTATTTTCTGACCATCATTGTTGCACAATTCTTTTTGTTGTACTGTGTGGGTCTTCCTTGTTTAATTCCTATGAATAAATCTAGTTCACTCATTTTGGAATCTGAGCCCAGCTTGATGAAAGCTTGCTGATATTGTCATTGGGAAAAATGTAGCACAATGTTCTTCCTGGTGATCAAAGATGTCGTGGGTTCAAAAGGTCTTGTTGGGGTAGAAAACCAGAAAGTTGAAACATTTGGACCATGGGTAATACAAATCCATTCATGGAAAGTGTGCCAAGATAGTTCCAATAGAAAACGGTTAGTTTAAAAAGTTCTAAAATGACAATAGAATAGTGGGACTGAGTAATCATAGAATCCCTACACTGCAGAAGGAGGCCATTCAGCACATTGAGTCTGCACCAACCACAATCCCACCCAAGCCCTATTCCCATAACCCCACATATTTTACTGTTAATGCCCTGACATTAGGGTCAATTTAGTATGACCAATCAACCTGACCCGCGTATCTTTGGACTATGGGAGGAAACCAGAGCATCCGACACAGGGAAAATGTGCAAACTCCACACTTTGACCCGAGGCCGGGATTGAATCTGCATCCCTGGCGCTGTGAGGCAGCAGTGCTAACCATGCACCACCATGCCGTCCTAAATCTAATGAATAATGCGAAAGGCTTGCACTGTCACAAGTAACTAATCAAGCCCCATGAGAATAGATTGGCAGCATCCTGTTTTCTACTTGAGGCAGATGGAAAGTATTCCTTCAATACCCTATCCATACCCTCTCTGCATGAATACGTTCCATCTGCCTTAAACAGAAAAGAGGAAATTGGTAATGTAGCGGCAAAGAAGGCAGTAACAATATTGGATGGGATAAAAATACGTAATGAGGATGTATTTTGCAAGGTTGATAGAAAATTCATTCCATTCAGATTATATGCATCTTGGTTTACTCAGAGAAGTAAGGTGTAAATTATGGACGGTCTGACCACCATCTTCCAATGTGGAATTTGGAAATATACTAAACAATGAGAAAGATAGTAACAGACTTCTGGTGAACATAGGCTAGTCAAATAGGTAGGTACATGACACATGAAGTTTAATACAGAGGAATATGAAGTGTAGCATTTTGGTACAAAGTTTGAAGAGAGGCAATATGGAGTAAATAGTGACACTTTAATGGCGCTGCAGGAACAAAGGGGACTGGCACTCTAGGTACAAATATTCTTAGAAATGGCATAACAAGTTGTTAAAAAACCACATGAGATCACGAGTTTTATCAATAGAGACGTAGTTTCATGACAAAACAAGGAAGTTTGGATAAACCTTTACAAAGGGAGTATTAGGTTGGGTTTTACTGCAGGTTTCAGAACTCTGACACCAGGTCCAAATGTAAGGGAAGGAAAGGTACAACACTTGTCGCCAGCACATTGATTTGTCTCCTGATTGGATGGTGAGGTGGAAGCAGCCAACAAAGAACAGTGAAGGAAATCCCTGCTGAATCAAAGGCCCAGCAAATGTGAAGCCTCGGCAGTGATACCAGGAAATGCAAGTGCTCCTGAGGCAGGTCGGTGATTGACAGGGCACTGTAACATGGAGGTGCCCTCAGAGAAGACAATATAAAGTTTGAAATCAGAGAGGCCAAGCAGGCAGGCTTCCCTGGCCCATTAGGGCCAATCTCCCCTGTCCGTGGCCTCCACTTTGGGGCACTTAGATCCAGCTCTGATAACCACATGCACCACAATAGATCAGTCACCTCTGTGAAGTTGGTGAATACCCTACACTGATCAGGGTGGGGTGGGGGGGCATTTCGCCTGCAGTAAATGTAGATAGGCTGATAAAAATGTCTTTAATAGAGGCTGTAATTAGTTAAATAGGCAGCTTACCAACCTGCAACTTGTCCCACCGCTGGGAAACATCCCTGGCCATGGGAATGCATTAAGGATCCATTCCAAATTGCTTACACTATTTTTCTAGTTTCCCTACTGCCACCCTAGGGAACACCTGGCATTGCACTTTATACCTAGGTCTTGGTAAGTGTGCCGAGGAGATTTATTATAATGATACCAGGGATGAGGGACTTCATTTGTGTAGAGAAACTGGAGGAGCTGAGGTTGTTTTACTTAGAGAAGGTTAGGACAAAATTTAATAAAGGTGCTGAAAGTAATGAATAGCTTTGATAATGTAAATAAAGAGAAACGATTCCCTGTGGTGGAAGAATCAATAACCCCAGGACAAAGATTTAATGTGATTAGCAAAGCAAAACAGGGGCAGCATGAGGAAAGCATTTTTTTTTACACATTGGGCAATGTGATCTGGAGTGCACTGCCTGAAAGGATAGGAAGCAGATTCAATAATAATTTTCAAAAAGAAATTGGATAAATACTTAAAGGGAAAATTTTACAGAATGTTGGGCAAGATCAGGAAAGTAGGGTAACTTAATGCACATGGAAGCTGATTGTAATAACCCCCCACGAGATCCATGGGGAATCATTGATTGATCTCTCTGTTGGGCTTGTCGCGTATGAGTTCCCCTGGTAACAGACAATGGCCTGCCTAGCTGGAACTCATTACCTGAGCCTTTGCAAAGGCATGCCCAGGACTGGGCCTGCTGAGCTGAGTCAGAAGTAGGGGCTAGTGTGTGTACATCACGGTATTGGATTTACTTTGCATTCTATAAAAAAAAGGTGCTCCTTTCCAGGCAGGCTTCCTGAGTCATTTCACTGATGTTAACAGATAACTGATGTTATGCTTATTAATGACACTGTCCAAGGTGGCATGCAAATGAGAAACAGGGATATCATAGATGATTTGGGGCCAAGAACAGGATAGCTGCTTTGGGGTTTTCAGAGATAACAGTGTGGGGGCGGAAACAGAACGCACTGGGGAACTGTGAAATGGAGGAGGGGCTTTTGAGGATTAAATGTCATAGATGACAGGAATAAAATCACAGAGGCCGGTATTTGTATAGGAATAAATAAGTGATGGCATGTTTTTACAAAACACTGAATAGGACACAGTTTGAGTTATTTGTGCCATTTTGAACCACATTATAAAGAGGATATTAAATCCAAAGAAATGGTACAAGTATGGATAACTTTCTAAATGTTGATAAGCTGGATATAGTAGAGATCTAAAGGAACTGGGCAGGGGTGAGTCCAGGTACATCGATCATTAAAATGTCATGAACAGCTGCAGAAAATAATAAAAAAGGTTAGACCATAAGTAACAGGAACAACATGAGTAGACCATTCAGCTCCTCGAGCCTACTGTGTTGTTAAATAGGATTGTTACTGTTCCAACATTCCTCACATCCACTTTCCTACCTTTTCCCTGTAACCCTTGATTCCCTTACTGATCAAAAGCCTATCTCAACTGTGAATATACACAAATTTTCCCAAAAAGGAACAAAGTGCCGAACTGGCGAGAAAACAGGAGATTTTTCTGCCTGTTTTTTGAGCGTACTTAGTTGGATGAATTTCCAGCACTCTGTGCATCACAGAATCCACCAGGGGATTAACACCAGTGGGAAGAGGCGGTCTAATCTTGTTCAAGAAGCCAGAGTCCGTGTGCTGAGTGGGCCACTGTGCATGCACCGAGATGTCAGTAGGCTAATTGCGCCATAAAAAATGGCTGAGTAAAGTTGCGATCAGTTGGATGCCAATCATGAGTCTCACTACAGCGGGCCAAGAAAATCATGGCCAGGGACTCTACCCCCACAACTGTGAGTGGCATGGAGTTCCTAAGATACACAATCTTCTGAGAGAAGAAATTCCCCCTCATCTCAGTCTCAAATTGGTGCCCCTTAATTCTGAGACTATACCTTCTTGTCCTAGACTCTCCCATGAGGCATTTACCCTGTCAAGTCCATTAAAAATCTATTTCAATAAGATGTCCTCTCATTCTTCTAACTTCCAATGAGGAGGGTCCCAACCTGTTTAATCTTTCTTCACAAGGCAATCATTCCATTCTGGGGATCATCCCAGTGAAGCGTCCCACCATGAAGAAGCAACGTTACCATTTGATTACTTTTCCATCATTAAATTAATCGCTTACAGTTTTGCTGTTGCCAGAAGTCTGACTGGTGGCCCCTAAATCTAATTCTCCATGCCAGCCTGCTCTCATGTCTGCCCCACTAGGCTTCACAAAATCCAACCTAATGAAACTAACTGCAATGGGCAGGACTGCCCCTAGCCTAATTTTGACACTGTACATGTAGATGGGTTTTGAGTGAATGCCCACTGTCTGATCTCAAGCTCATCTGTGACTGGCCCCTGTTGATTCAGAAATAGCAATAGCAAGTCCCCCGGGACAGACCTATTACTTGGTTCTTACCTCATACTTGACCATCTCAAGATAGGCATAGAAGCCTAAGGAGTAAGTGCCTCTGCTTCTCACAAAATCACCAGATAGGATAGACTATTTAGCCCATTTTAATTAATCCATTTGTCAGAATCCTACATTCCTCCCAATCCTCCATCTATTTGTTTCTGACATTTGATTTGATTCTATGTGCCTACAAGTTGATGTGTTGATAATTTAATAAGAAGAATCTCCATATATTAATCCTAAAGTTAACATTTGTTATTTGAATCTTTTACTCTTTCAAACCTGTTTTCGCTTTTCCCAATCCCACTGTTTACTTTGAACTAATATTCTGGATTAACCTTTTCCATACCATTGCCAGTTCTTTCCACAATGCAAAGATTGTATGGGAGACGGGGCAGAGAATGGAAGGGAAGATATAATGGGCAAAGTTGAAAATTTTTAATGAGATTCCAATAATTCTATCCCCATGTACACAGCCCCCTACTTGTAATTGTTTTGTGAGACGCCTCCATTGTATTCTCTGAATAAAGCTTAAGCCATGCGGAAGCAAAATAACATTCATGAATAGTCCTGATAATGTGGTGTTTGGGCTTGACTACTGGCCCCAGCGGCTTGTTAAGAGGAATTGCTAAATCAATCTCCAAACTTGCTGAAACGTCATTTGAAATCTCAAGTTCGTTGGCAAGATTTTCACTGAATTTTTTGTGCTAACTAAAGCTGAACTAGACAAAAATAAGGATTTCGTTTTAAAGCTTCATTTTAAAAGGCATTGGAGCTTGCATTCCAAAAGCCTTATAAGAAGGACAAGCCACATCCTAATTAGTTTACTACATCTGTCCTTTCCAAATTATCTTACCTGACCAGATCACAGTAAATATTCGTGTACATTTTGTGAGCTCTCTGCTAGTGTTGAGATCTTAAGTGATACCCAACATAACATCATAGAATTGTGGGCAGCATGTTCTTGATTGGCCAATATACATTGGAAGTGTATAAAGCCTAAGCAATGCTGCAAGGCCTATGCAGAAGAAAGGAAGAAAGTTAAAAGCTTGAAAATCAAAGTTAGCAACCCCACACATTTAATCATACCACAGCTTACGGATAGCAGAATGAGCAGCTAATCCAATAAAGCTGTCACAATAATCTTTTTCTGTGAAGTTGACTTCAGAGCAAACTGGTGCTCTCAATACAATTAATCTGTGATGTTCAGAACAGTATGTTTTGATAGTTTTAAGTTTTCAAAAGAATATGCCTTTTCTGTTTGAATGAAACATTAAGGAGCCAAGAAAAAAGAGGCTAGGAATCCTGTCGTGGGTAATCTCACCTCCTGATTTTCCAAAGCCTGTCCACCATCTACAGGGCGCAAGTCAGGAGTATAATGGAATACTTTCAGCTTGCCTGGATGAGTGCAGCTCCAACAACACTCGAGATGCTGAACACCAAGCAGGATAAAACAACCCAGTTGATTGGCACCTCTTCCACAAACGTTTACTCCCTCCAGCACCAAATCATAGTAGTAACAGCATGTACCATCTACAAGATGCACTTCAGAAACTCCTTAGGCAGCACCTTCCAAACCCATGACCACTACCATCAAAGACAAGGGCAGCAGACACATGGGAACACCACCACCTGGAAATTCATCTCCAAATCACTCACCATCCTGACTTGGAAATATAATGCCATTCCTTCACTATCACTGGGTTCATATCCTGGAGCTTCCACCCTAATAATACTGTGGGTGTACCTGCAAGGTGTGGACTGCGCCAGTTTAAGAAAGCAACTCACCACCACTTTCTCAAGGGCAATTAGGGATAGGCAATAAATGCTGGCCTAGTCAGTGACACCCATGTCCCAAAAATATATATTTTTTTAATTGAAACTTTTTAATTCAAAGTTTAATTGCAAACTTTGAATTTCATGCTTGGGAAGCACATTGGGGAAAAGGGTCACAACATTGCCGACAGTCAGCAACGTTGGGCCCAATTTTACCACCAAGTTGCGCCCGTTTTTGGCTGTGAAAGCTTAGTAAAGTCAGGCGTGAGGTGCATTTGAATGCATTTAAATTGAGTTAATGGGCTGCACACCCAGCTTTACCAGCACTTCCCCCCTTACCACCACGTTTGCCTCTCTGGAATTGGTGTGAAACAGATATGTTCCATGAAAGTCCGATTCAGGCGGTCCATCAGTGAGGAGTTAAGCGCACAGCATCTGTGCTACTCAGGTTCTCTGCTAATCAGAAAAGGTCCTTTTGCCGCGGCCATTTTCTTTCTCGGGTCGGTGACGGCTCTGCACGTATGTGGGGGAGGAGGGGGCAGGGGCTGTTGCTCAGCAGGGTCTCCAATGTCCAACTTGCAGCACAGACCTGGGTCTCAGCACTGACCTTGGATTTTGAAGTGCTGCTGGGTCCTAGTGCATTCAGCACACTTCCAGCTGAAGGATGTGCACAAAGCCCTTGCAAATTGCACTGCCGCAGTCTCTCAACTTTTCAAGGAGCTGTGTTTGTGGGGAGCATGTGGCTGGGGGAATTGGGGGGACTGTGATTGTGGGGAGCATGTGGCTGGGGGAATTGGGGGGGCTGTGATTGTGGGGAACATGTGGCTGGGGGAATTGGGGGGACTGTGATTGTGGGGGACATGTGGCTGGGGGAATTGGGGGGGCTGTGATTGTGGGGAACATGTGGCTGGGGGGAATTGGGGGGAATGTGATTGTGGGGAGCATGTGGCTGGGGGAATTGGGGAGGCTGTGATTGTGGGGAACATGTGGCTGGGGGAATTGGGGGGACTGTGATTGTGGGGAGCATGTGGCTGGGGGAATTGGGGGGGCTGTGATTGTGGGGAACATGTGGCTGGGGGAATTGGGGGGCTGTGATTGTGGGGAACATGTGGCTGGGGGAATTGGGGGGGCTGTGATTGTGGGGAACATGTGGCTGGGGGAATTGGGGGGGCTGTGATTGTGGGGAACATGTGGCTGGGGGAATTGGGGGGGCTGTGATTGTGGGGAACATGTGGCTGGGGGAATTGGGGGGGCTGTGATTGTGGGGAACATGTGGCTGGGGGAATTGGGGGGGGGGCTGTGATTGTGGGGAACATGGGGCTGGGGGAATTGGGGGGGCTGTGATTGTGGGGAGTGTGTGGCTGGGGGAATTGGGGGGACTGTGATTGTGGGGAGCATGTGGCTGGGGGAATTGGGGGGGGGGGCTGTGATTGTGGGGAACATGTGGCTGGGGGAATTGGGGGGGCTGTGATTGTGGGGAGCATGTGGCTGGGGGAATTGGGGGGGCTGTGATTGAGGGGAGCATGTGGCTGGGGGAATTGGGGGGGCTGTGATTGTGGGGTGCATGTGGCTGGGGGAATTGGGGGGACTGTGATTGTGGGGAACATGTGGCTGGGGGAATTGGGGGGACTGTGATTGTGGGGAGCATGTGGCTGGGGGAATTGGGGGGGCTGTGATTGTGGGGAGTGTGTGGCTGGGGGGAATTGGGGGGGCTGTGACTGTGGGGAACATGTGGCTGGGGGAATTGGGGGGACTGTGATTGTGGGGAGCATGTGGCTGGGGGAATTGGGGGGGCTGTGATTGTGGGGAGCGTGTGGCTGGGGGAATTGGGGGGGCTGTGACTGTGGGGAACATGTGGCTGGGGGAATTGGGGGGACTGTGATTGTGGGGAGTGTGTGGCTGGGGGAATTGGGGGGGCTGTGATTGTGGGGAGCATGTGGCTGGGGGAATTGGGGGGACTGTGATTGTGGGGAACATGTGGCTGGGGGAATTGGGGGGGCTGTGATTGTGGGGAACATGTGGCTGGGGGAATTGGGGGGGCTGTGATTGTGGGGGACATGTGGCTGGGGGAATTGGGGGGGCTGTGATTGAGGGGAACATGTGGCTGGGGGAATTGGGGGGGCTGTGATTGTGGGGAACATGTGGCTGGGGGAATTGGGGGGGGCTGTGATTGTGGGGAACATGTGGCTGGGGGAATTGGGGGGGCTGTGATTGTGGGGAACATGTGGCTGGGGGAATTGGGGGGGCTGTGATTGTGGGGAACATGTGGCTGGGGGAATTGGGGGGGGCTGTGATTGTGGGGAGCATGTGGCTGGGGGAATTGGGGGGACTGTGATTGTGGGGAACATGTGGCTGGGGGAATTGGGGGGGGCTGTGATTGTGGGGAACATGTGGCTGGGGGAATTGGGGGGGCTGTGATTGTGGGGGACATGTGGCTGGGGGAATTGGGGGGGCTGTGATTGAGGGGAACATGTGGCTGGGGGAATTGGGGGGGCTGTGATTGTGGGGAACATGTGGCTGGGGGAATTGGGGGGGGCTGTGATTGTGGGGAACATGTGGCTGGGGGAATTGGGGGGGCTGTGATTGTGGGGAACATGTGGCTGGGGGAATTGGGGGGGCTGTGATTGTGGGGAACATGTGGCTGGGGGAATTGGGGGGGGCTGTGATTGTGGGGAGCATGTGGCTGGGGGAATTGGGGGGACTGTGATTGTGGGGAACATGTGGCTGGGGGAATTGGGGGGGGCTGTGATTGTGGGGAACATGTGGCTGGGGGAATTGGGGGGGCTGTGATTGTGGGGAACATGTGGCTGGGGGAATTGGGGGGGCTGTGATTGTGGGGAACATGTGGCTGGGGGAATTGGGGGGGGCTGTGATTGTGGGGAGCATGTGGCTGGGGGAATTGGGGGGGCTGTGATTGTGGGGAGCATGTGGCTGGGGGAATTGGGGGGGCTGTGATTGTGGGGAGTGTGTGGCTGGGGGAATTGGGGGGGCTGTGATTGTGGGGAACATGTGGCTGGGGGAATTGGGGGGCTGTGATTGTGGGGAACATGTGGCTGGGGGAATTGGGGGGGCTGTGATTGTGGGGAACATGTGGCTGGGGGAATTGGGGGGGGCTGTGATTGTGGGGAGCCTGTGGCTGGGGGAATTGGGGGGGCTGTGATTGTGGGGAGCCTGTGGCTGGGGGAATTGGGGGGGCTGTGATTGTGGGGAACATGTGGCTGGGGGAATTGGGGGGGGGGCTGTGATTGTGGGGAGTGTGTGGCTGGGGGAATTGGGGGGACTGTGATTGTGGGGAGTGTGTGGCTGGGGGAATTGGGGGGGCTGTGATTGTGGGGAACATGTGGCTGGGGGAATTGGGGGGACTGTGATTGTGGGGAGTGTGTGGCTGGGGGAATTGGGGGGGCTGTGATTGTGGGGAACATGTGGCTGGGGGAATTGGGGGGGCTGTGATTGTGGGGAACATGTGGCTGGGGGAATTGGGGGGGCTGTGATTGTGGGGAGCATGTGGCTGGGGGAATTGGGGGGACTGTGATTGTGGGGAGTGTGTGGCTGGGGGAATTGGGGGGGCTGTGATTGTGGGGAACATGTGGCTGGGGGAATTGGGGGGGCTGTGATTGTGGGGAGCATGTGGCTGGGGGAATTGGGGGGACTGTGATTGTGGGGAGCATGTGGCTGGGGGAATTGGGGGGGGCTGTGATTGTGGGGAACATGTGGCTGGGGGAATTGGGGGGGCTGTGATTGTGGGGAACATGTGGCTGGGGGAATTGGGGGGGCTGTGATTGTGGGGAGCATGTGGCTGGGGGAATTGGGGGGGCTGTGATTGTGGGGAACATGTGGCTGGGGGAATTGGGGGGGGCTGTGATCGTGGGGAACATGTGGCTGGGGGAATTGGGGGGACTGTGATTGTGGGGAGCGTGTGGCTGGGGGAATTGGGGGGCTGTGATTGTGGGGAACATGTGGCTGGGGGGAATTGGGGGGGCTGTGATTGTGGGGAACATGTGGCTGGGGGAATTGGGGGGGCTGTGATTGTGGGGAACATGTGGCTGGGGGAATTGGGGGGCTGTGATTGTGGGGAACATGTGGCTGGGGGAATTGGGGGGGCTGTGATTGTGGGGAACATGTGGCTGGGGGAATTGGGGGGGCTGTGATTGTGGGGAACATGTGGCTGGGGGAATTGGGGGGCTGTGATTGTGGGGAGCATGTGGCTGGGGGAATTGGGGGGGCTGTGATTGTGGGGAACATGTGGCTGGGGGAATTGGGGGGACTGTGATTGTGGGGTGCATGTGGCTGGGGGAATTGGGGGGACTGTGATTGTGGGGTGCATGTGGCTGGGGGAATTGGGGGGCTGTGATTGTGGGGAACATGTGGCTGGGGGAATTGGGGGGACTGTGATTGTGGGGTGCATGTGGCTGGGGGAATTGGGGGGGCTGTGATTGTGGGGAACATGTGGCTGGGGGAATTGGGGGGGCTGTGATTGTGGGGAACATGTGGCTGGGGGAATTGGGGGGGCTGTGATTGTGGGGAACATGTGGCTGGGGGAATTGGGGGGGCTGTGATTGTGGGGAACATGTGGCTGGGGGAATTGGGGGGGCTGTGATTGTGGGGAACATGTGGCTGGGGGAATTGGGGGGCTGTGATTGTGGGGAGCATGTGGCTGGGGGAATTGGGGGGGCTGTGATTGTGGGGAACATGTGGCTGGGGGAATTGGGGGGGCTGTGATTGTGGGGAGAATGCGGCTGGGGGGAATTGGGGGGTCTGTGATTGTGGGGAGCATGTGGCTGGGGGAATTGGGGGGGCTGTGATTGTGGGGAACATGTGGCTGGGGGAATTGGGGGGGCTGTGATTGTGGGGAACATGTGGCTGGGGGAATTGGGGGGGTGTGATTGTGGGGAGCATGTGGCTGGGGGAATTGGGGGGACTGTGATTGTGGGGAGCATGTGGCTGGGGGAATTGGGGGGGCTGTGATTGTGGGGAACATGTGGCTGGGGGAATTGGGGGGGGGGCTGTGATTGTGGGGAGTGTGTGGCTGGGGGAATTGGGGGGACTGTGATTGTGGGGAGCATGTGGCTGGGGGAATTGGGGGGGCTGTGATTGTGGGGAGTGTGTGGCTGGGGGAATTGGGGGGGACTGTGATTGTGGGGAACATGTGGCTGGGGGAATTGGGGGGACTGTGATTGTGGGGAGCATGTGGCTGGGGGAATTGGGGGGGCTGTGATTGTGGGAACATGTGGCTGGGGGAATTGGGGGGGCTGTGATTGTGGGGAACATGTGGCTGGGGGAATTGGGGGGACTGTGATTGTGGGGAGCATGTGGCTGGGGGAATTGGGGGGGCTGTGATTGTGGGGAACATGTGGCTGGGGGAATTGGGGGGGTGTGATTGTGGGGAGCATGTGGCTGGGGGAATTGGGGGGACTGTGATTGTGGGGAGCATGTGGCTGGGGGAATTGGGGGGGGGCTGTGATTGTGGGGAACATGTGGCTGGGGGAATTGGGGGGCTGTGATTGTGGGGAACATGTGGCTGGGGGAATTGGGGGGGCTGTGATTGTGGGGAACATGTGGCTGGGGGAATTGGGGGGGCTGTGATTGTGGGGAACATGTAGCTGGGGGAATTGGGGGGACTGTGATTGTGGGGAACATGTGGCTGGGGGAATTGGGGGGGCTGTGATTGTGGGGAGTGTGTGGCTGGGGGAATTGGGGGGGCTGTGATTGTGGGGAACATGTGGCTGGGGGAATTGGGGGGACTGTGATTGTGGGGAGCATGTGGCTGGGGGAATTGGGGGGGCTGTGATTGTGGGGAGCATGTGGCTGGGGGAATTGGGGGGGCTGTGATTGTGGGGAGCATGTGGCTGGGGGAATTGGGGGGGCTGTGATTGTGGGGTGCATGTGGCTGGGGGAATTGGGGGGGCTGTGATTGTGGGGAACATGTGGCTGGGGGAATTGGGGGGCTGTGATTGTGGGGAGCATGTGGCTGGGGGAATTGGGGGGGCTGTGATTGTGGGGTGCATGTGGCTGGGGGAATTGGGGGGCTGTGATTGTGGGGAACATGTGGCTGGGGGAATTGGGGGGGCTGTGATTGTGGGGAGCATGTGGCTGGGGGAATTGGGGGGGCTGTGATTGTGGGGTGCATGTGGCTGGGGGAATTGGGGGGGCTGTGATTGTGGGGAACATGTGGCTGGGGGAATTGGGGGGCTGTGATTGTGGGGAGCATGTGGCTGGGGGAATTGGGGGGGCTGTGATTGTGGGGTGCATGTGGCTGGGGGAATTGGGGGGGCTGTGATTGTGGGGAACATGTGGCTGGGGGAATTGGGGGGCTGTGATTGTGGGGAACATGTGGCTGGGGGAATTGGGGGGGCTGTGATTGTGGGGAGCATGTGGCTGGGGGAATTGGGGGGGCTGTGATTGTGGGGAGTGTGTGGCTGGGGGAATTGGGGGGACTGTGATTGTGGGGAGCATGTGGCTGGGGGAATTGGGGGGGCTGTGATTGTGGGGAACATGTGGCTGGGGGAATTGGGGGGGGGGCTGTGATTGTGGGGAGTGTGTGGCTGGGGGAATTGGGGGGACTGTAATTGTGGGGAGCATGTGGCTGGGGGAATTGGGGGGCTGTGATTGTGGGGAGTGTGTGGCTGGGGGAATTGGGGGGGCTGTGATTGTGGGGAGCATGTGGCTGGGGGAATTGGGGGGGCTGTGATTGTGGGGAGTGTGTGGCTGGGGGAATTGGGGGGACTGTGATTGTGGGGAACATGTGGCTGGGGGAATTGGGGGGGCTGTGATTGTGGGGAACATGTGGCTGGGGGAATTGGGGGGGCTGTGATTGTGGGGAACATGTGGCTGGGGGAATTGGGGGGGCTGTGATTGTGGGGAACATGTGGCTGGGGGAATTGGGGGGGCTGTGATTGTGGGGAACATGTGGCTGGGGGAATTGGGGGGGCTGTGATTGTGGGGAACATGTGGCTGGGGGAATTGGGGGGACTGTGATTGTGGGGAACATGTGGCTGGGGGAATTGGGGGGGCTGTGATTGTGGGGAACATGTGGCTGGGGGAATTGGGGGGGCTGTGATTGTGGGGAACATGTGGCTGGGGAATTGGGGGGGCTGTGATTGTGGGGAACATGTGGCTGGGGGAATTGGGGGGGCTGTGATTGTGGGGAACATGTGGCTGGGGGAATTGGGGGGGCTGTGATTGTGGGGAGCATGTGGCTGGGGGAATTGGGGGGCTGTGATTGTGGGGAGCATGTGGCTGGGGGAATTGGGGGGGCTGTGATTGTGGGGAACATGTGGCTGGGGGAATTGGGGGGACTGTGATTGTGGGGAACATGTGGCTGGGGGAATTGGGGGGGCTGTGATTGTGGGGGACATGTGGCTGGGGGAATTGGGGGGACTGTGATTGTGGGGAACATTTGGCTGGGGGAATTGGGGGGGCTGTGATTGTGGGGAGCATGTGGCTGGGGGAATTGGGGGGGCTGTGATTGTGGGGAGCATGTGGCTGGGGGAATTGGGGGGCTGTGATTGTGGGGAACATGTGGCTGGGGGAATTGGGGGGGCTGTGATTGTGGGGAGCATGTGGCTGGGGGAATTGGGGGGGCTGTGATTGTGGGGAACATGTGGCTGGGGGGAATTGGGGGGGCTGTGATTGTGGGGAACATGTGGCTGGGGGAATTGGGGGGGCTGTGATTGTGGGTGCATGTGGCTGGGGGAATTGGGGGGGCTGTGATTGTGGGGAGCATGTGGCTGGGGGAATTGGGGGGGCTGTGATTGTGGGGAGCATGTGGCTGGGGGAATTGGGGGGGCTGTGATTGTGGGGTGCATGTGGCTGGGGGAATTGGGGGGCTGTGATTGTGGGGAACATGTGGCTGGGGGAATTGGGGGGACTGTGATTGTGGGGTGCATGTGGCTGGGGGAATTGGGGGGACTGTGATTGTCGGGTGCATGTGGCTGGGGGAATTGGGGGGGCTGTGATTGTGGGGTGCATGTGGCTGGGGGAATTGGGGGGGCTGTGATTGTGGGGAACATGTGGCTGGGGGAATTGGGGGGGCTGTGATTGTGGGGAGCATGTGGCTGGGGGAATTGGGGGGACTGTGATTGTGGGGAGTGTGTGGCTGGGGGAATTGGGGGGACTGTGATTGTGGGGTGCATGTGGCTGGGGGAATTGGGGGGGCTGTGATTGTGGGGAACATGTGGCTGGGGGAATTGGGGGGGCTGTGATTGTGGGGAACATGTGGCTGGGGGAATTGGGGGGGCTGTGATTGTGGGGAACATGTGGCTGGGGGAATTGGGGGGGCTGTGATTGTGGGGAACATGTGGCTGGGGGAATTGGGGGGGCTGTGATTGTGGGGAACATGTGGCTGGGGGAATTGGGGGGCTGTGATTGTGGGGAGCATGTGGCTGGGGGAATTGGGGGGGCTGTGATTGTGGGGAACATGTGGCTGGGGGAATTGGGGGGGCTGTGATTGTGGGGAGAATGCGGCTGGGGGGAATTGGGGGGTCTGTGATTGTGGGGAGCATGTGGCTGGGGGAATTGGGGGGGCTGTGATTGTGGGGAACATGTGGCTGGGGGAATTGGGGGGGCTGTGATTGTGGGGAACATGTGGCTGGGGGAATTGGGGGGGTGTGATTGTGGGGAGCATGTGGCTGGGGGAATTGGGGGGACTGTGATTGTGGGGAGCATGTGGCTGGGGGAATTGGGGGGGCTGTGATTGTGGGGAACATGTGGCTGGGGGAATTGGGGGGGGGGCTGTGATTGTGGGGAGTGTGTGGCTGGGGGAATTGGGGGGACTGTGATTGTGGGGAGCATGTGGCTGGGGGAATTGGGGGGGCTGTGATTGTGGGGAGTGTGTGGCTGGGGGAATTGGGGGGGACTGTGATTGTGGGGAACATGTGGCTGGGGGAATTGGGGGGACTGTGATTGTGGGGAACATGTGGCTGGGGGAATTGGGGGGGCTGTGATTGTGGGGAGCATGTGGCTGGGGGAATTGGGGGGGCTGTGATTGTGGGAACATGTGGCTGGGGGAATTGGGGGGGCTGTGATTGTGGGGAACATGTGGCTGGGGGAATTGGGGGGACTGTGATTGTGGGGAGCATGTGGCTGGGGGAATTGGGGGGGCTGTGATTGTGGGGAACATGTGGCTGGGGGAATTGGGGGGGTGTGATTGTGGGGAGCATGTGGCTGGGGGAATTGGGGGGACTGTGATTGTGGGGAGCATGTGGCTGGGGGAATTGGGGGGGGGCTGTGATTGTGGGGAACATGTGGCTGGGGGAATTGGGGGGCTGTGATTGTGGGGAACATGTGGCTGGGGGAATTGGGGGGGCTGTGATTGTGGGGAACATGTGGCTGGGGGAATTGGGGGGGCTGTGATTGTGGGGAACATGTAGCTGGGGGAATTGGGGGGACTGTGATTGTGGGGAACATGTGGCTGGGGGAATTGGGGGGGCTGTGATTGTGGGGAGTGTGTGGCTGGGGGAATTGGGGGGGCTGTGATTGTGGGGAACATGTGGCTGGGGGAATTGGGGGGACTGTGATTGTGGGGAGCATGTGGCTGGGGGAATTGGGGGGGCTGTGATTGTGGGGAGCATGTGGCTGGGGGAATTGGGGGGGCTGTGATTGTGGGGAGCATGTGGCTGGGGGAATTGGGGGGGCTGTGATTGTGGGGTGCATGTGGCTGGGGGAATTGGGGGGGCTGTGATTGTGGGGAACATGTGGCTGGGGGAATTGGGGGGCTGTGATTGTGGGGAGCATGTGGCTGGGGGAATTGGGGGGGCTGTGATTGTGGGGTGCATGTGGCTGGGGGAATTGGGGGGGCTGTGATTGTGGGGAACATGTGGCTGGGGGAATTGGGGGGGCTGTGATTGTGGGGAGCATGTGGCTGGGGGAATTGGGGGGGCTGTGATTGTGGGGTGCATGTGGCTGGGGGAATTGGGGGGGCTGTGATTGTGGGGAACATGTGGCTGGGGGAATTGGGGGGCTGTGATTGTGGGGAGCATGTGGCTGGGGGAATTGGGGGGGCTGTGATTGTGGGGTGCATGTGGCTGGGGGAATTGGGGGGGCTGTGATTGTGGGGAACATGTGGCTGGGGGAATTGGGGGGCTGTGATTGTGGGGAACATGTGGCTGGGGGAATTGGGGGGGCTGTGATTGTGGGGAGCATGTGGCTGGGGGAATTGGGGGGGCTGTGATTGTGGGGAGTGTGTGGCTGGGGGAATTGGGGGGACTGTGATTGTGGGGAGCATGTGGCTGGGGGAATTGGGGGGGCTGTGATTGTGGGGAACATGTGGCTGGGGGAATTGGGGGGGGGGCTGTGATTGTGGGGAGTGTGTGGCTGGGGGAATTGGGGGGACTGTAATTGTGGGGAGCATGTGGCTGGGGGAATTGGGGGGCTGTGATTGTGGGGAGTGTGTGGCTGGGGGAATTGGGGGGGCTGTGATTGTGGGGAGCATGTGGCTGGGGGAATTGGGGGGGCTGTGATTGTGGGGAGTGTGTGGCTGGGGGAATTGGGGGGACTGTGATTGTGGGGAACATGTGGCTGGGGGAATTGGGGGGGCTGTGATTGTGGGGAACATGTGGCTGGGGGAATTGGGGGGGCTGTGATTGTGGGGAACATGTGGCTGGGGGAATTGGGGGGGCTGTGATTGTGGGGAACATGTGGCTGGGGGAATTGGGGGGGCTGTGATTGTGGGGAACATGTGGCTGGGGGAATTGGGGGGGCTGTGATTGTGGGGAACATGTGGCTGGGGGAATTGGGGGGACTGTGATTGTGGGGAACATGTGGCTGGGGGAATTGGGGGGGCTGTGATTGTGGGGAACATGTGGCTGGGGGAATTGGGGGGGCTGTGATTGTGGGGAACATGTGGCTGGGGAATTGGGGGGGCTGTGATTGTGGGGAACATGTGGCTGGGGGAATTGGGGGGGCTGTGATTGTGGGGAACATGTGGCTGGGGGAATTGGGGGGGCTGTGATTGTGGGGAGCATGTGGCTGGGGGAATTGGGGGGCTGTGATTGTGGGGAGCATGTGGCTGGGGGAATTGGGGGGGCTGTGATTGTGGGGAACATGTGGCTGGGGGAATTGGGGGGACTGTGATTGTGGGGAACATGTGGCTGGGGGAATTGGGGGGGCTGTGATTGTGGGGGACATGTGGCTGGGGGAATTGGGGGGGCTGTGATTGTGGGGAACATTTGGCTGGGGGAATTGGGGGGGCTGTGATTGTGGGGAGCATGTGGCTGGGGGAATTGGGGGGGCTGTGATTGTGGGGAGCATGTGGCTGGGGGAATTGGGGGGCTGTGATTGTGGGGAACATGTGGCTGGGGGAATTGGGGGGGCTGTGATTGTGGGGAGCATGTGGCTGGGGGAATTGGGGGGGCTGTGATTGTGGGGAACATGTGGCTGGGGGGAATTGGGGGGGCTGTGATTGTGGGGAACATGTGGCTGGGGGAATTGGGGGGGCTGTGATTGTGGGTGCATGTGGCTGGGGGAATTGGGGGGGCTGTGATTGTGGGGAGCATGTGGCTGGGGGAATTGGGGGGGCTGTGATTGTGGGGAGCATGTGGCTGGGGGAATTGGGGGGGCTGTGATTGTGGGGTGCATGTGGCTGGGGGAATTGGGGGGCTGTGATTGTGGGGAACATGTGGCTGGGGGAATTGGGGGGACTGTGATTGTGGGGTGCATGTGGCTGGGGGAATTGGGGGGACTGTGATTGTCGGGTGCATGTGGCTGGGGGAATTGGGGGGGCTGTGATTGTGGGGTGCATGTGGCTGGGGGAATTGGGGGGGCTGTGATTGTGGGGAACATGTGGCTGGGGGAATTGGGGGGACTGTGATTGTGGGGTGCATGTGGCTGGGGGAATTGGGGGGGCTGTGATTGTGGGGAGCATGTGGCTGGGGGAATTGGGGGGCTGTGATTGTGGGGAACATGTGGCTGGGGGAATTGGGGAGCTGTGATTGTGGGGAACATGTGGCTGGGGGAATTGGGGGGGCTGTGATTGTGGGGAACATGTGGCTGGGGGAATTGGGGGGGCTGTGATTGTGGGGAACATGTGGCTGGGGGAATTGGGGGTGCTGTGATTGTGGGGAACATGTGGCTGGGGGAATTGGGGAGCTGTGATTGTGGGGAACATGTGGCTGGGGGAATTGGGGGGACTGTGATTGTGGGGAGCATGTGGCTGGGGGAATTGGGGGGGCTGTGATTGTGGGGAGCATGTGGCTGGGGGAATTGGGGGGGCTGTGATTGTGGGGAACATGTGGCTGGGGGAATTGGGGGGGCTGTGATTGTGGGGAGCATGTGGCTGGGGGAATTGGGGGGGCTGTGATTGTGGGGAACATGTGGCTGGGGGAATTGGGGGGGCTGTGATTGTGGGGAACATGTGGCTGGGGGAATTGGGGGGGCTGTGATTGTGGGGAGCATGAGGCTGGGGGAATTGGGGGGGCTGTGATTGTGGGGAGTGTGTGGCTGGGGGAATTGGGGGGGCTGTGATTGTGGGAACATGTGGCTGGGGGAATTGGGGGGGGCTGTGATTGTGGGGAACATGTGGCTGGGGGAATTGGGGGGGGCTGTGATTGTGGGGAGCCTGTGGCTGGGGGAATTGGGGGGGCTGTGATTGTGGGGAACATGTGGCTGGGGGAATTGGGGGGGCTGTGATTGTGGGAACATGTGGCTGGGGGAATTGGGGGGGGCTGTGATTGTGGGGAACATGTGGCTGGGGGAATTGGGGGGGGCTGTGATTGTGGGGAACATGTGGCTGGGGGAATTGGGGGGGCTGTGATTGTGGGGAACATGTGGCTGGGGGAATTGGGGGGGGCTGTGATTGTGGGGAGCCTGTGGCTGGGGGAATTGGGGGGGCTGTGATTGTGGGGAGCATGTGGCTGGGGGAATTGGGGGGGCTGTGATTGTGGGGAGCATGTGGCTGGGGGAATTGGGGGGGCTGTGATTGTGGGGAGCATGTGGCTGGGGGAATTGGGGGGGCTGTGATTGTGGGGAACATGTGGCTGGGGGAATTGGGGGGGCTGTGATTGTGGGGAGCATGTGGCTGGGGGAATTGGGGGGGCTGTGATTGTGGGGAGCATGTGGCTGGGGGAATTGGGGGGGCTGTGATTGTGGGGAGCATGTGGCTGGGGGAATTGGGGGGGCTGTGATTGTGGGGAACATGTGGCTGGGGGAATTGGGGGGGCTGTGATTGTGGGGAGCATGTGGCTGGGGGAATTGGGGGGACTGTGATTGTGGGGAACATGTGGCTGGGGGAATTGGGGGGGCTGTGATTGTGGGGAGCATGTGGCTGGGGGAATTGTGGGGGCTGTGATTGTGGGGAACATGTGGCTGGGGGAATTGGGGGGGCTGTGATTGTGGGGAGTGTGTGGCTGGGGGAATTGGGGGGCTGTGATTGTGGGGAGTGTGTGGCTGGGGGAATTGGGGGGGCTGTGATTGTGGGGAACATGTGGCTGGGGGAATTGGGGGGGCTGTGATTGTGGGGAGTGTGTGGCTGGGGGAATTGGGGGGGCTGTGATTGTGGGGAGTGTGTGGCTGGTGGAATTGGGGGGGCTGTGATTGTGGGGAGCATGTGGCTGGGGGAATTGGGGGGGCTGTGATTGTGGGGAGTGTGTGGCTGGTGGAATTGGGGGGGCTGTGATTGTGGGGAACATGTGGCTGGGGGAATTGGGGGGGCTGTGATTGTGGGGAACATGTGGCTGGGGGAATTGGGGGGGCTGTGATTGTGGGGAACATGTGGCTGGGGGAATTGGGGGGGCTGTGATTGTGTGGAGCATGTGGCTGGGGGAATTGGGGGGTAAGGACAGTGTGTGTTGAAGTGTTAGGGGCAAGCAGCATTCCTTAACCCCTACAAGTGTACCTCTCCATCTCCCCGCCCACGTTCCCCCCCCCACCACCCCATGCCCCCCACAACCGCCTTCAGAGTGACAAGATGGCTTTTGCAGTGCAACTGATCGATCTTGCTGTTCTTTGCTTGCTGCTGGAGCTAAGGAGGAGAAGCTGGAAGAAGAATTGTGGCACAGGAAGCTTGGGCCTTACCACCTGCACGACCAGAGGGAGACGGCCACTAAAGGCAGGAGGTGGCTGCCATTTGCCCGGGGGTGTGCAGGCACAGGAAAAGAAGGGAGCAGAGACTCTGGCAGCTCCATGTACAAGTGTCATTTGAACTGATGTTGGACACCATGTGCCTCTGACCTCTCTGCCTCCAAAAGGAGACAGTGCAACAAAAACTGTTGCAGGACCTGGCACCTAGAGACGGGGTGGGGGCACCCACTCTCAGTGACAGTCAAATTGACAACTCACTCTGAACTTTTATGTGACTGGCTCCTTCCAGACCCCAAGCGGAGATGTATGTGGCATTTCCCAGTCAGCTGGGCACACCTGTGTCAAGTAGGTCACAGAAACCCTGTTTACCGGGCTGGGCAGTACATCAAATTTAACCTGGACCAGGCCCATCAGGAAGCCTGGGCTGCAGGGTTCGCAGCCATTGCGGGGATGCCTAACGTGCAGGGGAAAATCGACTGCATCCACATCGCCCTCAAGGTCCCCCCTACAGAATCCACAAAGATTCATCAACAGAAAGGGATTCCACTCCCTGAATGTCCAACTACTGTGTGACCAAAATATGAACATTACACATGTCTGCACAAGATACCCAGAGAGTGTGCACAACAGCTTCATTGTCAGGAGCTCTGACATTCCGGAGGCATTTGTGCAGAAGCCCAGGCTATGGGGGTGTCTCCTGGGTGATATGGGTTACTCACTTCAGACATGGCTGATGATGCCTGTGCAGAGGCCTGTGCCTGAGGTGGAGATTTGTTATAATGAGGCCCACGTAGCCACCCATGCAATAGTAGAGAAGTGCATTGGGCTTCTCAATGCAATTCCGGTGCCTGGACTGATCTGGCAAGGCCCTCCAACACAGCTCAATGATCTCTTCCCGCATAGTGGTTGTCTGCCGTGCCTTGAACAATCTGGCTCTACAAAGAGATGACGTATTGGAAGAGGAGGAGGAGGAGGAGAAGGAGGAGGAGGAAGAGAAGGCTGACCAGCTGGACATCACTGTGGAAGATGACCAGCAGCAGGAGGAGAAAGAGGAGAAGGGGCACACAGAGGAACACCACCCAAGTACTGAAGAGTTGGCAGCTCAAATGAGGAATGTAGGGTGACAAGGGAGGCCCTGATCACCAGACCATTCAGTCACTAGGGTCTACTGTCTGTAGTCCCATCTCGCCCCCTGATGTGCTGATGGGGGTGGAAGGTGGGGGAAGCGAGAGAAGCAGGGTGGATCAGTGCTTGGGGACAGGGGAAAGAGAGGGAGCCATCAGAGTCTGAAGAAGATGGGGACCTTGGTGTGGGGTGGGGGTGAGGGGGATCACTCTGCCTGATATCTGTAGGGTGGAGGGAGGAGGATGGATCTCTCCGCCTGAGATCAGTGAGGGGATAAGGGGGGTCTGCAGCCACTCTGCCTGTGATTGGTTGGGGGGTAGGAGGGAGAGGGCGGATAAGGGGGTCAGTAGTGTTGTGGGGGTGGGGCAATGTCTGTCGGGGCCAGGGGGTGGGGGGGGGCGGTGTGGGGGGGCTGTGGAATGTGGCAGGAGAACTTTATTCTATCTTTTTGTTTGCGCATGTGCAGTTAGAGGCACCGATCAGAGCTGCAGGGTTTTGGGCATGTTAGACCCCACCCACAGACTTGTGCAGTGCGATTCGGAATCGCTGATATTTTTGTAGCAGAGTGCGTATGGGGGTGCCTTAGAACGGGTCTAAGAGTTGGATCTGAAACACTCCCAGTTTGAAGTGCGCCCAGCACTTAGAATCAAAATGATAAAATAGGGCCCATTGTGTCCATTGATGGAATATTTGTCGAACCATTAGGCACGTAGCAGAGAGAACATAGTTTTTGTTGGAGACTCCGTACAATCCAAAATCACTGGACTTAGTGAAATGGATGAGGCCATTCTTTAAAATATCAGACAGATCCTGTTTGTTTGTGACAAATTCATAATAGGACTGCACAAGGAGAGGGACGAGTTTGGTCTCGGGTCATAGCACAAATCAACACCCATTGCATCCCCTGCCATCAGGTGTAAAACAGGTTACCACTTCACTCTCTTAAGACTGAGTTCACCACTGTAATATTTATGCTGCAGATGTAAGAACAGCTGTAACACTACCTCAGCATTAATGTAACATTCTAAAAGGTCAGCTCAGAGTATCAGATGTGAAACTTTATGTACCACTATTCCTGCTGTCTCATCTCTCACCAGACACTGTTGACACCTGGAACTCTCACTTGTCAGCAAGCGTTCAGGGTTAACTATCACTTGCTGAGCCAAGGTCATTGGAGATCACATGGGAACAGATCTGGATTACGAATAAGCACTGTAGTAATGCATTAGATCTTTAGGAAGGAACACAAGGACTGAAATAAATCTCTTCAGTAAGCAGATCTTCCTCCAGTCAGGCTACCTTAAACATCCACTGGAATGTTCTGTGTCAGCAGTCCCTTGGGAAGCAATGTCTGCACTAGTGATTTCTATTCAGAAATCCACAGCCAATTCTGTACTTGTTTATTGTGAGGAATCAGTCAGCTCTGCTCTTAATCGAGCATTTGATTTTTCCACTTAAATCAGTGTTGCAGCTCTGTGCCGTGCTGGAGTATTTCAAACATCCATCATTGTTTTGCAATTTATTAGTGTGCTACATGGACAGCACTTTGTCTATTTCTGGATGGTGAAGCTTCCTTGTCTTAATTTTCTCACAATATTTATGGGTTTCCTCTATTCTAGCTATACCCTCTCACCATTTATTATGAATGGTCAGCAAATGCACTTGTGCATCCCAGAGTCTTGAATGTTGTGTCTTTTCCCTGCTGGACTTTGCACCTTGCCAATATAGAAACAGAAAAACTACAGCACAAACGGCCCTTCGGCCCACAAGTTGCGCCAAACATGTCCCTACCTACTAGGCTTATCTGCTCCTAATCTACTCCTAATAAATCAGTCAATGTATTTTTTTTAAAAAACAGTCAAATTATTCGGCAATTCAAAATAAACAATTGTATGTAATTAGCACGGGAGTTTTGTAAATGCATTTAATGCATTCAAATGAAATGAATTTGAATTAACTTAAGTTGAACTTTCAATAGCGCAGAATTAGATTCCTGCCCTTTCACTTGTTGAATTCTATAACAGTCAAGCTATTTGCACTATAATAGTTCTATAATACTATAATAGTCATGCATTCTATAATATAATAGTCAAATAGTCTTTTAGGATCATAGAATCCTGACAGTACAGAAGGAGGCCATTCAGCCCATCAAGTCAGCAGCCACCACAATCCCATCCAGGCCCTATTACGGTAACCCCACATATTTATCCTGCTAATCCCCCTGACGCCAAGGTTAATTTAGCATGGCCAATCAACCTAGCCCACACATCTTTGGATTGTGGGAGGAAACCAGAGCACCCGGAGGAAACCCATGCAGACTTGGGGAGAATGTGCAAACTCCACACAGATAGTGACCCGAGGCCAGAATTGAACCTGGGTCCCTGGCGCTGTGAGGCAGCAGAGATAACCACTGTGCTGCCCACAGATGAAAACAGTATAAATTGAATATTAATGTTCATAAGATTGAATGAGCATTGTGACAAATGTACCTACTTTTAATTACAGGCATGCAGGAAATGTATGATTCCTTTTCTGCAAAGCTAACCAATTTAAATTTTTCCACCAACCTTTCCAATTAAGTTTTGCTAAATGTTTATCATTATTTCTCGTGAAACATTTCCTCTGTTAGCAACATATAAACCTAATTAAAGGACCATTGTATGATACTGTCGCACAGTACTTAGCAGCAGAAAGGCAACATTACAGATGGAAAATTTGTGGTCTTTGTGATGCAGAGGGTATGCGGTCAGAGGATTCACTCGCCATGGAATGGAAAGGTTGAAAATAATTCGCCGAAGACCATGGCAGAGAAAAAACCAGGGTCAAAGCTTTGCAGTTTGTCGCTGGGATGAAGTGAATGGCTTCATCTTCGCAACATATAGCTGAAAGAAATTGTGGCTCATTGAAGCCTGGATGTCAGTTGAGCAGTCTTAAGGCAGAAATAGTGGGGAGGTGGCGTCCCATATTATGCAGCATGCAGGACACGAACACCATGCAAGACACCCAGGCAGCTAAGTACTGTTTTACATCAGTGATGGGCAGCCTTCGGCTGAGGGGGAACATACGGCTCATCAGGGATCTGACTGCGGCTCACAAGATATTTTGTTACCCATGCACAAAGTTCTCACATTCTGCTGGCTTCCATGTGCGTAGTTTTTTTCCTACCGGTATAAGCAAAGTGATAAAGCAAGAGCAAGAGAAGTGAGGTGCACGCTGATTGCACACATTGACACTGAGAGCTGTGCACTCCCTCTGCATCCAATCAATCGTAAATGTTTATTTTGTTTTTACTACTTGAAGTTGATGAAATTCTATTAATATATAAATGATTTTGCATTTTCCAGAACTTATCATGAAATATTCGGTATGTATAATCTTATTCAATGGCCATTGTTAGTGAACACGCCCAACTTCAATCTTATGGTCCACTGAGATGAATGACCACTCATTCTGTCCACTCACTTGCCTAGGTTGCCCATCATCAATCAGAGTGGTCCAGGCAGCAAAAGTGTAGCTTTATCAGGCCAATGGCATGATCACTGAGATTCCTGGTTTGCTGGTGGCTTTCATTGTATTGATACTGGAGCTGTGTCCATGACATTCGCAATGGTGAGGGGCCATCTCTTCAGAGGGTAGCACTTTTAACTTCAACTGGTGACATGGGAGAATTGGATGAAAGAGCTAGGTTTGTCAACCCTCCAGGATTGACATGGAGCAGCAGGAATTGAAGATCAATTTCCAGGACACAGCAACATTCAATTCTGGAGAAAAATCTTCGGGACATTTAAAAAAATTGTTTTCTTTTTGTCATTTTCTTTGAACATTTCTATTTACTGCTATAAAAGTTTTGAAAATGAGAGAAAAGGCTATTTGGCTGACAGTCAAGTATGATCAAATTGGGCAGTGAGTCTTTTTGCTTTCACAGAATCAAAGAATCCCCACAGTGCAAAAGGAGGCCATTCAGCCCACTGGGCCTGCACTGACAACAATCCCACTCAGGCTCTACCCCCATAACCGCACATATTTACTCCACTAATCCCTCTGACATTAGCATAACCTAACTCACTCACCTTTGGAGTGTGGGAGGAAACCAGAACACTGGGGGGAAACGCACATAGACGTGAGGAGAACATGCAAACTCCACACAGTCAATGGTCTGAGGCCAGAATTGAATCCGGGTCCCTGGTGCTGTGAGACAGCAGTGCTAACCATTGCACCACTGTGCCTCCCACTTCCAATTGGCATAGGAAGGCAACGCATTACAAGGATTGGTATGTTGGCCAACTAATGGCTGGAAAGTAGGGGCAAGTCATATTATGAAACCTCCAGGAATATACTTAATCACATTTGGCAACCCTAGAAAGAGCTACAGAAGGCTTGACTGGCAAGAATAAGTCATGGCAACAGCCAGAAAAGCATGCAAAGACAGGGAGGAAGCTTCTCTTGTGGTCACACATAATCTACACATTGAGTGAATGGTTGCCTTCCTGTTTCTGAATCTATCAGCTGGTGGCCACATGGTGCCATCAATGATGCTCTGCATTTTGGTGATTCCAGCAATGCCAACGAATCCTAGGCCATCTGTGACTGGGAAACTGTATCAGCGCTGAACTTGAAGCAGTCACCCATCTTTGCAAAGAGGGTATCTGTAACTTTGATGATAAACTGGTGCACAGCTGAATGCAAGCTCTCACAGAGATCTCTATCTGAACCCTGCAAGGGTCCTGACACAACGAAAGTTTGAGACACCATTACCTGGTGCAAAGTGAGAACTCACCATTGATAAGGCCATTGGCATCCATCACCATCTCCCTGAAGGGTTTCTGTCTCCTTCTGCATTGGCATTCGATGAGGCTGAGGTAACTCAGCCTGTTGCAGATTCTTGTTGCTCTAGGTGCTCTGATCATTCTTCCATTTGGAAATGGCTCCTTTGGCTCTTTTGCTTCTTGGTGCCCTTCCAGGAATTGTGCACGATCACTGTGCTGCCTCATGGCCTGTACATGTGAGGGAGTGGGACTAATTTCTTGTTGGCGACACTTTAAGCAGAAATCCTGAGATAACAAGGACCTCACCCCCGACTCTTCCCTTCTCACTTGTGAAACTTCTGTGGGTTTTCAGGCAAATTTCTGAAGATTTTAAAGCACTGATGATTATTATTAAAATTGCACAAACTTTTCTTGCCCATTGTGACCGGCCTGTTGTAGCATTCATGACTCCATTGTGCAGATGTGATTCATGAGGGCTTCAACAACACAACTGCCTCGATGCAAATCTCTGCAGGGCAGTGCTGTCAACTTCCAAAGCAGTTTGTGACAGATTTCCATCCTTCCCCCTCTTTCCCATTCTGCAGAAAATTGCTAGAAATAAGACTAGACTTATTTTCTAAATTCCATCTCCTGCCTGGCCAGAGAAGCTATTTCCCATAGTTGAGAGGTGGCTTGTTGGGAAATCAAGCACAGGGGGATGCACTCCCAAAATCAGAGCTAGAGCACTGAGCAGTGAAATTAAGATGCTCTTCTTCTCACGAAAAGTTGTTAAAAATACAGAAATTTCTTCTGCCAAAAGGATTGTAATGTTAGGACAATTGGTCCATATGATTGACATATTTTGATTAGACAAGTACATTAGGTATAGGAAGCTAAAGTGGGCATTTGGATCTGAGGTACAGACCACCATGAGATCATCATGTAGTAACTGGTTAGGATCCAGCTTGCACTGCCTGAAAGTATGTTGAGGCATGGGTAAAGACATACGGGTTAGGCTGATTGGCCAAATTAATTTACCCTAGTGTCAAGGGGCTTAACAGAGTAAATATGTGGGGTTATGGGAATAGGGCCTGGGAGGGATTGTGGTTGCTGCAGACTTGATGGACCGTATGAGCTCCTTCTGCATTGTAGGGAATCTATGATTCTATGATTCAAATTTTTTCAAAAGTGAATCACATCATTATCTAAAATGGTGGCTCACAATACAGGGCTACAATGAAAAGTCACAGGAACGCCACAGGCGAATTGCTTCTTCAGAGGGCCAAGGCTGACACAACAGGCTGGCTGTTCTCTTTCTGTGCTGTAACCATTCAGTAAATGGCATTGCAGGTTCAAGGGGTTGAATGGCCTGTATGACTCCTGACACAGATGTAGGAAGAAAAGTGGTCTGACAATCAGCAGATAGGTGAGAATGCAACCTGTGTGATCCTACTACTCCAAACAACAAAGGGTTTGGAGGATGATGGCCTTGTCAACAATGTCAAAGATTGGAGAGAGAAGAACAACGGTCACAATCACAGAAAATGATGTTATCACTTTGGCTAGTCTTGCTGTAGGAACTGAAACTATTGCAAGGATTGAAGGAGGGATTTGTGGGAGGGATTGGCATGAATATGGAAGTAGAAAACATATTCAAGGATCTTGGAGAGGAAAGGGAGGATGAAGATAGGCTAGCAGTTTACAAGGACAGAGAGGTCAAGGGTGAGAATTTGAGGAAAGGCTGATGGTGGCAGAAAGGTAGACTGTATATGAAAAAAAGGAACCATTTGAAATGTCTGCTAGCATGGAGTCCAGGAATTGGGAGATGGATTGTCAGCAGTTTATTGGAAACAGGGTCAAAGAGCAGAAGGAGATAATTCCTATTTGCTGCCCTGCCATGTGCCTTGCAGAAGCTGAAAGCCTATACAACAAACAAAACAAGTGCTCTTTGTGGTTTAATCAAACTATAAGTTATTTTGTGATCAACAGGGCAATGAGGCAAATGGCTTTCAGGCTTCTGCCAATGCACTCTGCTGTGACAAGCTGCTTGCAAGTATGTGAGACAGCCTGGGGGAGTGCAAAAATGCCTGGCCTTGCTCAGCATGTTTCTTCACAGTGTGGCAGAGACTAGTGGCTCACAGCACAGGGCAATCATGGTGTGAACTCGTGTCCTACTGCTTTCTGGCACAGTACATTGGAGCTCTAACATTTTACAAAATAACGTGATCCCACTGCCAAATTTCAAATGATGTATCACAGAACTTTATTAAAAAATAAAAGCCAGTCAAACAATTTTACAGGATAACAGGGTAGAGATTTAACCTATACCCTTACTAAAATTAAGACTTTGACACTCAGGTGATTGTCACAAACTGACATTAAATGATATTTATCATCACTAGTGGCAGATGGGAACGGATCTTTATCCTTTTTTCTAAAACTCAGATGACAGATGCATCTGAACTTTGCTTTCCATCACGATAAGTGGATAATTTTGACCGTGGGATAGTGCAAAATGCATGATAGTGATTCAGCTGCCCATTTTAACTCTCCCAATTATAATATCCCATCAAGCCAATGAAGATGAAATTTGGGGTAGTATAATACAGGCTGCTAATTCACTGTCATCCACTACACATAAGTCAAAATTATTCCCTTATTTCACTGGGTATACCATTTTTTGGACTATCCAAATGCCATAATTATATAAATGCAAGTTTTTTTATCAGTAAGATTTGGTAACATTCTGCATGAGGGCTACTGGGAAGTAGGAAGTTTGACAGTCCGATTGGTAAAGAGAGTTGGCTTTCAACTCTCATATCTCTCAATATCAGCATGCTGCTGCAAAGTTTTCCCAGATTATCAACAGAGTGATTTATCAGAAAAAGAATTAAACTCTTGACAAAACAAACGTGATTTCAAACTAACTTCTGGTATGTGCACCACCAATCCAATTAATAGATTTCTGGAAACCTCCAAGAAGATTCATTAGAGCTGTCAATCACCAGTTTCTCATATAACAAACCTTGACTGATTATATTCATAGAATCTTTTAATAAATTTCAATTCCAGGAGTTTTACAAATTCTGGAACAATCTCACAAAACACAAGCAATAAGAAATTGTTTCCAAGACGAGAGCTTGCACTATGCAGTTATAAGAGAAATAATTTGTTAAAGTAATTGCAAATATATGGTAGACCCATCGAACTAAATTTCCACCCCCCAGGTTTGGAGCACAGGGAACCAGGAAAAGAGGGAAAAGGTGAGACACAACAGTTCCATGATGCTTCCGGCCTCCAGGAAGAAAGTTAAACAGCTGGTTCTATGGAGAGAGACAGCCAATTAAAGCCCAACTTCCAAAGGTAACAACAGCTTCTCCCCCGCTCACACATTCACTCTGCCAAGTGCAGAATACAGCAGCTCCTTAGAGTCAGCCTCTCTCCAGGAGGTTGGCACGCCAGGGCAAACTGTATTAAATTGCTGCATCAGAAGCCACGAGTCCCACAGGGGCTCTGAAAGAGCCATAGTCATTCTTCCAGAGGAGTTATCCCTCAAACCTGAGCTGCTTCTTATATTTCAGCTGAACATGGATGCCTCCATGAGCATCCACGAGCATCCATATTGAGTACTCCCTAAATCTCCCTCTATCCTGCAAAAAGGGTTGCTGGCCAGACAACATTGTGGGCCTTCCTACTGGGCTTTCCTGATCCATTGACTGTCCCTAATTGAATGGGGCCTCCAGAAGCAACTTCTTTATTGATGCCTCCAGGAAGACCCCGTCTCAGAATTGAGGTCAACTTCAGGATTACAACTCATTCAAGAAAACTCACCCCATCATTTCAGTCTGATCTTGCTTCACGGCACTTATCTTGGTTCCATTTTTTTCCTTCCTTTATCCAGTCCTTTGTTTTGCTACGAGCTGCTTATTGCCTTACACGATCATGCTTTTTGTCATTTAATCAATGCTGCTTTCCGCCTTATCATAGATCTATGTTGTTCCCTCCTCTTGCTCCATTTTTCTGCCTTTGTGCTTGCTTAAAAGCTGTTACATTTTTCAATCTTTTCAGTTCAGTTGAAGGGCCAAAGTCCTGAAATGCAGAAGAGGAAGATGGCAATGGTTGCCTATGTCCTTATCAATGATGAACTCTCACTTTGGGCCAGGCAATGGTGTCTCAAAATTTCTTTGCATCAGGACACTTCCAGGGTTCAGATAGGGATATCTTTGGGTTCTTGCAGTCAACTGTGCACCAGCTTATCACCAAAGTTACAGATACCCTTTTTGCAAAGGTAGGTGACAGTTTCAAGTTCAGCGCTGATACTGTTCCCCAATCACAGATGGCCTAGGATTCGCTGGCATTGCTGGATTCACCAAAATGCAGAGCATTTTAGATTCTTATCCTTTTCAACCCCTTTTCTGGCCTTGCATCTTCCTATCTCAGTTGCATCCTCATGCTGTAAAAACCTTTGACCTCTGGCCACTATACATGCCTGATTTAAATCACTCCACTTTTGCAATTGTGCCTTTAGCTGCCAAGATGTTAACACTTGTGTTGTAAAAGCCTTTGAACTCTGGCTACTCTGAATGCCTGATTTGAACTCATAGAACATAGAACAGTACAGGACAGTACAGGCCCTTCGGCCCTCGATGTTGCGCCAAGCTAAGTCCGAACCCAAGATCAAGCTACCCCACTCCCTATCAATCTGGTGTGCTCCATGTGCCTATCCAATAACCGCTTGGAAGTTCCTAAAGTGTCCGACTCCACTATCACAGCAGGCAATGCATTTCATACCCCAACCACTCTCTGAGTAAAGAACTCTGGCCACTGTACATGCCTGATTTAAATCACTCCACTTTTGGCAATTGTGCCTTTAGCTGCCAAGATATTAAGCTCTGGGATTCCCTTCCTAAACTCTCTGCCTCTCAACCTCTCATTTCCTCCTTTAAAGTGCCACTTAAAATCTACTTTTTTGTTCAAGGTGTTGGCCATCTGCCTTAAGAGGTGGGATCTTATGGCCTCGTTAGTCCTGGAACCGCAAACTCCTGCCCAAGGTCAATGGACCCTCTTGCATCTGTTTCACTCTCTACAGATGCTGCCAGACATGCTAAGTATTCTCAGCATTTTCGATTTTTATTTCAGATTTCTAATATTCACAGTATTTTGCTTTTGAAACTTGATGAATTTCATCTGAAGAGCTGTGGTTCAACAGTCACGTTCGCCAATAAATCTTTAAGCTTGTAGAAATCCCAGGAAACAAAGCATGTGTGTACAATCTGACTTTGCTCTCAGTCTTTAAAACAGATTTCCTTTACTTGTGTTCTGTGGGGCTCTGACAAAATGTATTAAGTTTGTGGAACTGGGGGCAATCCCACACATCTAACATTAGGTTTTCTCTTATAGAGTGGAGGCTCAATATATTAAGTTTCAGGGCGTTTCTTGACTCTAATTTCATTTGAAGCAACCCTGTCTTTGTATATGTGCATTTATTTTTGGATGTGTGTTTTTCAAATGCCAGTGATAGACATATTTGCTATTCATCAGAGTTAATAATGCTTAATTGTATCCTTCAGCCAGTTGCTATGACTGTTATCCCTGCTCACAATGAAGGCACATTTCAAAAGATAGATCTGTTCTCTGCAAAGTGCAGAGAAGTTCATTTCAAGTGCAAAGTTAAAAGATAGGCTCTGATTTTCCTCATTTTTGTGTCCCAAGTCTCCCCAGATACAAAGCAGAAACAAAATGGGCAAAATGAACAACCATTTTGAACCAATGGCTCACATTGGAACACAAAAAATCCTTTTGATGTTCAGCCTGGTTTTACGGGTTGCAGGGGCCATCTCATGATTCTAGAGAATAGAAATAATGCATTACTTCAACCCAGGTGCCCACGATGAATTCTATTGGCATGGCTACCTCCCTTCACTATCCTATTAGGCTAGGTCATCGGGAAGGCATTTCAAAATAACCACAAATGAATGATGCAAGTACTAAATTTGAGCAAGGTTTAGAAAGATTATTTTCCCTAGGGTGTGAGGAATAGATTCCCACCTGAAATTGCGTTGATTACAGTCTTGGCCTGCTCCCTTAAAAGCCCTGCCTCCTTCTTGTTTCCGTGGATACAGGCACACACTCTCACCTCATCCAAAGGCCAGTATATGTGAATCTTGACCTGAGAGCAACCAAGCTATTTATCATTGGAGGAATTGCATAAGAACCTGATTTTCGCACATCTATTATTCTAATCGGGGTTTGCTGCATAACCATCACAAGCAGCCATTAATTTTCCCCTCGCCCTTCCCGCGGTGTTGTGAACAATTTAGACGTTAACTGGCTTGATGTGTATTTCCTGCATTTTCTGCTGTTACACCAAGTTTTTGCAGTTTTCTCCTTAACTCTTTGAGCAAGCACACTCTATAAAGATTAATTTGTATGGGTTAAATGGCCTTTTTGCAATCGATGCATTCTCAAACAGTATTTGCATTTTTCTAGATTTGGTTGCTGTAGCCTATAAAATATGTGAGAAACTACGATAATTGCTGGTCTGGATCAGCTCTATTTCCCACTGCTAACAGTCTCAGGCATAAATGGTGAAGTTAAATCAGACAATTGCAAGCTGGTGCTGCAGCCATTTTGCCTGTTCCATGAAATCAGGTAATCTATGAGATGATTAATTGCAGATCATTTATCATGTTCCTATAATAAATGTTAATTTCTTCATGAATACTACCCAGATGGAAAATTACAAACATTTCACTGTACGCTCCAGCAATAATAATCATGCAATTCTGAGGGAAAAAAATAAACAGAATTCTGCATTATTATACGAACAACTTGCATTTATATACTGCATTTAACATAATGAAACATCCCAAGGAGCATTTTCAAATAATATTTAACATCAAGCAATATAGCAAGATATTTGCCTGAATTTTACCATCCTGCCCGCCTCAGGAATCGGGGCAGGCGAGGGGCAATCAATGGGAAGGTCCGTTGACCTCAGGCAGGAGTTCGCAGTTCCAGGACGAACGAGGACATAAAATCTCATCTATTAAGACAGGTGGCCAAGATCTTGAGCAAAGAAGTAGGTTTTAAGTGGCACCCTAAAGGAGGAAATAAGAGGTTGAGAGGCAAGAGGTTTAGGTAGGGAATCCCAGAGCTTAATATCTTGGCAGCTGAAGGCACAATTGCCAAAAGTGGAGTGATTTAAATCAGGCATGTACAGTGGTCAGAGTTCAAAGGCTTTTACAACACAAGGATGCAACTGAGATAGGAAGAGGCAAGGCCAGAGAAGGGGTTGAAAAGGATAAGAATCTGAAAATTGAGGCATTGTTGAACCAGGAGACAGTGGAGGTCAATGAGCTGATGGGTGAACAGGACTATTAGAATTATCTCAAGATTGTATAGGGCAGGAGTTCGGAGGCTTGCTGCAAGAGCATTGGAATAGTCAAATCTGGAGGTAACAAAGGAATAGGGTGTGGATTTTGGCAGCAATTGAGCTAAAACGGGACAGAGTCAGCTGATAAATAGGTAGAATAAGAGATCTTGGTGATGGAATAGATATGTGGTCAAAATCTCAGAGTCAAATGCAATGTTCAGGTTATGAAAGGTCTAATTTGACCTCAGGCAGCTAATATGGAAAAGAATGAAATCAGTGTTTAGGGAATAGAGTTTGTATGGGGACAATGGCTTCGATCTTCCCAATACTTGGAGGAAAATTCTGTTCATCAGTACTGTGTATTAGACAAGTATTGAAACAAAACTCAGACAGCTTGGTAAGGCTTCTGCTGTGTCAACACCGCAAGGAACTACAAAGGGTTATGAATGAAGTCCAGCCCATCACTCAAACCAGCCTCCCATCCACTGACACTGTCTATACTTCTCGCTACCTTGGGAAAGCAGCCAGCATAATCAAGGACCCCACACACCCCAGACACACTCTCTTCCACATTCTTCTGTCGGGATGAAGATACGAAAGTCTGTGATTTTGTGATGCACACTTGCATGCTGGGAGTCTGCATTTGTAAAATTGGCCCTGGAACCTCCAGAAACAGATGTTAATTGATGTTATGATGAGGTGAATTTGATCCACATGGAAATATGAGATAAAATGGACAATGGATTCTGGTGTTTGTATTTATCATTGTAACAACGCATCTTTGCTCTTTTCCTAATTCTGAGATTATATTTCTGTTCATAATCATGTGAAAGCAATCTGAACACATTGTCCCATATATATTTGTAGATTTTAGAAGGAGTTGATCTCATTTCCACAGTGTAATATTGTTGTAAAGCTAAACATTGAAAAATAATGGACCCATTAAACATTGAGGTCAAAAGCTTATGGCCTTTCAAGCGCATCCTGTTGTACTTAAGACCTGAAGATCTTTAAGCAGACCATTACTCCATCAAAGGCAGGCAGGGAGTGGCACGGTGTCACAGTGGCTAGCATTGCTGCCTCACAGTGTCAGGGACATGATTCAATTCCAGCATTGGGTGAATGTGTGGAGTTTGCATGTTCTCCCTGTTTCTGCATAGGTATCCTCCCGGTGTTCCAGTTTCCTCCCAAAGTCCAAAAGAAGTGTAGGTTAGGTGGATTAGTCATGGTAAATGTGCTGGAGAGGGAAGGGGGTGGGTTGTGCAACATGCACTTTTGGAGAGTCAATGCAGACATGATGGGCTAAATGACCTCCTTCTGCACTGTAGATTCTGGGATTGACTTCACCACTTCAGGCGAACCAAGCCTGAATTGTGGGTGGGCTCCAAAAAATTTCTGCAACATTTTTGACCACCTTACAAAGGGAAGGGGGAGGAAAATTGGAAAATCTGCAGCAGCATTTTGGCATTCCTCCCACCATCACATTGCCCCAACCCCTTCCCCAGATCAAGGATCTCACAAAAGGTTCTTGGTCTCCGCTAATTGCCTAACCCTTCTCAAGCCTTCTCAAGCAAGCATTTTTATCCAAATTATTTTCAAAAGTACCACCAGAAATATATATTCCAACAGTCTAGACAGCAACACCCACATCCCACGGAAATATTTTAAAAACCTCCAAAGACAAATGGCAATCATAAATGTTATGCAAAGTAGTCAGCCAACAAATGTCAAAGGCAAAAAGGTGTAAAGCACAATGTTAACCCCAATAATTAATATACATCGGAATCTTCAAGAGGCTAATTGTAAAGTTTCTGTTTTATCAGGAATTTCAGGTTATTGAGAATCAAAATCACAAAAAATGTGTGTTATATAGTTTAGTTTCTTGATGGTTTTTGAAGTACTTTGTAGTTTCGGTCCTTAATAAAAACAGCTGAATATCTTGAGATGAGAAAGTTACAGATTGAACAGATAGTTCTGAATCACAGCTCGATAAAGCAACATACAACACAACTGCAAAGTGCACAAAGAAGATATCAAGTTGGTTTGATTTTCAGTTGGTTTTGAAATGTAGCACATAGATCAACTAAACGGCTGAGCTATACTTCAGAGATAAACAACAACAGAGTGGAGAAAAAAAAACACACAAACACATATAAGGGCTTGCTGATTCAAATTAATTTTTGAAGCAGTGCTCAGCCAGTTCCTGCTTGTAAATTGGAGGTTCAGTTGTAAGTAATTGGAATCTGCCTGCATCTGCAGTGTTCCTTCTCTGGAAGTGGTGTTCTTGTCTCACATTGCCATCTGCAGGAACAGATTGTAATGCAGCCGTCACTTAAATCAAAATTTTAACCGAGTACTTAATCCTGCAAACAGTTAACGATGTTGCCAGTAATATGGAAGTATTCAATAGCAGAAACAAATTTGCTATGCATTCATTGTCCAGAAGTACAGAGTATTTTTCTGCAGCAGAGAAGCAGAAAATGTCACTAATTTAAACAGATTTAAACATATTTCCCTTCATTCCACCTTTCCTGCCTGGGTTCCTGCTAGGAGCGTGTCCAAGACACATTAAGGGTGCAATCTTTCTGGCCTGCTGCGCTGGTCAATTGACACAGTGACCCAGGAAGGTAGTGCGTGAGGCTTTGTAATGCTATGTAATGAGGCGGGTAGAATTAGGGACCTTGTGGTGAAGGATCCTCTTGGGGAGAGTGATCATTGTGTGGTGGAGTTTCTGGTGCAGATGGAGGAGGACAAAGTGGGTTCCCGGACACGCGTCCTTTGTTAGAACAGAGGGGAGTACGGTAGGATGAGAGGAGAATTGGCGAAGGTGGACTGGGGGACCGTGTTGGAAGGTAGGTCTGCTGAGGAGCAGTGGAGGATCTTTAAGGAGATCTTTCTTGGTGCTCAGCAGGAATTTATTCCAATGGTCAAAAAGGACCGTAGGAGGAGAGGTAATAAGCCGTGGATAACGAAGGAGGTGAAGGAAAGTGTTAAATTAAAAGCGGAGGCGTTTAGAGTAGCTAAGAGTAGTGGGCGAGAAGAGGATTGGGAGAGGTTTAAATGTCAACAAAGATTGACAAAGAAGTTGATAAAGAAGGGTAGGAGAAACTATGAAGCTGGGCTAGCACTTAATATAAAAAAGGATAGCAAGAGTTTTTATAAATATATAAAAAGGAAGAGGCTGGCTAGGGTGAACGTTGGTCCCTTAGAGGATGAGAAGGGGGACTTAGTGGTAGGGGATGGGGAAATGGCTGAGTTCTTGAATAACTTTTTTGTTTCAGTCTTCACGGAGGAGGACGTGAATAATTTGCCGGATGTTAGAGATGGAAAGGTGGTAGGACTGGAGGGTCTCGATGACATTACTGTTACTAGAGAGGTGGTGCTCGGCAGACTGGAGGGGGCTGATTGTGGACAAGTCCCCAGGACCGGATGGAATGCATCCAAGGGTTCTGAAAGAAATGGCGGAGGTGATAGTGGATGCCTTGGTGGTTATTTTCCAGACGTCGCTGGATTCCGGGGAAGTGCCGGAAGATTGGAAAACGGCTAATGTTACGCCGTTGTTTAAGAAGGGTGGCAGGCAAAAGGCAGGGAATTATAGGCCTGTTAGTTTAACGTCTGTTGCAGGTAAAATGTTAGAATCCGTCATCAAGGAGGAAATAGCAAGGCATCTTGAGGGGAACTGCTTGATAGAGCAGACGCAGCACGGTTTCGTTAAGGGGAAGTCATGTCTGACAAATTTACTGGAGTTCTATGAGAATGTGTCTAGGGCGGTGGATAGAGGAGAGCTGGTGGATGTGGTCTTTCTTGATTTTCAGAAGGCGTTTGACAAGGTACCTCACAAGAGGTTATTGCAGAAGGTAAGGGGGCATGGAGTTGAAGGTAGGGTGTTAGAGTGGATAGAGGACTGGCTGTCAAATAGGAGGCAGAGAGTGGAGGTCAATGGGTGCTATTCGGATTGGCGGATGGTGACTAGTGGAGTGCCCCAGGGGTCGGTGCTGGGGCCTCAGCTATTTACCATTTATATAGACAATCTGGAGGAGGGAACCGAGTGTAGGGTGTCGAAATTTGCTGATGACACCAAAATTGGTGGAAAGGCAAATTGTGTGGAGGGTGGGGAGAGTCTACAGAAGGATCTAGATAGGCTGGGTGAATGGGCCAGGAAATGGCAAATGGAATTTAATGTTGGCAAGTGCGAGGTGGTCCACTTTGGTAGGAATAATGGTAGGAAGGATTATTACTTACGTGGAGAAAAACTGCAGCAGACAACGGTGCAGAGGGACCTCGGGGTCCTTGTGCATGAGTCGCAAAAACCCAGCTTGCAGGTGCAGCAGGTGGTCAGGAAGGCGAATGGGATGCTGGCCTTCATAGCGAGGGGGATTGAATATAAAAGTAGGGAGGTCTTGCTGCGGCTGTATAGGGCATTGGTGAGGCCGCAGCTGGAGTACTGTGTGCAGTTTTGGGCGCCGCACTTACGCAAGGATATTTTGGCCTTGGAGGGAGTGCAGAGGAGGTTTACTAGGCTGATGCCGGAGTTGAGGAGGTTGAGCTATGAGGAGAGGCTGAATAAATTAGGCTTGTACTTGTTAGAGTTTAGAAGAATGAGGGGAGATCTCATTGAGACGTATAAGTTGATGAATGGGATGGATAGGATAGAGGTGGAGAGACTCTTCCCGCTCAGAAAGGATAGTAGGACTAGGGGGCACAGCCTCAAGATAAAGGGGAGGCTGTTTAGAACGGAGTTGAGGAGGAACTTCTTCACTCAAAGGGTGGTGAATCTCTGGAATTCTCTGCCCGTTGAAGTGGTGGAGGCTGCCTCGCTAAATATTTTTAAGACGCGGGTTGATGGGTTTTTGATAAGAGAGGGGATTAAGGGTTATGGGGAGAGGGCGGGAATGTGGAACTGAGGCACGACAGATCAGCCATGATCTTATTGGATGGCGGGGCAGGCTCGAAGGGCTAGTTGGCCTACTCCTGCTCCTATTTCTTATGTTCTTATGTTCTTTTGTGACAGGTGCAAACTAGTCTCGCACCAAAAGCCATCTTCCTGTCCTTACTTTGCCAGCATAATTGGCCATGATAAATATTAATGACATGTCATAATGCACCCAGCAAAGTCACTTCCAGCCTTTCCGGAATTTCAAAGCCAACTGAAAATCAAACCAATTTGACTTTTCCTTTGTGCCATTTTGCAGTTGTATTGTTTGACACCGAGGTCTTGCCAATGAGGATCCCAACAGATACCAGATATGATGTCTGGGGGATCTGATGCCACTGATGTTCCTGGGTGGTTGGGGACATGGCTGGGCAGTACCGTGGGGCAATGTTCATGGGGAATAGGGGGTGTCAGGAGGTCTCTTAGTTCATTGGGAGATGGGGGCATGTGCGCAATGTTGCCCCAAGCACACTGAGCCAGCTTCACCAGTAAACTAAGCTTCACTCTCCCCTTACTGGCATGAAATGCATTGGGGCTCTTCTTTTGTATTATGTAACATAAGATTGAGATTTGCCACTTGCCAAAAAAACCGGCACCATTCACTCCTGTCTCCTTGCTCATTTGATGCTTAGAAATTTTTTCCTAAGAATGTGCCCTAAAACTGCTTGAACCATCACTCCTGTTATGGCTCAACTACACTGGTTACAGCAGTTTGAGTTTAATATACTCAGTCTTATCTATGATTTCGTCTGCTTTTCCAGAAGTCGATGATGATTGAACTGAGGTTACTTTTGATGGAAATTCACTCTCTCTGTGCTGGATTTTTAAATTGTGAAGAGCTAAAGCCCTGAACTTGGGAGAAAAGAGAAGGGAGCTCATTACTGCTTTATTGGCTGCTTTTGTATCACCTTGCACCCTGCATTCAAAGAGATTTCAAAAATGGTTATTCCAGTCAAATGATGCCTGCCCCAATAATGATTTGTTTTACTGCTATCTGGACAGATCATGGCTTTTGTTTTCTGGCTGAGGTGATTGGATTATGAAAGGTCCCAGACATTAGCTGTTGAATAGCCATTATCCATCTTGATGAGGTAGGAAGAATACCTCGCCATGTAGCTATAGTTATAGTAGTCTTTTTGTCTTTGCTGAAGAGGTAGCACCCTCATGCTGCCCCTACCCCTTCCCCAGATCAAGCATCTCACAATGCAAATGTGAGACCTAGAGTAGATTGAATACATTTTTGAGGAAGTTTTTGAAATCAACAGGTGTGAAATTCCATTTAAAAAATGTTGTGGCATGTCTGAATTATAATTTACACTGGAATGTTCCAGAAACTGATCAATACTAGTCATCAGGTGACATGTGGAAGACATTTTAAGTCAGTGTCTTTACTTTCTTTTTTAAAAGTCATTTTTAAACAGTTCAAATGTGTTTGAGGAAATTACAGATTGATATTACTCATGCACAAATCACATCATGGTGATGATGCTGCGTGAAGTTGGTGACATTTACAGGAAACGGTGTCAAGTGTAGTAAATGTCTTGATTCTCACTTCAGGGGGTTCTGATCAGGCCACTTGATTCTGCTCATGGGCACTGCAGTGTCTAACCCTTTAAACTGCAGCTTGACAGGACGCATGAGCAGAATTGGCATGGAGAAGGAGAATCTTTTCAAAGTGGGGAAGGGTAGAGAAGTACATTCAGCAAGAGCACAAATCCACCAAAGGTCTTCAGTCAGCAATTCTCCTGCCTTAACATCAGCAATGTTTTCATTTTACTGTGGTGCCACCTGTTGCAGGCAGACTAGCAGACTCAAAGCAGAGTAAGGATCCTATTGTCAGTGTGTGTAAAAGTGAGCATGGCCATGAATGTCTTCTCATCGGGTTTGTCCTATGTAGGGGCAGAGATATCTCTGATATCTGCTAGATTGCACCTACAGTTGTATAAGGGAGAAAATACATTGTATTTTCTCTCTCCAGAGAGACACAGGCAAGAGGGCACATGGTTTCACCAGAACAGGCTTGCCTATGGTATAAGATGCCATTGACTGCTTACACATTTCTTTGCAGGTACTATATGTAACAGAAGTGCAAAAGTTTCACTCCATTAGTATCTAATTGCAGTGCAACCATACTCAGCACACCATGAGTATCCTGGTGGCAGTCATGATGCTTTTGTTCTGAGCTGTCTTTTGCACCATCGGTATTAGAATTCCTAGGAGAAAATAAAAGGTGACTATTAGATAACCACCCAGCTTATGACTCCAGGATACAATCCACAAACAGGGGCTTTATGAGGGTTGTTCCTTTGTCAAGTTAGAAAGCTCCAACAGGGCTTCAATCTGGTGTTGTGAGACTCCTTACTGTGCCCAACCCAGTCCAATGCTGGCATCTCCACCTTATCACAAACAAGGGGGAAGTACATGTATGACAAGAAACACGCTACCTCACAAAGTGTCATTGAGCAGACCATTGGCATATTAAAACAATGCCTCTGTTTCCTGAACCATTCTGGAAAAGATGTGCACTAGTCACATTGATGATGACTCATCATAATCTGCCCCATCCTGCTTAATATCATGGGGGCACAGCTCTTGCACCCAGGGATATGGTGAGAAACTGAGGAGGAGGAGGAAAAGAAAGAGGAACTGAAGGCGGAGGCAGTCATTCTATCCCCATCCTGGCTGGAACATCCATAGTTGACCCATCTAACTGCGGTACCAATGGACGCAACTCCAATTCCATGAGAATCCCATATCTGATATTTGTCCTCACCAACATAATATCGACTAGGCCACAATGCTGAAATTAAAGCCACCCTAAAAAAAAAATTCAAATCAACTTTATCAATCAAACAATCCAAAACTCCATTATAAAGTCAACTAATCATCAGTGTGGATTCCCTCATTCCCTGTGTCTGCTAGTTCTAGCTCTCCTCCAGTATTCTACACCAGTGACTGCAGTATGGCTGGTGAAAGGTTCTGACTTTCACTGGGGGAGACCGCAGTGGCCTTGAGCAGCTTTAGGCTTTGAGGTCTTGTCTTTGAACAGTTCCATTTCGACATGAGCAATAACACTGTCAGCCAACTGGCTGAGAGGCATGGGTACATATGCACAAATGAAATATGTACATACACATGCACCAGTGTGGGCACTGGCGGAGTGAATCTGGTGGGAGTATAAGTACTGTCAAACTGAGAAGGACAGCAAATCCATGTTCCATGGAGTCACTGGCATGTTCTTGGGGCAAATCTGCAGCAATTTTAGCAATGCATTGAAGGAAAGATTACATGTGACTGCTGTGAAGCCTTGCAAACATTGGTATCTGTAGCCACAATGGCAGTAATCTAAGGGTGAGTGGCAGGAAGCTAAGCTTAGATGACATTTGTTGACATTTCCACTGTAGACACTGAGTGGCTTCTGCTTATGCTGCAATGAAAGCTGGTCATCAAGATGCTTCATCATGATTGCATCCACACATTTAATGTTAGAGTTGGACACCATTTACATGCTGAAAAGGATGGACCTCTGCATAAGGTTGTGTACAAGGTTGATGAAGGACTCTTCCATGATCCCTCACAATGACCAAAGGCCTGCCAATGCAAGAAGCATTTCTGTGTGCATATCCATGATTTTTGTTCTGTATGCTCCATCTTCATCTGAGTCCTCTGCTTTAGAACTTGTGTGCCGCTCTGTCCTCTAGTAATCTGGCACCTGTGCTATCCTTTCTCCTTGCTCAGTCTGGTGATTGACCACGTTCAGATCATGCCTCTACATTACCCTCTAAATACGCATAGTGTCAATCAATATCTGAGCTGCTGCTTCTGCTTTGAGAGTGAAATTGAGTGCTGGTATTTCTTCATCATCAGTTTCTTCCTTCCCTTCCATTTTTACTCTTGTACCATTGACTGGCTAGGTTCCACCTGTAAGAAGAAAGCCTCCAGGATAGGATTGTGGACAGGGCTGGGCTCCAGGATTGGATTGTGGGCAGGGCTGGGCTACAAGGTGGCATTGTGTTCTGGGCCGTGCTATAGGGTTGAATTGTGGACAGGACTGGGCTCCAGGGTAGCATTGTGCGTAGGGCTGGGCTACAAGGTTGGATTGCAGTCAGATCTGGACTCCACGGTAGCATCATGGTCAGGGCTGGGCTACAGGGTAGCATTGTGTTCTAGGCTGGGTTACGGTGTATCATTGTGGACAGGGCTGGGACAAAAAGTAAAAGGTAAGTTTCTATGCTATCTAAAGCATAAATCAGATGAAATTGTGGAATGGAGGGTATGTTGGATGCAAGATTAGTTATGAGCCCACCCTCATCTTTGATATTTCAGGCTTAATATGATTTCAGTAATGGCCAATTCAATGATGGCAAGTAGTGTCTGTTCCATCAGGATGAGGAGATGTAATCATGCCATTCTTCTTTGGGCTAAGTTCTGCTCCCTGCATTTGCTCTCCATCTTGTTCTGCGAGAGGGGGAAATGTGTTTGAATGTGGGACAAAATGTTTAGCAGATACACCTGGTGTGGTTGAATCGTTATCTGTCTATGTAGACTGTGAGATGCTTGTATGAAGCTTGCAGCAGTGCTAGTTTTCTGAAGGTTTAGTAAATGCTTATTGTGTTCTGAATCATGATTGATAGAAAATATTGGTAGTTGCATGAAGCGACAGTGATGAGTTGAGCACTGTTAGAGGCTAGCAGTTCAGTTGTAAGTATTTAGCGTCCAAAAATTCATTCAATGACCTTGACCACTCATGTGAGATCATTGAACTTCTTGTGGCATTGCAAGTCCTTGGGACTTCATGGCTGGAATTGATTACAACATCAATTTGTTCCCAATACCTTCACAGGGTTTGTTGGACAGCCTCCTGGTTCCCTCTGGATAAAGCACTTGTCCACTTCCTGCAACAAGGTCTCCAGTTTTGCATAGAAGACTTTGGAATGACATTTTTTGCGCTGTTGTGCCATTATTTTGTGTTCTTCCAGTTTGAACATTCTTCCACAGCCATTCCTAGCACCTGCTACAGACAGAACACATATCTTTAAGAAGTGTGTTCTGCCATTAAGTGGTGCTAATGTATCACAGTTTTGTAGCCCCCTTGGCTGCAAGCTACAATCATGGAAATGAGCAGGCACACAAAGTGTGTGTGCTGCCTGCATTAGAGGCTTGGGATAATCAATCATGGAGATCCATGTGCCCATTTCTGGACCTTATTGAATTTTTTAACCTCTGCAGTGCAGAATGTGGAACTGAAAGAAGTAAAACAGAAGTGTTCCAGCACTAATACTGGCAAGAGGACGTAATTACTACAATAATAAATCTCTATGGGCAGGCCCCATTATATATGAAGATGCAAAGTTCAAAAGAAGTATGCATAAACATAGGTTTGCTAGTAAATCATCCATATTATTGCACTTAGCAAGTCAGAGAATATAAGGGTGGACATTGTTGTCTGAGTGTTTACATGCCCTTACTAAACCTACATTTCTACATTTCATTGAAATAGAAAGTCACTTGCTGTCATCTCATTTCTTTTTGTTCTAAACTATGGAAAATATTGGCTCATTCTTTTCAATTTCTCCTCACTGGGCAGCCCTCTCATCCAATAAATCAACTTGTGAATCTCTGGCTGTTCATGCCTTGAAGAAAGTGTATCCCTCCAACAACAGCAGCTTTTATTTATATAATGCCTTTAATGTAGTAAAACATCCCAAGATGTTTCACGGGGGCATTATAAAACAGAATATGACACAGAGTCACACAGGAGATATTAGGTCAGATCACCAAAAGCTTGGTTGGAGAGGTAGATTTTAGTGAGTGTCTTAAAGGAGGAAAGAAAGATAGAGGGATGGGGAGGTGTAGTGAGTGAATTCCAGAGATGAGGGCCGACTGAACTGAAGATGTGAGGCTAGAATTAGAGTACAGATATCTTAAAGATTTGCAGGGTTGGAGTAAATTGCAGAGGTAGGGAGGGGCCAAATCATAGAAGGAACTGAAAACAAGGATGGGAATTTTAAAATCAAGGCACTGATTAAATGGGAGTCAATATTGGTCAAAGGCTTGATCAGCTGATACTAGCAAATATATCTGATTTATTTATGTTTCATCCACTAGAAAGGCAGTTGGGACGGTTGAAATGATGAAATTGGGGATAGTTTACATCATCAAATCCTAGAAATGTATTATTTGTTTGGAGTACCAGTGAGATGGTAATTCTTCAGCATCACCTCTTCTGGAGGAATTTAAGGCATGAGAAGGTTGACATAGTTCCACAGTATAAAATAAAAAAGGAGTTGGATGAAATTCTGGTTTGGAATAGGGCTCAGAATTATATGGATAAATAAGGGTAAAGATATTCAGTAGCTTCATCTTCTCCTGATTCCCCTGCTCCTCTGCCAGAGCCTCTATCTGCTCTACATGTGCCGATGACAACAGCTGCCCCTGTAGATATGCAGAGACCATGCTGAACTAAGTCCCTAACATGTCCTTGCACAATGAGGCCAGCCACCACACTCCTCACTGTGGCATAGAACAGAAGGCTGCCTCCAGCTCCTCTGAGGCAACATGGGGGCACTTCATAAGAGTGTTCACAAGTGCAGGGTACCATGTCATCTTGATCACTAATAGGTTCACCATGGTGCCACCATAACTTTGTACATATATCAAATAGCATTTTGAAATATATATCACCCTACTCAAAAATCTCTGAGTCTGCTTTTTTACATGTAGGCCCTCAGTGAAAACTTTAACAGAATGAAAATGGTCCTTACCAGTGGCAAGAAATACTACATGCTAAAGTCTTTCTCACATTGATACCATCAGGAGCAAGGTTGTGTCCACATATAACTGGCAGTGGAAGGCTTTTTCCTTCTCCAGACCTTCAAATAATGCCAACATACACAGTGTAGTATTGGCATGCTGTGCTTGGTTGAAGTCATTAGGTTACATTTTAGCTTCACTTGAAGCATATTTCAAAAGCGGCATCTCGGCCTTTTGGCTAAGATGCAAATGAGATCAAGCCTTGGAGGAGGAACTATGCCCACTCCAATCAGATTGGATCATATAGATTCAGCCCAAGACAGGAGATGAGAGCCCTGTCTTGTCAGCTTGGATCGGGAATGTCTCAACTTGTTGAGGCTCTGAATTGGACTTGATTTGATTGGATTGGAATGAAAACAAAAAAAAAGATTGTGGATTGAGATACTCTTTGCAGCATCTTTTGTCCAACAATGTTTGACTTTAAGGTAGGATCAATAATCATACTCATGTAAGTGGATGCTCCAATTATCAAGGCGTCATGAATGCTCCAGGGAAGCATGCTTCCATAGTCTCCACATTTCTCTGGAAACCTTTGTCCTCTAAGTGATAGAGGCTGTAATTTAGAAGGGAGTTGAGGTTCCTGGCAGCGTTAAACATCGTTGTGTGGCGATGCCGGCATTGGACTGGGGTAAACACAGTAAGAAGTCCAACAGGTTACTTTGGTACAAATATCACTAGCTTTCGTCAGGTGAGGAGAACTCCTGTTGGACTTTAACCTGGTGTTGTGAGTCTTCTTCCAATGTTAAACATTGCAGGGGTTGCACACTCTTGAAACTGGATATTGTTGTGGCTGGATAAAGTAGAAGGTAATTAAAGGGGTTGCTCTAACACAGTTGTGGCTTCACCCTGCATAATGAGCTTCAGCTTCAGTTAGCACATACAATCCCATCTATAGATATTGGATGTAAAGTCCTGCTTCCTACTGGCATGGTTTGAGTAGGCACAGGATGGCAAGGTTCTGGAAGCACATTTTGAAAATACCAATAACCTGCACTATTGTACTGCACGTCACCACATGGTTGTTGTTTTAGTCAGGATTCGTTTGTAGCTGCCTAAAGGGGGTCATTAGCCACCTCAGTAGTGGTACACATTGTCCCCCCAACTGCAGGCCTGTACTGGTGTTTGGAAAAGTTGAGGCATTTGGGAATTCCTCCAGATGAATGAGTCATTGCAGTTTCCAGTGCATGACGAACAGAATAGGAATACCTTGCTCTGGTCACACACCATCTGCACATTCAGAGAATGGGTGAGGAGAATTGCATCTAACTGAAGGCAGCTGTACTTTTAGATATGTAGCTGCCTTGGTGAATCATGCATGTGTAAAATACAACCTGTGCCTGTTCCACCACCATCACCCTTCTTCTCTGCGCCACCCTCACCCTGTGAAAATGGTGGTGCCAGGTTCAGAGTTGGATTGGTGGAATTCAGTGTCATTTTGGTAAGCTGCAAAGCCCTTTTCAACTTTATGAAAATTCAAGCCCTACTCTCAGTGATAGTGACAATGACAACTCATGTTGTGTGCAGCACAAAGCCATCTGGTTAATTAATGTTGTTTGGGATCTTCCCTGCTCTTACATGTGGTGGATCTATCCACAGCAACGTGGTTGAGTCTAGACTGTCCTCTGCATTGACCTAGCAAGCCATATAGTTTAAGGGAAGCAAATGTTGGTTGCAGCAACTCCCATGTCCTATAAAAGCAGAAAAAAATTTTTAAAAATGACCAGCAACTTTTTCATGATGCGATCCATGATATGTTGTTGAATATAATATATTAATTACATCAATACAATTCACAGCACCAACTGCAGGCCAAATTCTGCCAGTGATGCCTTTGCAGGAAATTCTGGAAGTTACATTCTCTGTTGTGTCATTGAACAGAACAAATTGCATGGTTACAGTCTTCTACATATTTTTTGTCATTTACATTAGTGGTTTCCATGACCACAAATCATGAATGTGAATACACATTTGTGAATACATTTGAATATATTGACAAATATCCACACAAGACTCTGATACATTGAGCCTTTTGCATCAGAGATGAATGTGTTAAGTTTATTCAGAATAGTAATATATTTACAACAGTTGGAGGCATACTTAATACAGGAACTTTCTGCAGAAACGTAAAATTCACTTTTGATTTTTTTCCCATCGCCCTCAAGGCAACATATCTTTTAATTTCATAGCTTTTAATTTTCTAAAATCTTCTTCTTTCTTTTCTTCAAGGTCGACAACTGACACCCCTCTGGTGCTTTACTCCAGTGTCTGCTGCTTCTGTAAAATGAATGTCATCGAGCTATTCAATCTCAGAGAGAGTCAACAGAACCACATCTAAAACTGTCAGCACTAAACATCCACGCCTCAGAACAGAAATGCCAGCAGATCAGCATTGGAAATCTGGCTGGAGACAATACACATCTCTTTAACCTGTGCTGAACCCTCTCTCCACTCACATTGTCTGTACCTTTAAGGTTTGATTACCTGTAAAGACTCACATTCTAACCATTATTTTGTAAATTCAGTTTGTGTCTTTATACGCCCTGGTTGTGAACAGAACTCCCACTTACTTGACGAAGGAGCAGTGCTCCAAAAGCTCGTGGCTTTTGCTACCAAATACATCTGGTATTATATCTGTGTTTACCCCAGTCCAATGCCGGCATCTCCACATCATGATTGTATACGGCCAGCCATCTTGCCTATGAGCAGCTTCATCCACTGCCGATTACACCTCAGTATACTTGACATTACAACAGCTCACAGCTCACTACTCTAAGTGCAGATATCAGTTCAATTCCTCCAGTACAAAGCCATCCAGTTCAGCATGGACCGGGAATTGAATTTGCTACATTCCTGAAGGATTCAGCAGCGAAGCAGAATTTCTTTAACTGCTGAGACATTGAGCAATCCTAGTGGCAATATTTCCTTTACACTTTTGGTCCTTTGTGCAATACTGAATGAAGGACATTATCACGGAGATGTGCTGTGGGCAATCATAGAATTACAAAGTAATACATTGCAGAAGGAGGCCATTCAGCCCATTGTGTCTGTGCCAGTATTTCATCATAATCTGGCAGAAAGAAGAATATAAAGGTTTAATCCTGCTATAAAGCAGTTTAAGGAGGAATAACATTAAATAGGCACACATTCCAGGAAATTTCTTTTAAGTGAGGTGTCCATCAAAATTAAACCTTTGCCAGAGTAATCTTTAGAGCAAATGGTAATAAAACACTCCACCCCTGCATCTGGCAACACAACAAAGCAAGCGGCAGAATTTGTCAACAAAGAGCAGTTGGTTTTGAATGGCAATTGAAGTCAGGAGGATTTGAACAGGTAACCTTTGGGCTTTTACAACTAGATCTGTTAGTTCGCTTTTTTTGTATTGATTTGCAGTCTATGAACAGCAAGAATAGATTTCTGCACCATTTCAATACATTCTTGATAAATTTTGGAACTCAATGGACTTGACCTTTCTCAGTAGGAGTTTACATGAAATATTAAACAAAAGCAGCTTTAAAATACATTAAAATAATATTACACTATCAAACCGTGTAATAGGAAACAGTCGAATATGAGATAGCCGAGTGAATCTAGCTTTGACTCAGTAGTACTTTAAAAGGTCACCGTATTTTTAATTCGATTGTCTCTGATAACACAATCCCTCCAGTTTAATTAGAAGAAAAATGTATGCAGACAAGACTGCTCCTAGCTTCCAAAGGTAATGCCAATACAGCAACATTTTCTAGAAGACGAATAGCAAAGTATACTACTACACTGATGAACAACAGTATTGTATATTGGAATTAGACAGTGTTTGCAAATATCCAAAGAAAGGAGCATTTGTATAAAATCTGCTGCAATCTTAAGAAAATTAAATGCTTTAGATTAAAGTAAAAGTCCAATATTCTAATTTGATTAATTATTTTGGCTAACAAGAAACATATTCGTTACATCTTCTATATTCTATATCTAAGGGACTTTCACAGTAAATTCATTGCGGTGTTAACATAAGCCTACTTGTGGCACTAATAAATAAACTTTAAACTTAATGTGAATTTTAATAGTTGGTGGTCAAAGGTAAAGGTATTGTTTTCTCAAAGGAATTGCCGTCAGGAAAGATTTCAAGTAAACAACTTTGATGTTCTTCTAAAATTGAAAATAAATTGCTGGATTGAACATGACATTTATTCATTAGGTTATGTCAATAACTTACCAAGAGGTTAATTAGGTGCTCACACGGTGAAGCCTTCCATTGTTTGCTGGAGCAGACGAGTGAAGGAGCAGTGAGACAGATAAGAAATTACCTGTTAAAAACCTGTTTAAATAAGTTTAAAGCACTTTTGTAGTAAGAACTTACCTTGTAGAACTGTTTAAATCATTTAAAAGCATTTTTGCGGGCTTTTTGTATCTACCGCTTTAAGAATTCGAAGGGAGTGGATAGCAGGGAGTTGTGGGGGAGCAGGCTTTAAAACAGCGCCAGGTTTAAAAGGAGGCCTGGTGTAGACAGCGGGCAGCGTCGGAGCGGGCAGCGGAGTGAGAGGGAAGCAGAGTGAGCTATTAGGGCTTAGGAGCAAAAGGGCTGGGGAGAAAAAGGGCCAGGTAAGTTCGTGTTGAAATTTTCAATATTACTACAGTGAATAATGGAGGGGCATGTGATGTGTTGTTTCTGTATGATGTGGGAGCTGGTGGAACCCAGGGTCCTTCCCAGTGACCATGTCTGCAGTAAGTGCAGGTTGCTGGAGGAGCTCCAGCTCAAGGTAGATGAGCTGGCCTCTGAGCTTCAGACACTGAGGCTCATCAGGGGGAGAGAGGGTGCCATTGTCAATGGGGTGCAAGTGGCATCCACCCCCCCTAGACTGGCTAACTCTAAGGGTCAGGAACAAGAGGGGGCTGCTGAGAGGAGGAAGGAGGTTGGGGAGCGGAGGAAGGAGGGTGGGGAGCGGATGACTCAGCCTCTCAATCTGCATAACAGGTTTGAGGTTCTTGCTTCCAGTCTGGACGAGAATGAGGGAGGTGAGGTTGGTGAGCAAACTGCACACAGTACAGTGATGCAGGCGCAGGACATAGGCAAAGAGAAGGTAATAAGGAATGTAGTAGTAATTGGGGACAGTGGGGTTAAGGGTATTGACACTGTCCTTTGTCACAATGACAAAGTGCACAGAAGGATGTGTTGTCTGCCTGGTGCTCGGGTCCGGGATGTCGCATCTGGGCTGCAGAGGAACCTGGAATGGGAGGGTAAGAATCTGGTCATTGTGGTACATGTGGGTGCCAACGACGTAGGCAAAATGTGAACTGAGGATCTGGGGAGGGAGTATGAAAAGCTGGGAATGGAATTAAAAAGTTGAACCAACAAGGTGGTTATCTCTGGACTACTGCCTGAACCGAGTGCAGACGGGCGTAAGGTTGATAAGATTAAGGAAGTGAATGGGTGGCTCAGGGATTGGTGTGGGAGGAATGGGTTTGAATTTATGGGGCATTGGCATCAGTATTGGGGTAGGTGGGACCTGTTCGGGTGGGATGGGGTTGGTCTGAACCGTGCTGGGACCAGAGTCCTGGCGAATCGTGTAAACAGGACTGTAGACAGGGCTTTAAGCTAATTAAGGGGGGGAGGGTGCGAGGGTAGGTGACATTACGGGGTCTAAAGTTAAGGAGAGGGTATAGGTAAGGGAAGAGGCCGAGGATGTCCCAATGATAAAAGGAGTAGGGGGCGTGAGTATGGTTGGTGGCGTTCTGGCAAATAGGGTCCAGGTGAAGGTTGGGATGAAGGCACTTTATTTGAATGCACGAAGCATTCGGAATAAAGTGGATGAGCTGGTGGCGCAGATCAGCACAAATGGATATGATCTGGTGGCCATTACAGAGACGTGGCTGCAAGGTGACAGGGACTGGGAGCTGAATGTCCAGGGGTATCAAGTGTTTAGGAAGGATAGGCGAGAGGAAAAAGGTGGGGTGTGTAGCTCTGCTGATTAAGGATAGCATCAGGGTGGTAGCAAGGGATGATATAGGAACCAAAGAGCAGAAAGTGGAATCGTTGTGGGTGGAGATTAGGAACAGCAAAGGGAGGAAGACGCTGGTGGGTGTCATCTATAGGCCCCCAGATAATGATCTGGAGGTGGGGCGGGCTGTTAACGCGCAAATAAGTGCGGCGTGCAGGAATGGAACAGCGATAATTATGGGGGATTTCAATCTACATATTGATTGGTCGACCCATGTTGGACGCGGTGGGCTCGAGGAGGAGTTCTTGGAATGCTGCCGGGATAGTTTCCTAGAACAGTGTGTGTTGGAGCCGACGAGGGAGCGAGCTATCTTGGATCTGGTGCTATGTAATGAGGCGGGTAGAATTAGGGACCTTGTGGTGAAGGATCCACTTGGGGAGAGTGATCATTGTATGGTGGAGTTTCTGGTGCAGATGGAGGAGGAGAAAGTGGGTTCCCGGACACACGTCCTTTGTTTGAACAGAGGGGAGTACGGAAGGATGAGAGAAGAATTGGCGAATGTTGACTGGGGGAGTGCGTTGGAAGGTAGGTCTGCTGAGGAGCAGTGGAGGATCTTTAAGGAGATCTTTCTTGGTGCTCAGCAGAAATTTATTCCGATGGTTAAAAAGGACCGTAGGAGGAGAGGTAATAAGCCATGGATAACGAAGGAGGTGAAGGAAAGTGTTAAATTAAAAGCGGAGGCGGTTAGAGTAGCTAAGAGTAATGGGTGAGAAGAGGATTGGGAGAGGTTTAAATGTCAACAAAGATTGACAAAGAAGTTGATAAAGAAGGGTAGGAGAAACTATGAAGCTGGGCTAGTGCTTAATATAAAAAAGGATAGCAAGAGTTTTTATAAATATATAAAAAGGAAGAGGCTGGCTAGGGTGAACGTTGGACCCTTACAGGATGAGAGGGGGGACTTAGTGGTAGGGGATGGGGAAATGGCTGAGGTCTTGAATAGCTTTTTTGTTTCAGTCTTCACGGAGGAGGACGTGAATAATTTGTCGGGTGTTAGCGATGGAAAGGTGGTAGGACTGGAGGGTCTCAATGACATTATTGTTACTAGAGAGGCGGTGCTCAACAGACTGGAGGGGCTGATTGTGGACAAGTCCCCAGGACCGGATGGAATGCATCCGAGGGTTCTGAAAGAAATGGCGGAGGTGATAGTGGATGCCTTGGTGGTTATTTTCCAAATGTCGCTGGATTCCGGGGAAGTGCCGGAAGATTGGAAAACGGCTAATGTTACGCCGTTGTTTAAGAAGGGTGGCAGGCAAAAGGCAGGGAATTATCGGCTGGTTAGTTTAACGTCTGTTGTAGGTAAAATGTTAGAATCCGTCATCAAGGAGGAAATAGCGAGGCATCTTGAGGGGAATTGCTTGATAGAGCAGACGCAGCACGGTTTTGTTAAGGGGAAGTCGTGTCTGACAAATTTATTGGAGTTCTATGAGGATGTGTCTAGGACGGTGGACAGATGAGAGCCGGTGGATGTGGTCTTTCTTGATTTTCAGAAGGCGTTTGACAAGGTACCTCACAAGAGGTTATTGCAGAAGGTAAGGGGGCATGGAGTTGGGGGTAGGGTGTTAGCGTGGATAGAGGACTGGTTGTCAAATAGGAGGCAGAGAGTGGGGGTTAATGGGTGCTATTCGGATTGGGGGTTGGTGACTAGTGGAGTGCCCCAGGGGTCGGTGCTGGGGCCTCAGCTATTTACCATTTATATAGATGATCTGGAGGAGGGAACCGAGTGTATGGTGTCGAAATTTGCTGATGACACCAAGATTGGTGGAACGGCAAATTGCGCGGAGGGTGTGGAGAGTCTGCATAACGATCAAGATAGGCTGGGCGAATGGGCCAGGAACTGGCAAATGGAATTTAATGTTGGCAAGTGCGAGGTGGTCCACTTTGGTAGGAATAATGGTAGGAAGGACTATTACTTACATGGCGAAAAACTGCAGCAGGCGACGGTGCAGAGGGACCTCGGGGTCCTTGTGCATGAGTCGCAAAAACCCAGCTTGCAGGTGCAGCAGGTGGTCAGGAAGGCAAATGGGATGCTGGCCTTCATCGCGAGGGGGATTGAATATAAAAGTAGGGAGGTCTTGCTGCAGCTGTATAGGGCATTGGTGAGGCTGCAGCTGGAGTACTGTGTGCAGTTTTGGGCGCCGCACTTACGCAAGGATATTTTGGCCTTGGAGGGAGTGCAGAGGAGGTTTACTAGGCTGATACCGGAGTTGAGGGTGTTGAGCTATGAGGAGAGGCTGAATAAACTAGGCTTGTACTCGTTAGAGTTTAGAAGAATGAGGGGAGATCTCATTGAGACACATAAGATGATGAATGGGATGGATAGGATAGAGGTGGAGAGACTCTTCCCGCTGAGAAAGGACAGTAGGACTAGGGGGCACAGCCTCAAGATAAAGGGGGGGCGGTTTAGAACGGAGTTGAGGAGGAACTTCTTCACTCAAAGGGTGGTGAATCTCTGGAATTCTCTGCCCGTTGAAGTGGTGGAGGCTGCCTCGCTAAATATTTTTAAGACGCGGGTTGATGGGTTTTTGATAAGAGAGGGGATTAAGGGTTATGGGGAGAGGGCGGGAATGTGGAACTGAGCCACGACAGATCAGCCATGATCTTATTGAATGGCGGGGCAGGCTCGAAGGGCCAGATGGCCTACTCCTGCTCCTATTTCTTATGTTCTTATGTTCTTATAAAGAGTTAACAGGTGGGATATGCTAATGTATAATGATGAAACACCATGGGCGGGAAATGTAGCAGGCGGGATATGGGCCATGCAAGGGATTTTCCGGCTGTGGGACAAGTGCAGCTGGAAGATCCTGCCCTATCAGTCAATTGGACTCTGCAGGCAGAGGTTGAAACCATATACATGAGCTCTATGCCCACTCTGTAATCTGTTTAAATGTAGTACTAATAAACAAGTGTTAATCAGATACCAGAGTATGTCTACAGTCTGTCTAAGAACTAAGTCCCACATCTGGGGGGCAATTTTACCATTGTTTCTCTAAATGCTGGGTGGGCTTAAAACTGGGAGAGTTTCAGATCTGTCTTTTGGGCAGGTTTTCAGTCCCCACCCCCACCACCCCCACCCCCCTATGTGGGCTTTGCCTGCAAAAATATCAGCAAGCGTGTTGCTCACTTCAGAAGCCTGTGGGCAGGGCTTAATATGCCAATACCCTGCAGAGGAGGTAGTGCGCACATGTAAACCTCTGATGCTGCACATGCGCATTAGAGTAACAGGGGTCTGATCCAGTTCAAGCTGCCCGAAGCAGCTCCCACCCCCCCCCCCCCCCCCCCCGCAGTCATAGGGGCCCGCTGCCTGCGATATAGCCCCTGCCAACCCTCTTGCCACTCAGACTGATCATAGACACCCCCTCCCCCACCAATCACAGACCCACTGCCCTCCCCCCATCGATCGCAAACACACCGTCCTTCCCCCACCGATCACAGACCCACTGCCCTCCCCCCACTGATCGCAGACCCACCACCCTCCCCCCGCCAACCGCAGACCCACTGCCCTCTCCCTACCAATCGCAGACCTGCTGCCCTCCCCCCACCGATTGCTGCAGAGTGGCAGCAGACCCCCGCTCCGCCCACTTGACCCTTCCTCCTCATCGACCCTGTGCTTACTGGTCCTGCCCCCACTGGCTGTGCCCCCACCCCATTGCCCAGGTGCCAGGGTGTAACTGCCAATCTGGCACTGCCCAAGAGGCACCCCTTTGCCTTTGGCCTCCCCATGTGGAGTGGGAGGCCAGCCTCAAGGGCCTCTGGTTCCATTTTCAAGGCCAAGTCAACTGTTCCCCATTCATGGGGAGCATGTCTATTTCTTGCTGGTGCGGGCCTTTCCCACCCCAGTCATAAAGGTGGGCAGGCCTGGACAATTGAGCATCGGGCTCACTGAACTTATCTACAATAGCATTATAATAAATTTCCATATATTAACCTGCCTCCCGCCCATTTCCGATGAGAGGTTCATTGCATTGGGAATCTGGCGCTCAAAAAATGATGCCAGTCATGAAAAATGCACTGATCATGATAAGTGCTTTATGCCTGATTTTACCACCGCATCACGCCCAAAAACAAATGCAACGCAATGGTAAAACTGTCCCCAGTGTTGACTCTGTCTATGTTCTTCACAATCAATATTCTTACTGAATGGTGATGTTGGCCTACTTCTAGGAATCCTAGCAAAACCAGATGATGCTTGTCATTTGAACAACTCTCTGTCTTTCGTACAACAGTCTTCCACTTTTTATTTAGAAGCAGTGGAAACTCAACCTTCTGAAGCTGAGGGATTATATAAAATCAGCAGAGACACCATCCAGTATTCCCACGCCACACATGGGAGCTATGAATCTCTTAGTTCTTCGCAGGGTAAGGCCAGAAGTGGAGGATACAGCAGCCGCTGCAGCAGACAGTGACAATCACCATGGATCTGAATTGGCTTTTCCGAGAGAGTGATGAGGAAGAATTCCTTGCAGTACTGAGTGATCGCTTGGAGATTGAGGTCAGAGAAAATTATTCCTCTTTCCTGTTGATTGATGCACCTTACGAAGTCTCTGTTGTCCTTTAGGAGAATCAGCTGTGCTTTTATTGGCCAAGCAGCATTCAGATCCTTGTTCCACTGAGTCTACCAGGCTATTGCTTACCTTATATCCCATTGTCCATGAAGAATATCCCACTGAGAATACTTTGCCTGAATCCAAGTTAGAGTCCAGAGAGGATCGCACTGCTAAAGAGGTAGTGCTTCCCCAGGGTAAAAGTCAATTGGCACCAGTGCATCAGCTGAAAGCCATCTTCTCTTCAGAGCTGGAGATCAACACAAAACCTGGGACAGAACCTTCAGAATCCTGTACAGAATCCTTGTCCCCATGTGTCTCCAGGAAGTTCCTCTCACTACAGAAGTTGAGGCTATCTGGTTCCATATTCTCAGCAAATCTTCCCATTGCCCATAGTGAAGCAACCTAGTACTAAGAGAATTGTAGCTCTCTTACCACTGCCTCAAGAAAGCGGACAGGCCTCCCAAAAAATCATCTCTTCTTCATTTCCTGACAGTTTTACAGGAAATTGATCATTTTTCTTTTGATACCAAGGTTCACTGAAACCTTAGATCATCAATCCTTTTCAGACCTCAATACAGCTGTGACAGTCTCCCATGGAGTTGCCAGACTCCTCCATGGGAGAACAAGTTCCTCAGAGTTTCATGAGTTATTCTCTTCTAGTCCCAACAGGTCCAAAGGTTAATTCTCTTGTGTCTTCTCTTTTGGATCAGACTTTAGTTGGAATGTCTTCATTATACTTGCAATCAGTCACCTTGAAATCAACACTCTGTTTCCTAGCAATGCTGATAAGTGTTTTTCTATTCTGCATATGATGATGTCTTGCCAGATACAGAGGAAAACTCTCTTGTCTCCAAGATGTCTTCCCTAAGGCCCATGAAAAGCGAGAGACATTGAATCCTCCAGGACTGTGACTTGGGGAGGGGAGAAATATAAATTAAAGTTTGCTAGAATCTGTAGTTGTAAAAAAAGGAATTACACAAATGTAATGTAAAATATTTTAAGACATAGTTTCATATTGTTAAAAAGTAGGAAGGAAAGGTGTATAGTACAAAGGGCTAACAGATGAGATGTGATAATGAATGACGTGGAAAATGATGTGTCACTGGCATCAGTCAGTCATTTGTTAGTCTTGAGAGAGAGGTTGGAATCATGCCAAGGAGCAACGTGCTTACTCTGTAACCTGTTCAGATATAGTCCTAATAAACAAGTGTTCAGCAGGCACCCGAGTACATCCACAGTCTGTCTGAGAACCAAGTCCCTCTCAGAACAGTATAATACATGATGAGGCTGTCTCTGTGTGTGTGTGTGTGTGTGTGTGTGTGTGTGTGTGTGTGTGTGTGTGTGTGTGTGTGTGTGTGTGTGTGTGTGTGTGTGTGTGTGTGTGTGTTTGGGGGGGGGGGGGGGTGGTTGGGGGGGTCGTTGCGGCTGACAAATTGAAAAGCCCCTGAAAATGAACACAAGGTTCATGATGTGCAATTAGTTTTAGGTAATTCAATGTAATACAGGCAACTTGATGCTACATGCTCATTTGAATGATTACAGCATTTATCCAGCACTAATCATGCTATTTGTTGACTGAATGCATCAGGAGGGGCGCAAAATCAGAACTTGTTAGTGCCGGTTAAAGCTAACCTGTACTGTTTAAAGCCTTTTTACACCTCAATGGTGGAAAAGTTGTTTGAAAGGATTATGAGAGACAGAATCCACATGCATTTGAAAGGCAAGGATTGATTAGAGATAGTCAACATGGCTTTGTGCATGGGAAATCGTCATACAAATTTGACAGAATTTTTTGACCAAGAAAATAGATGAGAGCAGTGCCTTAGACATTGTTTACATTGACTTTAGCAATGTCTTTGGCAAGGCACCACATGGTAGACTGGTTAATAAGGTTAGATCACATGGGATCCAGGAAGAACTAGACAATTGGATACAAAATTGACTTGCCAGTAGGAGATGGAGGGTGGTCATAGAGGATTGTTTTTCAGACTGGAGGCCTGTAACCAGCAATATGCTGCAAGAATTGGTGTTGGGTCCATTGTTGAGAATATAGAAAGGCATGGTTAGTAAGTTTGTGAATGACACCATAATTGGTGGCATTGTGTACAGTGAAGAAGGTTATCTAAGACTACAATGGGATCTTGATCAGCTGGGATTTACAAGAATGTTACTGAGACTGAAAGGTTTGAATCGTAAGGACAGGCTGGATAGGTTGGGACATTTTTCCCTGGAGCATAGGAGAATGAGGGATGAGAGGCGGCATGGTAGCACAGTGGTTAGCATTGCTGCTTCACAGCTCCAGGGACCTGGGTTTGATTCCTAGCTTGGGTCACTGTCTGTGTGGAGTTTGCACATTCTCCTTGTGTCTGTGTGGGTTTCCTCTGGGTGCTCCGGTTTCCTCCCACAGTCCAAAGATGTGCGGGTTAGGTTGATTGGCCATGCTAAAAATTGCCCCCTAGAGTCGTGAGATGCATAGGTTAGAGGGATTAGCAGGTAAATATGTAGGGATATGTAGGTAAGGCCTGGGTGGGATTGTGGTCAGTGCAGACTCGATGGTCCGAACAGCCTCCTTTTGCACTGCAGGGTTTCTATGATTTCTATGACTTGATAGAGGTTTATAAAATCATGAGGGTATAGATAAGGAGAAAAGCCAAGGTCTTTTCCCCAGGGTACAGGAGCCCAAAACTAGAGTTTAAGGTAAGAGGGGAAAGATTTAAGAGGCAACTTTTTCACACAGAGGGTGGTGCATATATGGAATGATCTGCTCAAAGAGGTGGTAGAGGGAAATACAATTATAACATTTAGAAGACCTTTGGACAGGTATATGGATGGGCAAGGTTTAGAAGGATATGGGCCAAACTCAGATAGATAGGACTATTTCAGTTTAGGAAGCCTGGCCAGCATGGACGAACAGGCCTTAGAGCCTGTTTCTGTACCGTAATTCCCCATGACTCTATGCATTAGGTTTGGGACAAGTACCGGTAGTTGTGCAGAATGTAAATCTGACCTAGGAAGCAGTGAAGAATGACGCAATAGGGTTGAAAGCAAATTTTAAGGTTTTTGGATGTTGGAAGCATTGGTGCAGGAAGTGGAGAGTAAGCGTAATGTTCTGTATCTTCAGGGAGCCAGAAGGCCCTGCAAGCACAAAACTATCAGGTTGTTGGAACAGATAGCTGTGGAGATCAATGTCAGGAGACAAGCCTCAAGGATCTGGATGTACTGCTGATGGAACGTGATTGACCTCACACAAATATTCAAGGTCAATGAATGTGTCTTCATATGCCACACCCTGCTGATTGCAGAGCTCACCTCACATACTACTCAATGCACATACTGCCTTTCAACAATTTCTATCAACCAGGACTCATACATTCATACTCTTCACTTTTGCTTGACAAACAGCATTGCTACAAGCCTTACACCCATGTCTCACAGCTTGAAAACAACACCAGTTATTCATCCATGACGAAGCAATACCCAAAAAGTTTGTGATGTACAATTTGAGGCAACTAAAGCTAACACAGAGTGTGACAAAGGTGCCCGCATGTCCTAACCCCCATGGAAGTGGTGTTGATCATTATTGGGAAGTCTATTTCTGAGACTGTGACTAGCAAGGGTCCTGAAACACCAATCCTAGAACTCAACACCAATTTATTTGCACATCAGGCAACCTATGGACATTTAGCACCATGTTGACTAAACAGTAACAGCAATGGTCACTTGACCTCACTATCCTCAATATCAAATGCCAGATCAATTTGCTGAGAGCCCATTAGAACATGCAGAATGAGAAAATGTTGAACCTTCCGAATCCCTTTCTTCGTCGAAATATCTTATATTCTCTTCAATATCTTATATCATCTGCCAGGCTCCTTTACTTATTAGTTGTGACATTATTTACCAGCACAATAGGGCTGTTCCAATGACCAGTTCATTTTTATTTGTGTGTAGCTACAGTGAAGGATCAGATGAAACCTGAAGCAAAATGTCATGAGGGAAGGGCTCCTTCTAATGAAAATATTGAATCGTGCAATAATCAGGAAAGTATCAGCAAGGGACATTGGCTAAGTTCTTGAAGCCTTGGTGAACAAACCTCAGTAGCTCAAATTTCCATTTGAAACTAAAATCAGATTATTAATATACGTATAAAGCATTCAGCTGAATTCTTGTAGCAAAAATGGTGGGTGGGGATTTAGTAGTAGCATATATATATATCACACGCAAAGGTATACTCACACACACTTGATACACAGAGCAATAATGTAGCAAGCATTATCCTACAAAATGTCTATATAAACTCCAGCTCCAAAAAAGAAGTTTCTGGCAATGGCTGTGAACCGTGTGTCAACCAATTAAAAATTGGGATTTAAAGTTACAGTAGGAGAATAATAGTAAAGGAGTTTTAATATCCATTGGAATTTAGTCAGCTCTGATCCCTTATTGAAGTGCTATCCATTGACCACAACTGCAAATTTCATGTTTAGAATATCTATGCATGTATTGAGCAAATATAGTAAATTCAAAACAGAAAGACAGCTCCTTAAAAAGTCTGACCCAGCTGTAGAAGTTCACACAACTTGTGTGAAATGTAATTTCGTATTCAATTATAAAAGTAAGAAAAATAAAATCCACTCTAATTTATCCTTTAATGCTCAGCATGTGAATATTTTATTCCCATATCTAATTTTGCCCAAAGACAGCTAAACTTGTTAGGCGTCATGTCTTTTGTACAGCAATAATTTTTCACAAAAGGTTTGTTCATATTTTATAATGGTAAAGTTTTTGTGGTTTAATTTACACTGCGTCACAGAATGAAGGATTGTATGGATGAGTTTAAAACGCTCCAAATCGGTACTTTTAATAAGCTGTCTGTAGAAATCCTTGTCTAGGCATAACATTCCTCAGTAAAACATTAATCAGCCTATCCCATTATCAAGTGTAAATGAAACTTTTAACAAGAAATGCATAAAACATTCAAATGAACTCCACAGTTATTGGATGAAAATTGATTTGGACTGAACTGTAAAAATTGTAGGCAATTATGCTGAAAAGAACACCAAAAAGCCTTCTTCGTGAAGGCATTATGAACACAAATGTCTTACACACTGATCTCGGTGTTGGAGACTTAGGCCAGGTACATGAGACATACCTGGGGACTTAGGCTGGAAATGTTACGCATGTTAATCTCTGGCATAACTCAATGAATAATGTAACTGAACTGAGCATCTCAATCAATGCCCCCAAATCAACTCTCCCCTGACCCAATTCTGTCTCCCCAAACAATCATCTCCTCCTGACCACTCTCTCTCCCACAACACTGCCCCAAATCACCTTTCCCCTCACCCAATTCTCTCTTCCGTAACACCCTCTAATTAATCACCTCCCCCAATCCAACTCTCTCTCCCTCAACACCCCCCAGTCAATCATTTCCCCCTGACCACTCTCTCTCCCGCAACATCACCCCAATCCCTTTCCCCGCAACCAACTCCCTCTCCCAAAACACCCCCATCCCTCTCCCTAACCCAACTCCCTCTCCCCCAACACTTCCCCCAATTAATCACGCTCTCTTCCATAACACCCTCCCCAATCAATCACCTCCCTCTGTCCCGCCTCCCCCCCAATCAATCACCTCCCCCAACCACTCTCTCTCCCACAACACTCCCATCGCTCTCCCCCAACCCAACCCTCCCTTCCACAAATCACTCCTCCACCAATCACCTCCACCTGACCCAACTCTCTCTTCCACAACAAACCACCTAAGTCACCTCCCTCCAACACTACTCTCTTCTGCAACCCACCTTTGCAATCCAACTACCCTATAAGTTAACCACCCTGATATGATCATTCCACTGATATGATCTAACTGCACCCCTCCTGACTCAAATAGCCCCCCACCTGATTACTTTGACCTAATTATCTTCTCCCATCTCATTCACCCACTCACTTACTGACCAACTCACTCATTCACTCACCTGCTCACCAAATCAACCACTCACTAACCCACTCACTCATCCATTCATTCTCTAACCCACTCACTGTGCACATACACTGCTCTGTTCACTCACTAATGTACTCACTCATCACTTACCCACTCACTTGCCCACCCACTCGCTCAACCATCCACTCATGCACTCACCCACTAAAAGACTTGAAACTTTTAAAAACTAACCTGGATATGGCAGCTACCATTGTAAGAACATTGGTCATGTCCTGTCATCATCCTTCTCCTCCTGTACTTAACTGTCTTACCTTTGAAATGCTGTGCTGACCCATCGATGCTGCAGCCAGGGTTGGAGTCTCTGACACAATGCAGCATGGTCAGGGCACAGAAATCCTCACCGGGAGCAGCAGTGCACAAAGCACTGACACTGGCTGGAACATCTGGGCCTATATCTTCAGTTTCCAAAGCTTTGAAAGGAATGAACAATACGCCAGTGTTGTCAAATAGCCTGTGTCTGCACAAGTATAATACAGTTTTCTTTTGTAATTGAGGAAGAGGATGGATTTTAGATTTGTGGTATTTTCTGAAGCCACGACTCTGACATTAGAAGCACTAAGGATTCCACCAGTTGTCGAAAAATATTCAGAAAAGCTTTTTCTTTAAGCTAACTTCATTGATTTTTTTTCTTATTTTGAACTTCTGGCAACTGCCTCAATGTCTCCCGTTGTGTTTTTTATTGCAGCTCAGACATTTTTGCCCCATTCCAACGTTAAAGAAGTGAGTGGATTGAGAATGGCCCTGTATCTTTATTCGTTGGAGAAATAGAGCCTGCACTTCACAAAGGAATGAGTTATGCAGTTCCTGCACTTTAACTACGACCGTCATACCACCATGCTACCAGTACTCGTGGAAATGATAACTGTCCTCATTTTTTAAGTTCTGGGTTGCCAGGTTGCCTGTTGAGGCAAAAATAACCCAAGTTAATTAACTGTAAGCTGATCCAACGAATAAGTTGCTGATGCATTGTTTGCTGAAACGTGACTGTTCATCCACTCCCCACGGACAAGAGTAGCAACTTAACAGGACATTGCAATTCACAGAGTGGTAAGATTCACTGCAATACAAGAAGCCACAAATTGCAACCATATAGTCATTCAAACATGCCATGTTAATGCTATCAACTATAAAAACAGCAAAGGATCCCATTAGCTCATCATCCAGCTTTTTTTTCTCTCTAACCAGGAGCAACTACTATAATTCCTTTGTTTGAAAACTGTCCCATCATACCTTTCACATAGGGTGGCCTACATGTGTGTGCTTCCTGAGAGATCAGAACTACTACGCATGGCTCTGGTCAGTGACACTTGTGTTTTGAAACAGCACAGCACCTCCATTCAACCATCATTGTCACCTCGGGGCACACAACTCAAATTCTGAAAACACACTTGAGATGCTTGAATTAGTGGGTGGGTAGTCTGGAATATGAATCCTCCAGAGTTTAAAACACTTTTGTGATGCATCTTCCAAGAAGTTTCCCCATGGATGTTCCAGAGGGAAAAAGTCTATCCAATTAGAGGAGGACTAACATTCTGAACAGAATGTGAAGGACAACCAGTCACTGGCTACAGGAGATATTTGTACTCTTCTCTTCAATCTGCCCTGCCATATTCAATGACTCCTGTCCAAGCGCACTAAGGTCCTTCTGCTTCTACACCTCCTACAGAGTTTCTCCCTTTGTTTTATGCTGGCTCTCCATATTCTTCCTGCCAAAATGAATCACCTCACGCTTCTCTATATTGGGCTTCATCTGCCACTTATCTGCCCAGTCCACCAACAAAAGACATAGACAGGAAGAACAAGGGCCCCAACACTAACCCCTGGGGAACTCCCCCACAAACCCTCCAATCTGAAAAACAATTCTCTGTTTCTTGTCGCTCACTAATTTCTTATCCAAGTACCGACTTTCCCTTTCATCCCATTAGGTAGAATCTTGCTCACAAATGTGCTGTGTGTAATCGCATCAAATGCCTTTTGAAAATCCATAGACACAATATCAACGGCATTGCCTGTATCAACCTTCTCTGTCATCTCCTCAAAAAGCTCCAGCAAGTTAACTAAATATAAATACATGCTAGCTTTCCTTAATTATCCTGCACTTGTAAGTGACTATTGATTTTATCCTGAACTATGGTTCCCAGAAGCTACCCTACCACTAAAATCAAACTAACTGGTCCACATTTTGTTTATTCATTTACATTATGTGGGCATTGCTGGCTAGGCCAGCATTTATTGCCCATCTCTAGTTGCTCTTCAGAAGGCGAATGGTGAGCTGCCTTCTTGAACCATTGCATTCTCGGAGGTAATGCTCTTATTGCTAGCTTTATCTTGCACCCCTTTTTGAACAAGGATGTAACATTCACAATTTCCCAGTCTTCTGGCACCACCCCTGTTTCTAAGGAAGACTGAAAGGTTGACACTCATGCTTCTGCAATTTTCACTCTTACTTTCTTCGTATCCTTGCATCTCATTCTACCCTGGTATTTTATCCACTTTAAGCAGAAATAGCCTAACACTTCCTCCCTCTCAATTGTAAATTCTTCAATGTACCCATTACCTCCTCAGCCTGATTAATATCTTCATCCTTTGTATTTCTCCTGCCTCCAGATGCACGTCTCCCTTTTATCCCTAATTAGCCCTACAACGTCTTTTATTTATATGCTTATAAAATTGGGATTCCACTTTATGTTAACTATCTGCCTCTTTTCATATTCTCTCTCCTTGCTTTTCTCATTAGTTTTTCACTTCCTCTTTTGTTTTTCTATGTTCAGCCTGATTCTCCAGTGTATTTTCCACCTGACATCTGTTATATGCACACTTCTTCCTTTCCACCTTCACCTCTATCTCCTTCATCATCCAGGGCACTCTAAATTTATTTCTCCCAACTTTCCCTTTCAGGAATTATGCTTGCCTGCATACCTTTTCTTTAAAAGTGGCGATGATTCAGCCATCGTCATTTCTACCAACAGTTGATTCCAACTCACTCGACTCAGATGCATTCTCATCTCATTGAAGGTGGTTTTCCCCCAATTATTCATCCCTGCTTTGGTTTGTTTCTTGTCTTTTTCTATGGTCAACCTAAACCTTAATGTACAATGATCACTATTCCCTAAATGCTCTTGCACTTATGTTTTATCCACTTGGGCCAATTCATTCTCCACAACCAGATCCAACAGTGCCTACACACTCATTGGACTGGAAACATATTGATGCAGAAAACTATCTTGAACACGTTCCATGAACTCTTGGCCCCTTGTCCCTTTGCATTATGCCTAGCCCAGTCTATATTTGAATAATTGAAGTCCCCCATTACAATTAATCCATAATCCTTGCACCTAGAATCATAGAATCATAGAACCCTACAGTGCAGAAAGAGGCCCTTCAGCCCATCGAGTCTGCACCGAACACAATCCCACCCAGGCCCTAACCCCATATCCCTACATTAATCCCGTACACTAATCCTTCTAACCTGCACATCCCTGGACACTAAGGGGCAATTTCTTAGAATGGCCAATCAACCTAACCTGCATCTCTTTAGAATTTCTTTGCAAATTTGTTTTCCTACGTGCTTTCGACAAATTGCTGGTCTATATATTACACCGATCAAATGTAATTGCACTTTTTCCATCCTCACCTCCAGCCAAAGAGAGTCTATCCTTGCACTCTCTGGAACAATATCTCTCTCCAGCTCTGTAATGTTATGATTTAGGCTTTTTTATTTTCCCCAACCATGATTCTATCTAATGACTTACTATTACCTACTCTACTTCTATCAAACTCTCCAAGTATTCCATTTACCTTGATACTACTCTCCAATATATCTTCCATATGAGCTAATACTTCACTGCTTCTCACTGCCAGTTTTTCTCCTCTCCACTCTGAATTTCCCCTCAGCTTCCCAATCTCTGCCAATCTCGTTCAAATGCATCATATAAATTACAGAAATCACAATGATCGTGGTAATTGAATGTGCATTTGAACTGGCTATTCCACCTCATCCTAAGCTAGATCTTGACATTGTGCAATAGTGTAAAACAGGTGGTAGCAAATCAATTAAAATTCAAAATTGAGAAAGATTTAAACTAAGCTGTTGACTATCGCACAAAGTCAACATTGTTCTCAATGAGTTTCCAATGCTCCCATGGTGAGAAAGGGAAAAGAAATAAACAACAAATCATTCCCAGTTGCTTGCCTACACCTGCTTGCAGCAAGCTCGATATTGCCGTAAGTTAGTTGATCAAATCATGAAAACGAGGAAATAATGCAAATAAATGTGAGTGCATGGTTGTCTGACATTCTTTTCCTTGCATTTCATATTGGAAGACCCTCGTCAAGCATTTTAGGTGCAAATGACCTAAAAACCCGTATCAGAAATCCAATCACAATATTATTCGGGGACAACAGGGAGCAAATGATAAGATCCATTTTTGCTGTGCATTACAACTATTTTTCAGGCATTATTCTGGCGCAAAATGGCAAATTGACTTAGAGAAAGGAGGTCATTTTAACTTTTGATAGCATAAAATGGGCAACATCAGATCAGTTGCTCATCATATACCCCAGCCAATATTTCACTCCATTGACCTCAATGCAAAGAGAAAGCTGGTAGCCAGTCTGATATTGCCCATTTTATACTATTCCTGAATATTAAAATTACCTAAACAGATCACAAAACTGAACTGAGGCAGAGTGGAATACAGACCAAATTATAATATCGAGCTGCATGGAGAAGCAAGATAGAGCTATTTTAAATTACTTATACAAAACTGTTGACCACGGAGTATAAACATCATTGTAAATCTAACGTATAATATACATGCAATTGACCAATATGTAATCTCAGTTTATTTGGAAATCTTACAAAATATCACACATCAGATTGTATTGATAAGAGGCAAGAGACAGTCAGAAAAGGACATTGATTGAGCTGTGTCACTCAGTTATATTGAAATGCAGTCAGAAAAGAAAGTTAAACTAGTGGTTACTCTGATTATACATTCCACTGAAAAATACTCATTGTCCATAGTAATTGGATAACAGGACCCCCATCAAAGATCTGAGTGTATTAACAACTGGGATTGGGAGTTTCTGGTAATAAAAACCAATTGGGAGATTCCGGTAGTAAAAACTGATTTTAAATCCAATCATAAGTCATTAATTAGTACAATGCTAACTAATTCAGAGAGCATTTTTGTGGCAGTTCACTATGGTGTAAAAAAACTTACTAAAAGATTAAACTTTTCCATTGTTTCTTAACTGAAGTGTTAATATAATACACTGCAATAGCTGAATTTAAACATGTCATTTTAGTGCATGAGCCAGGAGGAGATGTGTTTTCATATTGTCTTTCTCCCTAGTTTAACAATTTCCTTCTGCTAAATTGTAGAATTTTGCACCATATTATTACCTTGCCAGTGGGTACACATCTATTCTGAGCAGTTCTCTTGAACTGTATAGAAGAAAGAAAGAATAAAAACATAACTACACAAAAGGCCTATATTCATAACGCATAATAGGCATGTTACAGAATTAAATATTTCAGTGGTATTACTTTCTATAATGGCCTAGAGCTAAATAAATTAATACTCAAACCTTTCAACTATAACTCAGAATATATTGGTTTAATAAAACAGCGCTGAACTGTTTAACAGTTCTTAATGTTGAAATAGTGCCCACAATCCTTAGTTAATGACTCTGTATCATGAGAATTTGATAACTTCCCTTCAACTTCTCATACAAGAAGAAGACAAGCATGTTCAAAATACAAACTTGAAAAGAAAGATGAGAAATCAGCAGTGACATTCTAAAGCAGATGAATGGTTCAATGATATATTTGTATTCTAGAGATAACACCAATTACTGGAAGATCGGTGCCAGGATCCTTCAATTTAAACATATAACCACATTTGGAGAGAATTTATTAAGAGTGTAATGTTCTTTTTTAATATTGTGTCACAAGAACTCATTGTCAATATTTTTATTGAGATGAAATGTTGGTCTTTAAACATTCCTAACATTGACTCTGCTCAGCAATGAACTTTGCACTGCTCAGTGAACAATAGGGCAACTTTTGTCAAATAGCTTAGGTGCTAAAAAGGTAAAGAAAGACTTTGATGCTGAGACACCAGTTTAGCCTGTGTTTAGCTCAAGACATGATCTAGGCACAGAACTTGAAGCCAACATTAAAACTGCTGTCTGTGAAACAGTTGATTTCAAAGTAAAATGCCTGTTTGTGCTTATTAAAGATGTTGCATAGCATTGTGGTGGCAGACACTTCAACCAATGTCCTCTCCTTCCAGTGACCAGCTGCTTGTGAATAAACATGGCATTGTCAATGTCAAGCACTGCTTAAAACGGTACTTACCACTCAAAGGAACATTCATCACCTCATGAACATTGTTGTTGGAGCTGTGAAGAGAATCTCTGGAAGACAACATGAAAATTTGTCATCAACACTCAGGAAACATATGTTTCAGAAATTATTCAAGGCCTTCAACTAAGAGGAGTAAGTGCTGTACCAATCCTTCTTAATCCTTATACATATCACAAGGAGAAAGTGTGTACTTGGTCATAGCCGTCTTGCTAAGGGTCCCCCATGGTGTGTTCAATGAATGAGAAGAGGGTATGAATTCAGACAGAGCAGCACCAAGTGTACCAGAAGATGAGGGACCTCCTGCCCCTGTAATTACAGGAGATCCCTTTTCCTCTGAAACTTCTCCAGCAGGGACTCCAATGCTGCATCTGTTCACTGTCTCCATCAGTCGCTGAACATTCATGGAAGAGGATGAGTGGAACATTAATACTGCTCCATGAAAATCACATTTAATCATTGCTGGAGTGCTACACTTGCAGGTGTCTGTGTAACACCAGGCATTTTCAAATTACAGTAATCAGCAAACAAAACCAAATCTGTGTCCTAAAATTTTAATTTATAAACTGATTTGCATCAATATCTCACTGCAGGCAATCGCTTGTGAAAATCCACTTACCAAAATAGTATCCTGTGCACTTTCTATCAAAAATGTGCACACACATCATGGATCCCATTTTCTAGACTTATTTGACTACATAACAATTGAGGAAAGGCTGCTGCATAGCCCAGTTTAGTCCCAATGTTTGCATTCCTGGTTTTAGTATTCCATAGCTATTTTTATAATTCTCAAAGAATGAATGCAATACAAAATTAAACTGAAACAGTTCATTCATGCACGCACTGAAATATTTTTGCACAAAAGGCTTTATACTACACTAGAGTCAAACAAACACTTAATATCTTACCAATCCCCTACACTCTAAAATCCAAAATCAACTTAAATTAAATATGAATTAACAGGAAAATTGTCGGCAATTGTAAACTATAAACTAAACCTTAAGTGTCAGATATAATTACCATAGATCTTATTAATTGGTTCTGCAGTCCACCCAATGGATACATTATCAGTCTCAGTCACTAGGTTCTTCAGAACTCATAAACAATTTCAGCTCCTCCTCTTTTGGGATGTAATTTGATTCTCAGCCAGCAGTGCTGCACAACCAACCTGAGTTCCATGGATAAGTTCTTCACCAAAAATGGCACACTTCTGCAGAACTGTCTCATCTCTGTTTACAATGGTCTGAAGGGGATAGTTCCACTAATATTATCTTCCATTCACAGAAACAGCTGCTGAACCTATGGGCTCTCCAGCAGCAGGAATTGTGGTGGGTGAGGGCACTTAATTTGGTAGCAGGCAAGGGAATCTGTTTCCTGGTGTCATGATAAACTGTTTGAATTTTGTTCTCCCAATTCTCAAGGCATGACGAGCTTCCCAATGAACAACAAACACAACCCCATTTGTATGCATTAGCATTTCATACATGCTATGGAGGTATAGGGAGTGTGTGTTGTTGGGGGTCTGTGTGGGGAGGGAGGGGTTATGGGAAGTGAGTGTTGCTAGGATCTGTGGGAGGGATATGGGGAGTGGGTGTTGCTGGGGGTCTGTGGGCAAGTATGGGGAGTGTGAGTTGTTGGGGGTCTGTGAGGAGGTGAGGGAGTGTGTGTTGCTGGGGTCTGTGGGAGGGGTATGGGGAGTGGGTGTTGCTGGGGATCTGTGGGCAAGTATGGGGAGTGTGTGTTGTTAGGGGTCTTTGGGGAGATATAGGAAATGTTTGTTGCTGGCGGTGAGCAGAGTTCTTTAACCGCTCCAATTGTCTCTCCCCTTCACCAGATTGCACCCCACCCCCCTTCAGATGAACAAGATGGCTTTTGCAATGCATCAATTCTGTTGCTGTTCTTTTGGTTGCTGCTGGAGCTGGGGAGGAGGAGCAGGAGGATGAATTGTGGGTAGAGGAGGCCTGGGCCTCACTGGAATTAAGTTCATTCTCCAAATGAAGATCCCCACCAGTGGAAATCTATAAAGTTCACTTTTATGACTCTATATAAGTGGCTTGCACCTAGAAAGCTTCACCTCTTCCATGACTTTGAAGTCAGTAGATGGGCACAACTCATAACTTCAGCCATATTGAGCACCGGTAGCAAATGTTACACCAAGGCTGGATACAAGAGGCAGGCTAAACAGGGGAACAGGGAAAGACTGTCCAGGGAAGGAGTAGGAGAAGAGAGTGGGTGGAATTTTATGACGTCATTGCACCTGTTTTGCGGTTGGAAAATGTTGTAAGATCGGGCATGGTGTGACTAATGGGAATGGCACACATTTTCACAGCCATTCCCAGTTTACAAACAAAAAAAATCGACGCAATCGGGAGCCCGCCCAAAATGGGCAAAACGTCAATTTGCATTTTTTTACATTCATCACTATGTAATTAGTGAGTTTCACTCCCAATTGTCCCAGCTCATCTGCCTTAATAACTGCATTTACTGCAGCTGAATTGGTCAGGAAAACACTTCAAGTCACATTCAGACACGAGCAGAGAGGGAGAATGAGAAGCTAAGTCTCTGCTCTCAAACTTCTCCGTGCTGCTCAGAAGGGGCTGTGTTACAGTGGCCATGTTGTGTTTCGGGCTGGGGGGGGGCGGTGGGGTGGGGGGCTGCTGTTGCTCACAGGGCCTGACTGCTCAGCTCAGAGTGCTGACCTCAGGTCTTAGCACTGACTCTGGGTCCTAGTGCTGGCAGCAGCAAGCACTGTTGTTGGTGGGGGATGGGCTGGAAACTCTCTGCAGTGGCAGTGCTGGAGCCTGAGGACTTGTCAAGCAGCATTGTCCGTGCCCACTATTGCATGGGTTCTGGGTGTGTGTTTGAAGTGGGGGACATGGGGGGCAGTGTTGCCATTCTGCGATCTGTGGCGGGGGGGGGATCGATATCTGAGTGTTTGCTACTGGGGTTGTGCTGGGAGAGGGGGCATGGAGAATGTGTGTTGCTGGGCTGGGCGCGAGCAGCGTTCTTTAACCTCTCCGCCTGTTATTCCTCTTCTCCAAATTCACCTCCCTTCAGATTAATGAGATGGCTTTTGCAATGCTGTTCTTCTGGTTGCTGCTGGAACTGAGGAGAAGGAGCAGGAAGATGAATTGTGGGCACAGCAGGCCTTACCACTCTCAGGAATAGAGGGAGACGACCACTGGAAGCAGGATGTGACTGCCATTCGCCCAGAGTGAGGGGTTTTGGGGAGGGGGGATGGGTGGAGTGGGTTGGGGGGGCTGTTGGGAGTAGGGTGGGGTGGGGTGATGGTGGTGGCAGGACAAGGGGCGAGCAGAGACCTTAGCAGTTCTGCACGTAAGTATCCTTTGAGCAACTGTCAGACATCAGTGCCCCTGACAGCTCTGCCTCCAAAAGGAGACAGTGAGATATCTGTGCCATTTGAGGACCTGGAACCTTGGGACACAAGGGGGCATCCACTCCCTGTGGCTGCGAAAGTGATAGCCGCCATAAACTCTTACATCACCAGGTCATTCCAAACTGACAATAAAGATGTTTGTGGCATTTCCCAAACATCTGTCCACTAATGTGTCATGGAGGTCATGGATGCCCTGTATGCTCAGGCTGGCCAACATATTAAATTTGATCTGGACCAGGCCCAGTGGGAAGCCTGGGCTGCAGGATGCCAAATGTGCAGGGGGCTATAGGCTGCACCCACATCACCCTCAAGGCCCCCCTGATGAATCCACGAAGATTCATGAACAGAAAGGGCTTCCATTCAATAAATGTTCAATTAGTGTGTGACCATCATCTGAACATCATGCACGTCTGCACCAGACATCCCAGCAGTGTTCATAAAAGCTTCATATCGAGGAGTTCTGATGTCCCAGAGGTCTTTGAGGAGGAGCCCAGGGTGCAGGAATGTTTCGTGGGGGACATGGGGTACCCGTTTTGGACCTGGGGGCTGATGATGTCTGTGCAGATATCTCAGACTGATCCAGAGACCCGATATAATGAGGCACATGTTGTCACCCATTCAGTGGTGGAACGGTGCACTGGGCTCCTCAAAATGCGGTTCAGGTGCCTGGACCGCTCTGGCAGGGCCCTCCAATATAGCTTGCATTTTTATGGTGTGCTGTGTCCTACACAACCTGGTGCAGAAGTGAGGAAACCTTTTGGAGGAGGAGGATGTCGAGGGCGAACAACTGGACTTCACAGGGAGGAGGTGGCCCAGCAGGAGGAGGAGGAAGAGGAGAACGACAACAAGCAACACCACCCAGGCGCTGCAGGGCTGGCGGCAGCAAGGATTAGGCATGTGAGGGTGGCGAGGGAGGCCCTGATCACTGCCCGTTTTGGTCACTGGGGGCTTGTGTTGCCACACGTAGGTTTCATTTCCCATACCCTTTGGAGCCCTACAATCTCCTACAACGTTGTAACACCAGAGTGGTGAGCCTGGGTATACTGAGTTAGCAGGCAGAGGGCGATAATGACTCGCTATGTGCCATTGTGATGATGTCCTGATGCAAACTAACTAGTCTGACCCCTACCTGGTTTCAGCATGCACACTGGAACCTGGACCAATCTCTAGATGGCGGCTAAGGGAGTACTAAACATCCATGCAGTGCCCCAGGGTGGGAATCTCTTGTGGGTTCTGGAGATGCCATGGCAGATGCTCTAATTCACTGCCCATGCATGCCGCCCACTATAGCCAGCAAATTATTTGAGTGCCTTGATTTTCTCAGTAGCAGTGTGTTGTGGGGCCTCCCCCACTGACATCAACATGTAGGGTCCCTCCGGCTATTGTCAGGGTAAGTACATGCCTGGTAGAGACTAATTACAGACAACTTAGTCACAGGTGTGGGGTGAAATAACATTTATGTTGCCAATAGTAATGCTTTCGAAATAAGTGATAATATAAAAACATGTGAACGTGAGACTTTAAAGTGCCTAAATATTCTATCTGCCTAGTGTGCCTTTCACCCATGCCATCTTAGTGCCACTACAACTTTTTAACGTTATGTGGCCAAGCACTATATCTTGGTGTCTCCCCAGAATGTACATCGGAGGTGGAGGTAGCCAGCTGCCTATTGCGCCCTGCGGCTTGTGATGCCGTTTGGCAATCGTCCTTTGGAGGCCCTGAACTTTGAGGACTCTGTCCGGCTTCCAGGTGTTAGGACATATCCATGACAACCTCTTCATCCTGCTGCCTTTGAGAAGCCCCGGTGTCAGGAAGTGGGGGGGGTGGTCAGAAGGTGTAGCCATAGCCACTGTCACCTGAATGGAAGGCCCCAGCATGGGCTCGTGCCCTTCCTCCACCCTTGGTGTTCCTGTGGCCTCCATGGGATGGCAGTGCTTCTGCAGTGAGCTCCAGAAACTCTGGCATCACTTGTCACTGGAGGACAACCTGCACTCTTGCCGTGGTGGCCAAGCTCTTGTGATGGACCTCTGAGTCAGGGGCCAGCCATCAATGGCAGCAGCAAGTGGCCTCATAGACTGGGCCACTCTCTAAAATTCCCTCAGCCATGACTCTTTGTGACTGGGCCACGTTCTCAAAGGCTGCTGCCATAACCCACTGTTTTCTGCTGGGTCTCCCGCAAGCTCTCGAGACTCTCAACCACAGGCTGCAGGATCTCAAGAAACCTGTTGAGGTCCTTAGTTATGGCCTGCTGTGACTTGGCCACTGCTTGGACTCTGCCACTCATGGTCAGGATTTCCTGCCCCAGGCTTTCTGAGCATGGATGCCACCCTTGCAGTGTTGGCCTGGGAACCACACAAGACAGGCAGTAGCTGGTCCATCTGAAAGCTTTGGGACTCCTCCCAACAGCCTCGAAGTTGGTCCAGTGTGGCCGTCAGCCCTCCTGCACTCCCTGGCTCTGTTGCTGCATCTCCAGCAGCTGAGGGTGAAGTGATCTTAGAGACCCAGCATGTAACCTGGGGCCAGCTGAGTCCTCACCTCCAGAAAGCCCCCACATGCCAGAGACCTCAGACATGCCCTCCCCCACCCAATGTACTTTATCAGATGTGTTGTGTGCACCAGAGAATGACCCAGATGCCTCGCCATTAACTTGATCCACTGATGTGGGACTCTCTGGGATGGTGAGTTGCAAGGTGGAAGCAGACACAAAACTGGTTCCAGCCTCGGAGTCCCTTCATCTACTTTCTCCGAGGAGTCTTCTGAGCTGTCAGGGGTAGGATGGATGGGAGCAGCAGAGGGGGCCGCGATGCCAGATGGCCCATTCACACTGGGGTCCCTTCCTGAAACACAGGACACAAGGTTAAACGCAAGGGAGGATGAGGAATCTAAACTCTTTCTTGAGATTTTTCCAACAAGCAGAGGATTGGTAGGTGCTCACTTCTATGCTGCAGTCCCACCATGCTGTCGCTAATGGTCCACATCCCCTCCTCTCCCACAAGCTCCAGTGCCCGCCCCTCAAAGGGGGTGAAGGCCCAATTCTGAGGCACATCACCCCCATTTTTATCATTTCCCAGCTATAATGGACATTCTTCTCCTGTGGGGACAGAAGGAGCCATGTAAATTCTGATAGCATGAGTCCTACAGTGTTCCAAGGTGTGGCTCTCAGAGGGCAAGGATTGTAACACTCTTGGGGGGGAGGGGGGAAGGCAGCTGCTTGGGGCTGGAGGTGAGGGAATCTGGGGGTCATTTAGTGGGAGATATGAGATGAGATGAAACATTTACCCTTGCTGCCCGGATGACGTCATTCAGTTTTTTACGGTATTACTTCCTGGTTCTCCTGGCCAGTGCCCTGGCACGAGCACATGCTGCCACTGCCTCCCAGGCTGTGTTTCCATTCCTTCCTCTGGGATGGCATCCTGCTGGGGGGAAGAGGGTGTCCCGCCTTGCCTCCACCACCTCGTAACCTGGCCAGATCAACATCTGAAATACAGGGAGCTGTCTTCCTGGAGGCCATTTCTTCCTGCACTGCCTGCCTGTCTGTCCATCCTTGGGGATTTTATGAAGCCCTTCCTCATAAGGGCAGATCAGCTGCATGTAATTTGGGTGAGTCACATGCCCATTAGAGCATTCCAATGAGCTTAATGCAGTTTGCTTTGTTACATTGGAGGTAAAGATAAGTCAACACTTGCAGGTGTGCTGTTGGAGGCAAGTTGGGTGGGATTCGTGCCCCTGTGATGATCGGGGTTGGGGCAGGGGAGGGAAAGAGTCATGTCAGTCAGCCATCAAGGATAGGGAGGGTGCTGAGAGGGCCATGTGCAAGAGGGACTGGGAGGGGTGGCGGGGATAAAGAGGGACAGTATCATTGGGCGTACGGGGGTCTCCAATGTCAATGGGGGGGAGGGCGATGCCCACGAGGTTCTGTTAGCAGAGCTATTATTCCTTCCTTTTTTCTGCGCATGCACAGATTGTGGCTCTGATCTGAGCTACAGACCGTCTGGCGAATTCAGCCCCATCCATTGCCTCTAGCAGCTAGAAATGGTCTAGCCCATATTTTCAGAACTTCAGTGCATCTGATTGGGCGTGAAAACTTGGCCAAAAAAAATCAGGAACTCTCCCGTTTTCACGCTAGCTGGACAAAAAATCCTGTAACATTCCGTCCAATGTCTTAGAAGATGAGGTCAGTGGTGATAGCGATGAGGTGCTAGGGAATAAACTCAGTGTACTAGTGATAGGAGAGTACAGTCACAGTCAGAGCTGGCAGTGGAATGCAGTAGGGTGGCAGGTCCAGGCTATGAGTTTGGTGTGTTGGGGCAAGTGGCTGACTAAAGGGACATCCTATCAATTATGATGACAATAATGCTCAGTTGTTCTCCTGTCTTCTCTGGTGAAGTCCACACAGCATCAGGTCTATTTCCAACTCATGTGGCTCATAACATCGAGATCCCAGCAAAGGGTGGAGCAGTTGTTAATTCTGTACCATTTCTTCCCTGCTGTAGTCAGAGGCAGGGGTGAAAAGAGAGAGGGAGGCGGATGTCTCTAAGGAGCATGGTTGGTGGAAAGCAACAAACTCATGACTCCAAGGGGATCTTTATATGGTCAAGATGCTGTTGAACAGGGTCCACTGTAATGGTGAACATTATCCTGACTTTCAATTTTTCATAGATAGTGTTCATATCTGGAATTGAGTCAAAGGCAAGCCTCAGATGCCTTTGTACATCCTGGGATGTGGTTGATCACATCTACCAGCTTCTCCAGTATGAGCTACAACCACAAAGTCCCTGAGTCGTGCTTGGTCTGAACTGCATTGAGTAAATGGTTGTCCAGTTGCCACTTAAATTTAAGCTGCAGGACTTTAGACCCCCACGTGGTAATGGCAGGATAATCTGCCATGTGATTTGCCCTACTACTCATGGTTGAAAAAAGATCATGCGTGTTAAGAAGCCCCATCATCCAGCAGGAGGCACACCAACTTTCCCACCTGCCACCAGAATTAAACTCCAAAGTAGAACATGTTGGGGGCCTAAATCTCTGCTTATTCTCAGCTTCTGGATATTTGTTGTCTTCAGCTCACTTGTACTATATCACTGGACTCATCGTCATCTACAGAGTTCTGGCGTCTCTGTCTCCTCACCCCAGTTTCAATCTTCTCAGAAGTTTTGGTTTCCAATCTCAGTCTTAGTTTCCTAAGCAACAGGAAGGGTCAGCTTCCTTTCTCAGTTTTGAGTTTCCCTTTCCAAATACAAGAGTTAAAAACATCACAGTACAAATATATTCAAGACTGAGGTCAACAGATTTTTGTTATTAAAATAATTAAAGAATCCAAGGTTAGTATAGGGAAGTGTTAAAACAAAAATCAGCAATGATTGTATTGAATGCCTGAGCAGGTTTGAGAAGCTAAATGGTCCATGCCTACTCCTGGATTATTTTCTCATGTCCCAGCATTGGGATTTCTACCAAATGGTGAAAATAGGCACTAAATGAATACAGTGTAAATGAGATTTGTCTTTTTGAATGTCCAGATTTAACAAATCTTCTGGCCTACCTAAGCTTCGTAGGACTTAATATGCCATTTCTTTCAATTTGATATCACTCTTAACTTTCTTAGTTAACCACAGATGATGTATTCTCATCAGAGAGTTGTTCTTTCTCACCGAAATATATCTTTGTTGAGAGTTATGAAACTTCTCATTAAATACCTTCCACTGCTTCTCTACTGTTTTAACTTTTAACTTCTTTTCTCAGTCCACTGTAGCCTATTTTGCATTCATGCTTTTATAATCGTCTGCATTTAAGCTTAAAACATTTGTTTCAGATCCAGGTATTTCAGTGTCAGACTGAATACAAAGAACAAAGAACAACCCAGCACGGGAAACAGGCCCTTCGGCCCAACGAGCCCGCGCCGCCGCATCTTCCTACACCTACCCTGCCCTGTGTGTATGTGAGTGGAACCCCTAATGTAGCCAGATTCAGGGGAGAATAGTGTCAATTTGGTACGCCAATCAGCCTAAGCCAATGAGCTTGCTAAATAATCCTCTCTCACTGCACATTCACCATGTAAAAATAGCCTGTTCTATGTTTGGTTTGAAAATGTATTGTTTTAAGAAAAAGTGCCTTCTTTCCTTTGTTATTTCTTATCTTCACCTAAACCAATTTTACATCTTGATCTTCCGAGCCAAGATCATTTGTAACTACGGTACTGATCACATCCTGAATGAGCAGAGTTAGCCCATACCCTTTCCCTTTCTTCTTATCCTTCCGAAATGTCAAATATTTCTGGTTTAATCACTGTCAGCGTGTGGTTTAGAACAGTACTAAGTATGAGGATAAGGTGAACCATATGAATTGAAGCATTAAGGACTGATTGATAGTGGTTGTTGATAGGCGCATGATGGGAGTGTGATGAATGGAGAGTAAATGAGGTTAGTGGTGCAGTTTGTATGAAATGTCATTTGCAATTTGAATTCACAGTAACAGCCTGTGTTAGATTGTTAAACTTCTTCCTGCACTGCATCCATGTTCTTGGAGTTATACTCCTGAAACTGACTTCTCTCCCTGACTTACACCAGTACACCGTTGTCCCTCCAGTACAATGCCAGAAAATCTTGGAGCGCGTTCACTTGCATGTTCAACCATATTCAATCTTTTGTAGCACAGACTCAATTCACAAAGGACTCCCACTACTTCGTGCAGCTATAGTGCACCTGCCTCTCCTTTAAAAGGTGCAGGCTGCCTTTAAGCAACATTAGCCACCTGCTCATGTATGAAGCCAATGAAAAGTATTGGTGCTGCTGGCTACACGCACAAATCATTTGAAACAGCAGGCAGCACAAATTTAATGTGCAGGCTGCATTGCAATGAATGGGCATGGGTTAAACGCATACCATGTACTTTCTGGGTTATCCAATTTAACTCCCTCAGCTGTGATTTTAGGTTAAGTTAATAGTCGAACAAAACATGTATTTCAAAATCTCATACCATTCAGCCATTTTAGACTTTTATTAATGTATAAATTATAATGTCAGAGAAGTGGATCATGTTATCCATGATTTCATTATAATGTTGAAGAATTCCCTAGCTTTTACAACTCAAAAACCAAAGTTAATTTCAGAATTCAAACAGATTGGGGTCAATTCTGACTGCCTTTGCCTACAGTTAACTATATGCACGTGCCTCTTGGAGCAAAAGACTTGTGAAGTCAGTATTTTTCTTCAGCCCCAGAAGGCCCTTGAAGTGGCTGTGAACACTTGACCGAACAATGGCAGATCAAATGCAAATCAGAACATGCGACTTTGAAGGCACCCGTGACTCACACTAATCATATCAAAATGACCCTATCCTTACAATTAACCATGGGCGCTGCAGTCCATTGCTCAAGCACAAGGAAGTTACACTTCACTACAATTGTGCTGGGAGAGCAGGGCTCCAGTAATTAGCTTTGATTGAAATAATTTAAATGTACTGTGATATATTAATTAATTTATATATATATTAATACATATATTAAATGATATATGTACTATGGATATTTTTAATTAACACCTTTGAATCATTTTATTTTTTAACCATCGAATATTCTGCATGCCCTCTTCCAGCCACAACCCTGCCTGCCATTAATTCTCCATTAATTATTAGTTAACGTTGCGTTAACAAACAGCTGGAGAGATAGACTTTGATAACTTCTGAAGAACTGGATATGTGAGGTTAGAAACTTCTCACATCCTACTATTTTTGTTTTGAGAAAGGGAATTTATTTTTATTTATACATTTATGGGATGTGGGCATCACTGGCTGGAGCAACATTTATTGCCCATTCCAAATTGCCCTTGAACTGAATGACTTGCTTGACCATTTCAGAAGATCATTTAATAATCATCTGGATCACATGTAGGCCAGACCAGGTAAGGATGGCAGATTTCCTTCCCTATAGGACATTAGGGACCAGGTGGGTTTTACATTAATTGTCAATGATTTCAAGGTCATCATTAGGCTTTTCATTACAATTTTTACTGAATTCAGATGCCATCATTCTGCCATGGTGGGATTTGAACCTGGGTCCCCAGAGTATTACACTGGGTCTCTAGATTAATAGCTCAGTGACAATACAACTACACTACAACTCCCCTAAATGTATTACACATCACAAATCATCTGTGTATCTAAAATTATTATGGATGGTGAACTTACCCGATAAATAATCTATGCTTATGGAATCAGACCAAAACTTGCTACTGTACAAATGCAAAGGCAAAATATCTCAGGTGCTGCAATTCTGAAATACAAAGTGAAAAAAATGGCACGGTAGCACAGTGGTTAGCACTGCTGCTTCACAGCTCCAGGGACCTGGGTTTGATTCCTGGCTTGAGTCACTGTATGTGTGGAGTTTGCACATTCTCCTTGTGGGTTTCCTCTGGGTACTCCGATTTCCCCCCACAGTCCAAAGATGTGTGGGTTAGGTTGATTGGCCATGCTAAAATTGCCCTTAGTATCCTTAAATGCATAGGTTACGGGAATTAGTGGGTAAATATGTAGGGATGTGGGGGTAGGGCCTGGGTGAGATTGTGGTCGGTGCAGGCTTGAGGGGCCAAATGGCTCTTTCTGTACTGTAGAGATTCTACGTCATATTCAGCAGCAGGCTAGGCAGCAGCTGTGCAGTGAGAAATAGATTTAATGTTATAGGGTGCTGTCATTTTGTCAGAACTTATGATGAAAGGTCACCAACTGGAAATGTTAGCAAGAGTTTAGGAGTCCCAAAAACGCTTGGCTGTTAGCTGGACCCTCCACCAACAATATTTATACAGGATCATAGCCATCAGGCTGCAGTCCTTTTAATGGACGACAGCCCACACACTTCATCACCCCGCCGAGGAACAGCTGGCCAATCACAGGACCTAGGAGTCACAGCAGTGACACAGGGGGTGGTGGCCATCACAATGACTGCACCTGGAAGAAGACGACTTTGCGTTCACAACCTAGTAATTGAGGTCAGGAGGTGCCAGGGCTGGTCGGTCAGGACCCTGGGTGGTTAGGGAGCAAGGGGTTTTATAGGTGATCATTATAGACACAAGGTTGGGGGAGGTGGTCTCCACGACCCAAAGAGTGCCAGACAGGAGGCCTTCCACTCCCTCAGTCTGTTGAAATGTCACTAGAGTTTTTGTGGCCTGCCTACCGCTTGGCAAAAGGCCCATCTACTGATGGTAAAATGGTAAAGGGAAGAGGCCCTTAACTGGCCATTTAAGTTGTTAAATTGTTCTTTGGGTGGTAGATTAGTCCTCTACCTTCTCCACAGTTGGTAAAATGCCAAGGCAGTGGGAGGTGAGGAAAACTCTAAGCCCTCACCATTTTAAAGACCTTCTCACCTCTCAACATGTCCCTAACGGGCTGGTAAAATGCAGTCTGACTCTTTTCTTCTCCATGGAAGCTTCTTGACCTGTCGAGCTTTTCCAGAACTTTCAGTTTTGCGCTGAGTCACGTAACTGCAATTTTTCTTTTGGATCATTGAATAGCGAGGCTTCATGCCTGCATCACAATGATCCCACCAAATTTTCCAATGACATCCCTTATGTCATACACACAACCTCTGCCACCCACACTGAGATAAGCCTCTTCACAAAGATGGGGCAGGGGGTGTTGGCAGAACAACTCTTAAAGTGCCATGGCCAGTACTTAAAGGAATGCAACCAGTTAATAGCCAATATGTGGCTCAGCTTTTGACTGCTTTTGCAGAGTCCGTATTGGTACATGGAGTAACTGGTCCACAAATGGGGGTGGTGCGAGATAATAGAACCTGTGGGAGAATGATGGGACAATGCAACATCAAACTCTCTAACTGATGGATGGCCATGAGATGATGTCACTGGATGAGGTACATGTAAGGAGAAACCCTCAACCTCAGGAAGCAGCAGGGCTGTTTGACAGAACATAGTATTCAGGGACAATGCCTTGTGCGGTACCCACAAGTCCTGGCAACTGAGATGGATGAGGATGCCAGATTTGAATGAAGCTGCCAAGAAATAGCTGTAACAGTGGGACACACTAGGTAGGTGCTGCAAGTAGGCATTCCATAAAGGGTTGGCTACTAACCTCCTACAGTAGGTTATGGCTACCCACAGACAAGCATACATTTATTTTACTACTTAACATTCATGCCCATACTGTACGAAGACACTCATCAAGCTGAAGCTTGCAGCTAAGTAGTGTCTTGGGACAATGACTCCTTATAAAGGCTTCCCACGGCAAATCATTGTAACACAGCCTAGCCACTTGATACTGGATCACAACCGACATAAAGATCAGCTTCAAGTTAGATGTAAATGTGGTACTTCAATTCAAACATCTCAGCCTGAGAAATTCCACAAGGCCAAATTTTAACTCCATGTCAGTAAATGGATGTTGAGTGAATTAAAACTGGGTCCAGTCACTTAATTAACTTTTTTCAGGTCCAACAGAACAGGACTTGATATGGTTCATATGCCAACTGGTTTTTCTCAGAAAGAAAAGGACCATAAATTAGAAGGGTTCCTTGCTAGCCGCTGCTTGTCTACTGTGCTGCATATGTTAGGGTATCCACAGCAAGTATCAGAAGACAAACAAACCAGTGAAAAAATTCTTCTTCACAAAGGGCATCCATGCATTGCAGGATTTTCCAGTGAAAATAGTTAATTTGTTTCATTTGGAGGAGAATTTCACAATATTATACCTTTACATTGCCATTATGCTTTTAGGATTAATATTGATCTATAATTAAATGTAAAATATAGAAGAATGACAAGTTGCTGGCATCACACTTACCTTTACTGAGCTCATTAAACTCCTTTTGCAACTGTAAGGCATGGGATGAGGCATGGGCCTCAGCCACCTCCTTTCACTTGATAACTTCTCAGCTCCTTCAACAATTGTTTGTCTTTTTTTTTGTTTCTTTTGCAACTCCCATTACATTTCTTTTTGCACAACACTGCTCACTCCTTTAAATGGATACAGTCCTATTTGTGGCAAAATTATCTCTATGTTCTGCCTGTGTTTTAATTATCTAGCCCTCGCCTAACATAGCTAGCCATTTAGCACTCCCACCCCTTCCCCACAAATAATAAAGGGAGTAATTGACTCCCAAATTTCTGATTGACCGAGTTTCTGTGCGTTTTGGATAACATAACACCTGCCCTCAAAATTAGTGAACTAGAATTTCTGGAGATTACGTCCGGAGTGCTGCTGGTATTGTAAAGTCATGATGTGGATGTGCCGGCGTTGGACTGGGGTAAACACAGTAAAAAGTCTGACAACACCAGGTTTAAGTCCAACCGATTTATTTGATAGTACACTCACTGACCTTCGGGTAAGCATTCTCCAAGGCGGCCTTCACATCACACGACAGCGCAGAGTCGCTGAGCAGAGACTGATAGCCAAGTTCCGCACACATGAGGATGGTCTCAACAAGGATCTTGGGTTCATGTCGCACTATCTGTAACCCCCGTGACTTGCCTGGGTTTGCAAAACGTCACTTACTGTACTGTCTGGAGACAATACACATCTCTTTAACCTGTGATCAGTGCTCCTTCCACACACATTGTCAGCCACTTCAGGACTTGAACAGCAGGTTAGGTGTAAAGATTTGCATTCTAATCAGTAATCTGTAAACTGTCTGTGCTTTATATGCTCTGTCTGAGGCTAGAACTCTCCATTCACCTGACGAAGGGGCTAACCCGAAAGCTAGTGAGTGTACTATCAAATAAATCGGTTGGACTTAAACCTGGTGTTGTCAGACCTTTTAAGGTATTGTAAAGTTGCAGCCAAACCGCTCGCAGTCTGCACCATGTCTGTAGTACAGATGTACGTACACAGGAAGCAAGTGGTGTGAGAAGACAGTGATGCCAAACAATGTTTAATATTGACTTGACATCCAACCTGCCATTTTGGACTTTGCAGGTATTGTGAATGTCCTCTTCCAAATTCTCCTAGCCGAACATTCAGTCCCCATTCTTTGCTGTTGCAACGTTAGTGCAAGTACTATGTTGGCGAAGATGCTCTGAAAAATTATTGGAATCAGTGGGGGGCAATGCTGGATTTTTCCAAGGGGGTGTGTTAGCAGAGAGTCTGCGGTTGCCAGTGGGGCTTATAATTATATGCAATGCATGGATGCTCTTTATGAAAGGCATGTTTTTCTTTGGTTGGGCTGTAATACAGCATTGACATGGAGAACAGGCTGCAGACAGGGTAAGCTGTGTGTAGCAGGAGAAGGAGGAAGGCTCTCAGTAGAAAGCCATACCTACCTAGTGCAGAGAACACTTCTCCCACCTACACTTCAGACCGGAGCAGTGCCTAAGATGGCTATGATTCACCAAGGGGACTGCAACTGAACGGTGGCACATCTTCAATTGGGTCTGCACTGCAGAGCAAGCTGGGGATGGCACTGCCAGTGGGCATGAAATCACAATAGAACTACACCTCAGAATTCAACCAGGCATGAGCTGGTGACTTGCAACATCTCATAATTGGCTGTGCAATGCAGCATGAGGGAGGTAACACCTATAAGATTGTACACCATGGAATGGCCTTCACATTTTTCTCTCTAAGCAGAGAGAAGCAGGAGGAGCAAGCACATGTCTTTGTCAGGAGGGCAGGATTTCCAATAGTTTTGAGAATAAAACTGACTGCTTCTCCTTAGCTCTGCAGCTACTACATATCAAGTGGGGGGAGGATATACAAGAGGTACGAAATGGAAGACCAGCTATACCAATTGCGTTCAAACCTCATTCCCACAGTTACATTGCTCCACAATTCCTAAGGTTGCCATCTCTTGCCTAGAGACAATTAAATAACCCTCTTGTCAAAATCCTGAAATAAAAGATGACTAAATTCCATTAAAACTTTATTCAGCAACACTTCTATGAAACTGAACTGTTCACCCTTTTAGATTTCCTTGCTGTCAGTCTCGTGGGTGTCTTCACCTGTCCTAGTGTTCTCTCCATTCCAATCTCAAATACTGCAGAATGGCTGATAGAAGGTTTTTGGCCTTCACTAGGAGAAACTGCAGATGTACTTGTGGGACAACCCTGAGTAGATCCGGCCCAACTTTGGAATACCACATTGGCATAGGTGGCAGCAATCTGGGTTAGTTTGCTGACAGGCAATAGCCAGGGTGCAGCAATAGTGGGCACATGAATGCTGTAATTCAGACAGTGGACAACAAGTCCTTGCTACAGGAGTCACTGCCATTCCTTCGGTGCAATGGCTTCATAATCTAAGTAATCTGCTGGAGCAGAGGTTGGTGGGTAGCTGACCCTTTGAACATTGCTATGCGCAGCCTGAGCCTGCGTGGCATCAATCTAGACGTGCAAGGCAACAAGCATGGATCACATGACTTCAGTCTGAGCTTTCACTGCAATACTGAGATGTTGGCTATCTGCAGTAGAAGCTGACATGCTCTGCATCACATCAGGATCAAATGTGTTGTTGTCTTGTAATTGGCCATCACTTCCAGGCTGGAAAGGATGGTCTCCAAGCTCTGCACAAAACCTTGTGTCAAGTTGGAGTCAAAATCTTCCATGCTCCTTGACAGTGACAGCAGGCTCCACGGTTGACCTGCCAATCTACCAATCACCTCTGTATGCATGCCCATCAGTGTATCCCTGCACTATAAAGTTTATTAAAGTCTCTTTCTTAGTATCACAAATTGGCTTACATTAACATTACAATTAAATTGCTGTGAAAATCCCCAAATCACCATACTCTGGCACAAGTTCAGGTACACTAAGGCAGAATTTAGCATGGCCAATGCGCCCAACCAGCACCTCTTTCAGACTATGGGAGGAAACCAGAGCACCCGGAGGAAACCCATGCAGACACGGGGAGAATGTGCAGACTCCCCATAGACAGTGACCCAAGCTGGGAATCGAACCCAGGTCCCTGGTGTTGTGGGGCAGCAGTGCTATCCACTGTGCCACCATGAACTCTGCCCCATTAAATGTTCTCATGAGTTCTTTGCAGCAGAAATTATATGCAACAGTGCTCTGCCCTAAGCTGGCCCACACTAGTCAGTACCTGATCGATACCAGCCGCTAAAATAAGCATAGTGCCGGTATCGAACTGGTAGCTGCTGCTGTCAGATCTACTGACAGTGTTTCTTCGTCAGGCATTTGCTCCTGTTTGCTCCCTTTATGCTGGGTAGCACTGGCCAGCCAGGCAGCAGCTGCTGGATATCTGAAAGCATAAATGTAGGGGCTGTGAGAGTGGGGGTGCATGGAGCTTGGCTGTTATAAAGAAAGTGGGGATTTGGGTGAAAAACAAGAGGTCTGTCCGTGCTCACGCTACCTGAAGTGGGTCCTTCCCACCAGATACCAGGATGATGGTGAGGTGGAATTTGAGAAGCTGCACAAAGTAGAAACAAACCATCACCCTCGGCAATATGAGGTACCTTGGCTGAGTCACTGATGGACCTAAATTGCAGGGCACGAAGATGCTCAGGAGTGCCTGTACCCTGCCAGTTCGCAGTTGCTCCCTCCTGTTATCTGCGCTCTTGTTCTGCAAGAGAGAGGGAATATATTTGGGTGTCCGTTAAAGCTGAATAGCTGTGAGCATGTGCAAGCTGTGAGATGTGGGTGCGAGGCTAGTTGGTAAGCATGTCAGCATGAAGCATAGCACCTGAATGTTCGAAGTACATGTATTGAATGGCATGTGACGTTGATGGTGCCAAGGGAGATGTTATTTGAAGGTGTGTTCACTGACCTTGGCCATCTACATGAGGTCATTGAACTTTTTACGACATTCCAGGAATTCATCCCCAATGCCATCTGTTCCAATTTCCTTCACAGGGTGCATCTTGGGGACCTCCAGACCCCTTGTGCAAACATCACCTCTCTCTTTCTGATGACTTCCTGGATTATGACCTTCAGCCCTTTGACATGTTGCTCTATTGGCAGCCTTCTTCGTTCCTTCAAACTAACTGCTGTAATGTGCGAGTGCACCTCCCGTATAAGAGGGGCTGGCTGCCTCTAAGCAGTACAGGCTAGCAGCTGTCCTAGACATGCACAATTGTGTGCCTCTTGCTGAATTTGCAGCCTGTCAGCAGCGCCTTTCACAATAGGTTGACACCACAATCATGTTGATGAGCAGGCAGCGTAGGGCAATCGCATTTCATGATCCCATGACCACTGACAGACACAATCAATTTCTTTTTCACAGGAAGTGCCTTTATTGGCACTTCTCCAGCTTCCAGAAAATGACTAAAATACTTCCGCGACACAAGACATAATGAAAATTGTTAAACAGTTTAATTTACATATGACAAGTGAATGTAAAAATTATAATTAAATTGCATGCAAATTAAAATCAGACCCTTCCGTGTGACCGAGAAAATAATGTTTTTAAATGCCATATTTTCGCTGTTCGGAGATTCACTTCATATTTTCTTGTCAACTTCTGTTTCCCCTCACTAAGCCTGCCATACCTCCTAGATTTAACTGACAGCAATGACCTTCACATCTGCCCCATTCTCCTTTTATCTCCATGTTTCTAGCAAATGTGATAGTTATCCCTCTGCCTTCTTCCCTGATCATGGATATGCCAGTAGCCCTGACAGGCAAATGGCCACCTACTTCCCAAGAGTATATTATTAACAGACACAGCATGTCGGGCTCAAATCATGCACAGTGGGAAAAATTTTACCTTTCATCATCAGGTGAAAAGCCAGCGATAGTGAGCCAATGCTTTCAGTGGAAAACATAGTCAAAAAAAGGCGCAAAGGCAAAATGCTGCCGATGCTAGAAATCCAAAGTAAAACAGAAAAGCCTGGAAGTTCTCAGCAGATCAGGCAATAACCGTGGAGACAGCTAACGGAGCTAATCTTGGAAAGCAATAACCAATCATCAAAGCTGTTGTGTAAATATTTCATATGTAACTTTTCACCAAAACTGGGAAAGAGGCAATAACTGGTTGGAAAACGCTGTTCGCAGAGAGAATGTGGTAGGGTGAATTTTCACTGTTACGGTAACATGTAGTGCAGAGCCTTTTAGCTAATTAATTCAAACTCTCCTTTTTAAGGAAAGCAAGAGGTAGATGTTCTGAGGCAAGATGTATTAGCAATTTTGAAAAACCTGAGAGTCAATAAGTCCCCTGGGCCAGATAGAATACATCCTAGGATACTTTGGGAGGCAAGGGATGAGATTGCAGAGCCTTTAGCTTTGATCTTTGGGTCCTCACTGTCCACAGGGATTGTACCAGAGGACTGGAAAGTGGCGAATGTTGTTCCTCTCTTCAAGAAAGGAAATAGGGATGACCCTGGTAATTATAGGCCAGTTAGTCTTACTTCGGTGGTCAGTAAGTTAATGGAAAGGATCCTGAGAGATAACATTTGTGACCATTTAGAAAGATTCAGTTTAATCCGAGATAGTCGGCACAGTTTCGTGAGGGGTAAGTCCTGCCTCACAAATTTGATTGAATTCTTTGAGGAGGTAACTAAGCGTGTAGGCGAAGGTAGAGCAGTTGATGTGATATACATGGGTTTTGGTAAGGCGTTTGATAAGGTTCCCCATGGTATGCTCATGAAGAAGGTAAGGAGGTGTGGGATAGGAGGAAATTTGGCCAATTGGATAAGTAACTGGCTGTCTCATAGAAGACAGAGGGTGGTGGTGGAAGGAAAATTTTCAGACTGGAGGCCAGATACCAGCGGTGTATCACAGGGGTCAGTGCTGGGTCCTCTGCTTTTTGTGATTTTTATCAATGACTTGGAAGAGGGGGCTGAAGGGTGGGTTAATAGATCTGCTGATGACACCAAGATTGGTGGAATAGTGGATAAGGTGGAGGGCTTTTGCAGGCTGCAAAGAGACATTGATAGGATGCAGAGTTGGGCCAAAAAGTGGCAGATGGAGTTTAACCCTGATAAGTGTGAGTTGATTCATTTTGGTAAGACAAAATGGATTGCAGATTACAGGATCAAAGGCAGGGTTCTAAGGAATGTAGAGGAACAGAGAGATCTTGGGGTTCATATCCACAGTTCTCTGAAGGTTGCCACTCGAGTGGATAGAGCCATGAAGAAGGCTTATAGTGTGTTAGCATTTATTAACAGGGGGTTTGAGTTTAAGACCCATGGAGTTATGCTGCAATTATGCAAACCTTGGTGAGACCACATTTGGAATATTGTGTTCAGTTCTGGCCACCTCACTATAACAAGGATGTGGAAGCATTGGAGAGAGTGCAGAGGAGATTTACCAGGATGCTGCTTGGTTTGGAGGGTAGGTCTTATGAGGAAAGGCTGAGGGAGCTGGGTCTTTTCTCTTTAGAGCGGAGGAAGATGAGAGGTGACTCAATAGAGGTTTATAAGATGATGAGGGGGATAGATAGAATGGATGTACAGAGACTATTTCCTGGGGTGGATGTAGCTGTTACTAGGCAGCATAACTACAAGGTTCATGGTGGGAGATATAGGAGGGATGTCCGAGATATATTCTTCACTCAGAGAGTGTTTGGGTGTTGGAATAGACTGCCTGCTGTGTTAGTGGAGTCAGACACTTTAGGAACTTTCAAGCGGTTATTGGATAGGCACATGGACACACCAGGATGATAAGGACTGGGATGATTTTGAGTTTGGACAAAGTTCAGCACAACATTGAGGGCTGAAAGGCCCGTACTGTGCTGCACTGTTCTATGTTTCTATGTTTCTAAGTTTGCATAAGCTGCCAATTAGCCAAATGATTCTAATGTTTGCAGAATGATTGTTCAGTATGCTAATTAAGTGAACAATAGTGAGGTCTAGAAGCCAAACTGCTGTGAAATATTTAAGTTGAGCAAATATAGATATTCAAGCAGTAGTCTGGTGTTGAATTCCTGGTGTTGTATTGTTATATTATTCAGGACTAAATGTTGTGCAAATATGCATTGTTTCCATTATGAGGTTTATAACATTATTTGGGACTGTAGCTTTTAAATTTAGGGTAAATGAACGGAATCATGTGACCTATCCTGAAGTCTGCCTGACAGTAAGCCTGATGGTTTGATTGTTAGAGATCATCAGAAAACTTACAATTTTTACTAAGAAGAAGGTACAAGATATTTATGCTTGGACACAATGGCAGCAGCCTCTGGGATTGCAATGTGTTGATTCTAAGGCTAGAATTTCACAGACACCAGTCTAACCCCACTCACACTTCCTTACCCCAATAGCAGGTTTTGCCATGGCAGAGGCAGCTTGCCTGTGGCCGCCCCGGGGTCTTTCCGCCCCGCCAAAGTCAATAGCAGTTTGCATGGCTCACCTGTCTCGCCACTTGGAACATATGGTAGAGGTCAACTCCGGCAGGACCAGAAGATCCTGCCGGCACGAAGAGCTGGAAATCTTATCAAATCTCACAAAGTCCCAGAAAGGTTGCCTGATTGTAAGCAATTGCACTGTAAATGGAAGGGTGCTGGGATCAAGCTCAGTCAATTAGCATTCTGACCCAAATACAAGGTTGATGTTTTTCACATTGCCTTATGGAAGAAGGCAGGAGAATTTATATTTGAGACCAGGTTTGGGGCTTCCCTACAAACCAGTGAATATTGCAGACAGATAGAAGTTCTTGTCTGGTCAGCAGGTAGAAAACAATGTTTCATTTTGTGAGCTACTGCATTTGGATATTGGAGGGAGGGTTTCTCCAATCAAAGAGATGTCTATTACAATAGATCCCAGAATATCTGTTCTGGCAAAGCCAGGGGGAAGAGAATCATAGGAATAATCTTTACTGCTGACAATGGACTTAAGAAACTTTCCAAAACTGAAGAAGATGCCTGGAGTCACTCCAGGAAAATGGGAACCCATTGAAGCTAGAAGCAACTGTTAATTGAAAGATTTGTAATTCATTGAAGAGTATGGTAAGTACAAAAGGAGAGTATTCTTGTCTGTAGTTTAAAGTATTAGTTACCTACAAAGGAAATACTGTCTAGACAAGAGTATTTTTACTAATTTGTTACAGTAAAAGTTTTAAAATGTGAAATCGAACTGTGTCATTTTTTCAGCTATCAACTGTAAGTTCAAATCTCTTTTTAAAAGTGATAAGTTTCCATGGTTATTACAACACTGCTTCAGTTCCAAACTGTCCTCTAAGTCAAACTCTAGTGTTCTTTCCCCCGTAATGATATCTGCACCCTTCCTCCATCATGGTAGTTTAACAATAAGCCGAAATTACTGTTCCGCCAAGATCCCCTGACCCTCATTTTTGGTCCTATACATCCCTATTGTTGTTCTTTCAGCTCTATATCCAACTTGATCTTCCTTTCCAGCATTTCACACCACTTCCATTACTCGATTAGCTCCAGTGCTCAATTAGCAGCTACAGTGGAAGCACAGTGGGATGTTGTTGAACATCATGACCATGTCGGTCAAGAGGGCTAACATCCTTCCTTGACTTCGGAATCAAGCGTCAGTTGATTTGCCAGACACAGCTCTTCCAGGTATTAAAACTTGAAATAAATAAATAAATAGCAGACTTAGTGCTAGGAAATCAGATTATCTGCTGATGCTGATGCTGCAAACTCTAAACTTTCTGACTGATCCAATGTAGCATCCTTGCTTTGCCACCAGCATAGCTACAGACAATACTCCCCTGGCCCTGAAATACATTACAATCACTTCTCCGCCATCGCCTTTGGCACTTGAGAACCATTTCACTCCTACTCCAAGTCTCAACTCAGATTTTACACTTGCCCAATCTCAGTCCACATGGGTCCCTCTTGCTGTACAAAATCATGGCTACAATTTCACTCTCACCCATCTATTGAGGTGTTGAGGAGTGCGTTAGAATTGATCTGACATTTGGCTTGTTACTCACCTGACATTGACGGGAAGATCATCTCATCCCAAGGCACAAGAAATCAATAAAAAGTTAAAACGGAGTGGGCAAGAAGTGGAAACAGATGATCCTGTCATTTTGCCACGAGGTGAATCAGGGTAAAATTGTTCCCAGAGGTTCCACATTCGGGCCTGCTGGCTTGATACAGTTTTAAACCTTTTGTTGCAGACACCAGGTGAAAATTTTGCAAAGGACTCTTGATCATTCCCATTAAAGAGATAAAAGGTCCCATTGGTAATGCTCTTAATTAGGCTGTCCTTCAGAAGTAATGGATTTCTTGAGTACAGAGGAGTCATTCGGGTGGATGAGTTGTCACTCTCAAGATCTTAAAGCATCAATTATCAAAGAAATATAGAATACATTTTCAACCAGAAAAAAAGCTTCTGAAATTCCATCTCATTTTAATAGCTCATTTCATTTGCATCATTTTGTCATCTAATTGCAGTGTCAGATCTTTTACAATTAACCCTTAATCATATACCACACTTTATGTGGAAAATCAAACAGATTAAAAGGATATGCAGTGACATGCCTGTCACCAGCAGACCTGAAAGGATCAGAAATTAAATCTGCATGTCATACTTTCTGATAAATTTGAGTTCATTCAAAAATGGAATTTCAATCTTACATTATTACATGACAATCAGTTTTGTAAAATTATTAATTAGTTGTCCCAGGTTCAAATCCTTGTCCCTCGTCTGAAACTCTGTTTCAATTCTCTTATGGAATAAGTTAATCAATTTGAGCAAATTTGTTTGGGATGGGAATAGAAATGTGTCCAGGGAATGTTTCCTCTTTAGGGATACAAGTGGTTATATTACTGGAATAGTAATCAAAATCATATGAATTAAAAACTAACTATGGCAGCTTGAAAATTCCACCCCATCCTAATTTAGACATATATCTATCAAATTCTGGAACTCCTATCTAACAACACACAGATTGCAGTGCTTAAAGAAGGTGGCTCATCATTATTTTCTCATATTAACAATAAATGCTGACCTTGCCAATGGTATTCACATCCTTATGATTTTTTAAATGTTTATTGACACCTTCTAACCAATTAACAAAATAATGGCATTGAGAGCTCTACAAAGAGGTCAAAGTTCTTGCATTTTCAAAGCAAATTGAACATTTCCTTCTGAAAAATCAGATAACTACGGCACTCAATTTTCAAAAGCAAAATTGGGTGCACATTGAAGGTCATGTTCTTGGATAACACTACTGGACACCTCTGGAACACAATGCAATTTTCATAGGGAGGTGGGATAGGGTGCACATTGAAGGTCATGTTCTTGGATAGCACTACTGGACACCTCTGGAACACAATGCAATTTTCATAGGGAAGTGGGATAGGGTGCAGTTAGTTAGCATCCTGCTCACCTCCAATTAAAGTTGTTGAACTTATTATGGAACTGATATAGATCTCAGTTTGCTCAATTAGAGGAATGGGAAAAGGAGAAGATCTGGGAATGTTAGTGGCAACTAGTGGCAGAGAGTTACCATTACTTCTGCTCAGAAGCTTATGTTTGTGAATAAGGGATGAAGTGATTGAACTTGTGAGGGACTGTGAGGCTGCTAGCTTTACTTGGGCATTAGAAGATGGTAAAGGAAGCCCTGGTGAGTCATTAGGCAGCAGCTGATGGAGTTGAAATGGGAATAGGCTGCTCTGACATTCAGGCAGAGCAGTGAGGAAAAGTTTCAGCAGATGCATCATCCTGGTCAGGAGGACCTGCAAGGTATGAAGGAACTTCCAAAGACATCAGTTGTACTACTCAGGAGTCAGCTACTTGCAAATGCCAGAGGACCCATGCCATAGGAGATTGAGCATATCTTTGGCAGTTGGTCTTGAATGTTCATGCCCTGATCCAAATGCTCTGATCCCTCATGGCCCGCATGGCAGTCCATTACCTGTAGCCATCAAGATCAACATGTCATTTCCTTTGAAAGCACACAGGTCATTCCCAAGGGTCAGCTGTGGACATATGACAGACACATAGCAGTTAATATTTTATCACTCCATCTGACTGGTCATAGGTGACCTATAGATGGATCGTCACAGGGCTCTGAGCTTTGCTCCCATCAATGGATCCTCTCAAGTCCCAGGGATTTTAAATTACACCAACATAGTCATCAAGGCTCCAACAGGCCAGCCAGCCAGATTCCTTCACAGAAAAGACCTCCATTCAACATATTCCCAGCTAGTCTACTCACAGGCAGCTGTCATGTTTCTTTCACCCTGTGAGAGGCCCATACGTTGGATCTTCTAACAAACACCAAGACTATGTCGGTGATTGCAAAGGGATTATGGCTGTCCTCTGAACAGGTGGCACCTGCCCAATATCCAGATATAAAGAAGTTGTACATCCAAAGCCATCTAATAATGCATATCTGCATTGAACAGACGGTTGGCATCTTGATAATTCACTTCCGTTGCCTTGACCAGTCAGCTGGTACCATTCAGTACGAGCCAGCTAGAATGTCTCATATTGTCGTGATTTGTGCAGACTGCACTACATGACTGAGAGAGGCTGGAGCTGATTCAGGAGGAGGAACTGGAGTGCAACTGTTCTTCAGAGGAGGACTGTGAAGAGGAGGAACGGGAAAACAAAGTTGAGCTTGGCACTCAAATATTGGAGAGACACTGTTGAAGCTATCCCAGACCCCAGGGCAATTGGCAAGCTGGAATAACCATAAAGCCCACACTGAATCAGCAGTGTTTCACTTGAGCAACACCTAATCCTTTTACAGATGATTCTGTAATTCACTTTTTCACACAAGTAAGAATGATCCAAGAAAAACACATACCTGAATAATCCCATTACCACCAAATAGATAGAAAGTGAGGTATCCAGAGTCAACAGTGTCCTCAGACACTAACCATGTTATCAGTAGAAATTCAGCCCCCAGCTCTGAACTCCATTTCTCTTTGCCATTGAGCAATAATAACACCCTGTCTGATTGTCTCATTATCAACAATTAATAAAGGATATGCTAATGATTATACAGACTGAGAGTAGACCACCCAAATTACACATAAAGTGCACCTAACAACGTCACACCTTGTGCTCCCGTCCACTTCTACAGGGTATTCCCCCTATGATTGAGGGTGAGGTGGAGGTTGGCAGCACCCTTGTCCCTGCTCACGCTCGGAATGCTCATGGCTTCCATCCTCATTGTGGAGTTGCCAATGGAATTACTTCCACAGTGGCCCAGTCATTCCAGGGACAGCCTCTGGTGGTTGAATGAATGATTCCGCAGGCAGAGGGACTGAGGGATGATGCTGGTGTCCCTGAGAAGTAACCCTCTCATCAGCCTCTTTGACTGCCTCAGCCCTTTCACAGTGCCCTAGCATGCTGGGTGAGGCTACCCCCAGGGACATAGCTGGCGCCCTCACCAAACATCCTTGTGCCACGAGTGACACTGAATAGAGTAAATTTCCTAGGAAATTTTCCTCCGTCCTTTGAAGAAGACAGCCCACAGCTAACGCTGCCTCATTCTCCTTGTCCTGTACACCTGTGACTCACCTAGTCTAAGCTACGTTGAGGCTCACCCCAGGTGAGTGTATTTGCTCTGGTGGAGGCTGAGGAGGAATGAGGTGCTCAGCCGACACTAACTGAGTTGATAAATTCCACTTCTTTTGCCAGAATAACCATTTCTAACATTTGTCACATCCTCACATTTGTATTCCGTCACCATTAATATTGAGATAAACCAAATGACTACCTAAATTTTAAATCCTACCAGAAAAACACAGGCACTGTCAAACAACCATTTTATTAATGGAAGCTGTTTGGAAGTGAGTGAGTTTATGTGAGCCTCCCAAATGATCTCATGGTGCTACACATGCTCAACTTTTATTTGTTTTTTGTTTTCATTTTCTCAATTTCCTCTGAAATGCTCCCTTAACATTGCAGAACCCTTCAGCAGGCAGCTCTGCTGCTTGTTGGCTGCAAAGCATTTCCTTTTGTGATATTCCCAGTGGACTCCTTCATTCTTCATTCAGTGACTAGCTCTGCACTTGTTCATGAAGCTTGAACAGAATTATTTCAACTGCACTGACGTTTTGACTTTACTCATTTCACTGACAAGCTCAATATGACAGGGGTCTTCAAAGGAACTAAATTCAGTGAATTGGTCTCAGCGTCACACCTAATTAGCATCCCCTGGTGTTGAATCCATTAGCTTGATGAGCAAAAACCACACGCGAATACTAATTTGGATTCATTCCCTCAGGACAATAATTGGAGGTGACACTATTACAGATATGACTCTTCAAAGCTGATAGAAGGAGCATTGGGAACGGTGACCTTAATCCACCAACATCTAAATTCAGGCATAAACATAGCAAGCTTTTTTAAATCTATTTCTTCTGCTCATCAGAAGAAAATGCCAATTGTGCCCAAAAATGGAATAATGCTCAATATTGTGAAACTGATGATAGTGCTCAGAATATTCAGATTGCATCATTATCGGGTCAAACGCATTCCTTATGGGAGAGAAGAAGAGAAATGCTGTTCACCCTCATGATACACTCAGTCAGCAGTGGGGGCTAGTAATGATTCTTTGTGCACCTCCATTTCAATGAAGGATCATGGCAGCATTATGCAGACTTCCCATTCAGTGAAGAATAATTAGCAGCACTGTTTGGACATGCCTAACACAGAAGATTCACTAAGTTCAGTTCTGCTGAAAGGTCATTAATAGGCCTGCAACTCTGTAACAGGTTGTAACTCTGTTTTTCTCTCTCTACAACTGCTGTCAGATTTGCTAAGTATTTCCAATATTTTCTGATTTAATGGCAAATTTCCAGCAGTGCAATAATTTCCTTTGGATTCAGCAAGAGTTGTATACAGCTATCATTTAGTAAAGGGTCAGCAAGGGAGCTGTGCAGAGCTCCCAGTGTAGGATCAGTCAGAGTGCTGCACAAGGCTCCCAGGTTAGGATCAATAGGAGTCCTGTGTGAAGCTCCTAGTGCAGTGTCAGTAAAAGCCCTATGCAGAGCGCCCAGTGTAGGGTCAGTCAGATGCTGCACAGAGCTCCTAGTGAGCAATCAGTAGAAATGCAGTACAGAGCGCCCAGTGTAAGGTCATTAGAATTCCAGCGCAGAGCTCCCAGTTTAGAATCAATAAGAGAGATGTGCATAGCTCCCAGTGAAGGGCCAGTAGGAAAGCTTCGCAGAGCTCCCAGTATAGGGAATGTTGTGCAGAGATCCCAGTGTAGAGAATGCTGTGCAGAGCTCCCAGTGTAGGGTCAGTAGGAGTGCTGTGCTGAGATCCGAGTTAGTGAAGAATCAGTAGGTGCATGGTGGAAGCCTATTGTTCACTGTGGAGCCAGTATGAATGTGATGGCCTGCCTTGTTTTTATGATCAGTGCAACTTCACACTATCAGTGTGGATTAGTGTTATATTCAATGGCATATGAATAAGAGCCACTGCTAATACCTTGGAATTAGTATGAAGGCCTTGTAGCAACATGATCAGCAATATTACATTTTTTGAATATGAAAAGATCAATAATTATTGATGACATAATAATTATTGATGATATCAATCAAACCTGGGAACTGACCTGAAGCTGCCTGATGTCACGAATAGATAAGAAATGAGAAAGTGCCCAGCATATCCAGCCAGTACCATTCTTTATGAGGTTGGTTTGGTACCAGATCTCTCTCTCACATATTTAAGTTACAGCACTGTTAAAACAAATGGATCTACCACAGAGGCAGCTAACTTTTATATTTACATGTAATTATCTGCCATTGACATTCAGAGAGTAACTTAAGACAAAACAAACATTTCCCCTTCTAGCTATTATTTTAATGTGCCATCTTGCTGTTGAGTAAAATGTATTTCCTTATACAGTTGGTATGATGTACCTTGTAATTGAGTGCAGAGACTGATAGGGCAATAGTGGTACATCTTCTTCACCTTTTAAAAGAGTGTGGTAGGTGGAGTATATTTAAGGAGCCTGTGTGGCATAGGTATTGACACAGCATGTTAAAAAGGCACCAGGAAAGAAGTCATCCTTCACCTGGTATTTAATGGTGAGCCTATGGTGCCAGGAAATATGTTAGTACAGGAAGGTTTGAGTGACACTGATCAGGTCGTTAGATTCCATCTCATGGTACAGACTGAAGCAAGGGATAAGATAAATAAATGTCACAGGCATTCAGATTTTATCTTAAGGCAGAGCTATGGTTTATGCGTTGTGAAAAAATAACAGTGCGGAAAGTAATGTTAACCGTGAAGGCTTAAAAATGGAAGGGAAAATACTTTTTTTATTCCTTCAAAGCAAGTAGAAGACTCAAGTGCAAAAGACGAGGAAGCACAGAGATTTGAGTTGAGAGATCACCAGCATTAAATCAATAAATAATGGAATAGTTGGGACAAGGATGTAAATTAAATTTACACCATATAGAAATAGGAGAATAATATTAAAAGCCGAACTTAAATATTTAAATACCCGGTTAAAAGTCACCACAGAGGGAAAGTTAATTTAAGCAACTGGGGAAAGATTAAGGTTGGAAAATGTAATGAGGATTACTAAAATGATCATGAAGAAGGAAAAGAGAAGATTGGAAAAATCGCAATTGACATAAAAGAAATTAAATTAGATGATTTAACTGTCCAGTTAATAAATGTAAAAGATTTTCTGATCACTGCTATCTGAACGCAGGAAATAATCTTTCAGGATGTAACTGATAGAGTTGACCAAGGAGAACTGGTGGATGTGGCTTATTTACACATTCAGAAGGCTTTCAACAAGGTCTCACACAGCAGACTATTATGTAAAGTTAAAGCGCATGGAATTATGGGCAGTTTCCTCAGGTGGATAGAAAGCTGGTTAGCAGATAAGAAGCAAAGAGTTGGCACAAATAGGTCTTTTTCTGATTCACAGGCAGTAATTAGTGGGGTGCCGCAGAGATCTGTGCTAGGACCCCAATTATTCACATTATATATTAATGACTTGGAAGAGGAAACTAAATGTGTTGTCTCCAAATTTGCTAATAATACAAAGTTGGGTGGGAGGATGAGCTTTGAGCAGGATGCAGAGGTGCATCAGCGTAATTTAGGTAGGCTGAGTGAGCAGGCATATGCATGGCAGATGCAGTATAATGTGGATAAATGTGAGATTACCCACTGCAGTAGCAATAATAAGGAGGCAGATTATTATTTGAATGGTTGTAAATTGAGAAAGTTGGTTACTCGGTGAGTAATTTTCAGCACAATTTGCATTTTGTTTGTCATTTGCGCCCAAAGCAGGACCCCTATCTAATGCAACTAGAGAAAATGTTCTTCTCTGGGTGAAGACAGGGCAGAGGAAATTGTTTGGATGCTATACTGAGCAGGTTGGAGTGGGAAGGTAATAATAAGTGGTGGGTGAGAATGAAAGGGGCCAGCATGCCCCAGCTGCATGCCTCAGTACTTGTATGCTATACTCCTTCTCCTCCTGTCCCCACAGGAACAATGGCACATCTAAGATTGATACTTGACTAATAGAAATCAGTTGGATATGTTCCATTCGCACAGTTTCAGTGGTGGTCCTGGGGTGTAATCCCTGCAAGATATGCCGATGGCTGATGGCAAACTCTCGGCGATCGTCCAATTAATAGCCTGAAGACACAGGGCCCATCCAGTACTGGCATAAGAGTGGCCACATGGCATCAATTTCGGCATCACCTGAAGTAGAGGCAGTATCTGGCACCATTTTCAAAGTCCAATATTCATGGGCAACTAAAAAAGTTAGAAGATATATCAAACCTAAAGAAAAAGCATTTAATTGCTCAAAGGTGGATGGCAAGTCAGAATATAAAAAACAGCAAATAATGACTAAAAGATTAATAAAGAGGGAAATTAGAACACAAGGGAAAGCTAGCTAGAAATATAAGGATAGATAGTAAGAGCTTCTATAGATATTTAAAAAAGAGAAGTCTTAACAGAGTGAGTGTTGGTCCTGTAGAAAGTGAAGCTGGGGAATTAATAATGGAAAAGGAGATAGCAGGTTAATTCAACAGGGACGTTCATTCAGTCCTCACTGTGAAGGATACAGGTAACAATGGCTATAAATTAGGAAAAAGAAGGGGGAAGAAACTCAGAAAAATTAGTCACCATGATAGTGCTATTGAGCAAATTGTTGGAACTGTCTGCAGGTTGACAAATCTGCAGGTCCTGACGGATTTCATTCTACGGTCTTAAAGAAGTAGCGAGTGAGATAGTTGAAGTCGTGGTTCTAATTTTCTAAAATCCTGCCAGTCCATGAGCTCAAAACAGCAGTGGCAAAGCGAGAGGGACCAATGCAATTAGATCAAGGTTATTGTCCTCCTTGGGGATTTTCACAGTAACTTCATCGCAGTGTTAATGTAAGGCTACTTGTGACACTAATAAATAAACTTTAAAGTTTAGGGTAGCAGGGAGGTACACATGCATCTTGCAAGGAAGGAGGGGTAGCTGCCTTCCACATTTTGGGGCTCCTCTCAGGTGCTCAAGCGTGGACAGCAGTCCCTCTGCCAGTAACACCAACCCATCTAGTAGTTGGGGAAACTGAGGCGGGTGCTCAGCCAGGTTCCACAACATGTCAGGACTATCCAGCCCTCAAACAGTCAAGGGACAGCAGCCAAAGGCACCCAAGAGATGGATGCAGCAAGATCAGCAGCCAGTCTCCACTCCAGCTGGATGTTCACTGGTCACACCTCCAGGAAGCATTCATTAGTTCTTAAAATTCATTTATGGGATGGTGTTTCCAATTCAGCGCATGCCTTCCAGATTCTCCGGCACCTCCCCAACCTCCTCCCAAACTGCTTCTGCAGATCCTATTAAGTTCTTCCCTTTGTCCATTGTACATGAAAATTGCAAACGGTTCTCTGTAACTGGAATGTTTTGTGGAATAGTACATTTAAACAGCACTGTACATCCATTTACAGGCTTATATGAAGACTGCAGTAACAACATAAAGTTACATGTTTATAACACCTTTCACAGGATGTACACACAATCCGCCCACCACCACCAATTTTCAATTCCTCACACCCCAGTTCTACGGGCAACCAAATTGAAAATTGCTGCACTACCTTCAGGGGAGAAAAGGAATAAAATAAGACGGAGAGAAAAAGACCATAGAGTTAATGTGTATGTCAATCCCTGTCAGCCAACACAATCGGGAAGATTAATAGTTTTATCTCCAGCGTTTATTGATACTATTCCCAAACTGGTAACTAAAACGATAGAGAGACAGGTGTATGGAGAAAATAATAGTTAGCAATGAAATGGAACATTGAAAGCTTAGAGAGAGCCATACTCAGATTGAATACAATGAGAAACATTTTGATAAAATGGAAAATGAATTAAGGAATGCAGAGGTTTTTTTTAAATCTTGTAGTGTCACTTGAGTGCTTACTGAAAGAAGTATCACTTTGCGCAGTGACAATTACCAAGGCAAGTAGAATATTTAATTGACCAATTGCACTGTCCAAGACACACAGCAAAGGTTATTTCAGGCAGGTCTTTGAGCTGCTTTCAGGAATGGAAAGCGTACTATTGTCAACCATTGCCTTATTTATCAGGAGAATGACGAGGACAAAATTCACCAGGACAAACATTTGCTGCAAGGAGGAAAATAGAGCATTGGTCATCTGCAATAATTAAAATAACTATTGAAAGTGACCCATTCATAGAGATGTTAAAACTGGCATAAAATCTATGTAAGTGCAGCATCACCAACAGAGGGAATTATTTATTTATTAGTGTCACAAGTAGGCTTTCATTAACACTGCAATGAAGCTACTATGAAAATTCCCTAGTCGTCACACTCCAGTGCCTGTTTGGGTACACTGAGGGAGAATTTAGCATGGTCAATACACCTAACCAGCATGTCTTTCAGATTCTCGGAGGAAACTGGAGCACTCGGAGGAAACCCATGCAGACAAGGAGAGAGTATGCAGAATCAACACGTAGGCAGTCACCCAAGCCAGGAATTAAACCCAGGCCCCTGGTACCAAGAGGTAGCAGTGCTAACCACTATGCCACCATATTGCCTGACTGCAAAAGCCCATTTGTGTTTATGCCCTGACTGCTCTCTCTCAGAGCCTCTTGGCCTTGTTGATTCTCCTCATCTTCTATTATTACGTAGAACAAATGATCTAAGAATATGCAAAATTAACAGGCAGGACTAGACCAGTTGATCCATAAAATCATCTCAAAACCCCATGATGGCTATTGCATCACGACTTAACATGTCCTCTTTCTCTTGTTGCTACCTCACCCTTTCACATCATGCAGCCATATAATCTCCTGCTCACTGGGAAGGCAACTCAAGCTGTTTAGTTTCTCTGAGAGCATGAAGGAAGGCGTATGTGTCAACCCGTCGGTCAACTCACATAGAGGGTAGTGAGTATCTGGAATAAGCTGCCAGAGGTAGTAGTAGAGGCAGATACAACTTTGTCTTTCAAAAAGCATTTAGACAGTTACACGGGTAAGATGGCTGTAGAGGGATATGGGCCAAATGTGGGCAATTGGGACTAGTTTGATGTTTAAAAAAAGGGGTGGCATAGATAAGTTGGGTGAAGGGCCTGTTTCCATGCTGTAAGTCTCTAAAACTCTATGGCCCTATTTTACCATTTTAATTCTAAGTGCTGGGTGGACTTGAAACTGGGAGTGTTTCAGAACTGACTTTTAGACACGTTCTTCGCACTCTGCCTGAAAAAAAAGCAGCGATTCTGAATTGCACTGCTGAAGTCTGTGAGTGGGGCTTTATTGCACCTGAAACACTGCATCTCTGATCGGAGTCTTCAACTGCACATGCGCAGAAAACAAAAGATAAATGCTCCCATGCCACATCATTCCTGGGCCGGGTAATGCCTCCCCCTGGTCTCCACAGGCAGTGCTCTCACTCCCACAATGTATCTGACCCAATTATCCCACCACCCCTCCCACCCCCTGCCCCCCTACCCCCCCACCGTCACCCAGGCCGATCATGGGCCCCTCCACCCTTCTACCCTATCGATCATACGCAGACTGCCAGTGGAACCCCCTTTCCCCCTAACCAATCACACACAGAGTGGCAGCAGACCTCCTGCCCCTCCAACCCCGCACCTCCCTACCCCCCACCCCCCACTAGAGAGCCACCTGACCCGCCTCCCCCACCACCATTGATCTAAGTCAGAGAGCTGCTGGAAGCTCTGAACTTACCTTCTCAGAAGCTAGAGCGCCCATATTGGACATTTGCAGACCATGTCTGCCAAATCTGGATGGGCGAATGCAGTGGTAAAGGTGGAAGTGCAGGTATGTTTGGGCGTGCAGCTTATTAAGTCAATTTAAATACATGCAAATGCATTTAAATTGATGTCGCGACCGTTTCAGACGTGGTCCGACGGTGGATATTTTAAGTCCTTGGTAAAGAGGGAACCGGTGTGAAGGCAGGCACTAATCGTACTACTCGCCTCACACCCAACTTTACCAAGTTTTCACACCCGAGAAAGGGTGCAACCTGATAGGGAAAGCAGGTCCTTTGATTCTAACTGTGGCTGTCAGCACTTTGGTTACAATTTGTTCTTAAACGAAAGAAATCAATGTCAATTTCCAGAAATCTTAGTTCCTGACTATGCTCTACTTCTATTTGTAAACTTAAAACTCACTCAGATCTGTCATGGATGCAGAAAACTGACATTTGCCGTTCTTTTACATAAAGATAGAATTGTTAATGAGTTAGCTAGGGGTTTTTAGCAGAGTCGACTCACGGGTGTCGGACATTCACATAAAGTGAGATCCTGACATTCAATCACATATAACTTCATTTCCTTTCGTGGGACAGTGCATCTCAGTTCCTAAGCAATTGTTGCATCACAAAGTACAAGGAAATTCAGAGCTGCTATGTTTTGGGGGCATGATGTAGAAAATGAGAAAAAAACAGTGCTTGTAAAAAAGGCAACAATTATGAATGATCAATAATAAATCAAGCACATGTAGCTGCTTAATAATTTAACTGGAAAAATCAGCATTTGAAAAGAAACCTTAAATTTAATTTGTCTCACTCAGTGAGTCAATGTATAAGAACATAATAAGAACATAAGAACTAGGAGCGGGAGTAGGCCATCTAGCCCTTCGAGCCTGCCCCGCCATTCAATAAGATCATGGCTGATCTGAAGTGGCTCAGTTCCACTTTCCCGCTTTCTCCCCATAACCCTTAATCCCCTTGCCTACCAAAAACCTATCTACCTGCATCTTAAATATATTTAGTGAGGTAGCCTCCACCACTTCAACGGGCAGAGAATTCCAGAGATTCACCACCCTTTGAGTGAAGAAGTTCCTCCTCAACTCCGTTCTAAACCACCCCCCCTTATCTTGAGGCTGTGCCCCCTAGTCCTACTGTCCTTTCTGAGCGGGAAGAACTTCTCCACCTCTACCCTATCCATCCCTTTCATCATCTTATATGTCTCAATGAGATCCCCCCTCATCCTTCTAAACTCTAACGAGTACAAGCCCAGTCTATTCAGCCTCTCCTCATAGCTCAACCCCCTCAACTCCGGTATCAGCCTAGTGAATGTATCAAATAGTGCAATTATTGTTGTTTCTCTTCCCACAACTCGTGGTGCACTAAGGCACTCTTTCATCTGTTTCCGTAGCTAGTTTATCCTAGAACAGGTTGCTGGTCTGTTGCCAGAGACTAATAGCTTGAAGGGCGCCACTCTGCCCCAAGTTTGGCTGACCAGGAGTCTCTGCCATCCTTACCACCTGCTATTGATGTGTATTGGAAGGATTTTGCAGAAAGTTGATAGCCAACCTGTTTACCGCATTATAAGTGCACCTTCCCTGGCCATCAAATTCTGGGGTGGGACTCAAACCCAGATCTTCTGAATCAAAGGGCTCGATTTTACCAGTCAAAGCCTAAGGGCATAATATGGAATTGAGCCCGGAATCCTTGTTCCAGCGTGCCTCTACGCTTCTTGCTGGCTCTGATCCAATCCACACTGTGGGCGGGGCTTAGCACTGCTAGACCGTTCGGATCTCCGAACTGCGCATGTGCAGTTCGGAAAAAATCAGAGGCAGCACACCCGGGCACTGGGCTGGAGTGTGCGTCTGTGGCAGTTTGTGCCTTCTGAAAGATTGCTTTCTGCTGTGTATCCTGTGTCAGCGAACCCAGGTGGAACAATCCCAATACAACATCAGTAGTTCACTTTGGAAGGCAGGTCTATGCCAGGCTGTATCCTGTTTTGGTGATTCGACCTGATGGGTCCACTATCAATATCTGATATAAGGAGCCTAAAAAAATTAATATGATGCCAGTCAATGTTTCCCTTCTGCCAGAAGGTGAAAGGAAAGCAAGATTGCACAAACGTGTTCCCAAAAGAGCTGGAACGAAAGAGGAGCAATTTGAAGATAAATTTAAAGTTGACAATTATAGCAAATTCTGAACGAAGAAGTAGTCTTCAAAATTTTGGATTTTAGAAACAACCATCACTGAACTACTTGACTGGTGTTGACATCAGTGGAACTTGGACAAATACACATATTATTGTGATGTCATTAATAAGTTGTGTTTTTTATTTATGATCGACTCCATTTATTTTATTAAAATGTGTTTCTACAGGAAGGATACAGGGAATGAGAAATCGGATTCCTGTTTTTATTTCTATTATTACTTGGCTTAAATGCAAGGAGAAAATGCTTTGAATGTTAATTATACAATACCCATTCACATTAATTCTGTGCCTCCTGTTCCTGACTACATTTGTGTGGATTTGCCTTACGTATATTTAGTTGTTTGTGTAATGTATCATTAAAACCAGTTGCAGGAAAAAAAAACAGAAAGCAGAGAGAACGGCTCTCTGACACAGATCATCCTTGGCGGGGGGAGGCAGATGGGTTTCTGGTTGAGAGGGGAGGAGGAGGCTCAGATGGATCTTTGATTTGGGGGGAAAAGGGGGAGCACGTAGATCTCTGATGGGTGGGGGCAGGGGGTCCGCTACCACTCTGCTGGCGATCCCTCTTCCCCACCGGAGGAACGAATTCCTCCTCCCGGAATGGACGTGCAGCCACGCCATCCCACCAAACCTTCAGGATCAAACGATTCCTCACTAAGAAGATGAAGCAGAACTGGCCGATTCCACAGTGGATCCGCATGAAAACCAGCAACAAGATCAGGGCCAACTCCAAGAGGAAACACTGGAGAAGAACCAAGCTGGGCCTGTACAGGGGTACACAATCACTGGTCCACTACCAGCCCAGCCATCTTTCCCACTCTCTTGCCCCTGCAGGGAAAAGTAATCTGTGGCTGGTAGTGTACCAATGATGGTGTATCCCTTTACAGGCCCAGCTTGGTTCTTCTCCAGTATTTCCTCTTGGAGTTGGCCCTGATCTTGTTGCTGGTTTTCATGCGGATCCACTGTGTAATCGATCAGTTCTGCTTCATCTTCTTCACGAGCAATCGCTTATCCTGAAGGTTTGGTGGGATGGCATGGCCACACGTCCACTCCTGGAAGAGGGATTCATTCCTCCAGTGGGGAAGAGGGATCGCCCGCAGAGGGCCAGTGAACCCCCTCTTCCCACCCCAACCAGAGATCCATCTGAGCCCCCTCCTCCCCCCATACCAGAGATCCATCTGAGCCCGCTCCTCCTCCACTGGATGCCAGCAGAATGGTGTGAAACCCGGTCACTTTAGCCGTGGCTCCGAGTCCATGGCCAGGAGGATTCTGCACACTCTCAAAGAACTAAAGGTGGTCGAGAAGGATGGTGGAGGGAGACCTGTGATCGAGGTAGGTTGGGGATGTGCTCTGCCAAGCATGTTAAATGCATGTTAATGCATTTAAATCATCAGGTTGCCCGATTTGGGTGCGGACCGGATCCGCGCCCAAATCAGATGTCGGTAAAGTCGCGATCTGCTCGGATTCAGGTGCAGATCGTGTTAAATGCCCGACGCCCAAATTTACCGCGATTTCGCGTCCAAAAACGGGCACGAATTTTTGGTAAAATTGGGCCCAAAGACCACTTAAGCCTCAGCATCAAATAGTGTTCGACGCTTATTACCTGATCTCAACTAGTAGCACTAGAAGTAATACAGTTAGCTTCAGATTGGAATGTTAAAAGATTGCCAGAATTCCTGCCAGGAAGTTCAAATGTATAAGCATTGCATGAAAACTGTAACTGCAATCCAAATCTTTTTCATACCTCAAACTAACTGGCAATAATCCAAGACTCACTGCATAATATCACAATCTCTGATAAGTATCAACTGTTGACATCCAATAGATTGATAAAACAGAATAAAAGGAGAATAACTGGGCGGAAAAACTTACATTTTTCCAACTTTGTGTTTTAACTATTTGAAAAAGATTTTATCTATAGAGGATATAACTTAATGAAACAGAAGAGAGAGGGTCTGGAGACAATATAAAATAGAAAATAAGAGAGACTTTGAAGGATTCTGACTTATCTGGATAGTTACCCAGGAAATGTTAGACAGAAATAAAAGGTTTAAATTGTTGATAACTACTGATCCACCAAATCCCCAGTGAACAATGCCAGAACTAGCCCCCCCCCATGTCCCACTGACACCCCATTACCCTATGACTTTCCCCTTTTAACCCTCTGACCTGTTCCAGTGCAGCCCCTGGAACTCTCCAACTCTCACCTGACACACCAGTTCCCCCAACCCTTCGAGTTGCCTTGACCCAATCTCACCAACCTGCTACCTCCCATCCCACTCTACCCAGCTGACACCCTGCCTTCTCTACCCAACTAACACTCTACCCACTCCACCCAGCTGACACTCTACCTACTTCACCCAACTGACACTCTACCCAGCTGACACCCTATCTACTCTACCCAGCTGACACTCTAACCACTCTACCCAACTGATACCCTCTCCACTCTACCCAGCTAACACCCTAACCACTCTACCCAGCTGACACCCTCCCCACACTACCCAGCTGTCACCTGACATACTTATCTCACACACTCATTCACTAACACACTGAGCAGCTATTTAAACCTCCCAAAGCTTTTCTGAATACAGCAGCTGATGCTGAAAAAGGGAACGTGGCTTGGCTTTCCCGATGATCCTGCAATACATGGAAGGACTTGGAGAACAGCTATGCCTCACCTTTCTGAAGAGGCCCAGTTCAGAAGTCCACGGGCCAGAAAAATGGGGCTCCAGCACACTAACTCAGAGTGAAGTGGCAATCTGATGGTGATTGCCACTCCTCAAAAGATTCAGCCCATTACAAAAGTGTTAGATGAGAGAGAAAACCATCGACATAAACATCAGACCTTCATGTTGTGCTACCTATATCTATATGTTATCCTACCTATATGGGGCAGCATGGTGGCGCAGTGGTTAGCACTGCTACCTCACAGCGTTAGGGACCTGGGTTTGATTCCTGCCTTGGGTCATTGTCTGTGTGGAGTTTGCACATTCTCCCTGTATCTGCGTGGTTTCCTCTGGGTGCTCCGGATTCCTCCCACAGTCCAAAGATATGCAGGTTAGGTGCATTGGCCATGTTAAATTCTCCCTCAGTATACCTGAACAGGTGCTGGAGTGTGACAACTAGGCGATTTTCACAGTAACCTCATTACAGTGTGAATGTAAGCCTACTTGTGATTAATAAATAAACTTCACTTTAAATGGAAGCTTGGTTTGAAGCCAACCACTCAGATATGTGTTATTAGTTGGGATTTTCAACTGCACGTTGCCAAAGAGGGTAAGAAGGTAATTTTCAATTTGTAAATTGCCAGTCCGGAATGGCCTGATGCTCATTGATGTGGCGTTCAATGCAGAGAGAAATTGACAGATTTTTTTTAGGATGGAAAATTTTGGGAACTGGGGATATTGAGCTGGATCATACACATTACCCATTATTTGACTGTTTGACCACTTTTCATAGAATCATAGAATCACTACAGTGCAGAAGGAGGCCATTCAGCCAATTGAGCCTACGCCGGCAGCAATCCCATGGAGCCCCTATCCCACATATTTACCCTGCTAATCCCCTAAACTACACATCTTTGGACACTAGGGGTGCTTTAGCAATCAACCTAACCTGCACATCTTTGGATTGTGGGAGGAAACCAGAGCACCCGGAGGAAACCCACGCAGACTTGGGGAGAATGTGCAAACTCCACACAGTCGCTTGAGGCCAGGATTGAACCTGGATTCCTGGCACTGTGCCAACCACTGTGTCACTGTGCTGTTTGTGTTAAAACTGCTGGCTGTCCATTGTGCTACCTGCTCTCTTTCCCAAGGTAATGGCAGACCCCATTATGGTTGCCATTTGCGTTTGCAGCCGTGCAGCTACACCCACCTCTGCATCACTAACAGGGTGCCAACCTCGTTGCCAAAACAACCAGGGTATTTAAATGTGATGTCTGCGTTGAGTGACAGCACACGGTTGGCACCCAGGAATTACCTGTGTGTCAGGTTTCCAACCTGGATTACGACTCAAACACACTGTTGTTACAGCAGAAAAAATGACAGTTGGATTCAATAAATAAGTTAACCTTCAGTATATTATGAACAAGTTATCACATCCTTGCATAAATCCATACTCAACACTATGATCAAGATGACCTGTCTAACAGACATAGGTGTCTGCTTGATGTGAGAAAATTGCATCAAACATTGGTCTGGTTACATCTGACAAGCCTTATGTTTATCTCTTCAACTAGCTGAGAAAGGAGAGCTTTCTGGGCTTTTTTTTAACCAAATTCCAATTGCTATCGTTGCTTGCTCCAGAATGAATGTGACCCGTAGGGCTAAGAAAAGGCAACAAGAAACACAGTCTCAATTTTAAGAAATTGTTTTCAGAAAAGATAAAATAATTTTACTCAATTGAAATAGTTAAAAAATAATAAATTACACGAGAGAAGCAGTAAAGGCAGCCAAAATAAAAATAATAAATGTTATATTTTTACTTTAAAATCTTCTCTTTCAAGATGTTTAATTATGTTTTAATTTTTTAATTAAGTTGTACTGAGTTGAAGTTACAACTGTAAAGCTATCCCTAACATATCAATAGCTTTATTGCTGTGATATCACTGCTTGAGTAGGTAAAACTGTCAAAAACCTGTCAGCCAAGGACGGACCCTCTGTTGTTCTAAGATTCAATAGTAAATCCGTTCATATCTCAAAGAAACCTGTAACTGTAGTGAAAGTAACATGTCATCTAATATCTGCTTAATGTACCATAGTCACAAAATTTCACAGAGACAATTATGTCAGTTTTTCACCCCTGATCCAGGGCTTTCACCTGCCAATGTTCTGAAGCACTAACCTTGCTAACATTGCGGGACAGCTCATCTAAATATTCAATGCCAGATTGATGGTATAAATTTCATATAAAATAGAAAGCATAATGCTGATTTGCAATCTTTAAAAAGCCGTGTCTGGCTGAAGGCTGCAGTTGCAAGTCAGTGGGGAAGCGCATGGATCAAAAAGTTAATTGTCAGGATGGGTCCCATGTGATTTGTGCCACTTTTAAAGAAAGCCTTGCAGGGCAGGTCTGCCAAAGAAGGGAGAAGGATATGACACCAAAACGAAGAACACACAATTTCAATGAGCCCCACCTAAATGGAATCAGGAAAAGGGAGAGGTTCCATGGACATACCATTAACCAGAAGGGAGATTTTTGGTTGGAACTGCAGCCTCAAAGGCATGATAGTAAAGGAGTTGGGTTTGGGGGGCAGTGATTCAGAGGATGCATTACTAAAGCAGCTGTGCACAAGGGCTTGGTCCATGAGCAGGTGTTCCTTTCTCTTTACTCAAGTCCTAAGAAATGTTTTTGATCCTAAGAGCTCAGGTGATAAGAGAGGCATTTACTCCATTTGCCCTCTCTCGCCATGCCCGTTGCACCTTTGCATTTTTTGGAGGGTTCCTCTCAACCATTCAGAAGGCCACTTATCCAGGTGCTATCTCCTCCAGCAGGCTCTCCTGACTGATTTCAGTGAGTAGACACTTCTTGGAGCTTTTCCAGCCATCTTGCTTAGCAAGCAGTCGACCTCCCCCGCAAAAAAAATCCCATGACTTGCTATATATGCAGCTGCCCCTTTAAGATCTATTGCACTTTGAAATTCCCATCCATGCCCACTTACTCAGAATAAAAGGTTCACTCTCCAGATGTGCAATAGCTTGACCAACAGGAATGGGAGAACAGCAGTAAACAGCACAGGTGTGCATCGGAGTAAAAGGGAACTGACTGTTTTTTTTACCCCATCAGGGAAATGTCTCTTAAATTTTATAACAGATTACACTTGACTTACAGTTGACACAGCATCCAATACATTTAATATGCTTGGGAGGAAAGAGGACACCTTGAGTCTGTGGTTTCCAAAGTTCTCGAACAACACTGGAGTTGTTTTTGTGTCACTTCTGGGACCCTTGAAGGCTAACTGATGGGGATTGATTGCCATGCTTCACCATTATCACTGTCGCATGCAACTGCCAAAATTTGAACTAGACAGGTCTTGATCTTGTCTTGTCTTACATTCCTTATGTTTTTAGGAAGTAAAAAGGACAAGAGTGCTTCAAAAAAAAACACAACTGACTTATTAGCCTGAGCAAGGCCTAATTCCTTTCTCCTACCCTTCTTTTTTCTGTACAGCATAATATGTGGCCCAGCAAAGGGACAAGATTGTTTTCATGCATGCTGCAGAGAACATGATGAGTGAGATACCGTCATGCAGTGTGCATGTTCTCAATAAATTAACATTATTGATATTAAGAACAGCTTCAATGTCAATTTTTGGTTGAAACTTGCATCTTGTAAAGCAAAACAGCAGAATTGCTTAAAAAATGGAAGTGCAAAGCTGAAGGAGTTTTGAATATAGCAGTGCCTGAAATTGATTTTCTTTTTGTATATTTTTGTCCTCATCGACATTAGCCCTTGGCAGTTGTACAATTTGCATTTCATTCACTCATTGTCAGGATTGAATATTGCCAGATCAAGTGTAGAAGAGTTAGATAAGGAGTAAAGTTCCCTTTACTCGAACCCAAAATTATACCTTAGCCCTAGTCTCAAAAAAAATGTAATTTATAGCTCAGAAGTAGACCATTCAGCCTAACTGATTTATGCCTCTCGTCTGCCTCTCAACTGAGTTATGCTGCTTCTTAGCAGCCTCATCCCAAACTCTTCACCTAATCCTATCAGCATATCTTAGTCTTCCTTTCTACCTCACCTATTTATCTCACTTCCCTTTAAATCCACCCTTCTTATCCTCCTCAATTAATCCTTGTGATAGCAAATTCCATATTCTAATCACTTCCTGTATAGAGAAATTGCTCCTGAATTTCTGACTGGATGTATTCATGACTATCAACTATTTATGTCCCTGAGTTGCAGGTTAGCCCATGAGTAGAATCATCTAGCTTCTCAAATCTCTTCGCATTTGTAATAATCTCTATTAGTACACCCCTCAGCCATCTCTTTTAGAAAGAAAGAAACCACAGCTTGTTTAGTCTTTCCTAATGGTAATAAGTTTTCTATTGTCCTCTGGTAAGTTCCTTACACATCATCTTTGCACCTTCTTCAGTGTCTGCGTATCCATTTCGTAATATGGAGAACAGAACAGTCTTCACTATTACACCAGCATTCCTTTATGTTAATTAGGTGCAATTTTGTGCTCTGCAATACTCTCCACTAACAATTGAATTGAAATTATTCAAACCAATCCGCGTAGTTACAGCCTGCAGGTAGTAAAGACATTCATCTCATCAATCTGGGTCCAATTTGAACCTAAATCCCAATGCTGATCCTACTGTACTTTTATGAAATGGGCCCTCAGATGAACTCTCAGAACTTCAGTTCACAGCATTAATCCAGGAAAAATTGGAAAAAGTAAAATCTATAATGGTACCATTGGGTGCTTTTTACTCTTTAAGCAGCTATGACACAAATTTTCACTAACTCACCATGCTTCAACAAAATCCTCATGACAATATAAAAGAAAGGACCTGAAAGGATACATCCCTTACTGATATTATAGTACGATCAGCTAATTTCTAACAGTGATTATTATGTTATACTAAATGCAGCACGTACAACAGATTTAGGAAAGCACAGAGTGAGGCAAATGTTCACCAATACTGTGCATTTTAGTTATTTTTAAAATGCAACAAAAGCTTAATTATAGCTCATTAACTATTTGCAAATAAACTGTGATTTAATACTGCTGTGAAGAACATTTTAGATCCATGATGCTTCTGATATAACCTTAAGTATGCTCAACTTTGGCATGGTTATCAGTGAATTTCAGAATGTCGTATCCTGGTTATTTGCATTTATCTGATCAAATCTCCAGCAGCCACCCATTGGGTTCTGTTCTGCCAGGGGATGGGGGGGTGGGGGATAACATTTCAAGGATGGGTTTCCCTCTGGGATCCCACCCATCCCAATGTGATTGCGATTTTATGCCTGGCAGGCAGGACTTCAGAAGGGAAGACCATCCTGACCACAATTAATGCCCTTAAGCAGTCTTTTAATTAACATTTAAGGGCTCTTTCCCAACCAGCTTCAATTTTTAGGCTGGCAGGATCGTGATAGATTGTGGGGAACCCAAAATGAAACTAAGTTCGATCTACGGTGTGAAGACGTCTGTCGAAAGCCCTCCCCTTAGCAATTCTGGACCTCTCTACAGCCGCCCCTCTCCCCCCCCACCCAATTGACCTGTCCCCCAGTACTGCAATCACTCCCTCAGGCCTTCCCTAATCCCCCCATCCTCTTGATTCCTGCCACTTAACTTTCCTCCAGTTCCTGGCACTTAGTTCCAGACAGCTATATGGCCAACATTCTCCAAGATGAGAATTCCTCCTGGTGACAGGCAGAAGACCCACCTCTGCCAATCAATGTTTTTTTTGAGGATGAAATTGCAACAGGCCTCCTGGAGCTGACAGGAATATGTCCCTCGTCAACTCTTCGGATGGCTGGAGCTGAACCCCCACCATCCTGAAAATTCTGGCTCTTGTTTGCTTCTTGAACACGAACTATAGGCTAGCCTTGCAGTCAATGCTATCCTCAGATAGCTTTACCATCTGGCAGCCCTTAACAAGATTAGCAAAGGCTCATGAGGCAATTTCTCCTGATAAACCATTGTATTTATACAGTCAAGGGACAATGAGGCGTTCAGCAACAATCACACAGAGAAAGAAAATGACCTAGAAAATAATTGTTTTTTGGGCTGGAAATGGGTGCTGAAGTGCCTAATACAGCATTGTTACAGAGAGGAGGTTGTGGCAGGAATCTTGATTTCTCCTCTTATCATCCCATCCATAAATAAAAAGGTGTTTTGATTTGCTTTCCCTATAAGCAGTGCTGTTTCCCAACCCCTCAGTTTTGGTGCAATCCAATTTTCACAGCAAACCTGAGATAAGCTGAATTTAAAGGGTTAATTTATTTGCACACTGTTAGATGTGAGAGGGGAATGTTGCCACAGAGCACCCTTTGCACTCATACAATAACAGAGGAAGGAAGGATTTACAGGGCGAAGACCGCAAGCACTTATTGTTTCATTGGTTTTCATGTTCCAGAATCAAAGTCCATTGAAGTCCTTTATGGAGGTCAGCAGGCTCAAAAGTGATGCTGTATAATTTACTTTTCTGGTGTCATTAACTTCAGATTGGCATGCAGAGGTAAATCTGTGGGTGATGGTATAGAGTTTCCAGAAGCAGAAGCAGCGTAGATGGAGCCAGGGATTCGATCTGAGTTCTTGTAGGTGGTAAAATGATTGACTGACCTTTACAGTTCCACAAGGCAATATTACTGATTCCACAAGGTAGATCCATGTCACATGGTTTCCACCTCTCCACTCTGACTTTAACAAAGGGACCATATCCTTTGTCTGGATCCCTGAGGTTGTTAAATATTTCTACAATTAACACTTGAAAGGAAGGTCAAGGGGTCCTTTGTCCTAGCAGATGAATAAACTTTGTTTGGGCAGGTCTGATGTACGAAATGTGTCATTATTCAGAGATAATGAGGTGGAAGTTTCTTTGAAAACTCCAGATGGCATCTTTTGACCAGGGATCACAGATAAGTACATAACCGGGCATTTAGAGGTTTTTGTCCAGTTTTTTTTTAATTTTAGAAATAGCCATGAGGATATTTATACCTATTTTCTGAATGAATATATAGTGTCAAGTCTTAGTCCCTTCACAGCATGCCAAGTGGAGACACAGGTCCTGATTTTACCGGCACAGCCACCTCGAAATTGGAGCAGGCGAGGGTCACAGAACGACATTCTCCGTTGACCTTGGGGCAATCTTATGAGCCTCAGGTGGCTGTGCCAGTAAAATCAAAGTCACTCTCTGCAGTTGGAAAGCACTAGATGCCAAATTGGATATGATACTAGGGATTCATCACGGTCATCTAGCGTATTATTTTATGCATGTTTAGTTTAATTTATTAACACTGTAATGAAGTCACTGTGAAAATCCCAGGTCGCCACATCCAGCACCTGTTTGGGTATGCTGAGGGAGATTTTTTTTTAGCATGGTCAATGCACCTAAACAGCATACCTTTCGGACAGTGGGAGGAAACCAGACAACCCGGAGGAAACCCATGCAGACGCGGAGAACATGCAGACTCCCCACACACAAGCTGGGAATCAAACCCGGATCCTTAGTGCGGCTTCAGTGTTCAGCACTGTACCATTGTGCCACCCTAATATCAGAATTCAGGCGTTGATCCTAATTAACTCTCTCTGAAAATATCAAATTTAACTATAGTAAACCTTTTGCTGTTTTAACCCATGGTACAAAATATATATGGAAAAGGGACAGTGGAATACTTCTGTTTACGAGCATGTCTTTCCCTTATAATTGCAATGGCTTGGCACTGGCTCACCATTAAATCATAAACATAGGACGGCCTCAGTGCGAGTCTGTCAAAGTTGCAAATGAAGTACGAAGCTGTGCAGCATCTAAAAATAATATAGTGTCTGGCTGCCTCAGGCTCTTCTGGTGCTATGTGAAATATATTCTGCACAAATTGTTTTTCAAAGTATGGAGTGGTTATTAAAGGCAATAAAAAAAACTGTGAATTTTATCTACAGAAAACATGATTTCAGAAATCATACTTTGTGGGCTTAGTTTTTGAATTTGAGTATTTTTGTGGCTGAAAATTCATGGAGGATAGATTACCATTCTCTCCCCTATGTTGCAAACTTAATTTAAAACCCATTTACTCTCTTGAAGTACATTATAGATGGTCCTGGTGGTCTTCTGAAATAATTTATAATGGTAAAATCAAGCAAAATGTTATCACCTTGTCTCAAATTCAATATATTTGCAAGGAAAAATAAATTATTTTCAAAGAAGAGGAAAATGGATGAAAAAGGATTCCCTCTTATCAGCTATGGCATGCATTTGAACTTGTCCTTTGTGAGTTGAGCATGTGTGTAATGAGAAGCTAGTTGATGTGTTTTTCTTTTGAGACTATTTGAAGGTTTAAATCCCAACTTATTTGTAGAATTTTTTTATTTTTAGATGGAGCCAACAGCTCTTCTAGCTTTAGCCTCTGGGCCACGATTTTCCAAAAAAACGACCAAGTATCATTACGGCAACAAAAACCCAAAGTAACCCGTGCGCATCTATTCGGTGTGGACTGGAGCACAATCGTCACGCACTTACACCGGTATTTTACGACCTCACTCGGGTGAGGCTTGTAAAATCCTGCCTGAGGCCGACGGAGAATTCCTTTCTGTGAGTTGGGCCCGCCCCGATAAATTTCTGGCATTAATCATTTTTTGGGAGTGCAGTGAATTGTTTGCTGGTTCTTGGAGAGTTGGGGCTAAAACACGCTCGTAAGCCCAACTGCAAAGCAATCCAGCACAGTTTTGGAAGACGCCCCAATCACACAGTGCACTGGGAGACCCCCTCCCTTCCCTCCCTTCCTTATTGGCGGCATGTTTCGCCACTCAGTTCCTGACACGGATCGCTAGTGTCAGGACATTGGTACCCTTCCAATGGGTCCCCCCTTCATGATACCAGACATGCCCGTCTTCTACATGTCCCATCCCTAAGCTACACACCCATTTATGATCCCTGCCTTTCATAGGCACCTCCTGTCACAGCCCTCTGTCATGGTGACTGCTCAGGCCCCACCCCAATCAGACCCTATCACCTTGGCACTGTCATGTATTGGTTGTGATGACTCATGTTCATTGGATGAATGGCCATCATTCAGCCAAAGACCTTTCATATGGGTATTGTCCGGTCATGTTCCCAACCACCCGGGGACTTCAATAGCCTCCGTGCACCCCTCAGCATGGCCATCAAGTGGATGCCAGTAGTGATTTACGCCAGGCTTGTGTGGTGCAGAAGGTCAGAAAGTCCCAGTAGCTGGGAGAATCTGGTGTCGACCAAGCTATGCATATTTAAATGCCACTAAATATGCTAATTGGCCTCACGCTCAGAAAGGACATGATCCAGTTTGTGCCAGCAGAATAGGACAATTGCAAACCATTTGATGCTATGCTCGAAACCAATTTTTAGGTCCATAGTCTATTTTCTGTGATTAACGTGATTTGCAGCAGGAAGTAGTGTTTTGAGAAGGTACGGAGTTGTTACCCTTTGTTTTCTCTGGACTCTGTTATCAGCCAGCTAAACTTTCCATTTCTCCTTGTTCCTTCCAATGGCTTTCTGAACAGTCAAGCTTCCAGAGTCCTGGTCATTGGTGGTTGTCTCCCAGTTATCTCTATCAATGTCCATAATCTTCAAATCTTGCTCGCATGTGTCCTTTTAGCAGAGGCATTGACATCCAGCAGGTTGTGACTCCGGGGCCAGTATACTATACAAAAGGTCTTTGGCTGGATGATGGCCATGCATCCAATAAACATGAGTCATCACAACCAGGGTAGGCTTCTACTCTGCTTCTGATACAAATGTAAGTCTGCTCAATTTTTGCATGGTTTTTTTGTGAATTTGAGAATGTAACATCCTAGCATTTATATTTTCCTGTTTATTTCTTGAACACAAACTATAAACTAGCCTCACAGTCAATGCTATCCTGAGCTAGCTTTACCCTGTTGCCAGCCCAACAATCCATTCCATGCCACATGATGAGCACAGGCTCATGAGGTAACTTCTGCTGGTAAACCATTAAATGTATACAATCATGGGACTATGAGGTGCTCAGTGTCACACAAACACTCCCATCTTCTTCCATCATAGAAAGGAAATTGTCTAGAAACTCGATTGCTTTTCTGGCTGATAACAGTGCTAAACAAACTATCACAAACCATTATAAACAAGTGTGTGTTGACAGAATTAGCAGGCTAAAGGACTTCAGCATTGGTGAACACATCCACCAAGAGATACATCTGAAGAAAAAGCACTGAATGCAGAAAGTAAAATGTGGTTCAATTTATCTTTGACTAATAACTCAGGCTGGAAAACAATGCTAAATGTAAATGGAGGAATCATAATGTCATGCTAAAAACTAATTGTTGTTTACTGTTAATCATGAAAAGTTTAGATTTTGGATTAATGTAGCCAATATTGGCTGGTTGTAGCTGCTTTTTCACAAGAAATACAGAAATAGAAATTTTGCATTAATATCCTCTTCCTGCTGAAGCTTTACCTCCAACTATAAATTCTCATTTCCATATTTATTATGAAAAGTTGTCCCATTGTAATTATACCCTCCTACAGTTGGATGTTCTACTGCACCACCACGTTCAGAAGGATCTAATTCCATGTCATTTCCATTATAGATGGCAATGCAGGAATCTATAATGGAAACACAAACAGAAGGACAGAATTTATGAATTTCAAATAGCGACTATACCCGCCCACTCCAGTCCAATTACTTTCATCTTCCAACCCTGCTTCACCTGAAGGTTGCACTTGATTTTGACTCTCTGTCCGTATTGTCATGGAAGATCGACTTGTTTGCTTACAGATTCAGATTCTGATCATTAGTGCAAGGAGCAAGAGATTTTTGGACAGCTAATTAGCCATAACAGCACATCCATACAATAACAGCATTAACCCCTGAACCATAGATTGAGCAGAGTTGTGCATCAATAATGTAAACTTTGAATGAATTAAAAGTCACAGTTCTTATTGCAAAATTAACAGACAATTTTTTTAAACTATAACTCCTAGTTACTTTTCCCTTTTTGCTTGGGGACATGTCAAAGAGGAAAAAAATCCTGGAAGCTCAATTTGATGAGATGTTGATTCGAGGTAAAATTATGCTATAATGTATTTATAAAATCTAAAAGATACAAAGAGATTAAATTGGTGTCAGCTATTTCCATAGAGATCTTTCTAGAAGGCCAGATAACTATGGGTTTTAGCCCCTCCTGATTATTTCCATTTGCCTGCCAACTCAAAACTACACTGTTGGATGCACCACCCTCCAGAGGGGGTATTAAACAAGACATGTGTACCAGCCATGATGCATAATAAAGATCAGCTGGCGTGAGCTCTGAAGAGGAGTGGATAATTCCAGTGCTTTAGTTGACAATGCCCATAAATAGGAAGCTCCCTTGTGTTCACATTTTACCAAGTGTAAGTGAGAGCTAACCTGCCACTCAGCCACATTGTTCAAACAAATACAAATTTCTTCCTGCACACTTATCAAAATTGTGGAAATTAAATGATTTTGGAACATTCTAAGTTGGCTCAGGAAGTTGTTTCATTGCAGGGTGAGGGACATTATTTCAAAATAGAAATCCTTTTCATCCTGAGATTTAAAAAGCAGTAAATATTCTTTCCTTCATGGTCAGGTGAATTCCAGAGGAAATACAGGCTCCTTGGTTTCCCTGATGACTATTGCTATACCAGTGGCGTGTCAGGATTCAGAAAAGACCCAGGTTGAATCCTGCCTTGTTCTCAGCTAGAGGTAATCAGGAAGCAATTGTTGACTCTGAAATCTGAAGTGTGGGAATCCTGGGTGTGGAGATGCCGGCATTAGACTGAGGTGGGCACAGTAAGAAGCCTCATAACACCAGGTTAAAGTCCAATGGGTTTATTTGGTATCACGAGTTTTTGGAGCACTGTTTCTTCATGGGTAAGTCACCCAATGAAGGAGCAGCGTTCTGAAAGCTCGGGATGCCAGATAACCCTGTTGGACTTTAACCTGGTGTTGTGAGACTTCTTACGGAATCTTGGGGGTGGGGGAGGGGGTTGGGATGGAGCAATCTAACCAAAATAATTCTGAAAGAGTGTGAAAATGGCAGACAATCATGCTGATTTCTTTGGGCGAGCTCCCAGTCAATATCGTACAGCACTTAGTAACAACCAGAGCCAGGATGCAATTCTCGCCAGTAGAGGGTAGGGTGGAGCCTAATCTCGGTGAAACATAGAAATGTAGAAAATTGAAACAGAAGGTTACAGCCCTTCGAGCCTGCTCTACCATTCATTTTGTTCATGGCTGATTATCAAATTGAATATCCTGATCCCAAATTCCCCCCATATCCCTTGATCCCTTTAGCACCAAGATCTACATTTAATTTCTTCTTGAAATCGCACAATGTTTTGCTCTCAACTACTTTCTGTGTTAGTGAGTTCTACAGATTCACTACTTTTTTCCAAATCATTAAAATATAATGTCAATAATTGGGCTTCTAGCACAGATCCCTGCAGTACCCTATTAATCACTGTCTGCTAATTGAAAAACAGCCATTTATACCAGATATTTGATTTCTATTTGCTAACCAGCTTTCTATGCATCTCATGGTACAACCCACAACCCCATACACTTTAACTTTACTTAGTAGTATGCTATGTGAGACCTTGTCGAAAGTTTTCTGCAAGTCTAAATAAACCACTTCCACCAATTCTCCTTGGTCAACTGTATTAGTTACATCCTCAAAAAATTCCAATAGAATCATCAAGCATGATTTCCCCTCTGTAAATCCATGCTGACTTTGTCAGATCATATGACTGCTTTCCAAATCCTGAGCTATGAAATCTTTGCTAATGGACCCAGTACTGATGTGAGGCTCACTTGCTATAGTTCCCTATGTTCTCTCTACCACTCTTTTTGAATATCAGGCTTACATTAGTTACGCTCCAATCCACAGGAACCAGTCCAGAATCCAAAGTATTTTGGAAAATGACCACCAATGGAACTACTATTTCCAGGGCTACTTCCTTAAATACTCTGAGACGAAGATTATCAAGTCCTGGAGATTTATCCATCTTAGTTTCTCAATCATTTCCTTGTTCTGTGTTATGAATTCTCCTATTTCTAATTGGAAGGGGCCTTCATTCATTTCTGTCAATCTTTTTCCTTGTACAGCCGGTTACAAACTTTTACAGTCAGTTTTTATATTCCCTGCTAGATGCCTTTCATAGTCTATTTTCCCATTCTAAATCAATCCCTTGATCTTCCTTTGCTGAATTTTAAACTGCTCCCAATCCTCAGGTGAATTCAGCTGCTATGTTTCTAGGGGTGCCATTGCGCAGGCACCCCGATCTCCCATGGATATCGGATCCAACTATTCATTGTGCCAAACTCCTTCCCCCTTCCCAGTCGCGCCCCCCCCCCATCACTGCCCTAGCTGATTAACCCACCTCCTCCCCTCCAGAGTTCCCCCATCCCAATCATGGCCCTTCCCTTCATGTCCTGCCCCCTTCAGACCTGGTTGAGACTGCCCAAGTGCCACTGCCCGGCTTGCCCCTGACCACCCAGGGGTTTCAATGGCTCCATTTCCACCAGCAAAGTCATCATGTCTGATCCCTATTGGTGGGGTCCATATGTGATCCTCACCGGTGAGGACCTCGACCAGTGAGCAGGTAAGGGCAAGTGAGCTTGGACAATAGTGTCTAGGACTTAATTGTTACATGTAAATTAGGTAACAAACATTGCAATTGGTTTTGCGATTTCACTGGCAAAACATGTCCGGTAACATTGCAAGAGGCGAAAAACTGGGCGCGAACACGATTTTAATCCCTCTTGCCCAATCTTACCGGCAGGACAAGTCGGTAAGATCCTATGTCTTTAAGACAAGTAAATGACCATGGCAATGTTAACAGCCCAATTGCAGATGGCAACAAAATGCAAGCCTGTTCAACAACGAGAAGAATGTTGTGTTTCCATAGTTAAGTTAAAAATCCCTAATGTGTTCCACTTTTTAAATATGGAAGTTATAGCTTTGGCTACATTCTGAACATCCTATTGTAGCTGCCACTCATCTATGCAGTACACTACTGGAACAGAAAGTGCCACTGATGGTCAGTAGCTCCTCCTAACAACCGAATATTAATTATTCAAATCTTCTGGATTTTTCACATTTTTAATCATGATGCGACAAAACTTTAACCTTGACTAATTAAGGTCAGAAATGCAAATCATAAATAACAAATGCAAATCTGAATTTGTTGAGGTTGAAATCCAGGACCAATGTCTGATCCGGAGTTGAGGGGGTTGAGCTATGAGGAGAGGCTGAATAAACTAGGCTTGTACTCGTTAGAGTTTAGAAGAATGAGGGGAGATCTCATTGAGACGTATAAGATGATGAATGGGATGGATAGGATAGAGGTGGAGAGACTCTTCTCGCTCAAAAAAGACAGTAGGACTAGGGGGCATAGCCTCAAGATAAAGGGGGGGCGGTTTAGAACGGAGTTGAGGAGGAACTTCTTCACTCAAAGGGTGGTGAATCTCTGGAATTCTCTGCCCGTTGAAGTGGTGGAGGCTGCCTCGCTAAATATTTTTAAGACGCGGGTTGATGGGTTTTTGATAAGAGAGGGGACTAAGGGTTATGGGGAGAGGGCGGGAAAGTGGAACTGAGCCACGACAGATCAGCCATGATCTTATTGAATGGCGGGGCAGGCTCGAAGGGCTAGATGGCCTACTCCTCCCATTTCTTATGTTCTTATATCTCTCCCCCCCAGATTGTGGAACTATTGCTTCAGACATTGCTGTTAGCCTTCTTCATTCTTCTGGTTATCCCACAGTGAAAAGGGAAATCATGCTGAATAACTTCTTAATCAGTCATATCAAAGAAAGCACAATGTTTCATTTGTCAGAAATACTTTTTCCAAGAATGAGAACATTGTAAAATTGCAAATGGAGCTGATTTTTGAAAGGAAAGGATATGGTCTAAGAAAAGTCTTTTTGTTCATTTTTATTATTTGTCACAAGTAGGCTTACATTAACACTGTATTGAAATTACTGTGAAAATCCCCTAGTCACCACAGTCCAGCATCTGTTCAGGTAGAATGAAGGAGTATTTAGCATGGCTAATGCACCTAACCAACGCATCTCTCCAACTGTGGAAGGAAACCGGAGCACCTGGAGAAAATTCATACAGACACAGGGCAAACAGGCAGACTCTGTACAGATAGTGACCCAAGCTGGGAGCTGAACTCAGGTCCCTGGGCACTGTGAGGCAGCAGTGCTAACCACTATGCCACTGTGCAATACATTTTATGCTGCAGCTTGGATTTGATTACAGGTTAAAGCCTGGAACTGAGAACTATTATATTTGGTTTCCATAGGAGATTTGATGGATGTTAATTGGGCATATACATCAAATGTGGGCACTTAGCAGACAGAGAAGTGAATCAGAGATTTGGTGCATCAAATAATTGGTCACTTTGTTCTGTTATGCATGAGGTAAATCTCCCCATTCTAAGGTTATTTCTGTCCTTCAGGGAAGCCACGTTATCATGTTGGCTGAAATAAACTAAACATCTGAACAATCAGATCAGGTGACGGCCCTGGATTTTGATTTTTCTTTTGGTATCCAATTCCAAAATGTCTCTTTCCCTTGCAATTAAATTTGAGATACACTTAATATGCAGCAGTTTTTTTTTGCGATGTACCAACGTACCAGAAATGTCACTAAGTTATATTGGAGTGTTCACATTTGGCAGCGTCTGGAGGAAAACAACTGAGAAAAATGATTGTTACACAGCAAAACCTGAGAGAATGAAATCCCCCGAATACTGAAGTTCCAGTTGATTTGTAGGCTGGTTAAAAATATTTATTCCAAATCATGATTTAATTCTTAAGCGTACAGATGTTAGTTGCTGTTCATATTTCTGAAGAGTCCAGTGAAACGGTCCGCGCTCACAGGATGAAATATGTAGCAGAATATCTGACTGGTGCTGACATCTTTGTTCCCAGGAGGTTGATGTTCAGGCATGCAGTGCACAGCTATGAAATTAGAGCTTTCTACGGAAATGCAGATAGACTTGTTTGGGCATCACGCAGAATGAAAGTGAAATATGGAAGACTTGCTCCAGGTTCTCTGTGCAAATGTGTAATTTATTGCCATTGCAACTATAATAGCATGCAAGAAGTAGAACACTGAAAGGGCAAAGCCAATATTTCAATGCTACATCTCTCACTTATTTAAGTTCCATTTTAGGTCTCTTCTATTAACCTGTTAACAAATGGTTTGCTTTCATTTTGCACAAAGCTGGTCTCCAACTCACTTCCATGTTGTCTTATATTTCATTGCTGCCATCTAGAGGAATTATTAAATACATCAGCTCATGGTAACTCTTAATTTTTATTATCCGTTTATAATATATATTTAGGATAGTGTGGCTTTTTATGAACACAGGTTTTAATGTAATTTTTCATACATTTTAATAGTTCCTACGCTCATTGCAATCATTTGCAAATTCTACACCTAGGAGACTCCTGCATGAAAATTGGCAATTCAATCCAATTTTTCAAACTATTTCCCAACAGATAACCTACTTGTAAGGTGCTTTTCGAAGGAAAACAAGTTGACACATTCCAGGTATGCATTTCTTTAGTTTCTCTTTTGATACTCATGTAACTATGGAACGAGGAGGTCTTGTGGTGCACAGAAACTCTGGATTTGAATCTCACCCCAGGACAAGGAAGGTGATATGTGTGTGTGTGTGTGTGTGTGTGTGTGTGGGTGGGTGTGTGTGGGTGGGTGTGGGTGTGGGTGGGTGTGTGTGTGTGTGTCTTCATAACAGAGTCAAACAGGTCAATTATAACCCGAAAATCCTTTCCAAACAAATCAATAGCTGGTGCTAAGAGTGAGAGGGGTTTTTGGTCAGCCATATGATGGAAAGAAAGTTGGAGCTTCTACTATTACTGTCCATACAGCTCCAGGCTACAACGTGCATGTAAAAATACATGTTGCCACAGCAACTCCGACTCAGAGTGATCTGTAACACACCACCAGCAACTATGAGAGTCTAGAAATTCTCTTCTTTTGTGAGGGTAGCACCTCAACATAATTGTCTATCCTCAATAGATGGTCATAGATTTTCTAACTAGCTCATAGCAAGTCCAGTAAATCTCAACACTGCCAATACTTTTATTAATTTTTCAATCAATCTAAGTCTGTGTTTAATTAGAAGAACTCCTAGAAAATGAAAGCCAGTTATATTTTTAACCCTCAGCTGCAGAAAACCAGTGTAGCATGTACTCTTGAAGCTATAGTGAATGCAGCCCTGGTAGATTTGACCTACTTTCCATCCACAAAAGCATTAAAGTATAACATAGCCATCGACTGGCCCACAGGTGATGGCGCATTGTAAATAAAAAATTCTGCTGCTTGAGGTATTTAACTAGTTTTATAGAAGTCAAACTGAATTGATAATCTAAGAGAGATGCAATGAATACTCGAGATCTGAAACAAAACAGGGAAAGGTTGATTAACCTTATGAGCATGTAGGTAATCTGCTGATGCATATTCCAAACATATTGGCCCAGATCCACTGGTCAGCAATATTGTCATCAGTAACTATGATTAAAAGAACGACTTTATCGACTTCCAGCCAGGACTTCCTATCCTGCAGTAAGGAATAAGGCTTTTCCATAGGGATCCAAAAGCAGTTCTGGCAAGGACTAGGAGCAGCAAGCTAGGCCTCACAGCCCATTCTGAGGCCCAGTTCCATTAACTCCACTTACAGTCAGATGCTTGCAATGCATTGCGTATGTTTTTTTAAAGACCTTATTTTGCTTATTTACCGTTCCTAATGTTTAAAACTTTCAACTGCTGTTTATCAGATTGTGGTAGGGGTGGAGTTACCATGGAGGTTGGGGTTAGGCACTGATGGGAGAGGTGAAGTGAGGGCTGTAAGTATTGTCAGGAGGGGCATGAATGTGGGTCAACATTTCTAGGAGGGGTTTGAGCTTTGTTGGGGATGTAGGGGTGGGTGGGTACCATCAGAGGTGTAGAGACATGAGCAATTTCAGGAAGGAGATGAGGACGGAGTGAGCAATGTTGGAGACGGGGACTGAGCATTATCCGGAAGGGGTTGAAGGGTTTTAGCATCATGGGGAGGAGGTGAAGAAAATGAGCATTGTCGGGGGGTACAGCTAATGAGCGTTATCAAGGGTGGTAGACTGAGCAGTGTTGGAAGGAGATTGCGGAGGGGGTGTAGTAAGCATTGCCAGGGATAGCGGGGTGAAAATTGTTGAGTGTTGGTCGCAAAGGGCTGTTCTACAGGACTTTTCATACAGAACCTGACATTAAATCGCTGTCCTGAGATTAGCAACGGAAGGACAATTGGATACTTATCCACTTAAGTATAGGGCATCAACCCCAAGTGGTAAGGTCAACATAAGATACATTCTCAGAGTGGGCCAAACAATGTAATTCTGTCCATTGGAAGTTTAAACATCTTGGACTCGCACAAGGTCCTGACACACAACAGTGGTATCTCAACATTCACCACTATTGCCATCAGAAGATTAAGGCTTGTATCCTCAGTCTCAGATGTTAAAGATTTATGTGCTGCATTAACATATCCATGTCAAAATTCTTATAAAATCAAATTGAAGATGAATTTTTATATACATTATTTTACAGGAGTCATTCAATCATTGAATTTTAAGACTAAAGCATTGGAATTAACTGGGCATTGCAAGGGAGCACAAAAATATAGGCCTCATTTTGAGCATTAGTTGAGCTGCAGTTATGTGCCCTGAACCCAATAATCTAATGATCTCCTACAGTGAGTACTGAGTCCTTCTCTACAAAGTACATCAGAGCACAGAAGAAAACCATTCAGCCCATTATGTCTGCACCAGCTCGCCAATGAGCTTTATGACTTACTACCATTCCCTGCCTTTTCCCCACATCCCTGCACATTGTTTCTTTTCAAAGAATCACCTAATGCCCTTTTGACTGCATCGATTGAATCTGCTTCCACCACACTGCCAGGCAGCGCATTTCAGACTCGAACCGCTTGCCATGTGAAAAAGCTTTTTCTCACATCGCATTGCTTCTTTTATAAATCATAAATTATAAAGGTGGGAAGTAGCAGCTGGCCACAGGCAACAAGAAATAGCACTGAAGACCACCAGAATGATCCCTAATGTTTAGCAGAGCAGGCTTTTGGGAGGTAGGAGTTGGAGAAGGCATTCACTTTAAATGTATCTGACATGCCCACATTTCTGTCTTTACCTCATCCCTTCACACAATCCACTATCAGCTTTACCTTCATTCACTAGCTTCAGTTCAAATAAGCACACAACTCCCATCCCTAAACACTTTGCTCCCTCTGAGGAGAAGTTATGTAATAAAAAGATCAGCAGGAACATGGTACAGAATTGGCCGAGTGATAGGAAACAGCAAGTAATGGTTAATAGCTATTTGTCAGGTGGACGAAGGTTTGAAGTGGAGTTCCTCAGGGATCAATATGAGGCCCCTTGCTTTACCTGACATATATTAATGACTTAGATCTTGGTGTGCAGGGGACAATTTCAACATTTGTGGATGATTCAAAACTTGGAAGTTTTGTGAAATATTAGGAGGATAGTGTGGTACCTCAAAATCATAGGGGACCAGACAGAGTAGATAGGTTACAAAAGGATCAAGAGCAAGGTGGCACAAATTTAGGATTATTTATTAAAGAAGCAATGTGATGTGAGAAAAAGCTTTTTCACATGGCAAGCTTTTCAAGTCTGAAATGCGCTGCCTGGCAGTGTGGTGGAGGCAGATTCAATGAATGCAGTCAAAAGGGCATTAGGTGATTATTTGAAAAGAAACAACGTGCAGGGATGTGAGGAAAAGGCAGGGAATGGTAGTAAGTCAAAAAGATCATTGGCGAGCTGGTGCAGACATAATGGGCTGAATGGTTTTCTTCTGTGCTCTGATGTACTTTGTAGAGAAGCACTCAGTACTCACTGTAGGAGATCATTAGATTATTGGTGGCCTACTTGAACCAAGTTTCATCACTGGACCTCATTTCAATATAGCCAAATTAGGCCAATAGCAACTTGGCAGAGTGGTGGCAGGAGAGCTACAGAAGCACATGGAAACTCAGGGGACATGATTGCATGTAGCTTTGACTCAACTCTGCATACAAAAATAGCTGGAAAACGCTGTTCCATCACTGTAAGAGCATTGGAATCAGTGAGGTCACTTTTTTTTTGCTATTATTTTCTTGGCTACAAAACATTACAGGGGGCATGTACATAGAAAACGTAGCCTGAGGCAATTTGTGTTAAGACATTCTGTATTATATATGATACACATAATAGCTTATCAATTGGGACTGCACATTTTGAGATGTTCCTTTATCAACATCAATAAGTAGTGCATTGGTATTGCGATTAAGCAAGAAGTGATTCAGTAGGTAATTTGGAATATATAATATTACAGTGAGTAACAGAGATATAACAGTAATAAATCTAGCAGTTTCTCTTTCATTCATTGTCAAATTATTTGGAACCATAAAAACAATGGATTGAAATCCCACAAGGGTCCCATCTCATCTGTTTCTGTAACTCCATCAATGGTCATTTCCACTATGTCCCTGCAATAACACTGGCCTACTGGTTTTACATTGGGAAGACTAATGAAAGCCTCAGAATCTAAACCCCAACACAATACACGAGTCATACGCAAACTCTTAAGTAGGGGGAGGCTTCACCTCTGGAAAGTACAAGGCTCATTTCCATTGAAGAAATATTCAAAATACATCCTGGGTTCATGTGAGCAAGAAGTCCTGTGGGATTAGGAGCAGTCTCAAATTTAGTGTCAAATGCAGTGCTACAACTGGGGCAAAGAAGACACAGCACAAAGTTGTTGTGAGACATTGCAAAGTATGCATACAGATAAAATACTTTCTCCCAACATTGCTGCATGAAAGCTGGAAGGTAATATCTCATGAGGCATACTAATAACTTGCAATGAAATACTGTGCCCTGAACAAATACAGCCATCAGAAACAGCAACAGTATGCTGCAATGCAACGTCCTTGCACAAGGATGGTCGATGGTTGTCATTTATAATGTCCTGCCTTCTTGGGAAACCTGCCACAGGGAAAAAATTCCATGCCCTCACCCAGCTGCTACTTGTTTTCCGCAGAGAAAATCATAACAGTGGTTCCTCTGGTAAATCTGGCCTCTGTCACTTGTTGTATGCATCTACAGGTAACAAACTAGCTCACTTGGCAGATGACTCCTGTGGGAACCTGGAAGGATCCTGTGGCATAGAAGCTTAATACAGTGATGACCTTCACAGCTACAGAAAGAGATGTTCCAGTTCTTAAAGTTGTTTGCCGGTCAGCCTGGAGCAGATGGTCTATCACTGTCAAATCCTCTCTAGTGAGGCAGTAGTGGCAAGAAAATTTCCTTCAGACATGCCAGGGTATAACTTTTGGAAGATAAATGGAAGCCTGAAAGTATTTGTGCACATAGTTCCAGAGGTATCATTGGCCTGCACGCCATACCCGTTTATGAAATTGTTCTCTTCATCTCAATCATGCCGATCTTGTATTTGATATTTCCAGGACACAAATTATTGTAACAGAAGAACATAACAGGAACTTTGATAAAGAGTCTAAAGTATGTTGATTCATTATATGCAGTTCCTCAGTGTTAGGAGTGCTAATTCAAAAAACCCACAGGTCAGTATTTGATATGCAATGCTTTGCTGTGCAATACTGCAGTTTATGGCAGATTTTTACAGGATTACCGACAAACGTGTTAAATGTAACACAATACTCTGTCTCAATCATGTTCTCTAGTGCTCAGAGATTTTTTTAAAAAGTAACTGATGGACGATTGCTTTCTTCTCTTACTGGCAATCATGTTCAGCATCTGATGAACTATCATTACAGCTCTAATACTTTACTGAATGATGGTCTTGCACCCCTCATAGCAACACACAAATTAAAAGAAAAGATTTGAGCATGTTGTACAGTTATGAGATGATATAGTGCTTTTGTTCAGTGTGGTTAGATGTGTTGCACAACAGCAACAATGGGCCTGATTCTCCCATCGTGGCCTGTAACTTTTCTGGCGGGTCCAGTCAGGAGAATAGAGTCATCAGCCTTTTGCCAGGATTTGCGCATGCACCGGGAATGCATACGCATCTCCCAGAGCTGGAGAACAGTCAGAGTCCAGACCACGTTGGAAATCGGTGGGAAGAGAGGTAAGTCAATTGAATATATTTTTAATGTAGTTTAAATATGATTTGCTTGTCATTATTGGGAACTTGCCGATCCCGATAGATTCTCCACCCCACCAGGAGTATCTCATTCTGGCAGATTTAGAGTAGCTCCCCATGTTCATGGAATTAGCGGGAGACCCTGCCAGAAAGAAGGGAAGAATTGGGGGGCCCCCAGGGGATTGGGCGGTTGTTTGGGGGGGAGGGGGGGGGCGTGGTGCTGGTACCCCCTGGACACAGGTACCCTGTGCCCCCGGCACTGCCCAAGGGGCAAAGTGCCCATGTCCAGCAGGCATCAGGCAGTGCCAAGGAGGTGGAGCCTATTGTGGGTGAGGCCTTGAGGTGACCAATGGGACTGGGGGCTCCTGCATTGCGATCGGTCTGGGCTGAAGGGAGGCCATGATCGGGACAGGCTAGGGGGGATGGGGGTGGTCAGCTGGGGTGAGGGGCTGGGGGGATTGCCACTGCTGGGGGGCTTGGGGCTGGGGGGTTCAGGGCTGGTCTGGAAATAGTCGTGAGAGCTGTGACCGGCTCATAGCGGGGGGGGGCTCGAGGGGCAGCACCGTGGGGGTCCTGGGCTGGCCAGCAAACGGGGAATCTGACAAATCGGAGCCACTGCACATGCGCAGAGTTCCAGAACTGTCAGACTCCAGTGTGAACAGGCCCCGCCCCCCCCGGGTTTTTAATGAGATTCACAATTGCGACCTCTGCAGTGCACAGAGTGGAGAGATTCGAGTGTGAAGGTGAACTGAGAAAGCAGTTGTGGTTTAGAACAGTTTTCCCACCAATTCAGCACTTTTGGGAAAATTGCCCCCAGTGTTTGATAGCTACAAAAAGAGATGTTCCAGTTCTTAAATTTGTTTGCTGTTAATGGATTAACAGATTGATCTCCATGCTTTCTCCTGTAGATTGTAAAACTTATGATAACTTTTGACATATCTATTCAAGTAGTGTGTGACATGTATTGTTTCAACTTACCAAGTGAAAAGATCTACTACATTATTAACTGATTTTTTATTCATTCATGGAACATGTGCATCTCCGTAGATGGGACATTGCCCATGCCTGGTTGCCCAACGGCAGTTGAGAGTCAACCACATTGCTGTGGCTCAGGAGTCACATACTCCAGACTCAGTAAGGATGGTAAAATTCCCTTCCCTAAAGGACATTAGTGAACCAGATTTCATGGTCATCAGTAGATTCTTAATTCCAGATACTTCTTATTGAGTTCAAACCCCATCATCTGCCATGGTGGGAATTAAAACCATGTCCCCAGAATATTAGTTGATTTTTCTGGACTAACAGTTAAATGAAAATACCACTAGGCCATTGTCTCCCCGATTTGGTGCATCAATACAGTTAGCATTTTGACAGAATAGTTAAATACATTGGAGGCGATTCAACCATCCCAACCCACTAGTTGTTTTGGCACATTGTCCCAGGAGAATTGCATTTCACAGGACTCGCGCATGCGTTCCCGATGCATGTTGACCTCCGGATGCTGGATATCCGGCTGAGTCAGGATCACACTGGAAATTGGCTGAAACAGCAGGTAAGCGATTTTAATCTACTTTTAATGTAATTTAAATGCAATTATCAGACCCAGGACTGAAGTCTCTGGGCTCGCTTCCACCCATCATTGCAATTTTACTCTGGCAGAGTTCAGACCAGCTCCCCACTTTCAGGGAACTAGCGGAAGACTTTGCTGGAGTGAAAGGAACAAACAGTGCCACCCTTCAGCACTGCTGAAGGGGCAAAGTGCTCACACCCAGGGGACACCTTGGCATTGCCCATCATGCTTGGTGCAGTGCCAAGTGGGCAGGGTCCAGGGGCAGTGTCAGTGGAGTGAGGCCTATGGGCGATTGGTGGGCATGGGAGGTCCTACTGCCACTCTGCATTGGGATTGATCAGAGTCGGAAGGCCAGCAGTTAAGGCAGGCTGGCTGGGGGTTTGCCTCCCGCGTGCGGAGAATCTTCCGGGGAGGATCATTACTGCTGACTCTGGGCTGGGTGAGGGTCAGAGCTGGCCTGGGAATGCTCGTGGAGAGGCAGCATTGTAAGGATGACGAGCGATTGAGCTGGCCAGCAAACAGGAGGCTGACAGTTCGGGGCCATCATGCATGTGCAAAGTTCTGGAACTGTCAGGCTCTGGCGCGATTAGGCACTGCCCCCTGAGCTTTTAATGATATTCACGATTGTGACCTCTGCAGTGCACAGTGTGTGGGAGATTCTTGTCTGAAATCCCACTTAAAAAACAGTTGTGATTTGCACCAGTTTTCCTGCGAATTCAGCACTTAGAGCTTTTTTGGAAAAATCACTCCCATTATCTATGTTATTGAATTAAGTAATTGATCTAAACAACCAGTTTGCTGGCTCAGTTACCTTCAGCACGTTTTTTTCATGTCTGTTCCTTATTTCAAAGGGGGCTTCTATTTCCATAGTTCTTGATTTAAATGCCTTGCTCCTATTTCCAGTGTGTTGCTATAACTGACAGCAAACCTCCCCTGGTCCCTGCAATATGACATATTTATATTGCACATCCAGTTTAACAACAGCGGCACTTATACAGCAATACAAGCAGGAATTATATTTATAACAACATACGCCTATACAATACCTTTGAGGTAGATGCATGTGAAAGATGGAGCATAGTACTTCCGTAATAATGTATAAAATTAAATCTGTGCATTCAACATCCTGTCCTGAATGGTGGTGAGCAATTGAACTTCTAATATGGAGAAGGAAGCTCCATAAATATCCCCACCCTCAATGATGACACAGCCCATCACATCAGGCTGGAGTATTTGCATCAATTTTTAGCCAGGGGTGCCAACTAGATAATTTATCTCAGCCTCCTCTGAAAATCCCCAGTATCATAGATGCCAATTTGTTTCACTCCACATGATATCAAATAATGGCTCAATGCATTGGTTACAAAGGCTATGGGCCCTAACAAGATCCTAGCTGTGGTACTAAAGAATTGAGTTCCAGAACTAGATAAGCTCCTAGCTAAGTTGTTCCAGTACAACTATAACACTGGCATTAATGCAACAACATTAAAAATTGCCCACGTATGTCCTGTTCACAAGAAGCAGGACAGGTCAACATAGTCAATTACAGCCTTATCAATCTATCTTCAATCATCAGCAAAATGATGGAAGGTGTCATTGATAGTGCTATCAAGTGGCACTTGGATTAGCTGGACTTCAACCAGGGACGTTAATTACATCATTACAAAAGGTCATGAATGTATCCCAATCCATCACACAAAGCAGCCTTCCATCCATTGACTCTGCCTACACTTCCCGCTGCCTTGGCAAAGCAGCCAGCATAATTAAGCACCCCACGCAGACGGAATATTCTCCCTTCCACCTTCTTTCATGGGGAAAAAGATACAAAAGTCTGAGGTCACTTACCAACCGACTCAAGAACAGCTTCTTCCCTGCTGTTGTCAGACTTCTGAATGGACCTACCTCGAATTAAGTTAATTGTTCTCTACATCCTCACTATAACTGTAACACAACATTCTGCACTCTCTCGTTTGCTTCTCTGTGAATGGTATGTTTTGTCTGTATAGCGCGCAAGAAACAATACTTTTCACTATAAATAATAAATCAAATAAAAATCAAATCACTTAGAGGAGTTACATTCAGTTATTTTTATCCTAGGAGGATGATTTAGTCACTTAACTTGTTCTTTCTGATTGTGTTACAATCCCTGTAGCGCCGCTCAATAACTTTTTTAAAGAAAGATTAATTTTCCTCAACAGACAAAAATTAACTGAAGAACAAGATTATACATTTTAAGACATTTACTGTAACAAGCTAAAATCAACATTGACTAAAAAAATTCCATGAACAACTAATACACCAAACTAAAGGAAAGGTACTTTACGTTAACTAATGCAACTGAAATAAGTCTTATGGCACATTTAACTTTGCATCATACTTCTGGCAGATAAGTAACCTTAAAAGCTAAATTTCAAGTTCCTCCCAGCTTTCCAGAAGGCTCTCTTCACCCTGCAATACTAAGTCAAGTCTGCCAGCGCTTTTAAAAAAATAGTTCCACTCAGCCTTGCGAGTATCTCCAAATCCCCAAATTCTAGTGGCAAGGCCCACAAGAGTCTCAACTCCTGGAGACTTAAAGACTGAGAAGTCTCTTCGCTTCAAACAAAGAATCAATTCTTATCAGTATCCTGCTTGGTTGCTAACACAAAAGCAATCACACACTCTGATCTTCAAAGAAGCAGCTGTTTCTGTCTCTCACTCTCTCCATGTCTCTGTATCTCTGTGTCTTTGTTTCACAAACCAACTGTCCAGGTGTGAAACCTGTCACTTGATTTTCAACAGGTTTCAGTTACAGGTCGCATAAGCCTGTCTCCAGGCAGAATATGATTACCATTCCCCACCGCACCCCCTCCCCCAACCAGAACATTCTGCTTTACCTTAATTGAAAAGAGACATTTTAAAACACAACCATCTTTTAAAGTTATGTATTTGTAACAACTGCAATTCTAAAATGAAGACTACCACACCCCACTACTGCATTCTATCCATTTTTCTTTTAAGCATAATGTAAAAAGGGCTGGTTTCAAACCAGAGCCTATTTTATTATAGTTGCAAAGCAAATTGAGGTTACTTTTGGAGAGGATCTTGATTACGGAATTATCAACTTCTTTGGCATTATTATTTATGTTGCACTATAAAAACAGCATTGATGCTTTACACCTAACTCAAAAGAATTTCCTGTGAAACCTATTGCTACGCCAACAGGTCACACAGCCTCTTGCCAATTTTAAGTAACTGCTTATAACTCAAAAAGTATTCTTACAGTCAGAAAGTTTTGTTTGCAGCTCATATATATTTCATTCGCTATCTATATTTAATTACATTGGCCTGGTGATTAATCGTCTCCTGAAAACTGGTACAAAGCGAGTCTTGAAAGCGTGCCTGAGTATGAAAGTCTGAGGGCTTGCAGTAAATTTGACCTCGGGCCTCCCATACATTACAACAGCAAGCAATGGATGTCATTGGGGCCTGTTCAGAACTGGCAGACTCAGACGCTAAGCTGATTTACAGTTGAGTCCTTAAAGACAAAGAACGAGAGGATGGAAAGCTGGATTGGCATTGGCCCAAAGTAATCCTGTCCCTCCAGTCTCCAAATTAAGACAAGAAAGAAAAGAGAATGAAACATAATTTATTCAGTCTCCTCTCGACTGTTGGTTAGGTTGCGATATTCCAGAAAAAAATCTAAACACAACAAGCTAGGTGTATGCACTACTCTGAGTAGGATCCTTTGCAGTATTTAATTTTCCTGAATTATTTCTAAGTGGGTTTTAGGGTGAAGATATGGGCTGTTATGCATAGTTTAAAGATGGTCTTACCATTTTAATTTGCACTATGAGTAAGTAGAGGTTTTTAAATTACCATACTGAATAAAGATGTGGTCATCACTCAACATTTTTCTTTGGTGATTTGCTACTTTTAACAAGCTGGAGCATGAAAATTACGCTGTTTGATATTTATGACACAAATGGTTTAATCACATGGGTATCCTTAGACCACTACTTTTAATAAATGTATTAGTCATTTATTTTAAATGTTAACTCTGCTGTTCGAAAAGTAGATGAAGAAATTTGATCTGAATGTATTATGTGCTCATATGATAATGATGGATAGCTTAATTTCCAGGTTTTTGTTTCTCAATAACAATTAAGAAATTAATATGGAAATGCAATCTATGCTGCGTTTGATTTTGGTTAGAGAGCTGGAAACCTTCCGTAAGGACTGATGTAGCAAAGACTATGGATGATTAACAGCCCTTGCTTAAAAATATTAGACATTCAACAGATCATTTCAACTCATTGATCCACTTTGATGACTCGTCACTTAAAATCCTGATCTCCTGGAGGAGTCCTCACTCGTCGGTGTTGTGCATGTAATAGACTTAACCCCAAACAACAATCATTAAAAGCAAAGATGGCCAAATAGTGAAATCTCTTACAGTCCCTGAGGAGTGTGACAATCTACCACTCATTATGGAGCTTTCCTTGACTAGCAAGGGCAGTAACTCACAAACAACTGAACACCATTCTTTCAGGAGGGCAATGTGGACCTCAGAGATTAAATGTACTAAATAGATAAATATCAGACTCAATCTCTGTGAAGTGTATTTAAAGATCAGAGACAGCTTCGCTATTCATTTTGCAATTGGAAAAACCAAGATGGAAATGAGGAGAACTGTATAACCAGGTGGCTAGTGTGATGACAGTAGTGCAATAAACATATGTTTTTATGTTTAAGAGGAATGTTTAAAATTTAGCTTTATTTTATAGGCAGCTGGTGGGTTTAAAAGGAATGCAGCTCAGATGCTTGGGGAGCAGGATAATTAGTCATTTCAGCCTTGCAAGTATTTATTTTAAGTAGAGCTAATGGACTTTTGTTAACTTAAATTCCCCTGGGATTTCTGGTTAGAGTGATTGATGTGGTTTATGTGCAGAGCAAGATCTGTAGCAAAGAAATGTTTTTCATAATGTAGTTTAGTTGCAGTTGAAGTCTGATTGAGATTAGAAGGATTTTGCAAGCTTCCAGAAATCTCTCTCTCTCTGAAAGCTTCAAGACTGTTAGCAATTGTTAAAGCAAGTATGCTTGGGGTTGCTAACTGTTTAAGCATAGGTTTGATCAATGCATCAATGTGACTTACTTGGAAGTGGGACAGTCATAAGTTAGAAAGTTGCCTCCTTTGTCAGAATTATATCTAAACGATGACACTCAATAAACTTTGTTTTACCATAAAAGATCCACACTTTGTAAGTGGAATCAGTCATGGAGAGAGGTGTACTATCCTCACATTTATGCCAAAAATAAATTATTGGGGTCTTGTCTGGCTTCCTAATGTAACTTGTGATTCCTGCCCAGAACACAAACACTAGTTCAATATCATCCAAAGTTAAATGCATAATGTTGCACATAGTTGGAATACTGAAAAAGAAATATCATCATTGTAAGGGAGGAAATGAAAATAGCCCTCAGCAGATGCTGAAGAAAATCAACACTATCTTATAAGAATATCTGAAAGTCCAAAGTAAGAAGTTCATTGAGCCTCATCTATGAATTTGTCCACATTTGGACCAAGGTTACAAAAAGGTCTTGTCCCTGATGGTCCAGGTAAAATGCAAACTGAACACTAATGGGCAGATTATTGCTGAGCAAGTGTTGTAAGATAGCACTGTCAATGACAGTTTCTATAACTTAGTTGATGATTGAGAGTGGACTAATGGGATGGCATTGATGAATTAGATTTATTCTACCTTTTGTGAATGGGACATTTTAATTCTTTATTTTTTCAGTAGTTTGATCTAATAAATTATCAGGGCAGCTCCCAAGCCAGAGGGCACATAATGTGGAACTTTCATGTGTCCTGAATAACCATACAGCAGGTAATGTCATTAGCTGCAGTGGATCAAACTCATCGCTGAATGTTAACTTAAGTTTCTAAACAGAAACGTGAAAAAAAAAGCCTTCTTTCATCTCCCCTCTGCATCCTTTCTGGTCCCTTGCTGAAAATAGTCTCTTGTAATGTTTTTTTCAATACTTTTTTCTTCCAACATTTTGGGAACGTTTCTAACTCTCAAATAAAAACTGGCTCTCTTCAGTTCCCGTTTTCCTCCAGATATATTTTAAATGATCTTTGCAAGGATCCTCCCTTGATTTATTTCACTCTTTCATTCTGTAAGACTATTATAACTAGTGTCAAGTTTTAATTTCAATTTATTCAATTTTCCACTCTGGGAATTGATTAGGATCTCTGATACTGACTCAAACCCCATATTTTCAAGCTCTCTCTTTCTCTCTCTGTGTGAACTTACCTTTGACCATTTCTTCAATCTTCCTTACTTTCAATTCGAATTTCCATTTCTTGGAAACATGCTTGTACTCCCTTACCTGTAACAAAGGTGACCCCAGAATACAGCCTATATATTTTTTCTAAAGTTATAGATGTTACCATTAACTGTCATGTTATTAGTTTCCTATGTCACAGAATCATACAACACTCTCTTTAATGTTATGGTTGATCACTCATCATTATCTCCAACATCTCCAAACTCTGGAGAGAATTTAAAATATCGTTCTGCTCACAGGTATCCACTTTATTATCAAATTGCTCTCTCAGTGTCAGTTTCATTCATAACTTTGATTCTTTTCCATTAACTTGGGGCTTTTCCACTCCATTCTCTTTACCAACCTGTCCACCTTTCATGCCAATGATCTCCACAGCTTGATATACTGCCCAATAGTGCCAAAGTATTAAACCTTGCCTGGGGAAAGAAGTAGCAGGAATGATTATACACGTCTATGAAAATCTTCCTGGCTTTCCTTCCACATATTCATATTATCACTAAGATCACCTATTTCTATCTCCATAACATCAACCAGTTCTACTCCTGCCTCAACTCATCTGCTGCTGAAACTCTTGTTGACGTTTTTGTTACTCTAGACTTGATTATTGCAATGCATTACTCACATTCTACTCGCCATAAACCTGAGTCATTCAAAACTCTGTTGCCAGCTCCTTATACTCACTGACTGACCTACATTGACTCCTTACATCCAGCTCCTTACATTCACTCACTGACCTATATTGGTTCCCAGTTTAGCAACACCTTGATTTTAAAATTCTTATTCTTGTTTTCAAATCTCTCTACGGTAGCCCCTCAACATCTTTGCAATCTCCTTCAGCCTCACAACCTCAGAGATATCCATTCTTCTCTGATTCCAGCTTCTTGAGCATCCCAGATGTTAATTGTTCCACTATTGGTGGCTGAGACTTCAGATCTCTGTCTCCTCCACCACCGCCCACAGCCCCTCCACAACCCGCCCAATTCTCCCTTTTCCTTTAAAATGCTCCTCTGGCCAAGGGGAGGCAATGGCCTAGTGGTATTAATGCCAGACTATTAATTGAGAAACTAAGCTATGTTCTGGGAACCTGGGTTTGAATCCTGCCATAGCCGGTGCTGGATTTTGAATTCAATAAAAAATACCTGGAATTAACAATCTACTGATGACCATGAAACCATTGTTGATTTTAGGAGAGACCCATCTGGATCACTAATGTTCTTTAGGGAAGGAAATCTACTGTCCTTATCTGGTCTGGCTTACATGCGACTTCAGAGCCACAGCAATGTGACTGACTTTCAACTGCCCTCCAAAGGCAACCAGGAATGGGCAATAAATGCTGGCCAGCCATGTCCAATGAATGAATAAAAAAAGCTTTTGGTTATCTTTTCAAAAATCTTATGTAGCGTCAAATTTCAGTTTATAATGTTCCCATGACGTGCTTTTAGGTGAAAGGATGTGAAAACTGTAATGTAAATACAAGTCACTGTTAAATTTAATGGTAATCTGAGTAAGTTCTGTTATACTTGGGGTTTCAGTAGTCATTTCAAGCTCTTAAAACACAAACTTGGTATCACAGAATCACATTATCCCATTTCCTTTCACTTCTTTAACCTTGGAACCCTTCTCCACTGTGGGTGATGTCCCTTCACCTCAGCTTTTCAGCTTAAAATCATGCTCAGAATTAAGTTAGTAAATTAATTCAAGATTTAATTTGGCAGATCAGATTTGAGTGATTCTTAGCATACTGTATCAGTGAAATAATTACAGTACAATTACCTACCCATTCCCAAATGAAAACAGTTAAGAGGAGTGCACTGTTCCTCAGATGTGATTTGTACAGCAGATCTTTTGATAACATTTTTTCTGAGTAGAAGTTCACACACCGTGATTGGTTTAATTTATCACGAACCATAATACCCACATTGGTTCGCAGTTAAACAACACCTTGATTTTTAAATTCTTATTTTCAAATCTCTTTATGGTTGCCTTTCAACATCTTTGCAATCTCTCCAGCCCCACAGACCTCGGAGATATCCATGCTCCTCTGATTCCAGCCTCTTGAGCACCCAGATTTTAACTGATCCACAAATAGCAGCTGTGTTCCCCCCTCTCCCCCTCCCCCTCCCCCCACCACCGCCAATTTCTCCGTTTAAAATGTTCATCTCTTTGGCCAAGCTTTTGGTTATCTTCTCAAACATCTCATAGGATGTCAAATTTCAATTTATAATGTTCTTGTGAAGTGCTTTGGGACATTATTATGTGATGAGGAACAAGAATTGCCCTCTATCCGATTATCGCTTTACGATGGTGGAACCACATGAATGTCTTGTTGTATGGAGTTGAAATGCCAGAAGCAACATTTGTTTTGTGTACGTTGGCTCTGTCATTGTAGGATATCCAAGGCATGTTGTAAACCTGCATGGGAAAAAGCTGATGACAAACAACAGTGCAAGAGTGCTTATTTAAGTACCTGAATTGTGCTCTGGGATGATACACTGGGGAGGCTTGCATTGGGGCCATTTGTTCAAAGGTAGTCGTCTGTTACTGACTATCCACACTAATTTCCTCAGGTGGCATTCATAAGATTGCACATCGAAACTTTTTGCTTTCTTATTTCATTATCAAAGCTTCCTAAAAAGCTGAGTGTAGTTATTCCAACTGTACTAATAGAATAGGAATTCCAACCACCCATAGACTTCTTTATGACTCCTCCATTCTAAATCCCAGGAAGATGGTAATTATATGGGGTAGAGACTCACAGTGGTACCAGCAGTATTACAGCAAGCACTATACAAGTGTGGCTGCATCTATCAACATTACCTGGTTGAGGGAGCATGAAAGATGAGTCTGACTAGAGATGTGTATGGTTGCAACTGCTCTCTCAACGTATTCACTAGTGGTTGTCAAATTCCAACAGCATTACGGGGTACATGTTGCCTTAGCACACCGCACATGCTTTTCTTCACGCATGTGTACTTACTGCTGGCTATAGCTGAAGTGTTACAACACAATGACACAGTGGTTTGCACTGCTACCTAAGCGTCAGTTTACATTCAGGGCTTGGGTGACTGTGTGTTTTTCCTCTGGGTGCTCTGGTGAAAGAGAATGTGAGTGAGGGGGAGAGACAGAGTGTGAAGAGCGGGGGTGCTTCCTTTGAATAGACCAATGGAAATTTAAAGTGAAATTAACAGACTAAAAGTTAACAAGGTGGCAAATTAAACAATTAACAAATCAATAAAGTGAAAAGCCATGGGGGGGGGGGGGGGGGGGCGCGGTGGGAGCATGCACATGAGACGTGTGTGTGCACATGCGTGAAAGGTGTATGTACATGAGGGAAGGGTGTCTGCATGCATGTGAGAGGCACATGTGAGACAGCTGTGTATGCATGTGTGAGAGAGGTGGTAGGTGTAGAGCAGTTGTGTGTATCAGAGAAGGGTGTGTATGTTGGAGAGACAGACAGAATGAGGTTTCGGCGGGGGGTGGAGTGCATTTCTGTTTCACTCTCAGTCTCATGGTTCTCACTGATCCTTGCACCCTACCTCACAGTGGATGAGGCTGAGAGAGAGAACAGGACAAACATTCTCATCTTTCACAGTCTAATGATCATCTTTCTTTACAGTTCTTGTTTTTAATTATCAATTTACCATTTTGACTTTTTCTTGCTCAGCAAATTCCCTTCAGATGTCAGCTTTTTTCAAAGATTAAAGTTTAATGTGGTGAGAAACAAGTTGAATGTGCCCTCCCCGTAGCACAGGAAAAGGTTTGACACGGCTGCTCTGAGACCAGAGCTGTTTGAGGATGTCCTGCAAAGCCATCTGCAGTCTCTTTTCAGCTATGCTGCAGCCAATGAGGTAGAACTCAATAGGTCAGGCAAAGGTACCATCAAAAAGGGGATGCATCAGGGTCAATAGCTGACTACACATCTACTATTGGTTGGTTTGTTGGATGAGGTCGGTGTGGATGATTGCATTGTGGTAATGTTTATTTCAGCATTGCAGCCAAGAGGACTCTGATGTTCCAAAAGGGAGGGACCAGAACATTATAGGCGGGAGTTTCTGGTGTCACTCACCCTGAAATCAAAAACTCCTGCCCGAGGTTAGCGGACCTTTGGTCTGCCCCTCGCCTGCTCTGACTCCTGTGGTGGGCAGAACAGAACATTCAACCCAGATGTTTGACTGTTGCACAATTTGGGCTTGTGTTTGAGTGGAATCATAGTTGACTGATGTGATCAGGGATCAGCTGGCTGGAAAGGGGAACTGCTGAAAGTTCCTCAAGTTGCTCCCTGTATCCTTGATGGCAAGGTCTGGTCCTCAATGGTTAGGTTGTGGAGGCCATCGCGAATCAGGACACACACTCAGGCTAATGCTGGTGGACTCCCTCTGGGAAATTTAAAGAATGGAATTATTTCTTCAGAACCCCAGTGGACTGCTCTATGATTTGTCAAGTACCATGGCACTCGTGTAGAGTGAAGTTACGTGCCAGCTGTCAAGCAGAGAGTCATGAACTCCTAACAGTCATCCTCTGATTTGATGGGGTGGCTCAAATGCTATGGGAACAACAGACTGGCACAGACAATTGTGATGGCTGCCAGGATAGTGGGCCCTCACCTGTATGATGTGCTGCATCATCGCACACAAACTACATATTTCCCAAGTGGTTGTGATGCAATTCAGGATTTAAATGAGGCAGTTGGAAAGGCACTTGTGCAGTCAATGCCACCTTGCAACACTGGATATCCACCCCCTCCCCCACATCCCCTTCCTGACAAAACTAAGTGCACACTCTGCCTTCTCTCTGGTCAGAAAGAACACAATGAGCTTCCCTCCTCTGGCAAAAGAAACATTGCTGCTTCTCAGCCTTTTGGCTAAGGTCAAGTGTAGTATCAACATGCTTGAAATCATGAGGTTAGACTGAGGTTTCATTTGAAGCAAATTTTTTAAACGGCATCTCGGCCTTTTGGCTAAAATGCAAATGAGATCAAGCCTTGGAGGAGCCTTGCAATGCCTGTTCGAATCAGCTTGGATCATGTAGATCAAGTCCAAGACAGGGAGTGAGAGGCCTGTCTTGTCAGCTTGGATCGGGAATGTCTCACTTGCTGAAGCTTGGAATTGGACTTTGATTGAATTGGATATATAAACAAAAAAATCTTATCTCTCTGTAGCAGCAGTTAGCACTATATAAAGATCATACCTAATTCATCCTAGAAAGGATGCAATGAGATGGTCACCAGATCTAGTCATTTTGAATTAAATTTTAGGAACATTATTTTTGTAAAGTACAGGCAATGCATTAATTCATCCTTGCTAAGTGGGAGGTAAAGGCATCTGGAATACTGGAAGTGAATGAGACTTCCTACAGAGAGCTCTTTCCTCCTCCTCCTCCGTGCAATACAGCTAGTCTTTTTTGCTGCTTCTGCTCAATCTCCCCCACTTGCCTCAGTTCAAATGTGATTGCAATTACAGCACTCAAGACGGAGAGAAAGGGGCCTGACCAGAATCCTTGCAGTCACAACTAAGCCCTTCTCTATGTGCAGCACAACTCCCTAAGCACAGACCACTTGTGTGCATGCACATGTTTGTGTGCGGATATGTGTCTGTCTGTGTTCTTGTTGCTGAACATATGCTCAGCTCTGCATTTTTAAGAGAAGGCGTTGGCTAGAACAGCAAGCTCAAAAATCAAAAGTACTGGCTCTAAATCAGCTTTACATGCTGATTGATATCACAATCTGGCTACTCTGTATACGTCTGGTGCACACTCCTTACATCCAAGTCATAACCCTCAACAAAATGACATTGGGCCCAGGCCATGTGGGAATTGTTATAGACAATACAGGCACCCCTATTTTAATACCAAAAGGGCACCTGGAATATAAACTGTCTGCATAAGGGAGCCCAATTTTGGCGCCATAATCTTTTTAGCCTTTTTTGGACTGAAAAGCTTGAAACATTTCTGGTGGAGACAAAATTACAATTTTAAATTGTACCGTACTTTGCATGATCAGTGAAACATTCCTGGCAGCATTTGACTGTTGGACAATGAAAAGTGAGCACATTAGTTGTTTGGAAATGTTGATGACTGATCAAGAATAGGCAAGCAATTATTTTTCAAGCATCTGCCCAGAAGAAGAAGAGCGTTTGTCCAAATGGCTTCTATTCCTCCATCCTCTTCAATTTCAGACCAAAATTACTGGTTAATTATTAGTCATCAAAATTGATTGCTTTCTTTTCTACAATTGGTTGAACCCTGATAAACTGACAATGTTAATCACATTATGCCCATTTTTTAGAAATTAAGTGTAAAATGCCATTTTTCAGTGCTAATGAGTTTTATTGTACATTTAACAGTTATAGATGTGCAGAAGAATCAAAAAAATAATTTTCTTTTAATTGATTGATGCAATAACTGAAACATGCACAAACGGCTGAAAAATCAGTGGCGCCTTCGGGGAGAGTTTTCATTCAATTCTGCCAATTAATTTATTTCCACTGATGTGCCAGTGACACTGGAGATCTCCTTTTAAACTGATGTCCATAGGCTGCTGCTTTGACTCGCAGCATTACAGGGTGGGTGAAGAAACAGTCTTTAGACTTGTACACAGCTGGTGTGGTAGGTAACTTCTGCAGAAGTTGCTTCGGCACTGCTCTCATCAGCAAGTCAGTATTTACATAACACTGATGGAAGCAGCTTTGTTAATTAAATAAAATAACTCGGGTACGTAGCTAAGTGCTTTACACCACTGGTAATTGAGACAAAATTTGGTACTTGGGTGAAATCTGTTGGCGTGTCCATGTCAGCAAAAGACCTCCACAGTAACTCTCAGAACTCAAAGGTGTAATCTCGCGTTGGGCCTCAGCCTCTTGCACCCTGAAAAACAGCCTTTTAGCTGGGCAATTATAGCCCAGCAGTTCCAAGACAGTGGGAGAACCGGAAATCTGTGCCAACCAGCAATCTGCCAGCTAGAGGATTCCATCGGATGCAAATAATGTATAACAGTTGCAAGAGTCATCAACACTATTAAAAAATGTAAACATAATTAATTGTTGCAATACAAGTGCAACCTAATCTCTTAATAGGGAAAAGAAATATTTCTTCAGTAAATGTTTAACCAAAGCTTTTACAACAAAGTGCTGAAACACTGACTTTAGCCAATGGAAATCATTTTTTTCCACTACAACGAACATTTTAAACCTTGATGTGAAAACAAAACTTTGTAAAATACCGGTTTATTGTTCTGGAGAGCAATTAAGAGCATGTTCAGTCCGATAATTTGCAAATCCATTTTGGTGGCTAAAGATATCATTTAGTACTTGCATTCCATTTTCATTTATTTTTCTTAAATCATCTCAAGCAGTCTAGTTTTCTCATGATGTCACATGGGTCTCGCTACCTGTAATTTGCATCACTGTCCTTCTTGCAGAACTGTTTCATAGCTGTGTTTCAGCAAAAACAATGTGTTGCAACGTCTTAGAACATCCATATTGGAGGAGACCACAATCATTCCCTTCAGAGAAAAATGCATTATTCCACAGTCATGGCCCAGCTGACAAAACTACTTTTCCACCAATTCCTGGCCTTCGCAATGCACTTAGAATTAGTTATTGAACTTCTGGAATTCAGTTGTTAATTTTCCAGAACTAATTCTTACATTTCAACATTGTCCTTCACTCAAATACTTATTCTCTTCCCAGATGTGCTTACAAGCATCTGAAGGTTAAGTGAACTGATGGAATCATAATTTTGAGATATTCCTGCTTAAAAAAAATCTTTAGGTATTCCTGTCTCCGAGGACAGTAACTTAATTTCAGACACTTTTTCAGTCCCTCAGAAATTAAGAAGGTTTATTCAAATCATTCATCTTTAATCATAAGCAACTGTCTTGTTCCTTTTGGAATAACGTGTACTTTTGTTTTAAAGAACCTTAGGAAAGCACATCAATATTAGTCGATGACTTTTGAAAAGCGAAATAAGACTTCAGAAATGTTAATTTAAGACAAAATGCAACTGCATTTAAATCAAACTCAGGCATGAAATGGCTTTGCTTTTACATAACCCCTCTCACCAATCAGGAAGAGGACCTTGCAAGAAAGTGTTTTTTTAAAACATGAAAAATATCAGTCTGCAATTGAAATTTAGGACAGGAGTATAGTCTTCAGTCTATCAGTGAAATGTTACCTATACCAGAGATCCTGCCCTGTTCTGTGCAGGTATCATGACTGGTATGCCACCCATTCGCTGAAGATTTGAATGACTAACAGCATAGGAGAGTGTGTGCTGTGAAGGAGTCTTACGACTAAGTGAGCCATTGCATTTTGCTAGGTTTTGTGAAGATGGACTTCTTGTAGCAACAACCATTGCCTTTGGTGTGGCGTGGTGGCTTCCGTTTGTATACAGTGGTCGGTTCTGTGGTTGACTAGATGTCGTTGTAATTGAGTGGAGCGTGTGTCCGTTGTACTGACTGAATGGATTTGACTCGTAGATGGGCTTCTTGTTTTGCCAGTAGTGGGCATTATATGTGTTTGCTGACGTAAGGGTAACATTTTCAGAGGAACTAGCTGGATGGAAACCTTTGGTAGATGCTGCTGGTGGGATGTCATCTTCCCTGAAGAAAAGAACATTATTTTTTTAAAAATCTCAGAATAATTGTTAGCCATCTACTGATTCTGTTGCATTTTCTGTTATATCAATAAATATCACAAATAATTCATGACATGAATGATGATTTATTCCAGGAGTTAAAGTGCTAAACCTGATCATAGGAAATTAAAATTCAATAAACTAAATAGATTGCACTAATCCTGTGCTCAAAATGAACACAGGTCAGAATGCTCCATTTGCATGCAATTTCTCCCTGAGATATTTGTTCTCTATATATTTTATTTGTACAACATTGAATCAGTGAATTACATTAAAACTCTGATATAGCGAAGCCTATTAACCCTCTTTATGGCACGAAGAAATCAGTATCGTATATTCAAAGTATCTTCCAACAAATCTCAGTTCCACTGGAATCCAATCTCACCCGTGAGAGCAGGAATCTTGCATTTCATTAATTATTACAATTGACAACATTGTTCATGTCCATTAGATTAAAATATAATTAAAATAAAACCAGTGTGCTTTACAAAGTAAACTGCTGTTCCAAAACTAAAAGCTTTAATGAATTCCACAGTACCTTGATCGTTACACAAGTGTTCTCGAGAGTTAGAACAGACCTTGAAGTAAATTATCCCTGTATCTTGTGAGTTGCCTAGCAACTTTGAAATCAAAGTGATTTCAGTACTCCTATCAGTTTGACCTAGTTTCAAATCCACAAGTAAGTGGTGAAAGCACAACCTTCTGATCATCTGCTTCACTCTCCTCCTTATAGTTAGGTATTTATGAAGTTCATCACGAAGACACCATAGCACAGACTAATGGTCGAGTGGATAAAAGCACAGCATGATATAGTATTGAACCTGCCCTCCACTAAGTACCCAAATCCGTAGCATGATGACTCTGCGGGGGAATTCTGGAAGAATCAAACACGTCTCTCATCACTCTACATTGATGTTCGAACATATTACACCATCAAACTATCCTCACACAAAATAGTGCACTTGGTCACTGAAACCTCACATTTTAAAATCGTCTTTTTAAATGTAATCTTGTATTTAATGCACCTATTACAAACAGACTGCCCAACTAATCAGACGACCTGTGAAAAAAAATCCTAAGGTCCACAGAGTCCTTGTACATCATCCATTATTCCATAATCCATCAATTCTCAGCACACGTTTTTTTCTGGAATCACATAATTAGGACCTGATATTTTAGCTTAAAAGGATGACAAATGTAACTGCTATAGCCTTCAGAATGAAAACTACATTTATTCATTTAACTCGATCAATCAAGTATTCTGCACAATGAAAATATGCAGTTCCATAATTTTTCTTCCACAGAACTTAATAAGGAACATTTTGGTGAATTCAGCATTGATGTCAATCAGAGTAATGCACATTACATTCACAACTTCCTGTGATCGCTAATCATGGAGCAAGGGAAGAACAGAACAAATTGGATCGATGTATGTTGTACAAATAAAAACCTTATGCCCAGCATGTATCTGTAGCTCTTCAAATGTCAAGGCTTTACATATTGTGGCTGTGCTCTTGCATGTGCAATAAACCTTTATACCACCACATCCTTCAGAACTACTAATGCTGAGATATGCCAAATGAATCAATTGTCTGTTTCAAGTTGCATCCAAAACATTTCCTCTTAGCGGGGCAACACATTCATCAGTTTAACTGGGAATATGAGGCTGAAGTTTGGCAAGTACAGGGTTTCCATAGTACAGGGGATAGTAGATGGCATTCCATGCTTCAAAATTATTTTCTGGCAAGACCAGCATTTAGTGCCCATCTCAAATTGTCCTCGAGGTGGTGGGTATTTAAACAACTTGTTGTTGGATTGCACTCATCAGGGAAACTGTGGAGTTGTCAGCCTCTTGATTTGTGTCTTGCAGGTGGTATAAAAACTTTTGGGAACCATAAGGTGGGTCAATTGCCACAAAGTACCCAAGTTCTGATCAATTCCTGTAGCTGGCTGGACCAGTTAAGTTTCTTGTCAATGGTGTCCCCCAGGATGACAATGGCAATGCCACTGAATGTCAAGTGTATGTGGTTAGACCTTCATGTCATTGTTTGGCACATGAAATACAAATGTTACTTCCTCCATATTAACACAAACCAGATGTTGACCACAGCTTCAAGCCGGGAAAGACTGCCCCATTAAGAGGAATTGCAAAAAGGATTGAAATACTACTAGTCATTAACTCCTATCTCCATTTCTGACCACATGACGGAGGGAAGGTCATTCAAGTTTCAGCTAAAGATGGTTCAGCCTAGGGTCCTACCCCAAGGTACTTGCTAGTGATACCCTGTAGCTGATTGGCCTCCAATAACTATGGCTTTACGAACTGGTATGATTTTCTGACAGACCAGGTGTGCTACTTCTATTGGAAAAAGACGCACTGATACCCTGTTGCAAAGGGTGGTGAGTCTCTGGAATTCTCTACCCATTGAAGTGGTGGAGGCTACCTCGCTGAATATATTTAAGTCACAGGTAGCTAGGTTTCTGATAGACAGGGGAATTAAGGGTTATGAGGAGAAAGTGGGAAAGTGGAACTGATCCACTTCAGATCAGCCATGATCCTGTTGAATGGCGGGGCAGGCTCAAAGGGCTAGATGGCCTACTCCTTCTCCTATTTCTTATGTTCTTATTGTGCTTAACCATGTCAAGGCGAACAAATGCTATCCACTGTCACTTGCTGATGGACTCCATTTTGTATCTCCATGTTACGTTTTCTTTCACCTCATTGGCAGCATTCTCACCCTGCCACCCCTCCCACCCTCCCCAAAGACTTGATCAACACAAACAAATATTTGAAATTCACTGGAAGTTTTAAAAAGGTTGAAATAATACTTGTCCTCTTAAGTTGACGTATACTTCTTTATATCTGAACTGCCGACCAGGTTCTGTGTATCCCTCATTAGTTGCCGGTGCACCACCAGCACTGTGCTGTAAGCTAGCATGAATTATTCAGACCCTATAAATTTGGGCACGCACTCGTTTGAGCGCACCGGGCAGGCTGCCAACTGTTCCCAGAACAGGTTTTGCTCAGTTACAAAAAACGAAGTTCATGTTAAAGTGAAGATCAATACATAAGTTATACAAAAACCTTTTGCTTTATTTTTGAAGAAAAGATTCTGGTCTGCCTGAGAAAGGTTTCAAAGAAAATGGAAAGCAACAGGAAATGTCCTTTCAAGCCCTATGGGAGGCATAAATTGATCGTCAGGGAGGTTACAGTTATTTTAGATCACATCAGGGTGCAAAAGGAAGAGTGAAACTTTTTTTTTTAATATAGCATTTTTAACGATTTCAGGATACCCAAAAGTACCTCACAGTCAATTAAATCTTTCTGCTGCGCCGTTACTGTTGTCATGCAGAAACAGTAGCAGCCAATTTGCACTTAGCAAAGGTCCATAAGCAGCAACGTGATAATACCAGATTACCTGTTCTGACAATTTGAGTTGAGGGACAAATATTAACCAGTGAACTCTTCTTCAAAATAATGTCGTGGATTTCTTACAGCCACCTAAGAGGGTGGGTGAGGCTTAGACTGGACATGTTATATGATCAGCTGGCTATGGGTAAACTGGCTTCCTTCTATTCAATCTCCTCAATTGGTCATAACAAAGGTTTAAGTTTTTTTTTTACACAAGAATTTGCGTTTTGCAAACCAGAATGTACTTAACTATTTATGCAGTGAGCATTAAAGAGCCAATCAAATATAGCGTTTTGAATTAAAGGGCAAATTTATTAACCATTAAAGCAGAGAAAAAAATAATAAAAACACAGAGCATTTGGCCCTTGTGGAGTCATTCAGACCTACACACATACGCACACACGCATGGACACACATGGACACGGACAGACACACATCCAAGTCCAATAAATAAAAGTAAAATATAAAACTAAATGTCCTTGAGGCATAGATTTTAAACGTGGTGGCTAATTTGGGTTAGCTGGTTTCTTGATGTGGTCACATGCTGAATATGTTGCAATTATTACACGATAATAATCACTGGTAGATTTCTAACAGAGTTGGCTTCTTGAACCAGCTGACAATCATATTCCAAAAGACAGAAAGGGAGAGAGAGCAAATTTCAACCTCTTTCTTCTGCTGAAGACTTTCTTGATAACACCTGGGTCAATTACAATCCCTTTCTAATGGCTGGGCAGCCTTGCCTTGCAAATACTTCACCTACTGTGCATTTCCAAGAGGTTTGGGTATGACTTTCTATGGCAGCCATTGCTTCAATATCCAGTACTTGCAAAATTTCCATTCAGTTAAAAGTTGAGCAAGCAATTTCTCAGAAAAATAATGGGGCATTGCCTCACGACAAATGACTCATCTGAAAGGGGGCAAATACGACAGTGGATCATTCCACAGGTAATGAACGGGATCCATACACAAGATTTTGCCCTCAAGTGGTTGAAGGAGTTTAAATCCATGGCCTCATGACAGTGAAGCAAAGACATTAGCGACTGAGCCACAGCGGACACCTGATAAATCCACAGTTCTCAAAGGGTTTACTAATTGCTACCTGATTTTGGATCTGTCCAAAAATCCCCAAGTACGGTGGGAATGCTAACACTATCAGATTAAATACTTAGACTCCATTTGCTATTCAGTTGGAGATAAAGCAAAATCCAATAGAACTGTTCAAATAAAACAGAAGAGTTCTCTTGGTGTAACAGCAAGATTTAGTCTACAGGCAACATCACCAAAATGCAGATTATAACCGGTCTTTGTTGCATTGCTGTGACCAGATTAGGTTTAAATTTGCTGCTTGATTTACCTACATCTGTGACTATACCTCAAAAGTAATTCATTAGTTCTGAAATGTTTTGAAAAGTGCTGTATAAATGCAAATTCTGCCTTGCTTCATGGTCTGAAGTACTAACCTGATCTCATTGGGAATCTCTTCCTCTTCATACTTGTTTTTACTCTTCCAGTAGAACAGAATGACAATAATAGAGAAGATGCATAGCAAAAGGGCCAGAATCCCCGTCACCACTGCTCCGATGATGATTCCAAAATTCTGGAGTTGTGCTGTTGAAGCAAAAGAAGCCAAGAGAGAATTTTAGCTTCTCTTTCTTCCCTGTAACCAATATTTAATAAGTATTTCCACTATGTGTGATATTGTCCAGAAAATGTATCATTGTATAATAAGCTGGTGGCCCGCTTCTCATTTCTGATGCTTTCAAACCAGCTGTTCTGATATTTACTTACTTTCTGAGGAAGCACCAAGCCTCCGGTGGAGATCTTTCTGATGTGCTTCCTGAAATAGGTATTTTAGGACTTGAACCTGCAAGCAGCAAACTAATAAAAGCTGATAAATCCTCAGGCTCTGATTATCTGGGCAGAACAGTGGCACAGTGGTTAGCACTGCTGCCTCACAGCACCAGGGACCAAGGTTTGATTCCAGCCTTGGATGACTGCCTATGTGGAGTTTGCATGTTCTCCCCGTGTATGCATGGGATTCCTCTGGGTGTTCCAGTTTCCTTCCACAGTCCAAAGATGTGCAGGTTTAGGTGGACTGGCCATGCTAAATTGCCACTTCAGTGTTCCAAAGTGTGTCAGTTAGAGGATTAATGGGGTAAGTGGATTTATGGGAATAGGGTGGGGGTGGTCCTGGGTAAGGAGTTCTGTCGGAAGGTCACTATATACTCGATGGGCCAAATGGCCTCCTTCTGCACTGTAGGAATTTTATAACATGATTCTATGACCTACAACCCAGGGTATTAAAAGAGCCAGTTATGGAAATAGTGGCTGTCATCATCCAAATTTCAGTAGATTCTAGAACAGTCCTGGCAGTTTGGAGGATGTCAAATATAACCCCATTATTTAAAGAGGGAGGGATGGAGGAAAGGGGGAATTTCAGACCAGTTAGCCTTACATCAGCAGTGGGGAAAATTCTAGAGTCTATTGTAAAGGATGAAATAACAGGACAGTTAGAAAATACTAATGGAACTAGACAAAGTTAGCATGGCTTTATGAAAGGGAAGTCATATTTGACAAACTTATTGGAGTTTTTTGAGTACGCAACTAGTAGAATAGGTAAGGGTGAACCAGCGGATGTGGTGCATTTGTATTTTTATAAAACTTTTTACAAAGCCCCACATAGGAGGTTCATGTGCAAAAGTGCACGGGACTGGAAGTAATGTATTGGCATGGATTGAGAATTGGTGAGCAGATAGGAAAACAAGTAGGAATAAATTGGTCTTTTTCAATGAAATAGGCAATGACTTGGAGCCCACAGGGATCAGTGCTTGGATCCCAGCTTTTCACAATATACATCAATGATTTGGATATGGGAACCAAAAGTAATATTTCCCAGGTTTGCTTATGACATGAAACTTGATGGGAAGGTGAGAGGTGAGGAGAATGTTAATAGGCTTTAAGGTGATTCAGACAATGAGTGAGTGGGCAAATATGTGGCTGATGCAGTATAATGTGGATAAATGTGAAGCTATCCATGTTGGACAGAGAAACGGAATGGCAGAATATTATTTAAATAATGACAGATTGTACAAAGGGACCTGGTTTTCCCTCTACACGTTACTGAAAGTAAGCCAGATGTTAAGAATATAAATGATATGTTGGCCTTTATTGTAAGAGGGCTTGAGTACACGAACAAGTGTGTCTTACTGCAGCCGTGCAAGGCCTTGGTGAGGCCACACCTCAAGTATTGTGTGTAGTTCTGGTCTGAAGCATTGGTAACTTTTAATACTTTTTCCTTCCCATTCTGTGACACAGGGTGACATTTTGCCAAAGCGATGACACATATCCCGTTAGAATGTTGTAAAAATACAATGATCTTCACAGGGTTTGCCATAGAGTTCACCAGACTGATTTCTGGGATGGCAGGATTGTCGTACGAAAAAAGACTGGGTCAAAAAAGCCCGCATTCCCTGGAATTTAGAAGAATGAGGGGGGACCTAACTGAAACACAAAATTCTGACATGGCTGCACATACTGGATGTAAGAGCATTGCTTCTTCTGGCTGGAAGGTTTAAAACAAGTCTTAGGATACAGGCTAGGCTCTTTAGGACTGAGATGAAGAGAAACTTCTTTAGTCAGAGGATGATGAACCTGTGGAATTTTCTAACAAAGAAGGGGCTGGAAGCCAAGTCACTGAATATATTTAAGGGGTCAGATAGATTCCTAGACTCTAAAGATATCAAAGGTAAGGGGAGAGCACAGGAGTTTTGCAGTGAGATAAAGGATCAGTCCTGATTATGTTGAGTGGCAAAGCAGGCTCAAAGAACCAAGTAGAAAATAGAAGCAGGAATTGGCTAAGTTTCTATATGTAATATAACATACCACATGTTGGCCTAACAGTGCAATGGCATCTTTATGTTCTACGAACCACTTCACAAAAAACATTTTGGGGTATACTAACAAAGTATTTTTATGGTTTAGTTCACTGTATTGTTATGGCTTCTGCAACACCAATCTAAAATTCTGAAGATAGTAATAATCGTACACGTATTGCAGGACTGTTATCAGAGTGTAGATCTATTCCACCTGAACTCAGTCAGAAGCGTGGCAGGAAAAACATGTGTTTATTCACATAATAGGTCATCGTTGCACCTTTGGCATAGTTTAAATAGTAAGAGCGAGAACAACTCCAAGGGTTGCAGCATATGTCACTTGTCTTAAATATGGTAACCTTAAAATTCTGATGAAAATTCTTCAGTCAGAGGGTTAAAGACTCATTAATGAGTCTTCTACTTTGGACCAGTAAGTCTTCCTTTAAGTGGACAGATTTTTATGCCATGTTTATAATATTAGTGCACACAGTTGATCTGGAATGGTTCTGCCAGAATTCGTTTCTGAGACTAACCTTAGACTACTAGAAAACACTTTGTGAAAAAAATGCAGCCATTTCCAGAAATTGGCAAATGAACCAGGGTGTATGGCAGTTCACAAGACAGAACATAAATTGCTAAATTCCAGATTTGGTACAGTGGTAGGACTCTCGCCATTGATGGGTTATATTTCAAGACCCAAAGTTCTGATTCCATAAGCGCAGCTCACACTGGGGGTGTGCTGTCTGGTTGGAGGTACTGTCCTGTAGGAAAGACATTAAAATGGAGACTTCTGTCCCTTCAGAAGCATAGCACCTTCAAAAAAAACAGCAAAAGGGTTCTCCTGAAATCCTAACCAACACTTATCTCTTACCCAACACACAAAACAGGTTACCTGATTGTTCATCACATGGTTGTTTGTTGGATCTTTGCAGTGCACAACTTGACTATTGATTTTCCTGCATTCAAATAATGACTAGACTTCAAAAGCACCTATGGGCTGAAAGGCATTTTGGAGTGTCCTGAAATTGTCAGTGGTGCTTTATAAATGCCAGTCTTCATTTCTCATTTCCACTATTCACCTAGATTTATAACCACACAATGGTTGCCCATAGCTTTTCAGGATTTGGTTTCTCTTCCTATCTATTTAAGAATGCATCTGCAAAGTGGTTACTTCTAGTAGTTCCACAGCAATACGATTGGAATAAAAATATTCCTTTGTAACATTGCACAGTATTTCTGGAAATTTTAATGAGCAACATGTGCCAAACATCCATCTGAGAGGTAACCAATAAAAGGTGTAAGATTATTATTTGTATAACACTGCAAACACAGTTTGTTGCAGAAAGCTACTGGAATCCCTTCCTCTTCCCTCACAATATTAGCATGACATTTCCATTTCTCACATTATCCAGCCTCATAATGTTTCTGTGAGATTGCCTCATTAGTGTCAATTAGTGCCAAAGTATTGGGAGATCTGTGCTATGGACCTGCATCCCCAGAGAACTGGATTGTGATTGCCTGAACTAATTTCACTTAGGACCGTTAACAAGCATGAGCGAGAGGTGACTTTCATCCCAGCAGTCTTACTAGGATTGTCATATAATATCACACAGTCCCTTCAACAATGATATTTTTTAAAGATTAGCTCAAATGACAAGCAGAGAATGAATAGTAAGTGGCAGAGGCATATAACACAGGATTTTTGAAAGGTAAATTTCATAAATGTTTTTGACATTCTCATGCGAATTCTTTACATATTATTACTGCCAGATTCTTATCTATCTTGGTAGATACACGTGCTAATTATAGTACCATATATGTATAATTTTAAGCTTTTTTAAAAAAAAAGTGGGTTTACAACAGTAGCATCTAGCTGAATACAATTCTCACCCTTACTCTGCATTTTTTCAATCGGATTTTATCTCAAAAGTATACCAATAAGATATTTTAAATGAAAAGGTAGCACCTGTCAAACCATTTAAGGAATCGAAGATATTTATTTCTAAGGTAAACATTGCAACTAGCTTCTCTTAATGGCCCAACCACCAGATACTCTTTGCCAGTGTAATTTTTCCCAGGAACATAGGAAAATTTTAGAGTCAATCCTGAGTTTATGCTAACTTACTTTATCTCAGCTAGAGTAGCATGAGGCGTGCTACAATTGTCCTAAAGTGTGGGAAGTATATATTAAAAAATTCTCAGCATTCCCACTCATGGTGACTATTCAGTGAATCATACTCGTTAAGTAAGAGTGTGATCAACTGCAATACAGCTTTAAATCGTAAAGCATGTCAAAATGTACATAAAGGATAGTCACCAAGGCAATTCTACTGGAAAATACCATTGCCTGTGAAACTGAAACCCAGAATATGAGAGTGTCTTCATCAGGGAAAGTGAGAAAATTGAAGGGTTGCTATGGTGGGAGCAATGGGAACCCCTGTTTTAATGGACTATCAAAACAAAGTAGATTAGGGACCACCGTGTTCCTTATATTTTGAAGTATTTCAATGTGCATCACTTACATGCCACGCAAGTGTTGTCTGTTTAAGCACATATATAATCATTTTTTGAACAAGTATTATTAGGTTTAAACTGTATTTTTGTATTTTATTGTAAACTTTGGCCAATGAGCAGTTTACCCCTTAGCATAATGGGAAATAGGTTTAAGCAGACAAACTGCATTCTTTTGGAATAAAGAAGTATAGAATAATGTATTACTCTATACTTCTTTATATTATCAGAGGCAGAATAGGCAGCTATAATGCCAAGGTTTTTTGAAATGAATGAATGGATTCAGCTTCTAGCTGTAATGAATAGTTGGAATGTAGCTTCTACTAATAAAGGGGCAAGGAAACTGACAGGGAAGATGATTCCCTTATTGTTAGGAGGTGTTCAGAGCGACCCTAGGACCTACCGGATTTGTGTGGGTGAAGTTACTAGGCAACAGGTTGACCAATGAATTCCTAAATCTATTCAAAGCTAGAAGGCCAATGGTCAAAGTAAACGAAGTGTGTTAATGTAATTGGATCATCCAGTTTGAATGAGAGGTGGCACAGGAAGATCATATCTTCAGAAATGTTATCTGTTATGCTCATGTGATGTAACGTCACAGAGGCTACAATCCTCAGATCATCTCTGTCCCAACACATGTTGGTTAAACAAAACACCTTTTACTACACATTGTTTTTCAGTCTTTGTGTTTGCTGTGTTCAACTGCATATAAGATTCCCCAGGAGGTTACCCCAAGAAATTCCCCCTACTGTTATACATAAGAGGAAGCCAGTTTATGCTTACAAAAACAAAAGTAATAAAACAAACCTCTTATTTCTATAAACCCATCATAAATTGTACTTAAACCTCTCTCTGGCCTGCAACTTTCTCAGAAAGATATATCAGAAATGGCAGCTTCACTCTTTCCTTTGATTCATAAGGTTGCAGACTCACATTAGGACGTGAGTGCATAGTTTGAGCTGACTCTCCAATGCAATGCTGTATTGTCAGAGCAAATAAGCCACTAAACTGAGGTTCTGTCTACTTGCTCAGATAGATGTTTAAGCTGCAACAAGAGGATGGCAGAATAGTTATTACAGGCTTGAGATGAAATATAACAACAGCCTTATTCATCTAATGTTTAACATACCCAATTTTCACACTGAAAAACCCCAAAAATATTGCCATATAATAGAACATTATTGTCAAAGATAATTCTTTATAAAATTCACAAGGATTCACAAGGTAGGTATTTTTATAATGAATAGGTTACCTTAAATGTTCTTTCAACAGGCTTAACTCTGCTTAATCTAGAGTCTGAATTGTTTTCAGTGGCTGGATGGCTGATGTGTGCAACTGCTGTAGATTTCAAAATTCTACTTGCTATTAATGCATGGTGTAAATGCAGGTCAAACTAAATTCTTCACTCAGAGGAGAAGAAAAATTCACAAAGTGGTATTTTCTGCAAAAAGCCAGCGTTGATAGCGTACTTACGTGCAATAACCTGTAGGTCAATGGCACAGGTACTGGATCCAATCGTATTAGATGCTGTACATTGGTACAAACCATTTGTAGCAGTGCTGATATTCCGGAGAATCAACGTTCCCGGTGTCTGATCTGAAAGAATATATTGAATGATTAGGGGAGTCATAATAATATATCAATTTATAAAAAGTATTTCTGAATAATCCTAAAATATGTCACTTCATCGACAAGGCAGTACTGACATTGCTTGAGCTCACAGACACTTGCTGAAGGTCACATCTGCATTTGATGATTAATATAGTTTGAAGGAAAGCCATATAAAAGTAAAACCCTCAAACTGCTGTAGCAACCCCCACCCGTAGGCCGCCTGGGTCACGATTCAGTTGTTTTTATACAACAAATTATTTTTTAAAAAAAAAGGAGAAGCTGATAGTAAACAGCAAGAGAAATTATGAGGTCACATTTCAAGTGCAGACCTTTGACTGTAAATTTCCTTGAAATTGTGCGCGTTCCATTACCACCTTTGCAGTAGAAACGCAGCAAAACTATTACAATGATACCCATGCTTCCAACAGATACAGGTCCAACATGTCAATGCTAATAAGGTGGAAAGGAATATCCCACCATTTGGTCCTGCAGTAAGTCCCAAAGGTGCAACAAGATGCCTGGCAATCCATCAACTTGATGCTCAATGTGTACCAAGTCTTCTGCTTGTGAGTAGAGGTGCCCAATAAGTTGAATCTTTTTCTAGTTATCCACTGACTCTTTGGTACTTAGGATTTTTGCACTCCTGCACTCTAGATCCTGAGGTTAACAACAAAGGATGCAGCTGCAGGGTTGTCTAGTATTCCTCCCCCTCTTTGTCTTCCAGCCAAGCCTTGCCGAGGGACAGACCTGCATCCAGGCCACATTAACAGCCTGCTTTGGAAAACTGCAGCACACCTGGACCAGGAAGTGGTCTAATGATCTACTCCTGTGAATGCCCATGAGTATTTAATTACATTTTTAGGTGCTAGATGAATGCAAGTTGCTGTTGCCTTTAAGGATAGGCGCAACAGACTTGAGGTACACTGGTCCTGTTAGTGGAAGAGCGGGGAGAGCAACAGAACAAGTTGACCTCCTACAAGCTGACTGTCCATGACGACTCACAACAAATTCAACTGCTCAGCCCGCCATAGAATCGGAGCGGGTGAGGAGTGGAGAACGGAGATGTCCATTGACCTTGAATGACATTTTCCAGTCTCAGGTCAAGCGAGGCCATTAATTCCCACCCATATCTTAGTGGTTGGATGCTTTGTGTTTCCGAAAGTTGACATTGCCTCCACAGGTGATGCACCCCATAGAGTTGTCCCATCACCTACCATGGTTCAGTTTAAGTGCCCTCTGTGGAACAGATGGAAGCCAAAAGTGAGACTGGTCATTTCTCTACAAATTGGATGCAAGTAAGACAGAGGCAACACTTTAGATATTGTTGGTGGGTCAAGTCTATCATTTTTCTGTGGCTTTGACAGATCTTCTTTCAGCAAATGAACAAGAGAACCCCTATGAAAATTTATCTCAACCTTCAGACCTCAAGAACCTCATCATGCAAGTCAATAGCTATATCCTAGCAGCATTGAAAGACCCGAGTTTCATGACAATCTGTCAAACAAAAAACTTTGAAAGAATGGAGAAAAGGCAAGAGCTTACATGAGATTTTGATGATGAACTAATGAATACCCCAGCACCATCCCACTATCTCCTGAGAAACGTGACTTGAATAAAGAAACAGAAAGGCACATTCCTCAAAAGAATTAACATTGAGTGTACCAGAATATGCAACGTAAGGATTGCTATCTTTGGACTGAATGTAAGGAATGGACTACAGCTGTACACCCAGCAAGAATTCCCAATCTCACCACCATCTGTTACACACTACACATTACAACAGTCGTCTACAGCAGGAGAACAAATAGACTAGCCCAATTATCGCCAGTCAGAGGATGCTCAGAAAAAGGTGGAACATGTGGGCAAAAGAGATTTACTCTGTCAGCCATGGACAATTCTCACAAAAAAAATCCATAATTCATCTACAATCCTGCTCCTGCAGAATCACTCGTGCACAAACTTTCAGCATTCAGTAGCAAGTTTTTTCCTTCTGTACAATGCATCTGTTTTAAAAAATGAATTTGTATGTGTGACCCCAGTGCTCGCCTTCACTGTCTCTGCATGGTATGTCATTCAGAATCTAAATTGCTTCTCTTCAAGAACATACTGTAATGAAGGCAGCAGTGTGGAAGCAGGCAGACCTTCATCACTGTGGCCTTCATATCCCATCAAATGTTGGCACCATGCCTAATACTGTGGCTGTGCGTCAACTCTGTCCCCCAAATTGGTAATTCCTCAGCCCAATGACAGCATCGGCTGGATAAAACAATGAGCCATTCTCCTCAGATTTACCTGGCTCATTTGGTCCTTTTTTTGTGTTCATTCATTCCATGGTTGTGGGCATGACTGGAAAGGTTAGCATTTATTGTCTATTTCTAATTGGCCTCAAGAAGGTGGTGATGAGCTGCCTCCTTGAATTACTGCAGGTACACGCACAGTGCCGTTATGAAGGGTGCTCTAGGTTTCTGACTGGGTGATAGTAAAGGATTGGATTATATTCCAAATCAGCATTATGTTCATCTTGGAGTAGAATATTGCGAGTTTCCCGTTGTGGCTGTTGCCCTTCTCCTTCTAAGTGACAGAGGTTAGTGGTTTGGGAGATGCTATTGAGAAAACCTTGGTGAATTGCTGCAGTGCAACTTGTAGATGACATTCACAGCTGTCATTCTGCACCAGCTAGAGGGTGTGAATGTTACGAGGATGGATGGAGCGTCGATCAAACTGGATGCTTTGCTTTGGCTAGTGTAAGCTCCTTGAGTGTTATTGGAGCTGCACTCACCCAGATAAATGCAGATTACTTCTTCATCCTGACTTGAAGGTGATGGACAAATTTTGGGGAGTCAGGAAGTGAGTTACTCTCTGGCTAAATGAGCAGGTCAGAGTCTGGGAAATTCTGCACAGTAGTTATATGGCTGGTCCAGTTCAGTTTCTGATCAATGCTAATGTCCAGGATGTTGTCGATGAGGGAATTTGATGATGGCACTGCAATTGACTGGGTGGTTTAAAGACACTTCCTTCTTGGAGTTGGTCACTCTCCAGCACTTGTGTGGTGTGAATGCTACTTATCAGTACAAGCTTGGATGTTACTTGTTAGTATGGGCTGCTTCAGTATCTAAGGAATTGTGAATGATACTGAATACTGTGCAATCACCAGAGAACATCCCCATTTCATGGTCACTGATGAAGCGGCTGAAGCTTAGGACTCTGCCCTGAGGAACTTAGGCAAAGAAAACCTAGGGCTGAGATTACTGGCCTTCAAAATTCACAAGCAACTTCTTGCCACGCCTCAAGTACGGAGCATTCCTTCAGGATAACTAGAGAGCTGTACGAGAGAAAATTATTTGCTACCACTTGAATTCTAACGTCTTATTCAGTAGATAGTCACGGCACTGTCATGTGCACCATGGTGACGTCAAGGAATGCGAATCCATGTGCTATTATCACAAAAGTTAGGACCACACCTCTATAACTTATTCAATTATCTCGCAAAGTTGTGTCTACATCCGCGAAAGACCTGCAGAGCCTTTTGTTTGTTTATCAAATCTCTTCTATAGGTAGGCCTATGAAGTACCAATGCATGCTTCACATGACAGAACACTGTCTGTAGCAAGCTCTGCAGCCACCTTCTTCCTGTTCCTTCCTTTCGCCTCCTCTTGCCCTTCCACCTCATTTGTAGTGTGCAGTTCACCCAGTGCTTCTTCCAGAGTTCCATCCTCTAAATGAGCCAAGATTCTTCTCCTCTGATTCTGTATGCACAAAGTGAGATGTTATGAAGGGTCACTGAACCCAACTCTTCAACTTAGGAAAACATATACAGACAGAGAAAAGGAACATATGTTGCAATGATATTCGATAAGATAAAAATCTAATGCAGCACACTGTAGTGCTCAAAAGGAAATGAGGATCTTAGCAACTAAGTAGGATAAGAAGAAAAACTAACAAAAGGTGGATACTTGCTGCACATTTTCTTCCCCCATTCCATCAATGGCTTCTGATGCAAAGATTTGCAGAAGTAAGGAAGGCATCAGAAGTTCAGATGACCATCTTTAATCCAGGTTTTCTCTTTAAAGTTATATAGCGCTTTCTCGTGTGTGCACAGGTAAAACAAAAGAGGCTGCATCTTTCTGCAGCCTACATCCCTTCTTGCATTCATCATAATGTATCATGCATGTTTGTTCTATCCCTTCTGGCATTCATCATAATGCATCATGCATGTTGGTTCTGATTGCACTGCTGTTGGATCATGCATTTGAGTGTAAAATAAAAAAGTCTTCAGTGCCACCTATATGTGCCTAGCAACAAGGAGGGCATGGAAGCATATGTCAGATAGCTGAAAGGATACATCAACATGGACAGTCAGATATTGAAGGTAATAATAAACTGTTCCCAGTATTCATGTGACAACCCAAAATCTTACAATGCAGTTGGCACTCCTGGAACATGCACAGGTTAACACAAGAGCCTGCAGCAGCTCCATTAAGTGTGGTTTATTAGAATTTATTATTAATGCAGTGTGTAAATATTCTACGGGCCTATTATTTTTGCATTTTGTTTGGATTTTAGTGGATCTTGGGAAAGGGAAGGCCCAGATCCCCAAGAGTTATGAATCCAGCTCGGCAAAGTAGTTTTCAATGGCTACCCACAAAATAAAATTTGCAGGTTCAGTTTATTGTGCTTCCAGTTCAATCCTAGCCATAGTCAGTATTTTTTTTGCAAGTCCCCGTTTATACTTACTATGTATAGCTGCACAAGGTCTCATTGTACTTCCAGTACCACAATTTGTTTCAACAATCCATTGGTTTGCATCAAGAAGTTTTTTTTGACTGGTCGGTATTTTTTTTAGAAAGTCTCAGGTTTTTGAAAGTTTTGTCAGATTCCAGGCCTGCATCTTAATGGAAACTAGCATAGCTGAGCGAGATGACACAGACCCTACAAAACTACAGCCAACAGAATCATAGAATCCCTACAGTACAGAAGGAGACCATTCGGCCCATCGAGCTTGCACTGACAACAATCCCAGCCATGTCCTATCCCCGTTACCCCACATATTTACCCTGCTAATCCCCCGACACTGAGCAGCAATTTACCATAGGAGCCAATCAACCTAACATGCACATCTTTGGACTGTGGCTGGAAACCAGAGCACCCAGAGGAAACCCACGCAGATACAGAGAGAAAGTGCAGTCACCCAAGGCCAGAATTGAACCCGGATCCCTGGTGCTGTGAGGCAGCAGTGCTAACCACTGTGCCACCATGCCACCCGAACTGAGAAGGGAATTGATCAAGACCATGAATAAGGAGGAGGAAAGCTACAATGTTGGCAGTGGGTGATAGTTTGATTAATTGTGATACATCTAAACAAATCTTTGCATATTTGTATGCAAGTATTATTCTGGATAGGTTTAACCATAATTAAATGACCATGAAAATGATGAAGCTAAGTCTGATGGCAAATACTTTTGAACTCTATGTGACCTCTGTCTGTGTCACATTGTCATATCTACTTCGAAGAAGTTTGCAGCACCACATTCTGACATGTTGCTTCATTTTTTTTCACCCAGGAACATATTCCCTCAACCTGCAGAAATGCAGTCTAAAACTGTAAATAAATATTTTAAGAATAAACTTGAAAAACAAAAAGATGAAAGTATCAAAACTATACTCAATAAAATGACTAAACATTGCAAGAGGATGTTTTATCATTGATGGTACTTTTCTGTCATTTTTGACCACTTTTATATTTAACAAGTTTATTTTAAACAACGAATACAGACAATGCAATCAGAAACCTCAGAGGAGTATGATGTATCATGAAGCTGAAGGAACATTATTATATAAAGTAATTTACCCGCAGCGATTCAGTGGGTTTTGTCCTTTTGACCGTGTCTATTAAATGAGCCTTTTTTTTGCTACATCAGGTTTAGCAACTGTTCCAAGTCAGCTCTTTGATGAGGCTATCAAGTCTTCATTTGAATAAATTTCAATCTGAAGTAAATCACTAGTAATAGGTGAAAAGAAAAGTTAAAAAGTATTTAATTTTAGGAACGGGTGCTCATGGCATTATTATTCTTCACTCCCCCCCACTTCCATCCTGATATCCGCAGATATGTTAGTTTCAAGTTTCATAAAAACATAGAAAATAGGTGCAGGAGTAGACTATTCATCCCCTCAATGTCTGCTCCACCATTCAACATGATCCTCTGTCTTAATGCCATCTCTACCGCTCTCCCCATATCCCTCAAAACCATTAGAGTCTAAAAATCTATTCCCTTCTTAAATATATTCAGTGACTTGACCTCCACAGGCTTCCTTGGTAGAGAATTTTGCTGGTTAACTACCTTCCTACTGAAGAAGTTTCCCCTCATTTCAGTCCTAAATGGCCTAGCCCATATCCTGAGACTGTGACCCCCTTGTTCTAGACTGTCAATCCAGATGAAATAACATCTCTGCATCCAGCCTGGTTAGAATTTTACACATTTCAATTCTAAATTCCAGTGAATACAGGCCCAGTCGACCCAATCTCTCCTCATACGACAATCCTGCCATCCCAGGAATCAGTCTGGTGAACCTTCACTGCACTTTCTCCGTGGCAAGTATATCCTTTCTTAGGTAAGGAGACCTAAACTGCACACAATACTCCAGGCATGATCGCGCCAAGGCCCTGCACAGCTGCAGTAAAACCTCCTATATGCAGGTCCTCTTGCAATGAAGCTAATCTGATCGTAAATTTGTCACTAGAAGCATTCCTCTTGTCTATGGTGTGCCAGTTGCCCCTTATTAAGCACCTCTCTGAACCAAGAATGTGGAGATCTCAGCAAATTAGTCCTCAAGTCAGACTAGCGGCAGAATTTAGTGGTATAACATGGGTCTTACCCACCAGTAGAAGAATCCCATATTACCTTCCCAAGGTAACCAGGAGCTTACTTAGACATCATAGGGTTTCCCACTGAATTAAAGCCCCTGTGGTGTGGAAACCCTTACCCCCTTCCCCCTATTGGTCAATCAAACGCAGATCTGCAGCACCGACATGTCACCGGGAGCCATGGCCATTGCATAGGGGCCTACCCAGAGAATCAGCAATGGGTCCTCTGGAGACAGGTAAGTGGGTGGGATGGGTGCTGCAGGTGGAGGAAAGGGGGGGGGGGGGGGTGGGGGAAAAAGGGTGGTTGACAACAAGAGAGGGGGTGGGCTGTGTCCCCATTCATCACTGATGTAGCCCCCTCCCCCAGAAGACTACAAAAGCATTCCCAACCCAGGTTCATAGGGAGCTGGAAAGGTGGCAGGATTTCCACACTATACCCCCCTATCTATTATTGCAAATCTTTTTGCCCCAATCCTGTCTGCAGGGAAGTTGGGAGGGGGCGGTGCTGGTTTTTATTAACATCCCAGGCATCCAGTTATTTTTTGTTCGTGCATTGAAGTGCAATAAATCCTCATGTGAAAGAAGTTGACAAGTGATTTTCAGCATCAGAATATCATACATGCAATTATGCAACTTGGGTTTGTCAACAAGCTGACATGGGAATCAAATCACGTCTTACATAAGAACATAAGAAATGGGAGGAGTAGGCCATCCAGCCCTTCGAGCCTGCCCTTCGACAGATCATGGCTGATCTGTCGTGGCTCAGTTCCACTTTCCTGCTTTCTCCCCATAACCCTTAATCCCCTCTCTTATCAAAAACCCATCAACCCACGTCTTAAAAATATTTAGCGAGGCAGCCTCCACCACTTCAACAGGCAGAGAATTCCAGAGATTCACCACCCTTTGAGTGAAGAAGTTCCTCCTCAACTCCGTTCTAAACCGCCCCCCTTTTATCTTGAGGCTGTGCCCCCTAGTCCTACTGTCTTTTTTGAGCGGGAAGAGTCTCTCCACCTCTATCCTATCCATCCCATTCATCATCTTATAAGTCTCAATGAGATCTCCCCTCATTCTTCTAAACTCTAACGAGTACAAGCCCAGTTTATTCAGCCTCTCCTCATAGCTCATAACATGCTAAGATATTTGAATATGAAATTTCTCACATTAGTAATCTTATTAAAGCAAACTTCATTCAGCATTCGAAAAATAAATATTAGTCCAATGCATTAACACGTGAAACCACTGAATCAGAGGTTTACATTGCAGAAAGAGGTCACTTAGCTATTGCTCTTTTCTAGAGTAATGCAAAACTAATCCAAGTGCCTATTCGCCTTTCCCATAATCTTGTGTTTCAATATTTATCCAGTTTTTCCTTAACAAATGCAATTCTCGCCTGTGGCAAAGCATGGCATAAAGAACTTACTCCCCGCTTTTCTTCTCACTCCTGTAACACATGCCTCCAGCTTCTTGTCAGAAGCCTTATGAAACATGGTCTTAAAAAATCCATATTCTCTTTCTTTACTGGACTTAACTTCCAGTGAGTAACTTCATCAAGCATCTACTGCAATTGTTCAAACGCCATTGCCATCACCAGGTCCATGCTGGCTGTCCTCCATTAACCCTTACATTTCTAGGTGATTACTAATTTTGTACCCATTTCTCACATTACATGGTATACTTTCAACCCAACGATTTGTGTCACAAAGATATTATGCTTCCATTAAACCGCACTGTATGGCACATGAGGTGCATCATAATCAAAATGACAAGTTTATCAAGCCTTTTTCTTCCTAAACTAACAATTTCCTTTAACACTATTTAAATAAAGTCCTTCAAAAATGAAAGGGATCAACATCAGGTTGCCAAATGGTAAACTGGAATAACCACTAATACAGGAGACCAAATATTCTTTGCAGTACTCGGGTTCCAGGCTACCACCACCATGAAAATGTCATAAAATATAACCAGGCAAGTGGATAATACAGATTGCAATGTATTAGATTAATATCTCACAATTTCACCAGATTGTCTTCCAGCAGAAATTTCAAACAGTTTAGCGTTTGTATTTTTGCCTGTGGTTATTTGTTTCCCTCAAGAGATTAAATAAGTTGTTTTGAGTCCATGACATGATGCATTGCAAATAGTGTGCTTAATGTGCCAAATGACCTTTTTCTCATTCCCTTCTTGCTAGCGTTTCTATATTCCTCATATTTAGCTTCCACTAATGGTGGCATAATTCTATTGTGTGCCCTGTCTACAGTCACAGAATTATTCTGTTTTAATAAAAATGTTGATTTTTTTTTTATGTAACATCACCAAACATTGAACACAGGTCTGCCAGAGGTGACAGCATTCATTCAGGATACAAATGTCCTGCTCGCAAACTCGCTTCCATTGCGGAAAGGACCTTAGATTGCAGAAATTCGCTTAATTTGTTATCCTTAGCAGCAAGCATCGAGAGGTCTGCAGAGGTGAACAGCGATGTCCCATGCCAACGTACAATCTCAATGTTGTAATCTATATCTGTTGCATTATATGATTCCTGCCTAAGAATAGCATCCCGGTCTATCGCTATTCACTATGATCTCCTGACATTTTACACCAATCTATTTCACGATTCCTTTGATTAATGTTGTCTGATCTTTTCCTTCCCCCAGTCATGACTTTCCCATTAATCTCCATCATTTCTCTTGTTCCCATTTGCAAAAAATTACCGTTCAATGCCACTGCTGCACTGATGCACTACATTTATTTTTATCAATATTTCCCGTGTTGTGTTTCAAAAACAAACTTCACAATCGTTAATGAGTTTCTGAGTTTTCTTGTATAAATGAGGCAGCTATTACATGGTAATTATATCAAAGGCGCAGTCTTCATCATCATCACTGTTGATTTAACTGATAAGAGCACTATAAGAAGCCAGAAATAATAAGGTAACGCTAGCTGAAAATGTTGACTTTGAAAATCAGCTTCCCTAAATCTATCAGCATTATCCATTTAACAGAAATGGATAATCAGGTAATTATAGATTTTATTTATGATATACGAGCCCAAAAGTGTTCACTCAGTACTGGACAAAACCACAAGACCATCAGCAATTCATTTTAAAGCTCACAAATTCATAGTAATAAAAAAAATCAGAAAGAACTTTCTTAACCAGGTGTACTGATAACCAAGTATGTACATTACCATGTACTGACATTGGTGGTAGTTTAGTTATTGAGTCCAGTTTTTCCCAGGAATACATCGCAGTGGGGATAGCTTCTTTGGAGTTACAAGTCAGCGTGACATCATTTCCAGTGTCAACAACTCCTTGAAGTCCACACAATGGGATAGTGGGTGGCACTGAAAGAAAAGATTGCAAAACATGAGCTCTGAAAAGCACAGCGAGAGCATCATTAAAACACATCTCCCCCACAAATTAATGAGAGCACAGATGCAAGCAGGCTTCATATCACCCGGGGAAATGCTTATATTTATTGCCTCATCATTTCGGTGGGAAAAGCCACAAAGCTCCTGCGTGACCGTTCAACTCAACAAATGATCAAAGTTACACATTTTTTGCAGTTGTCAAGTTACAGAAATGTACTCCTGTTACATCAGGTCTGATGTTAGCGACAATACTCAGCACCCCAATTTTTGTACTATTGCATAATGACAAAGTTCTGTTTGGGTACAATTCGTGTTTACCAGAGCATTCACCAATTCACAGCAGACTGTGCACTCAGTCAGCTTGTCACTTTGATCTGTGATTTGATTTAATTTTTAGGATCATTCACGGCATTTTACATTAAATTCTCAAATTAGAAAGATCACAAATGCTCACAGATCTAATCGTAGCAGAAACATTATTCTGCAATAATGCTGTCCCTCTCAATGAGATGATTGAGTAGGGATCTCATAGCGGGGTTGGTGGTAATGTTACATTAAATATAACTATGGCAGAAATCTGGCCCCAATTTGGGGGAGACACCTGAGGCGGTTGAGGCGTGGAAGTGCACATTGCCAGTTGGTGAGAGTTTGCCAGCACCATCCTGCCTCTAGATCATTTCCTTGGAGGCTGGATTCGGGTAGAACCCATCTGCAAAGAGCATGTGGGCAACTGAGATGATTGAAAAGTTCATCAATGATTAGAGAGAGGCTGACTGGAAAATTCCAGTTGGCCTGCAGGCCCTCCACAGCATTGGGGTGGTCTCTCAGTGGCAGACGACAGTTTGGGGCTACAGGTTGACTTTGAAGTCCCTCTCTCCCTCTAATTCCTCCTCCACAATGGTAGTCTGATAGCTGTGGCTTCAGAATGCAGAGTCCATTCTCTCTCTCTCTTTCCCTTAGCTGCAAGAACAGGATGCAGTTCATTCCAATGCAGAGGTTTATTGACTTTGTGGTTTTGAAAGCCATGATGTTGGGATGCCGGTGTTGGACTGGGGTAAAACAGAAAGAAATTCCACAACACCAGCTTAATGTCCAACAAGTTTATACGTAGCAAATGCCACAAGCTTTCGGAACAGGCTGTCTCAGCCACCTGACGAAGAGACAGCCTGTTCCGAAAGCTTGCGGCATTTGCTACAAATAAACTTGTTGGACATTAAGCTGGTGCTGTGGGAGTTCTTTATGTTTTGAAAGCCTGCCCACCCTCCTTAATTGAATAGCAAGCACGCCCTTTAGTCACTAGGTCAGACACAAAGGCAGTCAGCTCAGAGATCCTGACACCATTTGGAGGCCTCCTTGACATCAGGGTCCTGACCCAGAATGGATAATCCTGCCCCATGGGCTGCATTTTGTTGAGAGTGTGCCGATCCTGTTATCGGGATGAATTCCAGGTCAGGGACCCCAAAGATTAAGTATGGGGCATCACGATGGAGCCACGCTATTAACTCTGGCAATCGCTAATAGCCAGAATTATCAGGATTCTTCTGCAGGGGAAGCAGCTCTGCTTGAAAGCATTTGCCCATGGATGTGCTGAATTATGCTAATATGCTCATTTAAAAGGTAACTTTGTAGATTCGTTTCATGAAACACAGTTCCCCTGCTGTGCTCTTGTCTCCAGCGACAAGGCAAGCCACCAACACAGCAGTGGTCCGGTGTGCCTCAGACAAACTGGCACTGCCCTTGGAAAAGGCCATGACAGAATGTATTAAACACCTTTAATTGGCTTCCCTGAGTTGCCAGGCAGGTTGCCATTTGTGCATACAGCCCGACTCTGGGGAAGCGATCCGAAACAAGGAGGTGATTGTGCAGTTGGAAAATGCACTTCAAAATTTTACAGGCCTCTTCTGCACCTCCATCTTTCCAAAGGGCCGAAAAAGCTCCCAATGGCCTACATGCCTTTTTAAACAGCCCTCTCAATTTGTCCTGCCACCTTCAAAAGATTTGCATGCATACACACCCAGAATCACATCCTCTTTAGCTTACATTGCCTCCCCTCATTCTCCCTAGCAATATTATTTCACATCTCTCTGCATCATAAGTCTGTACATTTCAATAGCCTTTGTTCCAAAGTCTCTTCATATCCTCTTCAATGTTGACCATAGTTCCAAGTTCTGTGCCATCTGAAATGCTTAAATAAAGTTGTGTACATTTAAGTTTAGGTCATTAAGGTGCATCAAGTAGTTCAGTGGTCTGAACATCAATGCCTGGAAGACAGCACTGCACATCCCTAAAGCCTTAAAAACTGTTCACTCCTATTTACTTTATGCCCCTTGGCCAATTCACATTCACATAGTTATGCCTCACTAACTTGAATTTTGCTAACAAATCTATTGTGTGGTATTTTATTAGATGCATTTTGAAAGTCCATCAAGACAGCATCAGCTGCACAGCCACCATCCATCCTCCCCATTATTTCATGAAATAATTCAATTCAAATTAGTCAAACATGGTTTCTGCCATAATCTGGCTGTCTTTCAGTTATTAACCCATATTTTGCCAATTAATTGTGTCTTGGATTAGTGTCTGAGTACCAACGTTAGGCTGTCTGGCCCAAATTGTCAGGCTTACCATTCTCCCTGTTTTTGGAACAATGCTGTAACATCTGTAATCCTTCATTCCAAAACCTAAGAGATTGCAAGTTGTGACAGGGGCTCCACAGTTTCTGCCCTTCCTTCCCTCAGCAAAACCGTGGTGATGGAGGACTGCTTTCCTCTGGGTGGATGAGCTACACTCAGTCAAAAAGCTGTCCTCATCCCATATCTATTCGGTGATCTTATGATGCGAGACATTATATAAAATGCTGGTAAGATTCAGTGGCAGGACATCAATACTTTACCAACCTTTATTTTCTATTGCATTGACAAGCTGTCCAATTTGGACACCACAAATCCTTCCCTCAGCATTTAATTGGACACTCAGCTGTCTATCGACACATTCAGAGATCTAACACTGAATTCGTGTGGATGTGCTTCACCGCACCAACAACAGCATTGACAACTTCATACCACATATGGCACGGCAGTGAGGCAGCATGCATCTGTCGATAGATGAGGCAACTTTTAACTAAATAGTAACAGCTACATTCCTACAATAAAATGATCGCATAACACACCATCTGCAATATCTGCTTCACCTTCTGATGGAACACTTCCAAGCCCCATTCAGAATTGAAAGTATCTGCGAAATGCTGAGATTACTGTTGTGAACAACTAGCTCATGATTCATGCGTGTCAGAATGTACTTTAGAGGGCAGCTTGTGGTTTCAGGAATTTAAATTTAACTGTAGAAATTGGGATAAGTGCAATTGGGTCAATCTCGGAGTTTATTACTCTCAAAAGGTTGGAGAGCCACATGACTGATGATCATGTCTTTCTCGCTATTAACCTCATCAAACAGCAGGTGGGCTTACATAGCCAAAAAGCTGGAGAAATGCTGAATGCAATGCTTGCAAGAACAAGGGCAGTCCAGAGAGATGTTGCTGTTTTGGGAATTTGAGGGAAATTAGTTTTAAAACATTTAGAAAGTCCTGAAAGGTTGTAAAATCCAATTACTTAAATCGGATCAAAGAATAAATTCAAAATTTATTGCTCTTTCATGAGATCATTGCTGATCTGCACCTCAATTCCCATTTTCTTGCTTTTATTCCAAGTACCCGTTGCCCTTACCTAACGCAAATCTATTTACCTCAGTCTTGAAAGCTCCACGTGCCCAAAGTACCCACTGACTTTCTGGGGACAGAGTTCCGAATTTAAAACATCCTTTGTGTAAAAAAAAGGTACTTCTTGATATCACTTCCAAATGATCTACCTCCAATGTTAAGATCACGTCCCCTTGTTTTAGATTTCTCCATGACTCAATTGGGCTGGAAAGGATCTTGTACGTGCGACTCAATTTCATTCTATTGCCTAGGATTTTGCATCGAATTATCTTTTGTTTTGAGTAAAGCATGGCAGTCGCAGTACGTATCACAAAGAAATCAAAGGAAAAGAGGTAAAATATGTCACAACAGCACCCTCTAGTGCATTGCTTCATTTCTGCACAAAGACAAGTACATATTAAAAATCTAAAAAAAATGCCTAAATTATCTATAGAGTGCAACATTTTCCCAATGGTTCTATTATCCCATGAAAATGTTGTTTTCAAAATATTGAAGTTTTCCAAATATACCACCAATTACATTTATTTGTCCACTAATATAACGCAAAGACAAAAACTGTGGCAGGAATGCAGCCTTCTGTAACCCACACAATACTCATGCTAAATATGCATGATAGCTATACTCAAAAGAAAGAATAATTCAGTGCAAAATCCTTTCCAGCCCAATTGAGCCATGGAGAAATCTAAAACAAGGGAACATAATGTGTCTTAGCAGAAATTAATGGCAATAATCTTTTAATAATTGGTGCAGGAAAATGATTTTTCATTTTATTTTATGGAGAGACATTATGGTTTCTAAGCTTTTTTTTTAAGATATGCTCTGGTCTGGTGTCTTTCAAACACACTTTGAATACTTCACATTCTTTTTCTTTATGTCAAAATGTTCATTGTAGCTTTCTGCATTCAATTTATTTCTCATCCCTTCAAGTCTGCTTTACTTAAAACTTGGTTAATGACTCTCAGTTCTTCTCAAATTAAGTGCTAGGGAAGGAAGCAATCACTCACTATGTGGGAGCAAAGGATCTTCAACTCTCAGCCATGACTTTAAAGGCCGCTGCCATCTTTTTTCTTAGTTATTCTTTCTCAAGAAGTGGGTGTCACTGGCTAGGCCTGGGTCTATTGCCCAGCTTCTTAAAATGTGTAGTCCAGGCGGTGTAGGTACACCATTACACTGTTAGGTAGGGAATTCCAGGATTTTAATCCAAAGACAGTTAAGGAGCGGCAATATATTTCCAAGTCGGGAAGGTATGTGGCTTGGAGAGGAATTTGCAGGCGGTGGTGTTCCTGTGCTACTGCCACCCTTTTCCTTCTAGTTGGAAAAGGCTGCAGATTTGAAGCTTTTTTTCTCAAAACAGCCTTGCTGAGTTGTTTCAGTACCTTGAAGAAAGTTGATTCCATGTGTCAGTGTGGATTGAGCGAACATTTAAGGCCAGTGCAGCTCTTTCCATCATGAGGTCATTAGCTGAAGTTCTGGGGTCACGAGCTCTGCAACAGCAATGTCTGCACTGGAGCTCCGACAACGTTAACAGCTGCGAGTCCCCTTAAAATCCTTACTTTGGTCTTAAATAGTAGTCAGGGCCTGAAACACCCTGACCTCTGCCGCTGAACAGGTGGAATCATAAGTATGTGAAGATACACAATGCGCACACACAGGAAATGCTGTGTTAAGTGTTTGATAGCTTCAATTAGGTTTGCCATTCCATTGATCAATGAGCCGGATTCGGAACCGAGTGGGATGGTGATCACTGGAGTTGACCTAATTGATACTGCCATCTCTCTATACAACAGCACATTCCACAATTCTGGTTCGACTCCTCAGAATTCCATACCATCAGGGCACAGAAGCCAACACCAGGCAGCCTAGGAATAAGCACCAAAGATTCAACCAGCAATGGCTCCCTGTCAGAAACAATGCCATGAGAGGAGGGCCTGCTCAGTGCTGAGGGTTTTTTGAAGAGCATGACTAGACAACACAGTCAAACTCACTCAAAGGGTTGAATGACCCTCTTCTGCACTGTACGATTCTGTGGATCCTAAGGTGCTCAAATAGGATTGGTGGGGCAAGGTGAGAGGCAGAAGGATTCAGACACAAAAATGAGAATTTTTAATTTGTGGTGCTGGTAAACTGACAGTCACAGTCCTGTGAGCACAAGAGTAATGAGTGAACAGGATTAGTGGGAGTTGGGATAAGGGCAGCAGAATTTCATGAAGGATGGCACATAAGAGATTGGCCATCAGAGCATTGAAATAGTTGCGTGTAGAGATAACAAAAGAAAGATGATGATTTCAGCAGAAGATGGGCCAAGACAGATGGAAATGTAGAATATTCTGAAAGTGGATGTAGGCTTTGTGATGGAGAGGACAATGGGAGTCAGAAATTCAGTTCAGGGTCAAATGGGACACTGGATTCATGAACAGCCTAGTTTAGTCTGACACAATAGCCTGAATGGGATGGTAATGGTGGTTAGAGGTCAGGTTTTGTGGCAGGAACCAAAGCAATAATTTTGGTCTTCCTAATATTTATCCAGGACAGGATGTTAGACGGGAAATAAGAGAGAATTGGAGGTAAAATAGAAGTGAGTGTTACCACATCATACAAGTAGAACCTGACATTATGAGTGGGATTCTCCTAATTTGAGACTAAATGTTGTAGCAGGGAGAGAAACATGGTGTTCCCCCACTATGGTAGCTTTGGAAAACACACCAAATCTTCAACCCCAATGTTATCATTTATGACCCCGAATGTTTTACGCCACATTCCATGGCAGGGCTGGCCTGGATGGCACATTGTCCACCATTGTGTCCAAGTACCAAACTGAAAAGGTGCCCAATATCACTGACTCACCATCGAAGAAAGGTGGACCTCCCAGAAAAAAAGACAGATCTCCAGGCCACTCTAACACTGAAGATAGACCACCTCCAGACCACCTGATCTGGAAGATTCACCTGCAGGTGCTTTACCAACTCACTGTGGTGCTTCAGGGCCCAGGGTCACCATCCTGAACTCTGAAGGCAGCCCCAGCATTGTTCAGATGAATCCCATCATCTGTACGCCAAATTGTTCCAAATATATTTCATGACAGCAGGTGCTCCCACTGGCATTGCGGAGAATCTGATGTGGGGAAGGGGAGCTTCACCTGCATCCCATTTAAGGATGCAAATGAAGTCCTCTGGCAGGTTTTCTGACCCACCATAGTGGGCACCAGCAAGAGGTCCTTCTGTAAATTCACACTGGATAAAACTAGTTTCTGGCCCTCCCACTATCTTCTCCCACCATCAGTGGCAGGTGCTTGGGAGAATTCTGCCTTACGATTTCAAAGTGGGCCTTTACAAAACCCGCATATCCTAGGTAACTTTGTTATATCTGTAGCACTTGTTCAGGATAAAAGACCAGGAAATGAAAGCACGTGGGTTTTGGGTGTAACAACAGAACAGCTTTATCAGATAACTGTTCACTCCACAATGGCTGGATCTGGACTGAGTAAAGCCTGCAAAGTAGTCAATGACATCACAGACTGAACAAAGGAACTATGCATTGCACAATAACTAACATATAACAATCACATCAAATATTTTTTGAATACTACCCAGTGTTTTTCCTTAGGTTTAACAGTTCATCTCAGCTTGCTGGATTCAATTTACTTCTCATCCCTTTGAGACTGCTTTACTTGTACTTAAAGGCTAGGTTAGTGGCTCTCCCTTCTTCTCAAATCAAATATCAAATTCAATCACATTATGGTCATTATTCCCAAGATGTCCCTTTACTGTCAGATTGATATCTAATTCTGGCTCATAACACATCAGTAAATCCAGTATGGCCAATTGCTTTGCCAGTTCTAATACATATTGTTCTAGGGAATTGTTCCAAATGCATTCTAGAAATCCATTGCTTTTATGATTTGAGCTTTTAAAGTCCACCAGTCTCTGAAAATTAAAGTGTCCCAATAATCATTTTTTTCTATACTTCCTTGTTCTCTGTATTTGTGCAGTCCGTCACTGCCACTCTGCTTTCAGGAGGGCCAGTGATTTTCAACTGTGCGCTACAGGTAGGGTGCAAGTGTGCTGTGGCCGCAGGGTAGATCACAAGTCCCGACTTTATTTTATTTCTCTCTCTGTCAATTCCTGAAGGCTTGGCTCCAATGACACCATAGCAGCTATAGCTAATGGATTCAACCTCAATTAACACAAACAACATAATCAGGTGGAAAGGATGGAAGTGGTGCAGAGAAAATCCCAGTAGGTCAGAGAAATTTTAAACAATTAGGGATTTAAGGCACTAATCAAACAATTGACACCAAGTGAAATGGCCTCAGATCAGACTAACAGTTTAACAGGGAAACTGTCTGCATATAGGCATATAAGAATGAGATTTGAACAAATATTTATGATTGAACGTGTATTTTGAAAAGTATTAACTGTATTTTATAAAAATAATTGTGCACTTCAGCCAAGAGCAGCTGTTGCGGGGGATGATGAGCTAAAGCCTTAGCAGACAGAATCACATTCTTGGGAACCACGAACCTCAGAATATGCACGTTCTTATCAGTGAAAGTTGCTGGCATTACGGTTCTCAGGGCTACTTATGAATAGAGGTCTTCACATGATCCAGATAAGAAAGGTCTCTTCTTAGATGTGAGAATGTACATCTGTCTCATTTGGCCAGCGATAGCAGGAGTGGGTGGGAACCTTAACTTTGACCTTTGTAGCTAAGCATTGGGAATTACCAGACAACAGAGGAAGAAGCAGCAATAGGGGGAGGAAGCATCCAGATTCTACGGACCAATAAAATCCCACGATGTCAGAAGATAGAACGCAATTGGCTAAAGTATGTAGCAAGTGTTATTAATGATTGATTTATATTGAAGATGATTGGTTCACAACTAATGAAAGGTGAGAGAGTTTGATATGAAAAATGTATAATTGATCAGTTGATCAATTGGGACAGCACAGTAGTTAACACAGCTGCCTCACAGTGCCAGTGACTCAGGTTCAATTACAGCCGTGGGTCACTGTCTGTGTGGAGTTTGCACATTGCGTGGGTTTCCTCTAGGTGCTCTGGTTTCCTCCCACAGTCCAAAGATGTGCGGGTTAGATTGACTGGCCTGTTAAATTGATCCGAGTGTCCGGGGATTAGCAGGGTAAATATCTGGGATTATGGGTTTAAAGCATGGGTGGGATTGAAGACGGTGCAGGCTCAATGAACTGAATGGCTTCCTTCTGCAGTGTAGGGATTCTATGATTTGTGCATTGTAACCTCAGAGTGAGTGGCATTGGAATGCTGAGAGCTTCTCTTGTAGTAAGGCACCAGACTGCCCCCAGTGCTCATTCTCCCATCGTTAAAGATATGTCTTTAAATTGGGACACTGGCTTTCGTGAGTCTTTGTATGGGCTGAAGTTATGGTGATATGTAGCCTCCAGAGAATCCTACAACAGAAGGGAAAGGAAAAAGGAAGGGAAAGAAATTGGAGCTGAAGAACAGCATATTGCTCCAGAAGCTCCAGGCCGCGAGGTCTTTGTTGGTGACTTCGGAACGGAAGCTGCCAAAGGAGAACTGGAATGAGCTTTCAACGATTGTGGCCCTTTAAGGAATGTGTGGATAGCATGGAACCCTCCAGGTTTCACTTCTGTGGAGTTTGAAGACCCCAGAGGTGCAGAGGATGCTTTTCGGGAATGGACATCAAGATTGACAGAGGTTGAGAAATTCTGGGCTTATTTGGAATGATTGTGGGGTTTTGTTCATCTCTACATACACGTGGATTACACACATGTTTCACACCTTTTAAAACATTTACTTCCTGAGTCATTCAAGATTTTCAATCCCACCTGTTAAAACATGAGCTGTGTAACTCTCAGATGTGGATGGAAAGTGGCAGAATCAGAAAATAATCATTAAGGGGGCTGAAAGCACTCAAGGAGGACCAATTTAAAATCATGTCTTGTGCCAGTTAATTTTAGTTCTGATTCACTCGAGCATTTGTTGGCATGTACAAAATACCAATTGATAACAGGGCAAGTTCTGCACAATCACATTTACAGAACATATCCAGAGCTAGAATGACCTCCAAACATCCCCTGAACCCCTTAGCTGTATTTTTGGAGGTGCCACTTTAAAACGTTTCAGGACAACTTGAATTAATAATCAAATTCACAGGCCTCATCATTTCCCAATTTCATGGATATTAACCTGCCCATTTAAGCTAGCAGCATTACAGCTTCCTCGCTCTGGAAACGATGAATAACATGGGGCACGCCAGCATTTTAACAGTGGAAGGAAATATTTTTGTGCCAAAAGCAAAATACTGCAGATACTGGACATCGGAAATAGAAACAAAAAATGCTGGAAGTACTTAGCAGGCGGACAGCATCTGTGGAGATGGAGAAACAGAGTTAATGTTCCAGGTTGGTGGCATTTCATCAGGACACAAAGAAAGGTCATCAAACTGAAATGTTAGTTCTGTTTCTCTCTATCCTTGCAGTCATATCCAGCATACTCTCTTTTTATTTTTGTTCCAGTTTTTCAGTGGGGATGGGGTTGTGTGATTACCTTGCGCCCAATCGAATTGAGACAGACAGGGTATAAATTTCATACTGCCTGTTCATATCAATGATTGTAACACGCAGCTTAGGGGGGGAACATGTTGCTGACCTGCTAGTTACACTCAGCAGAAGGACATGGTTTGAGTGGGGCTAGCAAATAGGACGGTCTCATTCCCATTTAAGATGCAGATCAAGGGAGCATCGTTACACCAGCTCTCAAAGCTGAAGCTGGGATTGCAGGTCCCGTTTCAAGAGACGTCAGTCCCTCACTCCACTGAGGTCTAAGTCCTGATCTCCAATTTGAGGAAGCCGTTCAAGATCAAGGCCTTGATCAAGGTCTTTCTCCATCAAAACTACTAACCTTTAGAAAGTTCTCAGACCATCCCAATTACCAGCCCAGACCAGCAATGCACGGGGTTATGGGGATAGGGCCTGGGTAGGATTGCAGTCGGTACAGACTCGATGGGCTGAATGGCCTCCTTCTGCACAGTAGGATTCTACAATTCTATTTTAATAAATTCTTGATAAGGCAGTTGAAACAGAAAGATATTATGAATAGTAGAGCAACAGGGCCCTGGCCATCTGACCACTTCTTAATTGACCCGGAATTTTTAGTTCCATTTTACATGCATCCATTCCACAGAAAAATGTTACTACTGTTCACATAGCACAACAAAGTTATTAATTGGTTGTTGCTAAACAATCTATACGCTTGTTCTATGGAGCTCCCTCATTAACTGGCAGGGTTCAGTAAAACTACTTGCATTTCTTTGTATTAAATTTGACACGTTTAGAGAGATTCTGCTTCACTGAATTGCAGTGTGTCAAGTAATGTCTTGAAGATTAAAGAATCATGAATTTTTAAAACTCCCAAACCAGTTAACTATTTTATCTCTTTCGTTTTTCCTCCCACTTCCCAATAAAAAAAAACCTTAATCCACAGTGTGAACAGGTGTAAACAGAATCAAAACAGCTGCACATGCTGAAACAAATTCGAAAAAGTGCTCAAAACTATCAGCTATATTCATGGAGACAGTGGGTCAAAAAAAGTGGGTGTGTCGTGGAACTGTTTGTCTCACTGAAGCATGTCATGTTACTGAAAAGGTTGGGAACCATTGCTTTAGACAACTCCCACCCATCTTTTTGCAGTTAATAGCTTTAAATATTGTGCTTTCATTTTTTGAGTCAGTTTTAAATACCTCCTTATTACTGCTGTAATTCTTCCAATTAATCGATATTGCTACTCCTCTTTTCTCAATATTGTGTCCTTTCTAAAGATGCTATGGCCTGAATTAAATGGATGATAAGCATGCCCTAATTGTAGCCATGTCTCTGTTTGCAATAAGCCTGATTTGCCAGCAACCACCTGCTACTCATGAGAGGTTCCTTCGGAGAGTTAGCTCTTAATTTCATTTTCCCCACATGTAATGGAGAAGCTAAGTGAGGGATTCCTGAACAAAATGGTGCAAGAATTTTACAAAAACCTACAGGTAGCTTCAAGAAATTAGAAGCCTACAATGCAATTTCATCTTCACCAACTTCCCTTTCATAGAAAGTATGCATATCATTGAACTGGTGCAGATATCTGTGCCAGTTCTAGAACCTGAAAGAGAATAGAACCCATGGGAAGTGGGATGGTTAGTGGCTTCACGCCTTGATTCCTTCATTTACATTTTTCTGCCATGGATCAGGGGCTGCTTTAGACAGATCGGAGACTTGTTGGAATTTCTGACATAGCAGATTTGGAGCAGAAACCTGGCAGATATAGAGTCTGTTCCAAATTCTTACTTGCAGCCATCTCTAATTCTGAAGCTGACAAAACTAGGGAGAAGCAAAAAAAAACTGAGCTGAGGGTTTATGGTGATCAATAGTCACAGAATCATTCACAAGAACATAAGCTTTGTTCAAAATTGCAATGTTTTAAACTTAAGTCTTAATGAAATAGTATTTACATGTGTATGCTAACAGAATGTCTGCACGTCCACTCCTTTTGTGTGTATACTAGCACAATTCTCTCACTATTAGATTGTGTTTGAGTGATTGATCTATAATACCATTGAATCTACTTAAGCAAGCTCACAGAAATAAAAACATAAGCATGTGAAATATTTACAATTTCATGTCTGTTAATCAAAAATAAAAAGAGGGAAAGGAGGAAAAAGATCTTCCATCTAAAATCAGTACCTTTCATAACTTCAGGATGTCCAATTTAGTATATCGGAGGTAAAACCACTGTTGTTTATTAAGAATACGTGGCAACCAATTTATATTCAGCAAGATAGCACAAACAGCAAGAGATAAACGGTCAGAGGTTTTTTTTTTAAATGATGTTGGTTGAGAAAATGGGATTGCTGAATTTATGTTTGGGACCCAGGTGGTAAATATGTCAGAGTATTTCTCAGGGAACTCTAATCAGTTCCTTCACATTTTAGAGAAATTGTCAATAGCAAATGAAGACCATTGGAAAAAAAATGAATCCATAAATTACAAAGATGTCTTCTTTCAAACATATTGCCCATCAGTTGTGATTGCATTAGGTTCAAAACAATAATGGTATTTTATCTACTAATGCTAGAGGTAAATTGCACATTAAAATGGATCTGCAATTACTTCACAATAGGGGAACATGCAAGCATCCATCCAAACCGCTAAAGCATCAGAGAGGTTATAGCTGGGTTTTTGATGTCATATACAATTCATAGATTTTACACCAGTTGTGAATGCATTTTCTGCATATTTGACTTTTGACCCAGAAATATTTGATCATCACTAATATTCAAAGTGAAGGTAGTTAAGAGAAAGCAGTTGCCATTTTAACCACAGTTCCCATTTTTGTCTCAAGCTGCTGAATTCCTCTCTTAGTGAGATATTATAGTAAAGCAAGATTTCTGCTCATTTGTTTAGCAAATGCAAATCCCCCAAGCAAGGCAACAATTTGTTCAGCTTTTTTTCTGGGTCAAGGGTCATTTGGCATGCAGAGACAAGATGGAGCCAGTGTCAAGCTGGAAATTAAACTACTGCTGTACCAGATGGTTAGAGATGAAGGAGAAGGATCCTGGGCAACATTTAAGAGACAAGAGGTGTTTTTCTTGGCTGTCTTTAAACAAACCAGAGCCATTATCACCACCTACAAGTCTTGTGCCCCATTTTACCAGGTAGCTCCACACTGTGATAGTAAGAGGCAATCAACAAGAAAACCCAGCAGGAACATAAGCCTCTTTGCACCCATCAATATTTAAATATAGCAGCAGATAGGAAGAGGTATACTCAAGGACAAGCTATGGGAAGTCTAGCTTGAGGCAAAAATGCAGCATAGGCATTCTTTCCCAAATGTTGTTCCCTTTCTGCCACTATCCCTCTCAGTTTCTGGCAAGATATTTAATACCTTTCCAAATTATGTAAACTGTATTCTTTACTTTTGCTCATCATTTTTTATATTTCATAGACACAGGAGTCAACATGTTTCATAACATTCAGCTTTGGTTCCATTATTTGAAATATGATAGCGCTTAGATTACAAAATATAAAAGTGTGATTCAACAACACCTTGACAAACATTACATTATAAACGCACTATTAAGTGAACTTGATAAACCAATGTTACACAGCTGAATTTGAACACAATTTTGTACTGTGGATTGATTTAAAGTGAAAATAGGATTGAAAATGGCAGTCTTAATTTGACCTATAACCCTTAAAAGCCAATTTAAAAAATAAACTTTCAAGTTCTCTATATAACTTCAATTTGACCATTGATTCTACTGTTTAAGGATCTCATAATCTGCAGCGTTTCATCTCTTCAGATGATTGAACAACCATGTAACAGGGGAGATCAATTGAAAGCAAGACAAGTCATACTGTAGCGTGAACAGCTTCAAGGTAATTGGAGGCAATAACACTCAGAAGCAAAACGACAAAGTTTTATCTGATGGATGGCATACAATATCATAATCATTTAAAAGATGGCAGAAGAGTAAATAATTATACCTAATACAGACAACCCAAGTATACCGATGTTCCTCTCTCCTCTGTCAGGCAGGTTGTTCACCAAACACTGGTACGTCCCCGTGTCTGACCGCTGTGTGTTATTAATGAAGATGGAGGCACTTGTGCTGGGCATGGTGGTGACAAAACCCACACGGGAATTAAATTGGGTGGCTCCACTAATTACCTGCCCTCCCTGGTACAAAATTACCTGCGACAAAAGAAAACAAGAAGAGGAAAAATAAATACATTTAGCTTAAACTAAAACATAGCACAGAGTCATAGATGTTTATAGCATATAAACAGGCCCTTCGGCCCAACTTATCCATGCTGTCCTTTTTTTAAAACTCCTAAGCTCATCCCAATTAAATTCAGTAACATTTCATTCTATGACAAAATTTTATATTTAAACACCATTGACCACAGCATCAATGCTGTTATGTAGCAGTATAATTGCACTGAGTTCAACAACACAAGGGGTCCAATTGTGCAGGACTCCAAAAGAGATGGCAATTGAGACCCCAACATGTCCAGCGATGGTTTGCTTGGTCAAAATCTTTATAATAATTTCAGAATTTCACCAATCCAATTAATTGTCAGGGAATGTATACTTCCTGTCAGGCTGAAAATCCCCAATAGGAGCTTAACCATTTCAATTGCAATTCTACAATCTTGATGCTTTTTTCCTTTATTACTGGAGCTATAACTGAATTGTATATAATGTACAGCACAGATGCGAGTTTTTAAATGGAAAATGGTCATGGCTCATATGCAGGCTGCACACGATATTTATTGTCAAAATCATGATGGTCTCTGACACCAAGCTCTATTAACAGTAGGAGTGTGCACACCAGTGAACCCAAACACTCCATAAAACATTTAGAGTATTAAAAACAGACTGTACGCGTTTTTTAAAATGTAGTACAGTAGCTTAACATATCTTAGTGCAGAAAAGGTGTGAAGGAATTCAGCATACCCTTACACACAGGGGATTTAATTCAGAACAGCCCTGATTACCCACCCATAAACAGAAAGACATTTTGATTCCCGCCCCTTTTTCACTGTTGCCGTGTTTTCCCCGCGAACTCAGTTTTGGAGCAATCCAATCTTCCTTAAATAATCCAACAGCAAACTTGAGATCAGAGAGTTAGTTTATTTGATACACTCAAAAGGTGAGAAGGGGTTTCACAACATAGCCCCCAGCACATTCACACAATAAGTGAGGCATGGGGAAGAAAGAGGTTCAGAGCAAAGACCACAAACAAAATAAGAATAATCATTCTGAGTCCAGAATCAGAAGTCCAATGATTTATTCCTTAAGAGAGATTAACAGCTGAAACTGATGCATTGTGATCCACAACATGGATCCCAGTGTCCAGCATTGGGAACATAATTTCCATACCGTAGCATGTCATTACCAGGCCTCCACACCCAGGTCATTCCCTTCCCTGCTCGTAAGAAAGTCCATTCACATCAGCATGAGGGCAGAACGGTGCGAAACCCGACTAATCTCCTAATATGTGCAGCTGGTAAACAGAGCTCACAGAAAAACTCAGATGAGTCTATCACTCAGGATAGTAGAAGAGGGTCACAGCTGGACATTGCCCTGGTGCATTTGTGCCCAGGCAAAGCTGGGGGCAGCGGTTGTATTTTTTTTTCTTTTCTTGGGAAGGGGTTTTTCCAGGTGAACTAATGTGCACTGGGGTGGCCTTCAGAAATGACGTCCCAATCTTCAAACAACTAAGTCGCTGGTGGGACGGGCTCAATCAACCAGCATGACGGTGTGGGACTTACCCCTTGCCGTGTCCCAAACTGGAGAAAAACAGCTCTTCAACGCTGCTTTCCCCACCACTTGTCACCCTTTGCCAAATTCAGGGAAAATTCTGCTAATTGTCTATGTAGGCCAGAGTTCAGCCTTCAAAGTGTAAAAGGGTTTTTGCACATTTCCTTGGAATTTGATTTTTGTAGTCACAGAAGGCATAAGCAATCCTTTGGGGTAACAACATCCTTATTGTTTTCTGAAGGATAGTAATTCCTTTTGTGTGAGTCATAGCTACTGAGACTTCAGTATAAAGTCTTTAACCATTTTAAAAAATAATAATTTTATGAAGTAGCCAAGACGATATTTATTTTACCCTTTATGTTTCTTCGGCATAACAACACTTAGAAAAACTTCAAATTCTTCAAATACAAAATAGCTGTTGGATGGATGGGAATTACTGCTGAAAACAACAGGATTTCTAGTATGTTTGCAGAACATGGTGTAGCTGCTTCCTATAACACCAAGAATGAATCATTATTTGAGGACCGTACGTTTATTAACCCCAGTAACATGATTTCAATCCCAATTAATTACCCATACTCCGATCAATATTTCCCTTCACACTTGCCCCAAAATGACAATGTTAAAAATTTATATGTTGTTCAATTAGAGTAAAGGTGGCACAGTGGTTAGCACTGCTGCCTAACAGTACCAGGGACCCAGGTTCAATTCCCGTCTTGGGTCACTGTGCGGAGTCTGCATGTTCTCCTCGTGGCTGCATGGTTTCCTCTGGGCACTCGGTTTCCTCCCACAGTCCAAAAGACATGCTGGTTAGGTGGATTGGCCATGCTAAATTCTCCCTCAGTGTACCCAAATTGGCGCTGGAGTGTGGCAGCTAAGAGATATTCACAGTAACTTCATTACAGTGTTGATGTAAGTCTATTTGTGACACTAATAAATAAATAATAAGGTAGGGCATCCACAATATGGATTCTGCATATTTGCTTAAGGTGTTTTACTGTCTTTGAATACACCACACAGAGAAGGATGCTTATTCAAAATGGAGATGGATACTTAAATTTACTCTGCTATCAAGCTGAAACATTAGCCCAGGTCTGCCAGTCTCCAGATCGACAGAGACTGAATGTTGCCCCTCCTATAGGGCACCTCAAATCCCACAGCATGATGATTCTGTGGGAACGGCTTGAGAAGTTAATGCTCTCGAATTAAACCCTGTTGAATTACTAGTTCAGCTAGTTGAAAGCGGGATGAACTGATTCACTTTGAATCATAAGCCACAGATCAACCCTGAACCAAATTTCATTATGCATTTAAATGGACAGCATTTCAGTGGACTTGCGTGTAGTTGCTAAAATGTTTCTCCTGGTTGGGAAATCGAAAACATAGGGTCACCATTCAGAATTGGGGTAGGTCATTTCAAACAGAAAGGAGAAGAAATTTCTGCACTCAAAGAATGCAGAAATTCTTTGCTGAATCTTTTGAATTTTCTGTCCCACAGAGCTATGGAAGTTCAGTCAAAATATATTCAAAACCAATGTCAATAGAATCTTCGGGTACGGCGGGAATTCTAGGATATTACAGGAGGATGAAATTAAGATCAGTTGAATGGCATTACAGGCTTAAAGAGCCAAATGACTTGATTCAGTTCCTGGGAGGATTCTCCAGGCCCGCTAGCTCCAATCGCAAATCACAATGGCTCAGAGAATTGGGTGGTGTCAGCACAAAAAAATGGGTTTTTGGCACTAAAAATGGCAGTGCCAATTGGGAGGGTGGGAGCCTGAATATTTAAACTGGCTAGCTAACAAAGACCTTAATGGGCTTCAAGCCCAATTCAAATACATCCCTCTATTCACCTATCTCCCCACTGAGATCTGCAGTAGATGAACTTTCATACAGGTCCAGTAACCCCCAGCAACTAGAGGCACCCTCTCCCCAACGCCACGCAGACATGTTGTTTATCCTACACGATGTGTCACTCAGGTCCCCTTCCCCCTCAGACCCCCACTCAGTCTCCCTTTAGACTGCGTGGCTTGGCAGTGCCAACCATGCACTTCCCCCGGCACTAACACCCTGGCCTGGTGCCTTAGGCCTCAAGGGGGCTTGAAGATGGAGGTCCACTGGCCATTTACCCCATTGCCAGGCTACAGGAGAAGGGTCTGTCAAGGGTCCTGGGAGTTGGGTAGGCTTGGGCTGGGGGAAAGGGGTTGATCTCACCACTCGTCACTGAGATGGGGATGTCATGGCTGGACTGCCCCTTCTAATCCTGGCATAATGGCAGATCATGCCTGGCATGGTGATTTCAGGTAGCCCTGTGATTAATATCTGCATTCCTGCTGTGCAAATTCTGAAGTGGCCAGGTTACTTAAATCTCCATACCCCCGTCACCTGACAGTATTTTAAATCATTGCAGCACTCCATTCTGCAGCAGAGATTTTCCTTTCTTCCTGTCAAAAATTGCAGACCCTTTGAAGTCCTCTGACTGAGAGTGGATGTCAATTTTACCTGGCTAGGCTTCCATTCTTTGAGTGCTATGCACTGAGCCCCAATGTATGCACACAGCTTTGATGTGAAGTTGCTCAGGCTTCCCAGCGAACTGAAATCATTGAAACCCTCTCCATTGCACTCAAAGCCTTTTATCAGTAACAAATGCAACATGCACTGCCTTAAGATTCAATTGTCAGCTCAACAGCTTTTTATCATCCTCCGGCCACCTGTGTTTTTTACTTCCCACAGTTGAATGCACTTCAAGCACCCCATTGATCCTGACTGCAATAGTGAGAGTAAAGCCTGATGACAATTTGTGATATAACTTCCTCTTTGAAGTGTTTGCAAAAGCCCACCAGATGGCCCTTAAAGGGGCCATGCTACCAAAGGAGACCAATTACAGATTAGGTGATCATTTTGCAGAATAGCTCAATTCAGTCCATAAGCGTAATCCTAAGTTTCCAATTGCCTGTCATTTTTATTCTCTACCCGCTTCTCACTCTGACCTACATTGTTCCAATAAAGTTCAATGCAAGTTTGATGAGACACTTTATACCTTCTGGACTCATTGAGTTCAACAATTACAGATCATAACTGGCTCCTATTGGTTTTGGACTGGCATTGCTGGCATGGAACTGCTTTTGTCATATGCAACTTATCCAGACTTGTATTTGTTTCTTCTCTTGACGCATTACCAGCTCCTTTTGCTTTCCATCATGATCAGGGCATGTAATCTTTCTTGCTTTCTGAGCTATCACCAACCTGCTCTTTTGCTGTCCCCCACCCACCCCCAAACCCATCCACTCTCCTATCTCAGTATTTACTTAGAATCTGCTACATGTCAAACTTCTCCAGTTCCAGTGAAAGGCCAGCAACTTGAAATGTTAACTCTGTTTCCCCCTCCATAGTTGATATGGGTATTTCCAACATTTTTTCTGTTTTTTTTTTGATTTCATTGCCTGTCTCAGTTCTGACTGCACCGTTTTTGCAGCTACCCTGACTTCTGATACCACATGGATGCATTGTACTTCGCCAAATCGCCCAAAATGGAGCACCATTTCCACAGAGAATGAGGTCCACCATTTCCATATTGATCCTGCATGAATTTCCACTAAGCTCCCATCGGGGCCATCTTTGACCGCTTCTTCCCTGAAGCAAATATCCAGAGGGGGTAGACCCCATTTCTTGCTCGTCCACATTGAGTGGTTTAGGTTAGCAGTCAATTCCTGGTAAAATATGTTCTAAGTGAAAGTTATAGCTTTTAGCTCCTCGCACACAGGTCTTCTCAAAGTGGAAGCAACCCCAGATTAGACTCATGAGATTTACTCAGGAGAACTGTCAATACAAAAGTTCTGAGTAGCCGAATTTAAAAAAAAACTTCCTAGATTCTGGCCTTGATGAAGCTCATTAGGTTTCCACAGATCTTGCTGCCAGCTATACTAGATCTTCTATATCAGCGTTGACTAACTGTAGAATTTAGTGTGAATAATGAGCAGCACGGTGGCACAGTGGTTAGTGCTGCTGCCTCACAGCAATAGTTAGAGTAAAGCCTGATGACCCAGGTTCAATTCCTGCCTCGGTGACTGTCTGTGTGGTATTTGCATATTACTGCGTGGGCTTCCTCTGAGTGCTCCAGTTTCCTCTCACAGTTCCAAGATTTGTGGATTAGGTTGATTGGCCATGCTAAATTGCCCCTTAGTGTCCCAAGATGTGTAGATCAATGAGGTCAACAGGGTATGTATGTTGTGGAGTTACGGGAATCGGGGCTGGGAGAACTGTTGTTGGTGCAGGCTCATTGGGCCAAATGGCCTCCTTCTGTACTGGGGATTCTACGGTTAAAAGCTCTGCTTTGGGGAGACTCAGCTGAGGGGCTGTTCTGAACTTGAGGAACAAAGTGAAGTAGTAAACTTAAGTTTAAAAAAAGATAAGACCAGTCACAGCCTGTGTAAGACACTATTTCTCTCAGTGCAGTTTTGTAAATTTTCTTTGTGTCAAGAACTTCACCAGCAAGTCATGCACCAGTAAGGATAAACAGAGTGACTTTAACACCAGGGCTGAAGCACTCAGGCAAGTCTAAACTCATCAATTTACGACACAACGTTTTTTAAATAACCAACCTGTTCTGGCTGATTGACATTGGAGAGGGGTGTCACAGTCCAGATGATGTTGAGTTGATTCAGAGCAGCATTTGTATTGAAGGTGCACGGTAGTTCAGCTGTTTGACCTCTGGCAACCTGTACACTCTTGCTACTCATAGTCACCTCTAATGACTCCACCCGACCTGCCAAGAAAAGGTTAATAATATTGAACGGATGCAAATGCAAACAACTAATGCCATTAAAGTGACTGGTGAACATTTTAAACTCGAGTATGGTTTTGCTTATGTGATGCAGATGCAATGAGCTGTTCAAATAGTGAGTGCAAGTTGAATTGGAATGTGTGACAAGCCTGTAACATGATCAAGGAGATCAGATGATACCGCAGCATGACAATTTGTGGTTTGTGAATTCTATCTCAAGCCCACAACCGTGCCGCAGAATAGGACTCGTTATCTATTACAATCTACAAAAGACCAAGATACTTTGTATCAACATAAAAAAGAACTTCCGTAAGCTGGGCTTGCTTCAAAATAGCAGATAGCCTGAAAGAATCAAAGATATTTTTACAATCATGCAATAGTAAGAGATTCTGAGTAGGTGACATGGTTTTCCAATGGATATTTCATGATTAGTAGCTTTACTGAAGGGGGAAGATGACACATTTGAAAACTATTGAGATATTATTCAACACCAAGACATCTGCACATCACAGATCTTTTCCCATCTCAGTGAAGAGCTCAGCATAAGAAATATGTGCTTCAGTAAAGAGGCATTAGGGGAACTGTGCCCAGCCAATACAAGACGACCTGGGGCTGCAGCAAGATTAATTTACACTCGGCACAAAGCTAACTCAGCGAATCAACAGTCCATGTTTCACCCTGGCAGAATTTATATTATATGGACAAATATTGTCAAAACTGTAAATCTCAGACACAGGCTAGGAAATGAGCCCCCAAATGATGATCAACTATCATTCTGTGAACTCCAGGGGAAAGACTGAATGAGATAAAATAAATGACTGCAGATTCACAACAAGCCTTTTTCACAGTTTAGGCAAAGGCCAATTTCACCTCCAGCCCTGGACAAGATCATCTGGCTAAAAGCTTTGTCCATCCAAGAGGGAGGACCGGTCACCCCTAATTTCTATGTTGCAGACTCATTTCAGGTGGCCAAACATTTAGGATACCACTGTCCATGTCTATTATTTGTAGTTAACTGACTCAATAAGGAGAATTTGAGGAATTTATCTCACTTAGCGTAACAGCAAGGCATAGCATGATAAGGATCAATAGGAAAAGGTAGCAACTGAATATCCAGAATGTTTCTGTCTAGATGCAAATGATCTTCACAAAATGCTTGATTTTCTGGAAGTTATCATCATTCATTAACCTTCCCTGCACTGTTCTGGGAAGAGAGTCAGAGAAGAGTCAAATAAACAAATGTATTAAAGGTGACAAGGCATACATCTTAATAGAATGGATAAGGACTCTCTTAATATTTGCAAGTACAGTGGTGAAGGAAAATCGTACAAAGGCACAAGCCTTGACTAGAGTTGACATACAACAGTAAGGATCCTAAAAAAAGTTTCTTATATTACCACAAATAAGGAGTGCAGATTCCAGAGTTGCAGCTGTCCATCGCCTGAAAGATTGGACTCACAGCCTGTGTGTAGATATGATGGCTCTTGAATACACCAAGTTTCAGGCAATAGCCTATTAGCTCTCAGACCTGGACTCCAAAACAATAGGTTTCCTTCACCTCAACCAGAAATAGCAAGGTGGTAATGTCCATGGCCCTTCCCCAATCATCCAACTTCCTTGTGCTCTCTTTCTATAATGGTACCTCCCCCAATAACATTACCTATTTCCCCAAGGGGAGACAATCTGAGCTGGTGAATGAAAATGAAAATGCAAGCAACACAATGTGATTGAAGAGGTACCAGAAGAACATGAAGCAGGATGTAAATCCAGAATCCCTGTGTGGTCTTTCCTGCTGCATCCCATAAACCACACTCACAGCATAATTAACGCATGGAGGGCATCTATTTAAAATGAGCCCATCACTGCCACCTTCTCAGGACTAGTGACCAGTAATAAACATGGCTTAGCAGCAGTTCCCATATACCAAAAATGAAAGATACACAATGAAAACTGCTGTCTACAGTGCCCCTTTAATCTTGCCCTCGGCCATGGAGAGGAGTAAGAGATACAACAAGGATATGGCCTGCTCCTCACACAGCCAACAAGGAAGAAACTTGTGTCCTCTTCCCCATGTACCATCTCTATTATTGTTAAAAGATTTCAACTTAAAAATGGACACAAGATAAGAATATTTCAGTCTGGAGGATTAGGGAACAGAAGGGCAGCAAAGTCTACTGTAATAATCTCGCCGAGGCCAGTCTTTCTTCACCATCGTCCTTTGTTTACAACACGGATAAAGTGCCACTCAGCAGCTACAGTGTGCAGATCAACCCCCAAAACCCTTTGACTACCAACATGAGTGGAGTCAGTTGGTCTTAAACCCCCGTTGCTCCTTCCCTATTGGGCAAGCCTCCACTTGCCTAACAGGGGTGCTTGTACTCTACGAGACCCATGGGGAGAGTGGCTGACAATCTCCCACAGCCATCATAACACCTGCCCCAGCACCTTGCCTTATTTGGACATTGCATCCAAGTTGCTCTTGTGAAAAGATTTGAGCAAATGGAGTGAAGGCTAACATTTAAATGATCTGTCCCAGATGGCATCAGACAACTAATGGCATTTAAGTGTTGCCATCACCAAACTGATGTCATGGTAGGGATTTTGGGCTGTACGTGCAACTGCTTTACTGTTCGAAGTGGTGGTTAAACATAATGTCAAGTCCAAGTTAAGGAACTCTTAACCCCATGGTGCACTGTGAAGGACAATTTGCAGAGTTTACCATTTCAGAGGGTGGACAACGCCCAGAATGCCAAGGGATGATGAGGCACAGTTTCCAAATTAACAAACTGGTTTATAAAAATACACAAAAAACAGAAAACAACTTTTATAGAAGTGTACTGGAGGTAATTTTAATTCCTTCACTCAGACAGGAAACTGGCAGGATTAAATTGACCACCCACTTTATGCCCCACCTGATTTTACTTTACAATTAGACAATCCATTGATTTGGTTAAAATTAAATCCACAACCTTACTGACACATCCACATTCAAGCTAAACAATTCAAAATCGTGGTTGGACAAAATTGAAGACAGCCATTTTAGACTGTAAGATCAGAGATTTGTCTTCTTTAGCTGTCAATTGCCCAGAGCTCCAAAATTAACCTTTAGAAATATAATTCTTTATTAATACCTAGCTATTTCAACCAACTTGTCTCCTTCCCAGTGTTGCAAAGCTGCAGAAACTTGCATAACCAAAAGGGCTGTGTTATTGAGATGTCTATAATGGATCAGCCGTGACTACCTCCCTCAACGGTTAATTAAATTGCAACCAGCTTGGTTTCATACTTGCTGACTTAATGTTGAGACAAAAAACTGAAGTTATCATTGGAACAACAATTTAAATCTGTACAGGAGCTTCAACCTAATAAAAGGTCTGAAAGGTGCCTCACAGAACCACTTTAAAACAAAAATAGGACATCAAGTATTAGATCAAATGACCAAATACTTAGTAGGTTTTAAAGAGCAAAGTGAGGTAAAGATGCCAAGGACTGCAGGGAGGGAACTTCAGAGCTTACAGCCTAAATAATGGTGTAGCAATTAAAGTTCCCAATACTTAAGTGGAGGAAATTTGTGCTTATTGAGCACAGGACTTCATATAAGCAGTCAGATAGTTTAACAACAGTGGCAGTTACCTGGAGCTGGTTACAGAATCACTGAACCCCACACTGCAAAAGGAGGCCATTCAGCCCATCAAGTCTGCACCAACCACAATTCCACCCAGGCCCTATCCCGATGGCCCCACGCATTTAACCTAGGTAGTCCCCCTGACACTAAGGGGCAATTTAGCACAGCCAACCCACACATCTTTGGACTGTGGGAGGAAACTGGAGCATCTGCAAGAAGCCTATGCAGACACAGGGAGAATGTGCAAACTCCACACAGACAGCAATCCAAGCCAGGAATCAAACCCAGATCCCTGGCAGTGTGAGGTAGCAGTGCTAAGTACTGTGCCACCCAGTCATACATTATCATCAGCATGTAGATGGGTAAGTGGGGGCTAAGAACAGTGGGACACAAGAGGGAAAGGTGCAGTTGGGGGATGAGAAGTTATTGCTGGGTGATATTCTAGAAATGATTAGATAAGAGTGGATAAGAATAATAAATTAGACACGCGAGAATGGTATCACACAGCAGAACAACAATGGGGATGTCTTTGAGGAGGAGAATGTGATCAACTGCATGAAAGTCTACAGCCAAGTTGAGAAAGAGAACGACAGAAATTTTATTTTGCGGATGTCATTGGTGACTTTGATAGGAGCAACTAGGGTACTGTGCAGGGGAAGAAAGCTGACTGGATGGATTCAAATATGGAATTCCGAAAAAGACACACAAAGATTTGGAAAACCAACTACATGTTCAAAAGACTTTGGTGAGGAAAAAGGGAGGTGAGGCAGCAGTAGTTTTTGAGGATGGTGACGGCAGATTTAAAGGAGAGAGACATTACAAGATCAAGTTGGGTCATCAGTAATTTATTGAGATGAGAGACAAGGGAACAGGTGGTGAGGCTCAAGGGCAAGTTGAGCTTGGACAGGACAGGAAGGGAGATGGGAGAGGAATGAATAGTGAAACTGGAGTAAGATATTAGTTCAGGGCTGGGACAGGGGTGCAACCTGAGAGGAAGATTAGCTCGGTGGGTGAGTAAAATGGAGGTATGCGGCAGGGCAGCTGATCAGATAGTCTCAATCTTAATGCGAAACAAATCTACGAGCTCTTCATCCTTAAACAACAAGTACAAGGAAAATGAGGAGATTGATTTAAGGAAACTGCAGTGGAGAAAAGAAGCCAGTGGTTATCTTTATATTTTAAATGATCCTGGAATGATGAGCTGGTTTAGTAGACTGAAGCAGGCCAAAAGCATTTTGTGTAGTCCAGAGAGTATAACCAGAGAATAATTAAGAGCATGGCATGGATGCATTAGGATAAGCCCAAAATGTCACTGTGTTTTAAATGTCTTTTAAAAGCGACATTGTCTATTTTTGCTGAGACAACGACTATCCTTGACTGACGTGTGGTGTCGAGGAGCCGCAGCAAAATTGAAGTTAAATGGAAACCGGAAGACAATTCTTCACTGTTGCTATCATAGCACAAAGAAAAATGCCAGGATGTCACTGCACAAGTTCCACAGGGCCCCAATCCCAAACATCTTTAATTGTTTCATTAAGTGACATTCCCTCCATCATAAGGTTAGAGGTAGATATTTGCAGTTGATTGTATTATTTCAATATCATTTGCAACTCCTCAAATACTGAAGTGGTTTACGTCTATTTGGACAATACTCAAGCTTGGCCTTTAGCAGAAAATAACACTTGCACCATACAAGTGCCAGGAAATGACCAACTTCAACAAGAGAAAATCCAGTCATCTTCCCTTAACACTCAATTGTATTATCCCCCACTAACATCCTGAGAGTTATCATGGACTTGAAAATGAACTGGGTGAGCTACATAAATGCTGGATACAAGAGCTGTTAAATTTGATTCTCATTTCCCCAAATCCCACCATCTAGGCACAAGTTAGGTATGTGATGGAATACTCTCCACTTGCTTGGTTGGGTGAAGCTCCAACAATATTCAAGGAGCTTGACACCATCCAGGACAAAGCTGCCATTTGATTAGCATCCCTTCCATCACCTTGAACCTTGACTCGCTCCATGACCGATGGAGAATACCAACAGTGTACACCATCTACAAGATGCACTGCAGTAATTCAGCAAGGCTCCTTCAACAGCACCTTCCAAATCTATGACCTCTATTACTAGAAGAACACAGGCAGCAAAAGTAGTGGGAGAACCAATACCAAATTCTCCTATTAGCCACACACCATCTGGACTTGGAATTATAACACCATTCGTTCAGTATTTCTAGATCAAAATCCGTGAGCTCTTTTTCAAACAGCACCGAGTGTATCTACATCAGATGGACTGCACTGGTTCTACAAGGTTGCCCAGCACCACTTTCTCAAGGGCAGAAAGGGATGGACAACACCTTATCAGTGATATTCAAATCCCATGAAAGGATATGTATATGTATTTTTAAAGTGTTTATTTTGATGAAACTAAACAGAGGAGATAACTGCTACTGGATTTTCGAGGCAAGGAACCTCCCAAAATGTGTCTAATGTCATGGAAAGGAGAAGGGCAGTGACATTGACAGCCTTCTCTCTCCTCCCAAACGCTGCACATCTTCATTATGATGATCAAGATATAATCCAGAATCAGCGAACAAAAACAATTAGCCAAAGAACAGAGTCAATTTTAGAAAAGTAATTTGTTGTATTAAAATTGAATGTACACTTGTGGAAATTACAATAATACAAGGGTACAATTATTTTGTGTTGATTCACATTGTCATGTAGAGATGAAAAAATTTGATGTGTTCTCAAGATAAGTATTGGGTTGAAGGATTTGTCCTGGGGCAAAGAAGTCAAGTCACTTATGACAGGATAGAATACATTAAAAGGGAAGACTTGAGTGAACATTTACACTCTGATATCCTTTGCATCAATCATTGAAGAGCAAACGCAATATCATCTGGTTTCTAGTAATCAGTGGGAAATGTGATGAATTAATCCATTTTAGCAATCAAGCCATCGATTACCTCTGTCATGCAAAACTGAAATGTGGACTGGTTGATGTTCCTGAAATTGTCTGGTGCTTGCTGATATTCCTTACTTTGCCTTTCCTGACAGGGTGAATAGATGCACACTGACATACCTAGAATTCTTAGAGAAGCAGTGCACAAGTCTCCAGGCAGTTAAAGACCTAGACTGCCTCCTGCAACCCACTGTCTAAGCTGGCACTGAATTGCATGCTGCAGAAAATCACTCTGGTCCTCAACTTCATTGTATGTGGCTATTTCCAAAATTATAGTCTTTACTCTATATAGTTCCAGTTGGAATGCATCGAGTAATCCCACATTTTCAATTCATTTTGGAATTAATTTGCCTTTGCCAAGTGATTTTTGTCAGTGACTGAGGTTGACAAAGATGTGGAGCATTGTACACTAATGAAGCTTGGAAATCAGCAAAAGTCACATTTAAAAGAACTTCATGCTATTGATCACTGTTTAATTTGGAAATTTTAGCAATTAGCCAATTCAGTTCAATGAAAGTGACTTACCTTCAGCTTGTAACATATATATCTGGTAACTTTTATATCTGAAACACATCCTCATTTAACTGAAACTAGCATGGAACAAAGAACTAAAAAGTATTGTGCCAGAATAGAATCATGATCAAATATTTCCACTTTCCACCCTTGAGTCTCCCTCAAAATATCTGCCTTGGAATTTTAGTTTGGATAAATCAGAAAACTTCCAAAATTATACACAATAAAATCTGTATTATCCAGCAAGCACAGGTGATGCCAATTAACAAAGAGTTCCATTCACCAATGAAATACAGCACAATACATGTCACATGAACGAATATTCAAGTACTTAAGTGACGGCATTAATTCTACGTCAACAGTACATGAAAACATAAGTTGATGTATAAAATAATACAGGTATCAATCCCAAATAATAATAACAGCCTATGGTTGGTAAAGTCACGATTCATATTAGGAATCGTAATTTCTGGAATTCCAGTTGATAAACAATTCCAATTGTTAGAATGCCACATAGCACAAAATTTACCATACTGAAAATGAAACAATATTTACTCAAATGAACACCACAGAGCAGCAAGTATTTAATCAATAATTCAAGTCTGTAACTACGGATTTATCATAAACCAACATTTTATTTTAATGCATAATCTCTGTTTGCTGTCAATAGGGAAATAATTAAAAACAACAGATAAAGAGTCAAATGCCTTAAGCAACTTTGATCAGCTCAGAACTTCTAGGCTAATTCTCTACACTCCGAAATTCAAACCTCAGGGTAGATCTATATTACATTTGTTTCAGGTATATTTCTTTGGTATTTGTCTTGTTAAGAATTGAGAAGTATTTCACCCAATTAAAATTATTTTTCAAATTAAAATCAAAAACCTTTTGCAAGCCATTGGCAATCTTAGGCCAAGAAAAAGGCAAGAACTATCATTTCATTTGCTACCTTTTACAAGCTCAGTAAGAAATCTCATAACACCAGGGTGAAGTCCAGGTTTATTTGGAATCACTAGTTTTCAGAGTGCTGCTCCTTCATCAGGTCAGGACACCTCAATCCCTTTCTCAGCTATTGAGGATATATGTTGGCCAAGACATCAAGAAAACACTCATGCTTGAATTCACACAGTGCCCTGGGATCTTCAATGTCCATCTGAGAGGCCAGTTGACATCTCAGTTTAAAGTCTGATCCAAAGGGCATCACTTGGTACTGAAATGTCTGTCTAGATATGTGCTCAACTCACTGGATGGGGTTTTGAGCCCATGGCATTCTGACTTAAAAATAAGAGTTCTACCAATAATCTGAGACTGGCAATATAAAATAGTCTGGCTAAAATGAATTCAAATTTAAAGTAGTTGGGGTTTATTTCCATCACCTGTTGTGAGGACAAACATAAGTTCAAATCCAGAAACACCAGGAAGGACCACTGCATAAAAATCTACCTGATGTTTATCCTGTTCAGTCCAGGGCTTTCAAAAATAATATTCAAAAAAACACAGGCATGTTGAATGTAATGATGGCTAGCAATAAATAATTTCTATCTATTGACCATTAAAAGAAGTATCCTATCCAACATGGGTACATTATTAGGTAATAAATGATTGGATAAAGGCAACATACAAACATACGAAATGGGAACAGAAAACGGTCACTCAGCTCCACAAGCCTGCTCTGCCAGTTAATAAGGTCATGGCTGATCTGTTTGTGTTTCACATTCTACCTTCCCATCAACCCCAGTAACCTTTGATTCCCTTGCCTACCAAGAATCTATCCATCTTCAAGGTATTCAATTTCTCCCACCTCCATCAATTTTTGAGGCAGAGTTCCAAAGTCACACAACCCTCAGAAAATACTTCTCATCTCCGATCTCAAAGGACACACCTAATTTTAAAACAGTGGCCCCCTAGCCTGGACTCACCCACAAGAGGAAACTTCCTTTCAACGTCCACCTTGTCAAGACCATTCGGAATCTTGTACACTTCAATCAAGCCACCCTTTCATACTCTAGTGGAAACAATGCAAGTCTGTCTAATCATTCCTCAGAAGATAATTCACTCATTCCAGATATCAGTCCAGCAAACCTCCTCTGAACCACATTCAACACATTCACTTCCCTCCTTAACTAATTAGGCCAACATTACACACACATATCAATAAGATGCAGTCTCAACAATGCCCTTTATAAGTGAAGTATTTCTACTTACTTTTATACTCAATTCCTTGCTTTATAAAGGATAGCATTCCATTAGCTTTCTTAGCTATTTGCTGTACCTGCATTATAACTTTTTGTGACTCATACACTGGAACCCCTAGGTCCCTCTGCATTTAGAATTCTGCAGATGCTGTCCATTTAGGTAACACTTTGCTTTTTTATTCTTGTCATCATTCTGACCATTTTGTGTCCAATGAGAGAATTCTACTGTTGGTGATAGAATTTAGTGCTTTGAAAGTGGGTAACTTCAGTTGTACCGAATTTTTCTTTCAAAATAAAATATTGTACATTTTGTAAAGTGAGAGGAATGTTTAGAGTTAAAGTTTCAGAAAATAACCTGGAATGTCCACAGTCCATTACCCAACTTCCCTACGCATCTGACAGTGCACCCATGATTTGCAGCCTAAATGCTATCTAGTTCAAACTAGTACCTCCTCACACTAAAGCTCATAGTAGGAATTTTCAGAAGTTCTTTCCAAATACCTGTGTGTTTGCCTTCTTTCTGCACAGATGCATGCCTCCTTCTGTTTGAAATCTCTACATCAATTCTCGTACATTAGAAACGGGACACGGCAAAGGCAACAGTAATAATAAATAATAAGTATAAAGACAGTAACAACAGAGATTCAATTTTCCTTCACGTCTTTGATCACAATCACTTCATCTACTAAAGATAGATTTTCATTCAGTCCAACATGAGTGAGATGACAGCTATAAAGAACAGGAATTTTCTTATTGTTGCCCTCACATCAGGGTTTACAACTAATAGAGCGGATCAATAGGATGACAATACTATAGTAACAAGAATAAAAGTGCCACGTATCCTTCATTGTCGTTAGGAATGGAGTTGAAAAAGTATACTGCAAAATGGCCATCAAGTAATAAAATTTTCAATCTCATCATTCTGTGGCATAGGCATCTTATTTGGCAGAAGGGAGAGCATCCAAGTTTTCCAAATTTTTTACATTAATCATTTTAAATGCAAGCTTTCATACAAGAACATTTTCAGTGATCCCAGCTTTGAATTGGTCAAGACAGACCTTTGTTAAACATGTTCTAATAAATGTACCTCTGGTACCCAGCTGTTGACACTGCTCAATGAAATCATCCTCATGAGCTTACCACATCATAATTGCTACCTTCCCACCTTAAAAGCAGTACTACTTCCACCCACTTCATGTACAAAGCCACCCAGGATTTCTAGTATTTCTAACTTTCAGGATTTTCAATCACTTTGACTGATGGGAGAAAACCTTGTCACTGAAAGATCTGGGAAAAGAATCATCCTAATTCACATTATTTTTTTTCTGCAATGAAGCTTTACTTTCAGAAATCCAACTACATTGCTGAACTTACAGCTTTCGATGCAGAAAGAAGTCTCCACTCCAACATGTAGTAGCTGATTGCCAATTTTCTTTACCACTGACTTCGTTGAAGAGGAATATCAGGTAGGATACAAAGCAGGAACCCGATCTACTACACGCAATTTCATGCACCCACCAAAATTGCACTTCACCAACTTTTATCCAATCCTATAGATAATCCTAACTTCAATAAATAGCCACTGATTTATTGACATTGTGAGTTTAATCATTTAACCTGCTGACCAGTCTAGGAGTATAGCAAAGTGAATGAATCTGCACCAAACCAAAATTTTAAGCTAAAGTTTATTTATTAGTCACAAGTAAGGCTTACATTAACACTGCAATGAAGTTACCCTAAAATTCCCCTAGTCGCCACAGTCCGGTGCCTGTTCGGGTCAATGCACCTAAGCAGCACGCCTTTCAGAATGTGGGAGGAAACCAAAGCACCCAGAGGAAATCCATGCAGACACGGGGAGAACATGTAGGCTCCACAAAGACAATGACCCAAGCCGGGAATCGAACCCCGGTCCCTGGAGCTGTGAGGCAGCAGTGCTAACCACTGTGCTGCCATGCCACCCCTTCTGGTGACATTTTACAGGCAACGTTTTGTCACAATTACTTTTACTCAGCATAACAGCCCACTGATCTCTCTCCAGATACAGCACAGGGAAGCTTTTGATATGGGAGTCCTCTCCCACTGACTTTGCCTAGAGATTTCAGAAGTCTAATGCAAACTTTCAGGGAAGACCAGGAGTTTGGATATCCAAAGCCTCAACCAGCTGCAGTCCCTCCAATTCGCTCCAATCAGAAGGGTCAATTGTGAGCTATCCTTAGATCTGTTCCAAATCTGAAGTTACAATTCTTTGGAGTTTAACAGAAGTATTCTCAGACAGTCTCAACATCTTGCACTGTTTCATTTTCCATAGAGTCATGTGCTCCAAGTTTGTAGAAAGTTTACTTATGTCAGACCACAGTGAGGCAACCTAACATCAATATGCAATGCAAGAACAGAAAATGCTGGAAATTCTTAGCAAACTGGCAGTATCTGTGGCGCAAGAAATAATTTCAGCTCAAGGATCTATCTTCAGAAGAAGCAAGGTATTGTATAATGTATGTTGGCATTATTCTTCTACATAATCACCTCCAGTTTCTGAAAAGTAATCAAGCAAAACTATTCAATTATTCTTACATATTTTCACTATTCAGTTCTCTTGTGCTTCTCTCCATAGACATTATTCAAGCTCGGCAAAATTACAGCCTTGATAAACTGAAATATTCATCCTCGCAGCTTTGATTTCATCTCTATAGTATTTTATCTCAATCACTCAACATAATCAGAGGCTGCTTAAGGCAAAATAGGTTATTTTTGGAAATGCTGTAAAATTTAATTTAAAACAATGTAGGCCACTACATTTTATAATTCATCTGGAAGTGACTGTGTTTGAGAGACAGCTGCTCACACATGCAGTCCCATTTCAATATTACCACCACAGCAATTACTGTATCTCACTGCACCACACCACTTGGATATAAGGGATTGAACCAAACCTATACTGTTTAATCTAATAGGAATAAATTGTCTCTGATAAATCTTCGATATTGATGAAATGTGAGAATTCATTATTGCTTGCTTTTCTAAAATAATTTTACTTGGGGGTTTGTAGATTGAAGATGTTTTGTATTGAGAGATGGGTTGTCTTGGGATTTTCTCAGATTTATCTCAGGATGATTTCTTGAACACCTAATGCCGTCAAACAAAATACATCTGCTGTAAACAAGTGATATAAGAGAGGTATTAATCCACAGATTTTGAAAAATCAATTACACCCCTTAGGAGGTCACATCAATTTTCGCTCTGAACTAACGATTTTCTCAGTTCTTCTCCTCCACTGCTTCATACTGGACACAGTTCCATGGTGCCTAATGCAAGGAGCCATTTCCCATGTGTGAACCTCAAGCATGTGCGTCAGTGGTGTCTCTTCCTTCTCCTTCTATTAATCAAGCTCTGTCTGCACGGAAAGCTAATAAATATTCACTGCTGCTCAGAGCAGATAAGAAAATAGAAACGCCACATCGTGAAGGGTTATCCTTCCTTCCATTCACTTTTAAATTAGCTTATTTATATCATTTAAATAAAACATCCTCTTCCTGTGGAAATGGCTTCTATTTCCTTACTTACATAGATAGGAGACAACTTTATGCATGATGCATCAAAAATCCAATCGGATTTCCTAACTACCTACTATTCAGCATTAGTAATGCAGATGTTACTATCTAACACAATATGGTACAAAAGTGATATCAATAATTCCTAATATAGAGTGATGAACCAGAATTCTGCACCATATTACATAACTTCAGCTATTAAATGACCGTACTTTGATGCTTATGCCATCTTAGGCAGTGATTAATATTGCTATAAGCAGATTAAGACAGCCCCAGCTGCCAGGAGTTTGTCTCTCTCTGGTCACTGCTGAGCAGGACTTGAGGAAGGGGAGCAGGTGTTTCTTATTGCTATGGAGACAATCCGTTGTAATCCGATTTTAACAACTATTAATAGTCTTCTTCCCTGACACAAATGTATATACGTGGTCTACATGAATTCTGAGAGTTTGTGATGCAGAGTCAAATGAGAAAACTGGCAAAAGCTGACAACTGCAAAAACAACAGATCATTCAGAATCAGCCTGGACTACAAGCCTACGATCAAAGCCACTGAGGTGGACAATGCAACACAGGAATTTTCACTGATGTTTTTGGAGCCATATTCTGCAATTCAGTTCCTTTCTGATTTAGTCTTGCTCATGTAATTAAGCCCTTACTACAGACAGTGGTGTGGGTTATGAGGCTTGGCATGAATTAAGCTGCAATTTTATTCAACATTCCAAAACTTGGATAACCTAAAGAAAGTACTCAAAGTGCATTTTTCTTGTTTTTGTTTTAAGAAGTGTCTAAAAGAGGTGGTGAACACTGGAAATGAAAACTCATGCTTTCAGAGAGATCCAGAGGCTGATGTTCTCCAATCAAGAATTCTGTAGGTTTTTTTTTTAAAAATAAAAAAAGTCTGTTTATTGTTGTTTTTTTGCAGTGAAAAAGTATGCACCTGAAAATTTCTTCATCCTATGATCCTCACATAAATGCCAGAATCAACTGTACACTGAAGTCTGGCAGTAACACTGCCAAAGTTGGTGATGTCAGGGAGTTCACCGAATTTATAAAAATTAGTGGGTGCCTGCACTACTAAAATATCAGGTGCCCATGAGACAGACCAAGATTGCCTAAAGAGGGTGTCAGATTGAGTGGTCCAAATATAATGCGCAAAGTCTTTCTTCATAAGGAATGAGAAAAAAATTAATAAATTAAATTTTCTTCCTGGAGCCGAAGCAAGGATCCCCAGGAAGGTCTCGCTCAGCGAGCGATATTTGGTAGAATTACTTTTGCTTGGCATACCAGCCCACTGATTGCTCTCCAGATACAGCACAGGGAAGCTTTTGATGTGGGAGTCCTCTCCCACTGACCTTGCCTAGAGGATTCAGAAGCCCAACACAAATTTGCGGGGAAGACCAGGAGTTTGGCTAGCCAAAGCCCCAACTGGCTTGGAGTCTCTCCAATTCACTCCAACCGAAAGGGTCATAGTTTCTTGGTCTTGATTTCTTCTGAAAGTGTTGCAGATAATTCAGATATGAAAATAAAGTAGTTGTGCAGATTTTGATCGAACTCAACAAGGTCTGGTTCTCCATCGTGAAGTCACCCCACACACGGCAAGCATCTGTATTTTACAAAGACTGCACTATTTCAGACCCAGCATCTGTTGTTCTGTATTTGAATTAAAATCAGTGTGAATTTAACCATGTGAAATCAAGAGATGGAGATGCTGGCGTTCGACTGGGGTGGGCACAGTAAGAAGTCTCACAACACCAGGTTAAAGTCGAACAAATTTATTTGGAACCATGAGCTTTCAGAGCCTGTGTGTTTGTGAAGTAAATTCCACTAATCTGATGAAGGAGCAGTGCTCTGAAAGCTCATGATTTCAAATAAACCTGTTGGACTTTAGCCTAGTGTTGTGAGACTTCTTACTGTGTGAAATCAATGTATTGATGCCATTCAAACAGTTATGGAGGGGGAAGAAAAACAAACACTTGGAGACTAAATTGAAACGTGTTTTTATCTTGCTGGAGTGTAACTGATCAGGTGGAAAGTGTAGGATGCATCAAACATTTAATAGAATGACACAGGCCAATTCAGTTCTGCAGAACCCTGGGTTCCATTGGACTCATACAGGGGGTTGCAGCAGTCCCTTCCAACCTGACCAGAGGTGGTCTTCACACAGCATAGGCCGAGTAGTGCATCTAACAGCAGCCAACCAGCAGTCAATGCACTGAGAATTCAGATTCTGACTGCTGATATCTGGAGCCCATCCAAAGTCAATTGAAAGTCACAGGCAAGGCCAAGAGCGGAGGTGACCAGACTCAGAGCAAGGTAGTCTATGCAGAGGGCAGGAGAGGCTGGGGTTGGGATGAGGTGAGGGCAGATGTAGCCAGGAGAGAAAGTGGTCTCAGATGAACAGAGGGAGCATGAGAGAGGCAAGAGTGAACATAAGAGGGAAAGGTGAGGGTGTGTGCATCAGAGAGAGATGATTGTGTGAAATAGAAAAGACTTTTACAAATTTGTTTTTGTGTGTTTGCACCTATTGTGCAATAATTACTTGTAGTTTAATTCTTCAACATAATGTTTTTTGGGGGTTCCATCAGTACTTTTGGGAGGTCAAAAGGGTTCCATGACTGAAACAGTTTGAAAAACCCTGGCATGGGCTAATGAAGTAAGGCAGCCTAACACTAAAACCTAATGGCGACAATCTATGGGTGAATAGGAACTGTCATTCCAACTAGATACAGACCTATAAAAGGAGAACAAACAAAACTAATCTATAAAGGTGCAAATACAGATGCATAAACATGAGATAAATCATCCATAGTTCTACGTAGCCAGCAGTATATCACACCACAAGGCTGATAAATGTCCCTCATCTTCTGATGTGTTTCTGAAAGATAGACTATTATTTCCCAGAACAAATCCAAAATCGAAAGGGATGGGATTCCTCAGATTCAGATGCCAACACACTCATCACAATCACACAGGCATTAGGGCAAAATTCCATTCTGGGGAAGTAGGGGTAATTACCACCTTCACTGGCAGAATGGATTGCCGTCCATTGCAGAGCAAGTTCGACTTTCATGCCAAATCAATGAAATAAAAATAAAGCTAGTTAAGTCTTACAAGGAAGGAAGGACCACGACAAATAATAGGCCATTCCTTCACAAACTATTTGAGATTGCAAAACCTTTCATATTTATTTTTCTTTCTGTAAAACATTTCATTAACTATAAATAATCTTCTATCAACAATCATAGAATCATACAGCACAGAAGAGGCCCTTTAGCCTATCAATTCCATACTGACACACTGGAAACGCCTGAACTCCCACCTAACGTTTTTTTACACAGAGGGTGGTGTGGGCCTGGAATGCACTGCCAAGTAGGGCTGGCATAGCTTAAGACTTACCTGGATAGTCACATGAGCAGCCTGGGAATGGAGGGATACAAACGAATGGTCTAGTTGGACCAATGAGCGGCACAGGCTTGGAGGGCCAAAGGGCCTGTTTCCTGTGCTGTACTGTTCTTTGTTCTAATCCCATCTGCCAGCAACTGACCTATAGCCTTTAATGTTATGATGTGCCACGTGCTCATCCAGATACTTTTTAAAGGATGTGAGGCAACCCACCTCCATCACCCTCCCAGGCTGTGCATTCTAGACCATCACTACCCTATGGATAAAAAAGTTTTTCTTCACATCCCCCCAAAACCTCCTGCCCCTCACCTTCAACCTATATCCCCTCATGATTGATCCTTCAACTAAAAGGAACAGCTGCTCCTTATCCACTCTGTCCATGCCTCTCATAATCTTGTACACCTCAATTAGGTCACCTCAGTCTCCAATGAAAACAATCCAAGTCTACACAACCTCTCTTCATAACTTGCATGTTCCATTCCCAGACAGTATCCTGGTGTATCTCCTCTGCAATCACATCCTTCCGAAATTGAGACGACCAGAACTGCGCACAGTACTCCAGCTCTGGCCTCACCAAAGTTCTTCCCAACTCCAACATGACTGGAATGCAATGTGGAAAAGTATGAGGTTAATGCACTTTGGAAGGAGGAATGGAGGCATAGACTATTTTCTAAATGGGAAAATGCTTAGAAAATCAGAAGCATGAAGGGACCTTGAAGTCCTTGTTCAAGATTCTCTAAAGGTTAATGTGCAGGTTCAGTTGGCAGTTAGAAAGGCAAATACAATGTTAGCATTCACATTGAGAGGGCTAGAATACAAAAGCATGGATGTACTTCTGATGCTGTATAAGGCTCTGGTCAGACCCCATTTGGAGTATTGTGAACAGTTTTGGGTCCCATATCTAAGGAAGGATGTGGTGGCCTTGGAAAGAATCCAGAGGAGGTTCACAAGAATGATCCATAGAATGAGCTTGTCGTATAAGGAACTGTTGAGGACTTGGTCTGTACTCATCGGAGTTTAGAAGGATGAGGGGGGATCTTATTGAAACTCGCAGGATACTGTGAAGCCTGGATAGAGTGGATATTGAGAAGTTTGTTTCCACTAATAGGAAAAACTAGAACCAGGGAGCACAACCTCAGGCTAAAGGGACGATCCTCATCCAAAGATGAGGAGGAATTTCTTCAGCCAAGGAACTCTGCTGCAGAAGTCTGTGGAGGCCAGGTCATTGAGTGTCTTTAAGACAGATAGGTTCTTGATTAATAAGGGGATCAGGGGTTATGAGGAAAAGGCAGGAGAATGGGGATGAGAAAAATATCAGCCATGATTCAGTGATGGAGCAGACTCGATGCGCCGAGTGCCTTAATTCTGCTTCTATGTCTAATGATCTTATGTTTAACAAAATTCACATATCAGTGCTTAATACATAAAGGAATGGAGTACATGGACAAACTCATACTTGGTCAATTGGAAAATATACTTTTTTTTATTCATTTACGGATCATGGGCATCACTTGCTGGCCAGCAGTTATTGTCCATCCCTAGTTGTCATTGGAGGGCATTCGAATACATTGCTATGGCTCTAGAATCACAGGAAGACCAGACCAAGCAGACTTCCTTCCCTAAAGGTGGGTTTTTTCCAACATTGACAATGGTTTCATGGTCGTCAGTAGATTCTTAGTTCCAGATTTTTTTTATTGGATTCAAATTCTACCATTCAAACCCAGATTCCCAGAATATTAGCTGAGTTTCTGGATTAATAGTCTAGCAAAAATACAATAAGGCCACTGCCTCCTCCTCATACAACTATTTTCAGTGAACTTCACTTATCATTCTCCATCCCGGGAGAAGACAGATTCTGCCTCCTGATTGCTACCCATTGGACTCCATCACCCCGATTCAATTTTTTTCTAGAATACAGCATTAGATTAATGCATTTATTGGATATTTTCATTCATACAGTGCAAAAACAAAATAATACCTACCCTTTATTGAAGTTTCACACCAAGAACAGGATCGTGTAGATATATTGCAAATTTTAAAAATGCATTTGCAGAGATTTGACCAAATACATAATTAAAATATGGGCAATCCAGAGCAACTTGCGAAATTCACAGGTTGCTTTGATAGGAATGAACTGTTGACAGATTAGACCATCACATATCAGCTGACTCATCTTTCTACCTCACCATGGGCCATAGAGACATCAGAACACATCGTCAACTCCTGAGAGGTATTCAAAGGGGTAACTTAAATGGAATGTGTCATTCAATTACAAAGACCCTGGCTATATCCAAACCCACAAAATACAAAAGGTAATGCTACAAGATGTGTGTTAGCCCAACTCACCACCTTTTTGGAAACTTGTCAGAGGTCACATGGTTAAGGTAGCCATGTTTGTTACCTGCTCCTTGTGAAAACATAGCAGCTGATCAGGGCAGAAACAGCACAACATACCCCATCTGAAACACTGTCAAAACAGCAGCAAGACAACTACGTAGTCAAGGTCAAACCTTGAAAGTGGGAATAGGAACCTTCCCCAATCTGTTCCAACTTCAGGTTGTCCTGAGAGCTGACTTTCTGGCAATTCAACTACAAAAAGCCTTTTAACTTACTGAGAAGGCTCTACTTTTCCAAGACTTCACTCTAGCTAAGGCATCAAGAAACTACAGGTCTGCTACGAAAGAGGTTGAAATAATTCCAGACTGTATTTTTTTTCTTCATCGATATCTACTGTGTGCATACATGCATGCAAATGTTTAAACCTCGAGGAAAAAAGTGTGTGCTAATAGATACCAATCTTTATTTTTAAATTAATAAAATGCTTGCTGCTGGAATCATTTAAATTGGACAAAACATTCAGGACATTAAGCTCACCTAGTAAAGCACTGGATATCTGACAATAATGAAACATAAACTCTGTCAGTGACAATAAAAAGTACTGGAACTGAACATAAGGGGGCAAAAATTCAATTTTGACACAGCTTGCAAGATGTACTGTAACAAATCAACTGCCTATTATACATCCTAATGGAAAAAGGAAAGCAGGCAACTAAGCATTCATTGTGCATCTTGTGTCTCACAACCACTCCTTATTTGCTCAAACACAAAATTATGATTAGGCAATACACTAAACAGCTGTTTCATACCACCACAACCCCTGCTTGGAAGCATAACCTCAGATGCATTTTTATTTCAAACAACCCTGAGAACACTAATCTCCAGCCTGTTCACCATAATTACATCTGCTGCCAGGTGGAATTGTAAGATGTATCCACAATGTAAGTCTCCAATCCTTTGACCTAACCTTGAAGTTTAAATACATCACCACATTGTGAAAACATAATGTAATTTTTCATGTATCATTATAATGAAAAGTATAATGGGTTACACTTCCTTACCAGAAATACTAGCAATTCTCCCTTTGAGAATAAGTGAAATTATTCTTTTCTAATGTGCAAGTACGATTAAATTCTTCTGGCTCAGTTTGGGCATGAGTTTGTGGGAGGTGGATGTTAAGAGTCTTTTCCATTAGATGTTACCCTAGAAGGTTGTTCATTCTGAAGGTTTTTATGATTGCTGGTTAAAGTCAGCCATGGCTCAGTTGGTAACACACATGCCTGTAAAGTCAGACGGTTGTGGGTTCAAGTCCCATTCCAGTAAGTTGAGCACAAAAATCAAGGTAGATACTGCAATGCTGTCTGAGGGAATACAGAACACGGAACTGTATGGAGGTTCTGTTCTCCAGGTAGATCAAAAATATTCCTAAGCAGTGTTTTTTGAACAAAGGCAGTGGAATTTTCCCTGTGTTAGTCAATATTTACCCCTTAAACATCAATTAATAAAAAAGATCCTCTGGATGTTTTCACTTTGCTGTTTGAAAATTGAATGGCCAAGCTCCACAGTGACTCCACTTCAGGAGGACTTCACTGGCTGCAAAGCACTTCAGCACATCAGGAAAGTTGTGAAAGGCAGTCCATAGATGCAAGTCACTCTTCTTCCTTTCTTTACCACGAGACAAACCTAGCCCTCTTCTTCTCTATGATTTCTGACAACGTCCCTATCGACGTTGAGGATGTAGAAGGTGGAATGTGAGGTATCCTAATGGAGTCATTCAGCAGAACTAACCCAATGGGTCAAGGCCTCGGAACCTTTGGTTCAGCATCCCAATTCTGATTCTCCAAATAACAAGCAGGTACAGCTGGGGTGGGGGCAGTGGAATTTTAATGCCAATGACTGATGGTTTCATGTGAATAGAGAAGGGTTACATAAAAACACAAACTAGAAGCAGGATTAGGTTACTCGGCCCTTCGAGCCTGCTCCACCATTCATTTTGATCATGGCTGATCATCAATTTCAATATCCTGATCCCTTTAGCCTGAAGAGCTATATCTAACTTCTTCTTGAAATCACACAAATGTTTTGGTCTCAACTACTTTCCTTGGTAGCGAATTCCACACATCTACCACTCTCAGGGTGAAGAAATTTTTCCTCACCTTAATCCTAAAAGGTTTACCCCTCATCATCAAACCATAACTCCTAACCAATGACCATTCCCATCAGCTTGCTCAGGGGACTCCACTGCTCAGACCCCTACAGCTAGGTTCTTATCCTTTTCTCCAAACTGCCCACTGATCTCTCCCCTCCCCCCTCCACTCAGAGACATTTCCTGCAACGCAATGATTAACTGCTGCTACATTGATAAAGTGGTTATATAATGTCAGGTTCAGTTAAAACACTCTAATCCAATCCCAACCCATCACATCCTTTTTAACAGAATCCTGTTTGGGGGGGAGTGGGAGAGGGGCAAGCCACCAATGTGCTCTCAGGAACAAGTTGGTCAGTGAATTCTTTTAGAAGGACCATTTCATCTGCAATTTTTAAAATTTAACACATGGAAGCCAGGATTTCTGAGTCTTGGGGAAGAAATATCAGCTGGGTCCAGGAGGCAAGTATCTTTACTGCATTACTCGTGGGCTAGGAACAGCAGCTTCAACCAGGCCCAACAAGCTTACCTCCATGGGATCAGAACACCATCTTACCCACAACCCCAGATGTCCAATTAACCTGATGTGATCGACCACCTCTGCCCCCCTCAGGCAGTCTGTCAATCTGTGAGCTGCCAGGCTGTAATATTATTGAAAATACTTAAAAGACTTCTTTCATGTCAAACCAGTACTTTCAGTTTCCCATCCAAAAGTCCCCCTGTTCTTTACAGCCCCAAGCAATTATCCTGGATATTGTGTCCTCTGCTTCTCTTTCCCTTTACATCTATAGCTGAGTGGTCTCTAAAGGTTTCATTAGCCAGGAGTCAGTGGCAAACGTTGCCCCCAGCAACTATCTGCTGGCATAAGTAATCAAACTCCTGACCTGAGCACTTTCATTATCTAGCTGTACATTCTAGGTTCCGATATTCAAACAGAGTATGCTGCTATTGCCTTACATAAGCCAGTGGCATTAAAATTCAATGGAGAAATAACCTTGGCATGAAATTCACTGATGGAGGCAGCCGTATCCAAGATTTTCCCCACAACAAATTGTACAGTGCTGTCACACCTCCTTTGTATATCGTAATCCTCAGATACTGAAGCAGTCCATGTTCATATGCAACAAAATCTGGACAACATTCAAGCTTGGGCTGCTAAATGGCTAGCAATATTCATGCCACACAAATGCCAGGCAATGATCATTTTGGACAAGAGAAAATCTAACAATTGCCCCTTGACATTCCATTGCATTATCGTCGCTGAATCCCCCATTATCAACATCCTGGAAATAACCACTGACAAGAAACCAAACTGAGTACAGGATTAAAGATCTCTTAGTGCAATTGTATAGATACATGTGAGACTGCATCTGAATATTGTGTTCAGTTTTGATTTCCTTACCTAAGGAAGGATATACTTACCACAAGAGGGAGTGCAATGTGGTTCACCAGTCTGATTCCTAGGTTGGCAAAATTTATCCTTTCAGGATAGATTGAGGAGACTGATTTTGTGTTCACTAGAGTTTAAAGGAATTCAAGATAATCTCAATGAATGATGCAAATTTCTTACAGGGTAGATGCAGGAAGGATGTTCCCCCTAGCTGGTGGCTCTAGAACCAGTGGCACAGTTACAGAATATGAGATCAGCTATTTAGGGCTGAGATGAGGAATTTCTTCTCTTGTAGGGTGATAAATCCTTGGAATTCCCCACTCCCAGAGGGTTATGGGAGCTCAGTCATGTTCAAGGCAGAAATAGATAGATGTCTAGATAGAGGCATCAAGGGATAGTGGGATAACGCTAGAAAATAGTGTTGAGGCATAAGATTAGCTATGATATAATTGATTGGCAGAGCAGGCCAGAGGGCCAAATGGCATACTCCTGCTTTGATGGTCCTATTCATCCTCTACAAAATAAGTCAGGAGTGTGAAGGAATACTTTCCACTTGCCTGGATGAACGCTGCTCCAACAACACTCAAGCTCAATAGCATTTCAGAACATAGCAGTCCACTTGATTGACATCCAGCATTTAAAACATTCATTCCCTCCACACTGACAGTGCAGCATTGTGCAGGTTTCAGCTCACCAGAGGATGAGCTCATACACGAGTCCTGTTTCGGATAAGTCAACTGAAGACTTCAATAGGACATGCTCCAGATAAAGTCTGATGGATGTACATAACCAAATGTTTGGTGCACTGGAAAACCACAAACTCTGCACTCAGTGCCAAGGAACATTAAGTCCAGCAATAGTTTAGCTCAGGACTTTGTGCAGAGCTCAGATTCCACCCTTTCCAATACAGAATGGCAGTCACCTCTGGAGCCCACTGTGATGCATTGTGTGATGGATGATATCACAGCTTTCTAAGATCAGATTGCTGCTCAGATTATTGCTTTGCAACCTTGAACTACTGTCCTCATGATCCTGTATGCAACTGTTCAAAGGGGCTTCTAGAATGTCAAGAAGTCCTTCAAACTCTTCCCCAATACATCAGTATGAATGTTAAGGCACTGCATAAGAACTTGAGAAATAGCAGGAAATGTTGATCATGAGGCCTAACATACTGTGCCATTCAATACAATCATGGCCAATCTTCAGCTTCAACTCCTGGTATCCTTCGATTCAAAAAAAATGTCTCAGCCTTAAATATATTCAACAACGAAGCATGCACAACAAAAATTAGTCAAGCATGATCTATTTTTCACAAATCCCTTGGCTTTCCTTAATTAACTGCAAAGCAAGTGCTGACTTAATTCTTCCCTTTTTAGTGGTTCTAAAACTATACCCACTCATGATGTTAAACCAACTGTCTTTTAGTTTACTCAGTATGTCCTTGTACCATTTCTTGAGTAGGGGTGTCAAAATTTGACAATTTGCAATCCACTGCAAACTCAACCATATCCAAAGATTAGAAGACTATGGTGCCTATCCCCTGCCAATTTACTTTAAGCCCCCTCCAACCACACAAGTGATCCTCCCTTTAAGGAGAGTTATAATCCTCCCCTATGTTGTTGTACAAGTGGGTACTAACTTCTGTCTAATTCACTATTCTCTGCAGGATATTCTGCACTCTCACATGTCCTTTACCCTGGAATCAGGGAAGCAACACAGTTAATCAGCACACGTAAAGATAGATCAGTGAAGTATTTCAGGCATAACTCTTCACCAGAGCTAGTTGCTGCTGCCTGAGGGAATCAGCTGAAGAAGGAGGGAGTGGTATCCTTGCATATTGACATATATGCCTGAATGATCAAGGAGCATGATAAGCCACATGAATTTAAACTATGATTATTTGCAGAGAATTCTGCTGCTCTGTAAAATTACTACAAACATTTGTCGATGAAGAAGTGGATAAAGTCGCTTGTTCTAGCAAACAATGCATCCGTAGCTTGTATGACTACAACAACGTTGAATCAATGATTTTATCTGCAATGCTTGTCCCTTGTATACATGATTTTGCAAAACTAGTCTAGGTGTTCCTGCTCATACTACTGCTGGATGAACGCATAGTGCATTTATGATCTCACTCCATCCACCAGATTCATCTAAATGGGTTTTTAATACTACTCAAATAATGTACAAAGAGTTGTGATAACAATTAAGCATTAAGCATTGCTAATATTGCCAATAATTTAAGTTTCGTACAGAGAACACTGTTTTTAAGATTAATAGGCACATAATACCACAAATGCTGATCAGGGTTGAAAAAAAATTTAAAATTCACATCAAGAACCCAACTATTAAATTTGCTTTGAGGTTCCCATCTTCCCTCTCGGCTCATTTCCAGCAGCGCACAATTAGTGTTAAGAGTCTAAAGCATTGAAACTTGCAGGAATTCTGGTAGGTGGCAACATCACGTCAGCTTCATCTTGATCAAAGATGACAGAAAAGTAGTTGGATGGGCGATAGACCCACACCCACTTAATCTGGGAGTGCTGGAAAAAAAAATTGATGACCAAGCATAAGTAGATCACTCCCCAAGTTTTTCCCTGTTCACGCGGAGAGCTGTACCTCTGTACAACCAGGGAACGGGAATTCTCCAAGGTCCTATCTTCCACTCTGCAGATGGTGTTGTCTTTTTATTAAGTTTATTTATTAGTGTCACACGTTGGTTTACATTAACACTGCAATAAAGTTGATGAGAAAATTCACTAATCGCCACTTTCCAGCTCCTGTTCGGGTACACCGAGGCAGAATTTAGCACAGCCAATGCGCGTAATCAGCACATCTTCGAGACAATGGGAGGAAACTGCAGCAACCGGAGGAAGCCCACGCAGACATGGGGAGAACGTGCAGACTCCACACAGACAGTGACCCAAGTTGGGAATTGAACCTGGGTCCCTGGTGCTGTAAGAGAGCAGTGCTACCGTGTCGTCCCAAGAAGCTTCTCATGAATTGTCTGCTATGTAGGATTAACATTTACAATAATCTGTGGATCAAATTAATTATCATCTCACCCTATGACACAATTGGTGCAATATGAAACCAGGCCAGAAATTTTAAAAGGTTAAAGCACCTAAATCACCTTTATTTCCAATTAGATGCGATTATGAAGTACAACAGATTTGAACAAGTACTAACACTACAACGCAAAAATCTAATGAGCGGTGCATATGATGGCTAATCATCATCGAAGGAGCTCTCAAAAAGGATAAGGTTTAGTGGTTACCAACTATTGTTTCAATCCTTTTAAATCACTGTCAAATGTGTGATACGCAACAAATGGATTTCCTCAGTAGTGGTGATAAAGAAATTTTCCATCATGATTCAGACGGGTGTAGAAGACTTAGAATTCCTTTAAGTACACAACGTAATACAGCACTAACAGAATATTAATCTTTTTGAAAAGATACTCAGACAGCGTCAGCTTACCACCTCCAGATGCTTTTCTTAATAGAAAAACTGTTGCATTCTATTGATGGAACATGGGTTGCACAGTATCGCTACAGGGTGTTTCTCATTATTTTGTTTTATGACTGAAAGCAAGGAAAATAGCCAAATAGTCCAATAAATTCTTTAAAACTTTTGTAACCTTTTAAATACTTTTTTTTTCAGAACTTGATCACCCAGTGACTTAACTTGGGGAACATTAACTAAGTTGCTGCTTAGTGTCAGGAAGGATTAGTGGAGTAAAAACGTGGGGTTATGGAGTGGGGAGGTTGTTGTCAGTGCAGGTTCGATGGACCGAATGGCCTCTTCCTGCACTGTACAGATTCTTTGAGAATAAAAGAACATGTACTGAGTGTGTGGTGGGAACAGGGGCTTTCAGAAGGGAATTGGATGAGCAGAGGAAAGGAAAGAAAGCAAACTGCAGGGAGAGGAAAGGATCGGGTAGTGGGGCTAGCTGAGTTGTTCTTGCTCAGGGGCAGCAGGGACTGGACAGGTCAAATGGTTTCCTCCCCCCCATAATCACATTAGCAGCTCACAAATCTCACGCCCTCTCACCCCTAAATTGGAACTGCAGTTAACCCAACTACAGTGACTCAGAAGAAGTTTCTCCTTCTCCCACTCCTTCCCCCAAACATCCTACCACCCGTCAAACATATAAAGACTGTGTGAAAACCAGGATTTATAATCATTATTAATACACCACTAACACAAAGTGCTTCTGAAACCTACTACATTTATCATCCTTCAATGTGGAATTTCCCCAGACTTCATTGTGCAAATTGGATGTCTTGTTCTCTCATAAAAATGAATCAAATGACTATTCAGACTGACATGACGCAGCTGCTTTATATATTATACATAGCTCTTTGCATTCTTTAGTCACTTAGTGCAGAACTTGAGTATCGCTAAAAAGAGAGACATGTTGTCGTTTTACATGTTGCACTCAGCAGGACAAACACAAGAATGACAAATTTCAAGCAATCACAACAATTTATGCAGGAGAAAAGGATGCTGATTTGTTGTCACAGGCATTGCCATGGAGAGAGCAACAGGGAACTATAGGTTCCCCAAGCTCCCAAGTAATTTAAAAAAGACTTGAATTTCCTTTTGTTTGCAGAGGAAGGGGCCCAACGAATAAATATATCTCGCTTCCAGCCATGTGACAAACTCGACTGTTAATCTTAAATTGGAAATCAGAACATTTCTGCCTCTGCAAATCAGATTTGGGAGAAAGTGCCCCAAATCTTTGTATTTTCGCTCTGGGAATAACAGGTGCCGACTAGAGTCCGGCCTGTCGACTCCAGAAATAGTTTAGAGACAGGCACAAGGTAACAGAGTGCTGAGGTGGGTCCTTTCAACAGCCCACCCCAGTGCTCTGGGACTTTGTTCAAAACCACCCTCAGCCCCATTCAACCTTCATACACCTGCCATGCCCATCACCCCAAACTCCCTCAATGCCAACCCACGCACCCCATGGTGCTTCATAGATTTGTGATAACTTAGAGTCAACTCATACAATCCATCACCCCCATTTATCTCCATAGCCTTAACCCTTATGCCAATTTAATGCTAACTTATAAATCCATAGGACCCTGCTCATTCCTGTTGCCCCAATGCCAACTTAGTGCCAAAACATGCCCACCAACTTTGTTCCTGACGTCTTCAATGCCAACGTACCCAGTACTCACCATGGCACCAAGCACTGCTATTTTTCCCAACTGCAGGCTATCGTATCTATTCCTAACAATTCCAAGGGGGACAACCAACCTCTTTTCCCCTGGGGGAGCCAACCTCTTCAAAAAAAAAGCATCAGCAGCTTTAGACCTTTTCCTCGAAGGTCTAAACCCATAAGTCATGTTTTGACAATCCTAATAACAAAAACTGGATCTGTTTGAAGGCAGCCGTACTTCTACATGTTGCAAAGTGCAACCTGCATCCATTTCCCTCTAAGGTTTAAATATTCATGAGTAATTTAAAGTACACTACATGGGCATACCACCACCTCGAAGTTATCCTGCCTTGAAAACGTTGCCATTCCTTCAATGCAGCTGGGTCAAAATCTTGAAGCTCTCCCCCAATAGTACTGTGGGCGCACCTACTTCATGGAATGCAACAATTCAGGAAGGCAGCTCACCAGCCCCTTCTCAAGGTCAATAAGAGATGGGCAATAAATGTTGGCCTAACCAGGAACACCCACACCCAAGAATGAATTTTTCACAGTCTGATTTCGAACTAAAATATGACAAACATGCTGAATATCAGTGCTTTATTTGCCTAGGATTTTAATATTTATTTTTCATAAAAATAACTTTGCAACCATGATCCAAATTCACCCTTAAAGCCAACATGACTGAATAGGTGCAAATACAGCATTTTTCAGTATTTTTTGTTTTGAGTTAATATTACGAGACGACATATTTCCCCCACCAACATTTGACTAAATATAAGTTTTTTCAGCAATACATAAACATTGTTTAATATGTTTTTTTAAAAAGATCAAAGCTCTTGTTCATTGAAAAATGCAAAATATATATTTTTTTTTAAAGGCAAGGCTAGGCAAATTCTTGATTAACAAAGGAGTGAAAGGCTGGTGAGGTCTAGGCAGGAATGAGGAGTTTGAGGTTAAAATCAGATCAGCCATGATTTTATTGAATAGCAGAGCAGGCTGGAAGGGCCGAGTGGCCTACTTCTGGACCTTATTTGCATATTTGTATGTTTTGAGTGGCTGTGAATATAGTGGGGCTCCCCAGGGATCAGTATCACTTTTCTTGACCTTATTGACTGACCAATGATGTACAAGGTACAATTTCAACATTTGCAATTGATATAAAACTTTGAAGTGTTATGAACTCTGACGAGGATAATGAAACTTCACAGACAGCAGGGGTGCATTGGTAGGAGAAATGGCTGATTAAATTTAATGCAGCAATGTATGAAGCGATAAATGATGATAGGAAGAACAAGGAAAGACAATATAAAATAAATGTAGATGAAGGTGTAAATGTAAATTTAACTGTAGATATAAATGTGAGTGTGAGCGTGTACAAAATATTTGTTTCAGGCTTAAATCAAACAAGCCTCACCCAGGACTAGACACTAGAAGCTTAAAGAATTGCTGGTGCGACCAGATTTGTTGAACTTTCCTTCGTCAAACACTTTCACTGGTATTTTAACGAAGATGTTGACACATTAAAACGATCGTGTAAATCCATGATGAGATGAACTGAATGTGCACCATGGATAATGGTTTACTTGACGGGGCGATTTTGTTCCGTGACTACTTCTTTTATAGACTTCTCTCACACCTTGTGAAACAACGTCATACTTTATGTGATATTATCCTAAAGCAGACAGGCGTGATTGCATTACAGGATTGTCTCTGCATGATTTCAAACCACAGGGCAATCACATAACAGAACACGAGAGTCCATGTTAATAATGAATGCCTCCAGCTGCTCTCGCCTTTGCCCTTGAGATGTGAATGAATACAGTAGTCATGTTTAATCAATTAGTTTGTAATTGCTATTGATCAAAGTTAGGACAACCATGAGCAAGACAGTCTTGCTGCTCCAAAAAGATCAGCAAACAACACTTTATTGTAATCTTTCAGATGACATGGTTCTTAAAAAAAAAGACAGGAAAAAACAACAACCCGATCAATGCTGTGCTTAAAAAAGTCCAGATTAATATTTCATGCCATACTGGGTTCACAGGTGCAGTATACAACCCAAAGTCAAGACTCATCAGCTGCCCATCCCATCTAACATAAGTGACTGATGGGTGGAACAGAGGAGGATGAATGACACCTCATGTAATCCTACCAAGCAGGGAAACTATCCAATGGATTGTTGTCCTACATGTTTCATAGTACTACATAGTACGATACAAAATTTGGAGTAGGAGGCATCTGGGCAGAATATTTAATTAGAGCAAGAGATCCATTGCAGCAAATAGCTCATTACCAGCTAGATTTAATTAGATGTATTAAATGTAGAAATAGGAAAGGGAGAGGATCAAATCTCTTAATTTTCAGAAGTAATATGCTAGTTGTCAGCATATAACTAATAAAGCCTATGGACTATATAGATCATTAACTTTAGTCAATCACTGAACATTGCTTCAAGAGACAGCTCTGTGTTCGCTGTCTATTAGAATTTGATGTAGAAATGCTCAACAAGCTGTCATGAAATGAATTGAATAACCCTGAACTCACTTCCAACCAAGATGGAAATAATGCCAGATGAAGCCATTTGTTTCCCTGCTGCTTTGCAAAGAGTTTCCTCCTACAAATCGTCAAACAGTCCCACAATTGCAACATACATCTCAACAAGCAATTCCGAAGTTTGGAAAATCAAAGACTAAAAGCAGTGCAACCCTGACATTGGTCTGCCACTCCCGAAAAAGAGGGAAAATGCTAACATTGAGGCTACAAAGCCCACATTCTCCCACCCCTGCACAAACAGGGTTAACCTTTCAGGTCGATTAATTTTCATCAGAACAAAATTGGTGTTTCTGTGCTGCAAGCATTGAACGATGGGATCATATCATAGGCAGCAGGAATGGTGAACAGTGATGGAACAGAGTTTTTAAAAGGAGGAACCCTAAATCACTGATTAAATAGATAGCTTTGTTTCAATGTAAAAAGATAAAAGTTTATTTCACAATAGTTTCTTTTTAAATGATGTATAGAATTTAAATAAAATTAGGTGAATGGACAGAAACACGAATGAGTGGGTTAATTCAAGAATAAAAGTTCAGGAATCAAAAGAGCTGCCAGTACAGTCAGAGACAGAAACATAAGTAAGAACATTGGAAACAAAAAGCCCACAGCCTTGTCCTGATAACGACTGAAGGAGTAATTAAGGGCAAAACACAAAAGGAAGAAAAACCAGATGGGTTTTGAGACATGGATTGAGAGAGCCAGAGAAGAAAGATGACACCAACAGCCCCACTAAGATTATGGCAAAAACAAACTTACTTTGGCTATTCTTGTTTTTAATACTGTGCAAATGTGTTTCGCACTGTATGGCAATAAATGGATTAATATTAGATGTAAAGTTCATTGGTAATTGTGTCAAACAACACATTTTGCATTACATTCATAATTGGATAATTTTACATAAACAGAAATAAACTTTATACATAGTTCAAGAATATATGTAACCTTGAAAACCAATTTCACCATGGTCCACACAGTGAGCATAGCTCAAGCCAAGTAAAATACTTCCTTTCCAAAAGGACAAGAACTCAATTTATAAGGCACAGGAAAAAGTGATCCAGATACTCAGCTCTCAGGATCAGTTATAAGCCAAGGGCCAACTTCTGAGCAAGAAAATCTGAACGCTGTCGCTAAGGGCTTTTTTCTCTTCAGAGTATTGAGTATTAAGTATTGAGCATAACTTTGGCTAGTACAAAGATTTGTGACACAGTATCTTGGTGAAAGATATTTCTTTATTGACCAATGCACACTGGGAGAAAAGGACTGGGTAATCCATCTCTTCTCTGCAATAACATCGCAGTAGCAATACAATTATACAGCTTCCAAAAGACATTTTACCCATTCTCTGGCTCATCATGCGCCAATCCTCACTAGTTCAGGTCAATCACCATTAGTAAATGTCATATACCTTGACCAAGTACAGATACTATTTGACAGCACAAGAACAATAAGTTCTAGTGGTTTCTGCCTGACTTTCCAATGGCCTTAACTCTTATCTGATAGTATACTCAACCTATCTATTAGTTGTCTGGAATAACTAGCTTGTCCTTGTTCAATGAATGTCTCCTTTACTGAGCTATCTGGTACTCATGCTGATAAGAGTTATGCTTCTATAAGTATATTGTTAGAAGCAATGTGGTTCATTTTACTGGCCTATTCCCCATGATGCCGTAAAACCCTGTGCTATTACCAAGGTATATGCCTGCTCAAGAGTACACTTTCAAAAAGACATGTTTAAATCCCCTAACTGTGGTTATATGTGTTTCTATGCACACAGTACCTCTGCAGACTATATATAAGAACATAAGAAATAGGAGCAGTAGTAGGCCATCTAGCCCTTCGAGCCTGCCCCGCCATTCAGTAAGATCATGGCTGATCTGTCGTGGCTCAGTTCCACATTCCCGCCCTCTCCCCATAACCCTTAATCCCCTCGCTTATCAAAAACCCATCAACCCGCTTCTTAAAAATATTTAGCGAGGTAGCCTCCACCCCTTCAACGGGCAGAGAATTCCAGAGATTCACCACCCTTTGAGTGAAGAAATTCTTCCTCAACTCCGTTCTAAACCGCCCCCACTTTATCTTGAGGCTGTGTCCCCTAGTCCTACTGTCCTTTCTGAGCGGGAAGAGTCTCTCCACCTCTATCCTATCCATCCCATTCATCATCTTATACGTCTCAATGAGATCTCCCCTCATTCTTCTAAACTCTAACGAGTACAAGCCTAGTTTATTCAGCCTCTCCTCATAGCTCAACCCCCTCAACTCCGGCATCAGTCTAGTAAACCTCCTCTGCACTCCCTCCAAGGCCAAAATATCCTTGCGTAAGTACGGCGTCCAAAACTGCACACAGTACTCCAGCTGCGGCCTCACCAATGCCCTATACAGCCGCAGCAAGACCTCTCTACTTTTATATTCAATCCCCCTCGCTATGAAAGCCAGCATCCCATTTGCCTTCCTGACCACCTGCTGCACCTGCAGGCTGGGTTTTTGCGACTCATGCACAAGGACCCCGAGGTCCCTCTGCACCGTCGCCTGCTGCAGTTTTTCGCCACGTAAGTAATAATCCTTCCTACCATTATTCCTACCAAAGTGGACCACCTCGCATTTGCCAACATTAAATTCCATTTGCCAGTTCCTGGCCCATTCGCCCAGCCTATCTAGATCCTTCTGCAGACTCCCCACACCCTCCGCGCAATTTGCCGTTTCACCAATCTTGGTGTCATCAGCAAATTTCGACACCATACACTCGGTTCCCTCCTCCAGATCATCTATAAGGCAGAATGTGATTCTTATCCTAAATTAGCCCACTCTGTTCTAATATTCTGTGTTAGTATTTTAAATCCCAGAGTATTTTAAGTCCTCTAACATTGTCCAACACTTGGCTTAAATAATGATGAAAATAAATCATCCCACATGATTTTGAGGATGCTACTATCTCAAAACCAACCCCAACTTCAAAATTTTCTGAACGTAATTTCAAGTGTGAAGGAGATTATAAACACTTGAAGGAAGAATATGTAAGCAAATTTAGCAAATAATTATTGCATGAAACTTATTGAAATGAGATGAGCACAGATATCTTTTGGGAGGAAAAGTGAGCTATCACACAGTTAAATTATGAAACTACGTAAGGATAGAAAAGCAGAGATTTATTGGGGTTCAAACACATCTTTTGAAAAGGCAAATGGAGAGAAATGCAAAAAAGAAAGTGAGATGCTGGAGGCGAAATTGGTCCTTGTGCAGAGCACGTCAGCAGCCAACTTCCCATTGTGTCCAATATTCTTGTCATTGAATTTGACTGAACCATAGTTCAAACATTACCACTTTTACTTGTTCAAAGTGACTGAGCAGCTGAGAGGGGGCACAGATCACCACAAGACTGAAAAGATACACCACAAGAATCCTTACTTTTCAGGACATGGAATGTCCAACCAGAGAAAAAGTGGAGGGAGTAGAAGTCACGATGCTTTTTTAAAAAATGCAAGTGGATATTTGAAAAAGAAAAATGTCACAGTATACTGAGACCGTGGAATGGGATGTCAAAGAGTTCTTTCAGAGACCAGCATAAGAACAACAAAGCAAATAATCTCTATGAAGTAAAACAGTGACTGATATAGTGGCAACACAAAGTGAAGTTTCATCCTCTGATTTTCCTCTGTGATGATAAGCAACAGACAAGAATCTTAATATGCATGATTGGCCTGTAAGCCGCATCTTATAGACTCAAAGTTATTCAATCCCATTTTTAAAAATCCTCCCAAAGCATCATATGAGTCCAGTCCATGTATAGTACACAGAAACAAAGTTATCCCCAGTAATAGTAAGAAAGATTCTGAAGCCACATCCAGCTTAATCATTCAGTAAGAGTTAAGTTCCATCTCTGAACTTGAGGACCTATCCAGATAAACAAAAATGGCAGAATGAGAAACAAACAAAATACATTTTAATTAAAAAAAAACACATTCCAAGACAGAAATGGATCTTAGGATTAAGAGATTGCTGCCAAGCTGACCTTTCTACTTGTGGCTGATCTTGGTTGACCATTTCAAAGTGTTACTGCCTGAAAGCATACCAGAGGTTCTATGTTATCCTAGATTATATAGATACATGCATATAAATGTATGCTGCATTTATAATTTCGTGTTTCTCATGTTACATAAGTGTAGAACCAGGCATAATACAATTAAATATTCAAAATCACTTGGGGTGGATCTTGACTGTGTAGGTGATAGCGAGTCTGCAGCCTGATTTACAGCTCAGTCAGGGTTTAATGATAATTGGGAGGGTTAGACAATGTCAAAAATCTGCCCTGTTGTGCCCTAAATTATTTACAGCTTTATCTGACATGCTTACATCAAACAGTCCCCACTTTTGTTTCTTGATGGAAGCAGATGGCAGCAGACAACACAGAATCATGTCTGCATTAGGTAAACCAGCAAGAGCTTACAACCATTCCAAGCTGGAACCCCTGAACAGCTGCACACGATCTCTTTACATGTTCCAAATCCCAGACGAAATTAGGGATGGTGTGAATTGCAGATAAGTGTTTGTTTAGAGGTAGAATTACCATGACATTGCACTATCCACATTAACCCTTTGAGAAATCAGCATGCACTCAACTACAATACTTGGATTGGCCAGATTAACCCCTTCAGGTATTTAAAGCATTTCAACGCTATGCCAAATGGCAACAATCATATTATTTAATGAATGCTCCACGATACAACACCTCACTGCTAGAAATCACTCTTACTTTCTCTGCTTCATGACTTCCTCCATGAACCTGTTTGCAACAATCTGTACAAGTGAACCTCGCAAAGCAGTAGTTCAACCTGTAGCTCAGGGCTGTGTGAATCTCATTGAATGTTCCATTGCCAATGTCACAATTCAAGAACAAAAGAGACATAGCCCTGTTAAAAATGAAAAATAGAATTTTAAAATGTAAGCATTTGCATTTTTGAATGTAATTTATTTTAAACAGGATGACACTGATAACATTGTGCACATAACATGGAATTTGACACAAAGACATAACCAATGTAACAAAATACAGCACAATAAAATGTCAACGACTGATTTTTCTGACTCCAAACCTGAACTTCCAAAATTTAGTAAGCACCAGTGGATAGCAATGGCATTTTATACATGAATTGTATAAATATTTTATACATGTTTTGTTGCAGGGAAATTAGCTATAAAATTATTAGGGCTGGAACTTTGTACATACATTACCATAGTGACTAGCTTCAGAAGCATTTCATTGATTGTGAAGTGTTTTCAGAAGTCCTGAGGTTGTGACTGGCTCAATAAAAATAAGTCTTAAAATTTCTTCTTAATTACAAAATATTTACTGGTTTGCCATTGATTTTTGTGGCTTTGTTCCTGTTGAGTTTGTGGCATCTGCCTCTTCAAGATAGCACAGCAGAAGAGGGTCATCTGGCTTGAGGGACCAATGGGAACAGGGAGTGAGTGATCACCCCAGAGGAGCACTCACTGCCTCTCTGAGGCGGAATCCACCTGGAAGCCATCTAGTAAGCATATAAAGACTGGAGCAACTGGGTAGACAGCTCCAAGGCACTCTAGGGTTACAAATCAGTGTACTAAGTTTCTCTTTCTTGTCCCAAATGAACTCTGAACTGTCTAGATGATGCCTGAAGTGTCACTACATAACAGTCTCCAATTAGTTGAGATAAATGCACATACCAGCCAGAAGATCCATCTGAGCTTACAGCAAGGAGATTTAATGCTGCCAACTTCCTTTATTCCAAACAATGGTAACTTTACTATCATATCCTGCAGCAAGTTCACATAGAAATGCTTTGGCATTTGTGGAAGACCAAGAAACAAATAGGCAGGGAAGTCTAAATCCTTACTAAGCACAAAAGAGGAAATGATTTACTAGTCACAAAAAGAACCAAGATCAATCTAACTTGCATTCCTCGGGCAAGTTATGTGCTGGTGAATCACAGCCAAATCAGTGTCCTAAAATCAGTTCCATTGGAATATGTTTCCTTTTGTGAAATATAGATCCATATAGGCAAGCACAGTAGTTGAATGCAATTATTTGTAGAAATTTCATCTGTCTGGTGCTCTCATATTGCAGCAGCTCAAACAGTAAAGGCTAAAATTTATGACAAACAAAATCAAACATTTCTACCAAAGCCCTCTAGCTCAGAAAAGCTACCCAAAGCCCTGCTTAAAGAACCAACTCCTTCCTTGGCTCATTGATTTTGTCCTCAGGTTTGTTTACCTGCTCAAAAGTACTGATCATCACTAGCAGTAGAAAGAGATCAAAGACAGAGCCCCGGTAACCACAGGCCAGTGTTCTTATCAGCTCTTGGTCAAATTCATAATAGATGAGAGGCTGTTGCAAATTTCACTCACAACAACTTGCTGTCAGGTCACTGATGATTTTTATATTATGGACTGTGTGTAAGAGCTGAACACACAAACCCAACAGAGTGATGGGAAAAATGCATTGCCTGCAGATCAGGATGCTGGCCTTGATGAATCATGTATTAATGTAAGTAATTTTTCTGCACATGATGTGATAAGAACATCAAGGTTCAAGGAGTAGATTTTATCCACTGATTGCATACGATATGCTGAGAACAATAAGAGGTGAGGGACTGGCTATTCAATACCAGCAAATCATCAAGAACTACTGTCTGATTGCAAAAGCTGCCCAACTGCAGATCTGAAGGAAATAACTTTCATGCATTAGTAATGTTATAACACAGGTAAATGTGACTTAATAGTGACTGTATAGCTTAAATACAACATGGTACAATTGACTTGGGAGAACTCCAAGCACAGGTTTATTTCGCAGGGTTGTGCGCTTAGGGATTTCTGATGTTATAGTTCAGGATTCATGATAATTCTACGAATGGTGCTGCATAAATATTGTGGAATTATCATGTTTAATAATGCATGGCTAGAGCAATTAATTATAAAACTGCATAAACAATTCTTTTCTTCATATAAAGGTGATGTCACATCCAGAATATTTTGTCCAATGTTGGTTCCAGACAGTTTTATGGTACATAAAGAGGCCCTTCAACCCATTGTCTCTGCACCAACCATCAAGCACATATCCATTCTAATCCCAGTTCCCTGCACTTGGCCCATAGCATTGTACACAAAGGCGTTTCAAGTGCTCATCTAAATGCTTCTTACATGTTGTGAGGGTTCCTGCCTCTGCCACCCTTACAAACGATGAGTTCCAGATTTCCTATGGGTGGGAAAGTTTTACCTAAATTCCCTTTCAATCCCCTGCACCTTATCTTAAATTTATGCAGCCTGATTACTGACTGCTCTACCAAGGGGAAAAATTTCCCCCTTTTTACCCCATGTCCCTCATAATTTTCTACACCTCAATCAGGACCCTACTTACCCTCCTCTGCTCTAAGGAAGTCAACCTCAGCCTATCCACCCTCTCTTCATAGTTGAAGCACTCCAGCCCTCGGAACATCCTGGTGAATCTCCTCTGTGCCCTTTCGAGTGCAGTCACATTCTTCCTGTAGCATGGCAACCCAAACTGCACACAATATTTTAGTTGTGACCTGACAAGCAATTTATACAGCTCCGTCATAGCTTCCCTGCTCTTATAGTCTATGCCTGAGCTAATAAAGGATGTATCCCATATGTCTTCTTAACCTGCCCTGTTATTTATTTGTCCTGCTGCTTTTAAGGATCTATAGACATGCACCCCAAAAGTGTCTCTGGTTATCTGTACTTCCTACTGTTTACTGTGCATTCTTTTGCTTTTTTGGCCACCCAAAGTGCATCACCACACACTTTCGAGGGTTAAATTCCATTTGCCACTGTTCTGCCCACCTGACTAGCCTGTCTATATTGCCCTGTAATCAAAGGCTTCTCTCCTTACTAGTTACCACACCAATTTCCATGTCATCCACAAACTTACTGATCATACCTCCGATTTCCATCTCTAGATCGTTAATATACACTGTGGGTGCATGAGAAAAGCCAGGTGGGCAAATGTTAGAGAAAGCGTGTGGGCGTATGAGAGAGAGACTGAGGAAGGGAACAAGAGAGAAAGCCCAGAAAAGTTTCAGAGAAAAGCACTAGATTTACACAATTTCACAACCTTCCATTTCCAAATCAATGGAGAGAGCTGGGGAATCTAATCTTGGAAAAGAGTAAACATCAGCATGTAAATCCATCAGACTGGTTTTAAACTGTATTTGGCCCAGTGAGACCACATCTGGAATATTGTGCAGAATTTTATTCTCCCAGTTTGAAAAAGGATATTCATTTATTGGGAGGATGGGCAGACATGCTACACGGTTCATCTCAGAACTTAAATAACCAATTTAGGAGCAAAGACTGGCCACCCTGTACTGCACCCTGGGTCCTTTGTTGCCTGAAAAAGGAACAGTGAACTTATACAGTAGAACTGTTTAACTTAGTGTATGGGCAAATTAGATCCAAGTGAGCTTTTTTTTTAAACAAAAATTAAACACAAAGGCTTTAGATCACAATTGCATCAGATTCACGTGTTGTGGAACTCCTATTTCAATATATTCCTAAGGCTCCTTTCCTGTTTCAGGCATGAGAGATGACGCTTAAATTGAAATCTGCTCAATAATCACAATAGACCAGCCTCTAGCAGCAAGGCACTGTCAAGTTTCATCAAAATGTTTTCTTGTTATCATCCTTTTCACAAATAATCCATCAATGTCTTCTCTGCTGCCACCCATCAAACCTGATGTGCAAAATGAAGCTTTTTCGAAGGCTCTTAGTTTGGATATTGGCTTGACTTGGATTGGCAGAACTTGCCAACTGCACTGTCAAGCTTTCGCACCACCAAGATAGATCCAGCAGATGGTGAGGATTAAATCAGGGGGAAATACCACAGCACTTACTTGAGGCAAAGTGAGGTCATTGCCCCCAAAGATTCATCTGTTTCAAAGTCTGATCTATGGAGATTTCTATTGCAGGTGAATTGAAACCGCTATTAAATTTGACAAGTCCATCAAAACGTTTTACAATCCAGCTGTTTACTTGTCCTTAGAAAATAATGATGCTTAACCAGACTCAGTTCTGACAATGACTGCATAACCCTTTTATCTAGTTAAAAGAAACAAAGAAATTTCTGTAATGCTAGCCCTTTGGCAGCTATTTCGATTCTAAATTCTTTTTGAAACAATTCCAATATGCTAATTAATGTTAAATCCACCTCTACTTGGTGCCATTTTCCTTTATAGCTACAAATGCTTTTTCCCCCTCTTTTTAAGAAATTTTCTCACTCTAACCAACAGCAGTAACTGTACAATTGGTACAACTGTTTTGCATGGATTCACATTGCTCCATGACATTTAGCATCAACTCTTTGGAAAAAGCCCGATAATTCATCCATACGCTATAAAGACTTATAAAGTGCATAATGTTGTTCTTCTTAAAATCTGGCAATTTTCTTTGCATTCTGATCATTAATCCTTATTGCTGTCAAATGCGATCACATGATAATAACTAGTGCTTAAAGCTTCAACAATAAGTGCTTTGAAGATTTGATTAATCTGATTACTTGATCAAATCAAAGATACTTTGCCTCTTGTTGGTTATTTCACACAAAGAGTCATAAATATAACCTTACATTTGCTTTAGAAATTCCTTCCTTCTCTTACAATTAGCATAATTATTTACTACGTCTTGATTGAAAATAATCAGTCTTCTACTCTAAAGTTGATAACTCTGAAGTTCATAAAGAAGGGTAGGATAAACTATGAAGCTGGGCTAGCACTTAATACAAAAAAGGATAGTAAGAGTTTTTATAAATATATAAAAAGGAAGAGGCTGACTAGGGTGAACATTGGACCCTTAGGGGATGAGAGGGGGGACTTAGTGGTAGGGGATGGGGAAATGGCTGAGGCCTTGAATAACTTTTTTGTTTCGGTCTTCACGGAGGAGGACGTGAATAATTTGCCAGGTGTTAGCGATGGAAAGATGGTAGGAGTGGAGGGCCTGAATGACATTATTGTTACTAGAGAGGCAGTGCTCGAAAAACTGAAGGGACTGATTATGGACAAGTCCCCAGGACCGGATGGAATGCATCCAAGGGTTCTGAAAGAAACGGCAGAGGTGATAGTGGATGCCTTGATGATTATTTTCCAAACATCACTGGATTCCAGGGAAGTGCCGAAAGATTGGAAAACGGCTAATGTTACGCCGTTGTTTAAGAAGGGTGGCAGGCAAAAGGCAGGGAATTATAGGCCGGTTAGTTTAACGTCTGTTGTAGGTAAAATGTTAGAATCCGTCATCAAGGAGAAAATAGTGAGGCATCTTGAGGAGAATTCTTTGATAGAGCAGACGCAGCACGGTTTCGTTAAGGGGAAGTCGTGTCTGACGAATTTATTGGAGTTCTATGAGGATGTGTCTAGAGCGGTGGATAGAGGAGAGCCGGTGGATGTGGTCTTTCTTGATTTTCAGAAGGCGTTTGATAAGGTGCCGCACAAGAGGTTATTACAGAAGGTCAGGGGGCATGGAGTTGGGGGTAGGTGTTAGCGTGGATAGGGGATTGGCTGTCAAATAGGAGGCAGAGAGTGGGGGTCAATGGGTGCTTTTCGGATTGGCAGTTGGTGACTAGTGGAGTGCCCCAGGGGTCGGTGCTGGGGCCTCAGCTATTTACCATTTATATAGACGATCTGGAGGAGGGAACCAAGTGTATGGTGTCGAAATTTGCTGATGACACCAAGATTGACGTAATGGCAAATTGTGTGGAGGGTGTGGAAAGTCTGCAGAAGGATCTAGATAGGCTGGGCGAATGGGCCAGGAACTGGCAAATGGAATTTAATATTGGCAAGTGTGAAGTTGTCCACTTGGTAGGAATAATGGTAGGAAGGACTATTACTTACATGGCAAAAAACTGCAGCATGCAACGGTGCAGAGGGACCTCGGGGTCCTTGTGCATGAGTCGCAAAAACCCAGCCTGCAGGTGCAGCAGGTGGTCAGGAAGGCAAATGGGATGCTGGCCTTCATAGCGAGGGGGATTGAATATAAAAGTAGGGAGGTCTTGCTGCAACTGTACAGGGCACTGGTGAGGCCGCAGCTGGAGTACTGTGTGCAGTTTTGGTCGCCGCACTTATGCAAGGATATTTTGGCCTTGGAGGGAGTGCAGAGGAGGTTTACTATGCTGATACCGGAGTTGAGGGGGTTGAACTATGAGGAGAGGCTGAATAAACTAGGCTTGTACTCGTTAGAGTTTAGAAGAATGAGGGGAGATTTCATTGAGACGTACAAGATGATGAATGGGATGGATGGGATAGAGGTGGAGAGGCTCTTCCCGCTCAGAAAGGACAGTAGGACTAGAGGGCACAGCCTCAAGATAAAGGGGGGGGTGCGGTTTAGAACAGAGTTGAGGAGGAACTTCTTCACTCAAAGGGTGGTGAATCTCTGCCCGTTGAACTGGTGGAGGCTGCCTCGCTAAATATTTTTAAGACACAGGTTGATAGGTTTTTGATAGGCAAGGGGATTAAGGGTTATGGGGAGAGGGCGGGAAAGTGGAACTGAGCCACGACTGATCAGCCATGATCTTATTGAATGGCAGGGCAGGCTTGAGGGGCTAGATGGCCTACTCCTGCTCCTATTTCTTATGTTCTTATGTTCTTATGTAAAGACAGATACAAATATTTCTGCTGCCATTTCCTTATTGCCATGTGATGGTTTCTCCTGTCTCTGCCTTTAAGGACAAAGGAAGCTTTAGCTACTCCCTTCCTTTTCACATACTTGAAAATGTCATGGTGCAATAAATGTTCAATATTAATCTTTAATTTCATCAGCTGGTCAAATATATATATGAAAAAACCTTTTTGAAAGAGACATCAAGGCACACAAAACATGGTATAAAGCTACTTTTCAAGCAGAGACAGAAATTCTTGGAAAATGGGAATGGGTTTTTCCTAGTTCATCGTCTATTGAGTAATGGCTGGAGCATTAAATAAATCAATCACCAAGGCCAGGGTCTGTCCAGACATGAGCTAATCGATTAATTTTTAGGAATATACATCACTGATAGATAGATCATGCAACCAGTATCACCATTGAGAAATCTATTATATTATAACACCCTGGATGTTTATGGACAGTCTAAGAGTCATCTCACATGGGACAAATAACGCCACCTCTTTTCCATTCTGAAGTTCAAAGCCCCATCTCTGTTATGCTGTGGAATCCAACACACAGAGAGAGAGAGAATTTCAACTGAAAGGAATCTCAGGTGCCATTGCAACATTTTTGCAAAAGGCGGATTGCTGTTTAAGAGACTGCCTCTAGAAATTAGTTTACAATTGGCCTCAAATCCACTGGAGCCTCAAGATCACCATGAGAAAATCTACCTCATACAGTGACGTTTGTATTCTTTTCCTTTTATCACAACCTTAATTTGGCCAAACGTTAACCTCTTCTACTATTTAATTTATAATTTTGCATTCCTATGCTTGAAAGTTAACCTCTTCTACCGAATAACTTGTCAAACGCCTTCTGAAAATCAAGAAAGACCACATCCACCGGCTCTCCTCTATCCACCGCCCTAGACACATCCTCATAGAACTCCAATAAATTTGTCAGACACGACTTCCCCTTAACGAAACCGTGCTGCGTCTGCTCTATCAAGCAATTCCCCTCAAGATGCCTCGCTATTTCCTCCTTGATGATGGATTCTAACATTTTACCTACAACAGACGTTAAACTAACAGGCCTATAATTCCCTGCCTTTTGCCTGCCACCCTTCTTAAACAACGGCGTAACATTAGCCGTTTTCCAATCTTCCGGCACTTCCCCGGAATCCAGCGACGTCTGGAAAATAACCACGAAAGCATCCACTATCACCTCCGCCTTTTCTTTCAGAACCCTTGGATGCATTCCATCCGGTCCTGGGGACTTGTCCACAATCAGTCCCTCCAGTCTGTCGAGCACCGCCTCTCTAGTAACAATAATGTCATTGAGACCCTCCAGTCCTACCACCTTTCCATCGCTAACACCCGGCAAATTATTCACATCCTCCTCCGTGAAGACCGAAACAAAAAAGTTATTCAAGGCCTCAGCCATTTCCCCATCCCCTACCACTAAGCCCCCCCCCCTCATCCTCTAAGGGTCCAACGTTCACCCTAGCCAGCCTCTTCCTATTTATAAAAACTCTTGCTATCCTTTTTTATATTAAGCGTTAGCCCAGCTTCATAGTTTATCCTACCCTTCTTTATCAACTTCTTTGTCAATCTTTGTTGACTTTTAAACCTCTCCCAATCCTCTTCTCGCCCACTACTCTTAGCTACTCTAAACACCTCCGCTTTTAATTTAACACTTTCCTTCACCTCCTTCGTTATCCACGGCTTATTACCTCTCCTCCTACGGTCCTTTTTAACCATCGGAATAAATTTCTGCTGAGCACCAAGAAAGATCCCCTTAAAGATCCTCCACTGCTCCTCAGCAGACCTACCTTCCAACGCGCTTCCCCCAGTCAACATTCGCCAATTCTTCTCTCATCCTACCGTACTCCCCTCTATTCAAACAAAGGACGCGTGTCCAGGAACCCACTTTCTCCTCCTCCATCTGCACCAGAAACTCCACCATACAATGATCACTCTCCCCAAGAGGATCCTTCACCACAAGGTCCCTAATTCTACCCACCTCATTACATAACACCAGATCCAAGATAGCTCGCTCCCTCGTCGGCTCCAACACACACTGTTCGAGGAAACTATCCCAGCAGCATTCCAAGAACTCCTCCTCGAGCCCACCGTGTCCAACATGGGTCGACCAATCAATATGTAGATTGAAATCCCCCATAATTATGGCCGTTCCATTCCTGCATGCCGCACTTATTTGCGCGTTAACAGCCCGCCCCACCTCCAGATCATTATTTGGGGGCCTATAGACGACACCCACCAGCGTCTTCCTCCCTTTGCTGTTCCTAATCTCCACCCACAATGATTCCACGTTCTGCTCTTTGGCTCCAATATCATCCCTTGCTATCACCCTGATGCTATTCTTAATCAGCAGAGCTACGCTCCCCCCCCCACCCTTTTCCCTCCCACCTATCCTTCCTAAACACTTGATACCCCTGGACATTCAGCTCCCAGTCCCTGTCACCTTGCAGCCACGTCTCTGTAATGGCCACCAGATCATATCCATTTATGCTGATCTGCACCACCAGCTCATCCACTTTATATCTAAATGCACGAAGCATTCGGAAAAGTGCCTTCATCCCAGCCTTCACCTGGACCCTATTTGCCAGAACGCCACCAACCATACTCACGCCCCCTACTCCCTTTATTATTGGGACATCCTCGGCCTCTTCCCTTACCTGTACCCTCTCCTTAACTTTAGGCCCCGTAATGTCACCTACCCTCGCACCCTCCTCCCACCCCCCCCCCACCCCCAATTAGTTTAAAGCCCTGTCTACAGTCCTGTTTACACGATTCGCCAGGACTCTGGTCCCAGCACGGTTCAGACCAACCCCATCCCACCCGAACAGGTCCCACCTACTCCAATACGGATGCCAATGCCCCATAAATTCAAACCCATTCCTCCCACACCAATCCCTGAGCCACCCATTCACTTCCTTAATCTTATCAACCCTACGTCCATCTGCACTCGGTTCAGGCAGTAGTCCAGAGATAACCACCTTGTCGGTTCTACTTTTTAATTCCATTCCCAGCTTTTCATACTCCCTCCCCAGATCCTCAGTTTGCATTTTGCCTACGTCGTTGGCACCCACATGTACCACAACTACCAGATTCTCACCCTCCCACTCCAGGTTCCTCTGCAGCCCAGATGTGACATCCTGGACCCGAGCACCAGGCAGACAACACATCCTTCTGTGCACTTTGTCATTGTGACAAAGGACAGTGTCAATACCCTTAACCCCACTGAGCCCAATTACTACTACGTTCCTTTTCACCTTCTCTTTGCGTATATCCTGCGTCTGCATCACTGTACTGTGTGCAGTTTGAGAGCCGGTGGATGTGGTCTTTCTTGATTTTCAGAAGGCGTTTGACAAGGTACCTCACAAGAGGTTATTGCAGAAGGTAAGGGGGCATGGAGTTGGGGGTAGGGTGTTAGCGTGGATAGAGGATTGGTTGTCAAATAGGAGGCAGAGAGTGAGGGTTAATGGGTGCTATTCGGATTGGCGGATGGTGACGAGTGGAGTGCCCCAGGGGTCGGTGCTGGGGCCTCAGCTTTTTACCATTTATATCGATGATCTGGAGGAGGGAACCAAGTGTATGGTGTCGAAATTTGCTGATGACACCAAGATTGGCGGAACGGCAAATTGCGCGGAGGGTGTGGAGAGTCTGCAGAAGGATCTAGATAGGCTGGACGAATGGGCCAGGAACTGGCAAATGGAATTTAATATTGGCAAGTGCGAGGTGGTCCACTTTGGTAGGAATAATGGTAGGAAGGACTATTACTCGCGTGGTGAAAAACTGCAGCAGGCGACGGTGCAGAGGGACCTTGGGGTCCTTGTGCATGAGTTGCAAAAACCCAGCCTGCAGGTGCAGCAGGTGGTCAGGAAGGCAAATGGGATGCTGGCCTTCATAGCGAGGGGGATTGAATATAAAAGTAGGGAGGTCTTGCTGCAGCTGTATAGGGCACTGGTGAGGCCACAGCTGAAGTAGTGAGTGCAGTTTTGGTTGCCGCACTTACGCAAGGATATTTTGGCCTTGGAGGGAGTGCAGAGGAGGTTTACTAGGCTGATGCCGGAGGTAAGGGGGTCGAGCTATGAGGAAAGGCTGAATAAACTGGGCTTTACTCGTTAGAGTTTAGAAGAATGAGGGGAGATCTCATTGAGACATGTAAGATGATGAATGGGATGGATAGGATAGAGGTGGAGAGACTCTTCCCACTCAAAGGACAGTAGGACTAGGAGGCACAGCCTCAAGATAAAGGGGGGGCGGTTTAGAACGGCGTTGAGGAGGAACTTCTTCACTCAAAAGGGTGGTGAATCTCTGGAATTCTCTGCCCGTTGAAGTGGTGGAGGCTGCCTCGCTAAATATTTTTAAGACGCGGGTTGATGGGTTTTTGATAAGCGAGGGGATTAAGGGTTATTGGGAGAGGGCGGGAATGTGGAACTGAGCCACGACAGATCAGCCATGATCTTACTGAATGGCGGGGCAGGCTCGAAGGGCTAGATGGCCTACTCCTGCTCCTATTTCTTATGTTCTTATAACTTACAAATTTTGCATGTTGTGCGTGTATTGCGGATGGGGGAGATATACACTGCGAAGATCAGGACATGGCTTTACTGTTTCAAAAACATCTGCATCTGGATGGGTTTTTAGCACAATAAAAACGGTTTAAAATCAAGTAAGCCTGCGGGATGGATTCATTTTCAATTAGCACACAAACAGTCAAGTACAGACACAGAATTAATACCTTCACCCTTGTATATTCAACAAAAGCCCATTATAAATCAATTGAGAAATTGAAAGGTCACGTTCTGAGATGTGTCCTCACTATTACAATTTAAAACCACTTAACGTCTTTCTATTCCTGACTAGTTTATTCTCATATTCAACTTTTTCCACTTCAACTTTTTGGTAACTCTTTGCAGGTTTCATAAACACTCCCAATTCTCAGACGTATTACTATTCTTCTAAGTTTTTTAAAATCTGTTACTGTCCTGAACGCCCTTTGTAAGCCATAGATACATTTTTTTCAATTCATTTTTACTTTTCAATGAATGTATTTTTGATGAATGTTTTGAATAGTTTCTTTACATGTTCTGCACTGTTTGTTTTCTGTCATTGCTTGTTGTGTATTTACCTGTTGAACCTCAGCCAGCTCTCCCCTCACACCGATGTCATGGTTTTAGGTTTAAGATTCCTGTTTGTGATTAGAAAATGTTGTTTTCAAACTTAATGGAGAATCCAATTTTGTTATGATTACTATTTCTCAGTTAAACCTTTACACCCCATTGCACAATACGAGATCTTTAATTTATCTCGAATTGGTTCAGCAACATATTGTGCCAGAAAACTGTCACTAAAATATGCTACAAATTCATCTTTCAGGCAAACTTTGCCAAATGAATTGGATCACTATATGAGATTAAAGTACTCTGCAACTGTTACATTACTTTGCTTCAAACACCCATAATTAACTGTTTTAATGTCCTGCTCAATGGCATAACTAATATTAAGGGGCCTATAATTTTTCCCCATATTTTTCAGCCATTGCTGTTCTCAATTTCATCAATATGGACTCTACTTCCTGATTTTCTAAGCCAAGAATGTTTCTCAGAAACGTCCTTGTGATCTTTTTTCCCTCAGGGCCAGTCCAGCTTTTCAACTCCACCAGTGCTTTTGAAATGTTATGCACCCAGGAAGTTCCCACTTTTGGTCACTTTTAAACGTCTCTGCAATGGAAAAGAATCTAAATCTCTATCTGCATGCTGAATATACACAATAGGGTAGATCAATGGGTGGCAGAAATAAAGTGATGTTAACTTTCTTTTTTACCACTATTCCCTGCAACAATCTTACTCTCTGATACATTATTACCATTAAACTCACATTCTGTCCCACATCAATATAATTTCTTGTCTCAACTTTTCTCTAAATCTCCCTTTACTCAAGCCCTCTTCTTCCTATGCCATTAATCCCTACCCTGACTATACCTCCTGTTGCATTATGTTTGTATGTTCTGTCCCTTCCTGACACACTGATTACCATTTCCCATATCATTACCCTGGTCCATTGACTGTCCTGTTTCTAACTTGCAAATTCTTCTGGTCATGTAAACCCTCACCCCATTACTTAGCTTAAAAGCTCCTTCTGTCTAGTTATATAAATCACCAAGGCTTTAGTCCAAACACAGTTCATGTGACGATCATCCCAACAGTACAGCTCCCTTCTTTCCACAGTGTACCATGTCCTCACTTAAAGTTGCTGCTGCATTTTACAATATTATGTGAAACAACTTTAAGTGAACCATGGGTTCCCATAAGAATCAATGCTAAAGCCAGAGTTAGGTTCCTCCAGACATTTCTCACTCAGAAAAAAAATACAAGTTTATAGCTCTGTACGTTCCTAACTGAAATAATTTGCGAAGTAAAATTACTTTTTTTTCACTAAATACAATGTAATTTTTTTTAAACAAACACTTACACTCATCTCCAGTACAGTACTTTTTAGATTGACCAGTCTCCATCCAGTGGCAGAAGTTGGTGAGTGCAGATAGTAATTGACATCCCAGCACTACCTGTACCAACCTTATTCTGCTACTCGATATAGCTCCAGATTTGAGTGCAAGTTGAAAATGGGTGCCGGCAGAGGGAACGTGGAAGCACTACAAGAAAGCCATATGAGTCGGTGGGCCACAGAAAAGGTCGGTTAAAAACAACGTTAAAAAGTGAAACTGGCAGCATTAAATGCTTACATTCACACTAAAAGTGAAACATTCAAGCCAGTGTTAAGTGGCAGCTTGCTGCACTGGTGCTGGTGCCCTCTGAATCAAAACATATTCCTCCCACGCTAACCTTTGAGCCACACATTCAGTTGGCTGATCTGATTTACCCCATGCCAATGCGTTTGTGGTTCAGGTCATAATCCAGAGATTTCCATCCTTGTGGCCCTTTTTAATGTAGTCCCTGTTGTTCATGCTCCCCCACAGCAGAATCTTGTCCTAACTATGGCATTGATATGCAAATTCACTACGAAAGCTGGATCCTTCTGGAACCACATGTATTATTGCTGCGATAAACCCCAGGACTTCCATGGGGAAGTCACTGATTGATCTCCCTATAGAGCTCATTGAATACAAGCTCCCTGGGGATTGGTAATTAACTAACCAGGTAGCACCGGAATACTGATCCCTGAATAAAGCAGGGCCGAGTCCGTTATTGTGTTGTCCCAGTTGGGAGCTATTGTGTTCACCAAAGGTTAGTGGTTTTGCTTTACTTTATTTTGTGCAACAAAGCACTGTTCCTTTACAGCTGACTCCTGGAGTTATTATAATTGCCTCTGCACTCTTGCTGTCAGCTGGAAAAATCCTAACCAAACTATCCCCTACTGCAACCACATTCCTTTCTACTCTGCCCATTTCAATGGCTTCCAGCACCATGGTGCCATGGTCAGTCAGTTCATCCTCCTTGCAGTCCCTGCTCTCATCCACACAGGCTCAAGCACCTGAAACCTATTGGAGAATTGCAGAGCCTGAAGCTCCGCCATTGTAGCCTTGAGTCCCCATGCTGGCAGGACCATTCACCCAAATCAGTAATGCCTAGCCTAAGGTGTAGCTTTCCATTCTCTGATTGTAGGCCGAAGTTGTTGAGCTGCAGACATGATTGCCATGGACCGATTCCAGTATACGGCTGTAACACATCACATGTCCTTCCATCTTTGTGCTTATTTCACTCATTAGGTTTTACATTTAGAAACACTCAACTGTTGCAGTTAGACTATTAATTTAGTGCAATACTTGCTCTACTACAGAAGAGAAAATCCTATGGGCTCACCTAATCAATGGTTTTGAACAATCACCAGTTACTGGGGGCTGAGAACAAGAGCAGCATGTCCTCTCCTCCTCTGAGCCCAAATATTAGAGTTAGCACTCATTCCTCCTTGCAATCACTGTGGGCACTGGCAAACACTGCTATCTCAGTGTCAGGGACCCGGGTTCGATTCCCAGCTTGGGTTACTGTCTGTGCAGCGTCTGCACGGGTTTCCTCGGGGTGCTCCGGTTTCCCCCCTCAGTCCGAAAGACGTGCTGGTTAGATGCATTGGCCATACTAAGTTCTCTCTCAGTATATCCAAATGGGCACCAGAGTGCGATGACTAGGGGATTTCCACAGTAACTTCACTGCAGTGTTAATGTAAGCCTATCTGTGACACTAATAAAATAAACTAATTAACTTTTAAACTGTGCTCCCATTCATTTGTCACCCACTTAAGGCAGCGCATTAATGGCAGGGTAGGGAAGCAATCGACGAGTCTCCCCACCACAGGCTTAATTGCAGCAGAGCCAGGAAGTGAGGGTCCACCATCATCCCAGCCAATTAAACTGTCACCCCGCTCATCAAACCTGCCACTAGGAGGGCATAAAATTACCTTAGTTGCATCCTGTAGATGGAAAGAGGGAATGCTGTACAGATGTGATTAGTCACATCAATGCTTATCTTGGAACTTATCTTAGCTTTTCTTGTTCAGGGCTATTAAGCGAGTAAGTACTTTCAGTGGGATGATTCATCCAACGGGAAGTGCTATATCATCATCTTTACGGTAGGTTAACCAGACAGCTACCTGGTTGCAGAGTGTCCGATCTTTCCATGCAAAAGATGATTATGAATAAAATGAAAGATTAACATCAAACAACAAGAAGTGGGTCGTGTTACCTAATGTTTTATGCACTATGCGGAATATTTTTCAGCAAGGGGCCTAGACAGGAAATGTAATCCAATCTCTCTGTATGTCAATCTGAAGCAGCTGCCTGAAAGTTTGCAAGATTAATCTGTAATGACATACCTTTTCATTATCCCTACTTTCCAAAATACCAGCTCTCGTCATTCCCTCATTATACCATTTAGCCGTTTGTAAAACAAATCATTGCCCTGGCCTTCCAGTATATCCTTCAAAATTGTTATCATCCGCAGAGTAAATGTCTCTCCTGACTGAATCATGGCTTTTAAAATGATTGATGGCATTAAATCTATTTCCTATGAAGGGATAAGAGTTACAGCATTTAAAGATGAACAGCACTAATTTAAAGGAGAACATTTTGGAAAGGTCCAAAAGAGAGAGAAAGCAGGAAGATGATAGAAGAAATCGTGACAAAAGCCAAAAAGAAACTGAACTGTTAGCATTTTTGCTAATCATTTTCACAAGAAAATTTCTATTGTTTGAACTTGAAGAACAGCATTAGAAACTTAACCTGAAAAGTGTCATTTTGAATTTGAGCCCTACCGAATACTTGCTGTACAAATAAAAATGTACAAAAAGATGTGTGCTCACACTGGATTTACATCCTGTTCATTGAGTAGATAACTACAGTCCATAAATTTAATTCAATGCCCAAAGCAGGATGAGTGTAATTTTGGCAGAGCAGTGGGAGATGTTTTAGATGCTTTAAATTTAATTTAATGTAAAATTTTCACCACTTCCTGAGCAGGTTGCAAAATTCTGCAGATGGCAAATAATTTTTCTGCCCTTACTACTTTGTCACACTAATGGCAGGGGCAGACCCCCAGAGAGAGACACTGCCACCTACTCAGTCCATGGCAGGTATGCTTGTCATTGCTGCTGGAAAAGTGGCAACTTAATGAATGCATCACCCAGAACTTAAAAATGAGTAGATTTTCAACTTGCCTCCTGTGCATAAAAGCATCATCGTGGAGCAGCTGTCCAACACAGGAACGGCCTAGCTTTCGCTTCCTCTGGAGTGTGTCAACAGTTAGCTGAATCTTTGTGAGACAGCATTACATCAATCAATCAATCTGACCGTTTCTTTAACTGAGTTCATTTATTTAGAGTGGCTCAAAGCACCAAAAATAAACCCAGAATTGGACAATAAATTATGTAAAAGTCTGGCATCAAACCTCTTAATTTGCCTCACAAACCCAATATACACAAATAGACAACTCTCATATGTCAGGAAGATGCTATTTCACAAAATTCTGGCAGTAGCACTAAAGTTCCTTTAATCCATATAGAATACCAAAATCTAAAACGTTCACAGGTGAAGGTGCAGCAGATTAGGACTCCCAAATGTCTATGGACAAATGCACAAACCCAATCATAAATTTGGAGTCAAAGTTGGGTATGGTCACCTGCATCAATGAGGCTGCATGAGGGATACCTGATCTATTTTACTGGTAATAGTGAGAGCATCTCACAGCAAAAGACAAGTAACTTTTTTTCTTCAGCTCCTCAGGAACCAAAGGGCAATCTTCTAAAAGGTAATTGACCTCGAAGATGATCAATTACTCTCACACTGAACCCTCTGCAAATGTACCATGATAAATCCCCTCTGCTTAGTGTGAACTGCTATGTGGGAAAGTGTGGGGATATGTACTTTGGGTCCAAGAAAGACAATTGGAGTCTTTACTTAGCAGTGAGAAACTCGAGGCTGTGAAGGAGCAATGGGATTTAGGTTTTCATCTGCACAAATCATTAAAAGCAAGTGCACAAGTGAAACAAAAAAGCAATGGAAACAATTAATGGTCTGTTGGTCCTTATTTAAAATTCTATTTGTTTAAAATTCCAAAGTAAGGAAGTGATTTTTTAGTTCTACTGAGTGTTATTCTAATCCGACTGAAGTATTGAAACGTTTTGGGCACTGAACCTCCAAAAAGATTTGCAACTTTCCAGGCTCCAGAGTTCAATAATGTCAGATCACAATGACTGCTCCCACATTGTTTTTTTTTTAGGGGGGGTGGTGAGGTGGGGGAATAGCAGGTAATAATCTGCTGTCACTATTTTCAAATCACTGAGACTTTACTTACTTGTCCCATTACCACCCACTTTTGCCTTGCAATATGAAATTACTCTTCAGAGGGCAGTTCCCTTTATTTACAAGCTCAATTCCACTCCTAAGAGTGCTTCAGGTACAAAGTCAGAATCCAGAGTGTCAGTAGCCCTGACACTCTTCTATACACACACAAGTGAGACTCCTTGATTGAGTTAATGATTGCCTACCTAATCAGGGAGTTCATCCTCCAAGAGGCCAACCTCGTGGGACCTCGTTGCGGTCATTACACACCAATCATCCCTTTGCTTTTCACTCCTATCATAGACTTTCTCTTCTGTTCTTCTCCACTCTCCTTTCCATGCTTACAAACTATTACCTATGATTTGCAGTTCAGATGAAAGATCATTGAACTGATTCTATATCCATAGATATTGCCCAAACTGATGCATTTTAAAAAGGAATTAGAAAGCTAATGTGGCCCACTGGCCTCTATTTAAGCATTGGAATTCAGAAGTGAGGAAGTGATTCTTCAGAAACCAGCCTTAACCAAGCCCTATTGTCGGAGTAACAAAATCCATTTCCAACATTTTCCATTTTTAATCGCAGGGAAGATTTATTATTTGCAGGGCAGAGAGGAAGGGAGTGACAACTCATTTATGAAATGGCACCCAGGCTTAAAAGGTTAAATTAAGAGATGAAGATGCATAAGTTTAACATGGCATGCATTGAGAACATTGAGAATTGAGGTGCTTAAAGTAATAAAACAACTTGATAGTTTCACTATGTCTACCTTATCTCTGACAGGATGGGGAATTCCGATCAAGAGGGTGTGATCACAAAAAAAGTCAGGAGTGAACTTAGAGGTGAAAACAGAAAACACTCCTGCTGCCCTGACTGAAATCAAATACTTTGACAAGGACAGGAAGGGATGAACTCTGGAATATTTCTGATGTGCCTGTGGTGTATGAACACGCTGAACAATGCAGAATTCCATTTTAAGAACAGAAACTTCTCAATAAATAACTTAAGTAGTTTGTAAAGAAACAGCAGCTTTGCACAATATTACAACAGTATTGGCAAAATAGCACTTTGTAATGAAGCAGCATATACCCCAGTATAACACTGGATTTTATGTCTAGCTCCGGACAGACAGCCAACTTATGCACAAATCCATTTCCCATTCGTGATCAGTATAGATTGACATATCAATTCTTCTGTTAGTGAAGTATAAGTTAACAATTATTGAGTCCTTGATTTATAAGCTAACTGATCAAGTACTTAAGTCTCTCTTTAGGTGGCTAGATTTTAAGCAGAGACTTGCAGTGTTTGATACGCTAGGGACTGATCAATAGCACGGTGCCAAGCAGCATGGATGTTGGGAACGTCAAATGAAATTTTCCAGTTATGTCAGATTTCCTGTGGAAATGAACTCATTGACTGCAAAGCATTGTCAAAAGGGTTGAAGGAGATGAGAATAGGACAGTGTTGGACAGATGGTCACAAACACAAAGTCATTCCATTACTGAATGTAAATTGAAACTGTGCAAATTTCTCTGCATGGAAATTTAGCTCTTTATTTGAAAACCCATTTGACCTGGAGAGATTTCTTGCAAATTATTAGCTCAACACACTTTGTATTTTATCTTGTGACTACATTATATTACTATTACAAAGCTCAGTCTATAGTTCTGTCCTGCTGATACATGAATCATCATTAGGATTTAACCATCGGTACTGAAACGGCAGAACTGATGAATTTGATTTTCCAAGGTAAATTTAACAAGGATGAGAGAACCTCATTTTAAATGGTGTCAATATACCTATAGAATACTTAAAATAAATGCTAAAAAGTTAACGATTGTAATTCAATCTGCAGGAAGTGAGGAGCAGGTTCTGATGATATTCAAAGATCACTGAGATGACTTACATAGAAACTCAAAGCAGGAGTAGGCCATCTGGCCCTTCGAGCCTGCTCCAGAATTCATCTTGATCAGGGTTGATCATCAAATTCAATATCCTGATCCCCCTTCCCCCCATATCCATTGATCCCTTTAGCCCCAAAAGCTATATCTAATTTCTTCTTGAAATCAGACAATGCTTTAGCCTCAATTACATTCGATGACAGCGAATTCCACACATTCACCATCCTCTGGGTGAAGAAATTTCTCCTCAATTCAGTTCTAAAAATGTTTACTCTTTATCCTCAAACTATGACCCCTCATTCTGAACTCCCCCACCATTGGGAACTTTCTTTCTGAATCTACCCTGGTTAATCCTGTTAGAATTTTCTAAGTTTCTATGAGATTCCCTCTCACTCTTCTGATTTCCAGTGAATATAATCCTAACCAACTTAGTCTCTCCTTATATGACAGACCTGCCACCCCAGGAATCAGCCCGGTAAATCTTCACTGAGCTTCCTCTATAGCAAGGGCATCGTTCCTCAGATAAGGACACCAAAACTGCATTCAATACTCCATTTGTAGCCTCATACAATAGTAAAACATCCCTATCCCTGTACTTAAATCTTCTTGCTATGTAGGCCAACATACCATTTGCCTTCTTTACAGCCTGCTGTACCTGCACGTTTACTTTCAGCATCTGAAGCACGAGGACTCCAAGGTCTCGTTGAATATCGATCTCTCTCAATTTACGTCCATTCAAGGAATAATCTGTCTTCCTGTTATTGCTACCAAAGTGGCTAACCTCACATTTATTCACACTATACTGCATCTGCCATGCTGATACCCACACACCCTGCCTGTCCAAATCACACTGAATCAGAACCGAAAGCTTAATTGAATCCAACTAGTCATAAATAATAATGGTGAGCTTCACTCAGGGGATCAGGCAGCATCTATAGAGAGAGGAACAAGAGTTAACATTCCAGAGCAATAATCTTTCAGCGGAATTGGAAAATGCTGGTGATGAACAAATTATAAGCAGCTACAAATCCAGAGAAAAGAAATGGGATGGAGTAGGTGTGGCCAGATGAGCAACGGTAACTGCAACACTGATAGTTATAGTAACAAGATCATGCAAAGATTAGGATAAAAGATGTGCTTTGAGGTTTTGTCCTCAGCAGAAGAATCACATTCATAACGTGTGCCCTGAAGAACATCCTCAGAGAAGAAGAAAGGAGCCATGAGGAAGATTCATATCCAAGGCAAACCTGGCCAGTTCACTCAAGTGGGTAGTATTTTCAGTTAAAACTTAAAGTTAAATGAGTTAAAGTTAGCATTAATGTTCAATTAATTAAAAAGATGAACTTAAATGAATTGACTGAGTTAAACTAAGTGTTGCAACTAATGTGGGTTTATGTTGAGTATTGGTATGTAAAGTATTGAATGAAGAGAAAGTGTTGTTCAAGTGGAATTTGAGTCAACTCTGTCCTTTGGTTTTCACATAAGGGGAAAATATCTGGTTTAAGTTTCCAGTCGGATAACATAGGTTTTACATTCTCTCCTCTCCTCACAAAGTTTCCACCTACAGCACACAGATACAGCAATCTGAGTCACAGTGTAGGTGAAAGACAAGAAGAATTGATCCTGCTACTTATATTAGCTTCCAGAAATGGGAGATGTGGAACAACATTGAAACTGAGGTGCTCCGGTTACGTTGATCTGCACCAACAAATATTGACATGCTGAGCAGGCCCCAGAATGTTGGTGTTGTTCTGTTCTGAGATTACTTCAACCAGACAGCCGTGGGAGTACAGACACTGCAAATCTTCCAGAATCTGCCTTTACGGTTCATTTGAAAATCATAGTGTTCAATAATTAAAAATGATACTTTATTAAATTTGTTCCTCATAATGGAAATGCCTGTTAATATAGAAGTCACATGAGACCACTGCATTGCAAACTACACCAAAGGGAGTCAGCAATTACAAAATAAAACTGCCAACAATTTCTGCAGCACCAATAGAAAAATCCCATGATGTGAGGGGGATGACTGAAATATTAAACAAAATTTCAAAAAAGAACGGGGGCAGGGTGGGCACTCATCAAGATTGTTCAAGCCATTGGAAAGCTTTAGCTGGGAAATTACTTGAAAACATAACTAGAGTGGAACTACGGGTATTAATTTATCCTCATCAGAACAGTTGGCTAAAGGAGACCAGCTTGCTAAAAGCCGTGGAGCTGTAATCAAATTGAGCTTTTCAGGAAATGTCAACGTATTTAGTAATCCTGGATAATTATTCCTGTCAATAAGCTTCTTGTTTTTACATTATTGTTTAGATAAAGGAAGGTCACTGGTGGCATGATTCTGATCCTTGTATTCACAAGAAATCACATCAAGTAAATATGTCTATTTCACAAACCAGGATAGAGAAACAGCAGAGATTATTTTGCACTGTGCATCAACTGAATTCAAGAAATTGCTACATAAATCGCAGTTACATAACAAGGAGAGATCCAGGGAGAGGACAGGAAAGCAATCTAAAAGATGTTCAAATTAAAAACTGCCCTCCACCCATCCAACAACGCATGTGAATGTCTTAATGCAGACAGTTTTCCATGCCTTGTGCCTGAAACCATCAGATGCAAAAGAAAAAGGAACCTTTATACCTGAAGGGTCTTGTTCCAACAGCAGCCTTGATGGCTAAGGTTAGAAGTCTCCTAAAAGTTTTAGGACGGTCAACATATTTTTTTAAAATCAAAGTGTAAACAGAGAATAAAAGCACAGGGACAAAGTACAGCACAACAGCCAATACAGAAAACTCTCTCCATGTGAGATCAGCAATGCCAAGAGAAGGTGATTTTATATTTAAAGCATCCAAATAGGCAGCCTTAAAACTGGAAACCTGACACTGCCACTTTGATTTAAACTGAACTGAACCTTGCTAAATTGGTATGGTAATTTTACACTGCAAAATGTTATTCTGTTAGCTTGGTTCTACTTAATAATAATCTAATAGTAAGATATTGTACATTTGTATTGGGCAGATTTTAGTATTAAACTAATGATAAAACAAATGGCATTTTCAATTATTTACATGGAAACAGTACATTACATGCAGCTGAGGAGCAGATGCACAGTTAAATATGCCTTTGCATAAATGGCATCTTGCTGTGCGTCTGGTTCACCATTGAAATACAACGAATGACATGAAGTTGTATTTATGCAATAGATACACACTGAACCAGATATTGAAACTTAGGCACCCACCATCAAATCAAATTCTATGGCACTGAAAAGGAACTAGTCTTATATGCAGTCTCATTTCTATAGGTATTAATTGTTGTTGGAGATTTTACATTTAAAAATACCATTTTTCTGATGTTCTATTTCCTTCATCTATTCTTTCATTCAATCTCTTTCTTTCCTTTTCTATATCTGATTTGGATTTAATTCACTCAAATTCATTCACCCTTCTCAGTCCTTGTGCTATTAATCTCAGAATCATTCAAAGGAGATACACGGTTCCTTGATCCATTCACTCAGGTCCCAGACTTTCAGGTCACTTTGCTGCAACATCAGCAGCTGACTATGTTGGTCACTTGTAAAATAATACTATCACTCAAAACCATTGGCGATAATGCAATGGTAAAAATTTAATTGAACAATGAGAAACCCAAGGGAGATGATAACAACATTCTTGGCATGGTTAAGGCAGTTAACTGATCAAGGTAAATTCAGATTGACACAACAATGTGCTAAGAGATAGGTTAGTTTGTGGTGTGAATAATCTAACCATACAAAAACTATAAGCAGAGACAGAAATTACTTTGACTGGAGTATCAGAGTTGGTCAGACTACAGAAAGCACCAAAAAAGGTGCAGCAAAGTTGCAAAACATGTAACTAGGCAAGGTCAACCAACTTTGGTGGGAAACCTCAGGAAATCATGGCACTAGAGATGAGGGCACTGAAAGTCATGAGCCTAAGAGCAGTGAGCAAGACAGGGCACAGAGAAACAGAAAGCCAGGTCGGCAGACCAAGAACTTAGCAGAATGCTACTGGTGCTGCAGAGGGGACCCCAGGAAAGACATAAATTTAAAGCTGTTACATGTTTTACCTGTAACAGAAGGGAGCATATCTTAATGAGTCAAGCAAAGCCTATCATGGGCAAACAAAAACAAAATCTATCACTCTGCTGCATAGTTAGAAAATGACTTTGAAGGAGAATCTGAAATTTAGAGATCAAACAATATTAAAGCAAGCAGGTCAGCCCCAATTGTAATTGTGTTAATGGTAAATGGTTGGCCACAAAGAATGGAGATAAATACAGGAGCCTCTTCCACCATCATAGGAGAGCAGATGTACTGGTATTTGCAGGATGGGGTCCACCTCTAGAATTCAAAGCACAGCATATATACTGGAGAAGCCTGAAAGATACCAAAGATAACAAAGACAGCTATGTCAGGCTCCTATTTATTGACTACAGCTCATCCTTCAACACCATTATTCCCACAAAACTCATCTCCTGGCCTGGGCCTCGGCACCTCCCTTGCAACTGGATACTGAACTTCCTAACTGTCAGACCACGATCATCCTCGACACCAGTGCCCACAAAGCTGTGTCCTCAGCCCCTTACTATATTCCTTATACACCTATGACTGTGTGGCCAAATTCCCCTCCAATTCGATTGTCATGTTTGCTGACGACACCATGTAGTGACAAGACAGAGTACAGGAATGAGATAGAGAATCTGGTGAACTGATGTGGCAACAATAATCTCTCCCTCAATGTCAACAAAATGAAGGAGACCTTCATCAATTTCAGGAAGCTTAAAGGAGAACATGCCCCTGTCTACATTAACAGGGACAAGTAAAAAGGGTTGAAAGCTTCAAGTTTTTAGGCATCCAGATCACCAACAATCTGTCCTGGTCCCCCTCATGCTAACACTATAGTTAAGAAAGCCCACCAACGCCTCTACTTTCTCAGAAGACTAAGGAAATTTGGCATGTCAACTCTCATCAATTTTTACAGATGCACCATGGAAAGCATTCTTTCTGATTGTATCACAGCTTGGTATGGGTCTGCTCTGCCCAAGACTGCAAGGAACCACAAAAGGTTGTGAATGCAGCCCAATCCATCACACAAACCAGCCTCCTATCCATTGATTCTGTCTACACTTCCTGCTGCCTCGGCAAAATTAAGGTCCCCATGCACCCCGGACATTCTCTCTTCCACCTTCTTCCATTGGGAAAAAAGGTACAAAAGTCTGAGGTCACATACCAATCGACTCAAGAACAGCTTCTTTGCTGTTGCTATCATCCTTTTGAATGGACTTATCTTGCATTAAGTTGGTCTTTCTCTGCACCCTATCTATGACTGTAACACTATATTCTGCACACTCTCATTTCCTTCTCTGTGAACGGTATGCTTTGTCAGCATAGTTCGCAAGAAACAATACTTTTCATTGTATGTTAATATATGAGACAATAATAAATCAAATCAAGATACTCAGCACCATAGCTGCACCAGTAACCTACCAACATCAATCAGCCCAGTGACTTATCATCACGGTCAAGGGCCAAGGGCGAAGTCTCATGGGCTGAGTTTGGCTCTGTCAGATTCAATTAAATTGGTTCAAGATTTTCAACATTAATGAAGACAATTGTCATGAAATATTAAGTAAATACCAAGACATATTTCAGAACAAACTGAGCTAGATACAGGGCATCAAGACAATGCACAGTGCTATAGCATTCCTCTCATCATAATTGCATCTTTAGGTTTTCACAACACCTCCTAGACATGATTATCTTATAATTCTCTTTATATCCTGTTGGGTTTTATGCAATCAACATGTGCCATCTGTTCAGAATTGAGCGCTGAACAGGCACAGAATCTAAACTCAGTTCAAGTAATTATTTAGAAACACAAGGGACAAAATTACTTCCTTGAAAAGAAATAAATAGCAACCTGAAACTGGAAACCAAGAGTTTCTGCAGAATCCTAACTGGTCAGTACTGGGATTCTAAATGAAGCTCAAGGTTAAATCAAGAGAAAGAAGGTTTTCTAAAAAAAACTAATTGACTTTTTAGTCAGAGTACCAGTTAAGTGTCGATTTGTGCCAAATCCCTGGGTAGTTTGTGTTTCCCTTGGTGGACTTTGAAACACATTGAAGCTCTTCAAACGACCTTTCCAAATTCCAAGATCTCCTTTTTGCCGTTGATGCTTACAAATAGCCACATTCAACACAAGAAATGTTCATTGTTCCGAGCATTAATAGATAGCACGTGCATAAAATTAATAAGTTATATCTGCAGTCAAAAGGATTCAGATCACACTTTCAATTTAAATTTCAGATAAAATCAATTAATATTCAATTACTTTGCAAAGAATACCATTAATCATTTGCAAAGTTTCAGTTGAGCAATAATCATGAACGTAAATTCACTGCTTCAATCAAAGTTCTGCACAAAGTAAACAAAGCAAGAATATATCAAAAAGGATGACAACTAGCAATGCTGGAATGGCAATACTTTTTCTCCTTTTGAACTCGGGTGACAGCATTATTGTGTTCGGTGTAGTATAATCAGACATGTCCCTTTCCAATATCTAATCACCATCCATCCAAACAAATAATACCAGTGTTGAGGATTTCCATTTATCACCCTATTCTGCCGAGACTGCCAATAAAGTGACAATTATAGGCAGTTTTGTGTTAAAAGCTCATATCTACTAGGAATTGGATCAAGTTAACATCCTGCAATCATTAGGAAATGGAAACCAGCCCCAATAATTTATGCTGGATTTCAATACTTCACATATGAATACAGGGCGAGGATATCAGGTCAATCAAGTCTGCCACATGCAGACACAACCCTCAACTGCATCCACCATCTCCAAACAAATTCACAAAAAAAACACTGGCTTCAGAGATCAAGCAGATCTTCAGTATATGCTGTAGCCCGTAATATTCCATGCCGAATACTAATTCAGTTAATTCACAGTTTACCCATCAGACATTTCTTGGAAGCAGCGTCAATATTCATTCCCATAAGTGCACCTTGCATCTCCTACAACCCAGAGTCACATTTATAGTCAAGAAGTGCATCGCATTTCACTGAGGTAATCTGTCGTGTTTTGGACTGACATGTTAATATGGAATGAAATTGAATCTAAGCTAATATGAAGTTGCATCTTAGATAGCAAAAGGTATAACTATATTCAATTTTGGCTCAGTGCTTCAGATCTTTGGAGGGGTCTTTCACACTAATCCAGAGCTATTTGACCATCCGAAGCCCTTCCATATCCGTAGGTTGTCTTGTCTATCTTGTAATGATTGTTCATGTTTTTCATAAATTTTATTATGTCTTGAGCTAAGATTTTGCCATTGCAAATTTAATTTTTTAGTTTTCTTCAGTTTTTAAGAGAATCAGGCCACCAATAAGAATCCCTTGCCACAGTCTTCTCTTATTTTTATGTAATGAACTGATAACTTTACCCGGAATCACAGCTCGGGATCCTTCCCATAAACACCAGCTACAAAAAGGGACAAAGGGAAAAGGGTGCTTTCTTCATTGATCAGATTAAAATTGCTAATTTACTGTACAAGGAATGTACAATATTAGATTATATTACCTGTTGTTAACTTTTGAAGCTTTTAAACCCTGCGATTGAAAGGTTCACTAACAATGATCAAGAGATGTGATAAATTTGGTTGCAGTACCCAAGTTTATCCAGAGGTTGGCGCTGGTCATGTGGACTTCAGTTGAAAATTTCCAAAATACCCAGCCCAGAAGTGGTGCAATAATCTGTCTTTTGCATGTCTTATTTTGATGCCCTCAAGATGCATCATGAGAAATCTTCAGTAAATTGGTTTGAAATGCTGCACTATCACTATCCACCAGAACCCATCAGGTCCCTCATTAGATTTGGTTGTGTAAGGTCACACCTCATAAGTACACCATACCATTGATAAGAGAAAGATTGGAGGGGAAAACATAGGCAGAGACTGCAAGGCGGAACATAAGAATGACAAGAAATGAGGGCCCTGGTATTGCCTCAGTAACGTAATAAAAGTTTGCACGATAAGTAACAGATGAACAGAAAAATTCAATGCATGGAACCCATTGTGAAACTAACAATGAAACAAAATAAAAGCGGACGTGGGAAATCTGAACTAATAACAGAAAATGCTGGAAATACTGAGGTGAAGCAGCATCTGTGAAGAGGGAAACACAACATTGGTGTTTCAAATCTCCACAAAAATGGGAATAGCATTGATTGGTAAACTGAAATACACCACTTCCAATCACAAAGATTATCACATTTTAAAATAAGCCAATAATTTAAGCACTTCCATTTTTTTTAATTTTCCAGACATGAGAAAAATGCTTCATCCTCCAGAAAGCTCCAATTAGGGAATGGAATCACTGCTAGTCTTTTAGATTTTTTTACTATTTCCTTTTTAAATTTCAGTGCATTGCACATTTATGGAGTCATAAATAAGACATGAAATATACCCACATCCAGAAATGTAATGTGTGCAGGCCAATTGATGACTTCATCTGTGCTCATCCTTGCGAAAGGAATCTAAAAACTACAGCCACGCCGTGGTAATCTGATCACATTGTTTCTGGATGTCTTAGTAAACAGAGCTGCAGAATTAATCGCACACACAAACCCTATAATACGATTATTTCTCCCCGCCTACCCCACAACAAAGACCTGGCATACAGGACAGCCTCAATGTGCCAGCCACATTGTCACTCAGGGTACTTACTTGGAGCTTCATTGGAATTCAGCTTTCATTAATTCAAATAAGGAGATTGTAGGTTGCACACAATCATTTCCAGCTGATGATTATATCACATGTATATTGTTGTGTAATAGGTCTGGCTCAATGAAAGTCAGCAATAACAACAAGCATTAGTGCAAACAGCTTTACCTCTTATTGAAATTAAACAGGAGACAAAGTCTGCTGAGATTTAATCATCCTACAATGACAGCACCAGGAAGCATTATCCACACTATAAGCAGAAATAAAAGACTGCACGAATAATCTGCACATCCTGTTAATATTCTTTTATCCTCAACACATGAATGACATTTTCGCCATTCAGTGACCTGATAAATGGTTGCAATGAAAATGGGAACGGTCATTGCCTCTTAAGTCAGCAAGCTCCCTAACTCCCACTGAAAGTTTGTTGAATATTGTTGCCATTCTTTTAATAACAAACTGAAGGAATATATGGTGCGTTATTCCACACTTCACCGACCAAAATAAATCCTTATTCCAGGGAGTTGTACATAACTGGCCTAACATCCAACAAAGTTCCTACATTGAAAAAGCAAAGCATTGCAGATGTTGGAAATCTGATGAAAGGTCATTTCAAGCGGAAATGTTTTCATTTCTCTCCACAAATGCTGCTGACCTGCTGAGAAGCTGCAGCTTTTTGTTTTACTTTTATTTCAAACTCCTATATTACTCCTCAGCATCCCAAAACATTCTGGTTCACTAGTCAGTATCCTACAAGGTGAAATATCTCATTCACTATCCTGTGACATCCTGTATTGCAAACCTCCCTATAATACCAGAAAGCACTGTTGGTTGTAAACACCGTGTTAAAAATAATGAAAGGATACATTTGAGAGGCAGTAAATCACTATAAACACATCAGTCTCAGGGTCAGCTGATGAACAAAATCACATAAGTTTTAGTTTTACAGTTTGTATCTATACAAACCTGTTAACAGAATTATTACACTAGAAATCATCCATTTGTTTAATTGTCTATTGAGTGAAGGTCTTGCTAGCGGAATGGATAACCTCACTCTGTCACTGAGCCAGAAACTCCAGATTCAAGACCCCCTCCTGGACTTAAGAACATAAGAAATAGGAGCAGGAGTAGGCCATCCAGCCCTTCGAGCCTGCCCCGCCATTCAATAAGATCATGGCTGATCTGTCGCTGCTCAGTTCCACTTTCCCGCCCTCTCCCCATAACCCTTAATCCCCTCTCTTATCAAAAACCCATCAACCCGCGTCTTAAAAATATTTAGCGAGGCAGCCTCCACCACTTCAACGGGCAGAGAATTCCAGAGATTCACCACCCTTTGAGTGAAGAAGTTCCTCCTCAACTCCGTTCTAAACCGCCCCCCTTTTATCTTGAGGCTGTGCCCCCTAGTCCTACTGTCTTTTTTGAGCGGGAAGAGTCTTTCCACCTCTATCCTATCCATCCCATTCATCATCTTATACGTCTCAATGAGATCTCCCCTCATTCTTCTAAACTCTAACGAGTACAAGCCTAGTTTATTCAGCCTCTCCTCATAGCTCAACCCCCTCAACTCCAGTATCAGCCTAGTAAACCTCCTCTGCACTCCCTCCAAGGCCAAAATATCTTTGCGCAGGTGCGGCGCCCAAAAATGCACACAGTACTCCAGTTGCGGCCTCACCAAAGCCCTATACAGCTGCAGCAAGACCTCCCTACTTTTATATTCAATCCCCCTCGCTATGAAGGCCAGCATCCCATTCGCCTTCCTGACCACCTGCTGCACCTGCAAGCTGGGTTTTTGCGACTCATGCACAAGGACCCCGAGGTCCCTCTGCACTGTCGCCTGCTGCAGTTTTTCGCCCCGTAAGTAATAGTCCTTCCTACCATTCTTCCTACCAAAGTGGACCACCTCACACTTGCCAACATTAAATTCCATTTGCCATTTCCTGGCCCATTCGCCCAGCCTACCTAGATCCTTCCGCAGACTCTCCACACCCTCCGCACAATTTGCCGTTCCCCCAATCTTGGTGTCATCAGCAAATTTCGACACTCTACACTCGGTTCCCTCCTCCAGATCATCTATATAAATGGTAAAAAGCTGAGGCCCCAGCACCGACCCCTGGGGCACTCCACTAGTCACCATCCGCCAATCCGAATAGCACCCGTTGACCCCCACTCTCTGCCTCCTATTTGACAACCAATCCTCTATCCACGCTAACACCCTACCCCCAACTCCATGTCCCTCGACCTTCTGCAATAACCTCTTGTGAGGCACTTTGTCAAACGCCTTCTGAAAATCTAGAAAGACCACATCCACCGGCTCTCCTCTATCCACCACCCTAGACACATCCTCATAGAACTCCAGTAAATTTGTCAGACACGACTTCCCTTTAATGAAACCGTGCTGCGTCTGCATTTGGCCATAGAAGGTGTGTCCATAACACGGCCAAACAGGTGGAGTATCAACTTGTAAATCCTTCCAACACATAAATGGGAAGTGCTAACAGTAGGAGAAATTTCTAGCCAGCCATATAATGGAAGAAATTAGAGCCTCAAATGTCACAATACAGCAGTCCAGGCTGTAAAAGTGACTGATTCAATGACTCAGACCTCAAGGGGCAGGGGTATGATAGAGGCAGCTGGATCAGAAGAAGCAGTTGGGTGAATTAAATCCAAATTCACTCAATTTGGATTTGGGTACAGAAAGGGGAAGGGAGAGATGGGACAAAAGAACAGATGAAGGAAAAAGAACAAAGGAACTCTTTGGGGTAGTCCAGTGGGACAGTGGTTAGTACTGCTGTCTCACAGTGCCAGGAACCCGGGTTCGATTCCTGGCTAGGGTCACTATCTGTGCGGAGTCTGCATGTTCTTCCCATGTCTGCACAGGTTTCCTCCAGGAGCTCAGACAGCAAATAGAATCTGCATTTGCGAATGAAATGCTCGAGTGCAGCAGATTTTGGAGTGTTGAGAGTTACATAATAAATATTTGTCACCGGTGAAGGTGGTGGCACTGCTCAGCATTGCTGTGCCTGAAACAAGGACAATCATTAAGTAGAAGAAAGTCATTGATATCAAAAAGATGCTAAAATGAAACTGTGCTGTACACTCTATGGCATCATTTGTTGTGTAGACAAAATAAAAGGTGGTATAGTTACAACTGACAGATAACAGCACAACTCAAGATTAAAGCAAATGAAAGAATCATCTCAAAATTGCACCATATAAAAATTAGGTTCAGTAGTTACTGGTAATAGAAGTAATCAAATCAGCTATAAAATAGATGAAATGCTGCATATAAGCAAAGATGATGGTAAGATTATTCAGTTGTATTCATATCTTCACCCTCTTGTTGGAGAATAGCTTGGAGTCATAGATGGATTCACAGCCTGGCATGTGAGATATTGATTCCCCTCAGAGGGCATATGCTTACCATACCAGTCAACAGGGTTTGACTTTTCCGAGCTCCAGTATCTCATGCAGTAAGGCTGGGGTATATCCATGCCTCTTGATACATGGAAATGGGCACATCTATGTAATGCACATCTTTTCATTTCCAGTCATCCACACTGTCACTTTGACAGAGTAATTCAGATGGTCTTCCCCAATTCATCTGCTCATGAAACCCACCTTCATATTTGAATTATCTCTGGACTTTTTGTAATTCATTTGTGGGACATGGGTGTCACTGCCTGGCCAGCATTTATTGTCCATCTCTAGTTGGCCTTGTTCAGAGAGCAATTGAAAGTCAACCATGTTGCTGTGGCTCTGCAGTCACATGTAGGCCAGACCAGGTAAGAACGACAGATTTCTTTCCCTAAAGGACATAATTTATTTAAATTTATTAGTGTCACAAATAGGCTCACATTAACATGCAATGAAGTTACTGTGAAAATCCCCTAATCGAACTCCTTTATTCAAAAAGGGAGGGAGACAAAGTGGGAAACTATAGGTCAGTTAACCTTACATCTGTTGTAGGAAAAATGCTGGAAGCTATTATTAAAAGACATTACAGGAGGGCATTTGAAAAGCTTAAGGCTATCAGGCAGAACCCCAACGTGCTTTCGTGAAAGGGAAATCATTTTTAACCAACTTATTGGAGTTTTTTGAGGAAATAACCTGTGCTGTGGATAAAGGAGAATCATTGGATGTGCTGAACTGAGGTTTCCAGAAGACATCTAATAAAGATACTTGCAGAAAATATAAGGTCATGGAGTAGGGGGGACATGTTGGCATGTATAGAAGACTGACTGACTAACAGGAAACAAACAGCAAGCGTAAATGCGCATTTTTCAAGTTGGCAAGATGTAATGTAACAAGCGGTATGTCACAGGAACCAGTGCTGAGAAAACTGTTCACAATTTTATAAATTACTTGGACAAAGGGATTGAAGACATGATTGGCTTATTTGTCTATGACATAAAGGTGGGTAGGAATGAAAGAAGTAAAGAGGACAAAATAAACCTACAAAAGAACATAGGTAGAACAAAGACTTGGCAAATGGCATGTAATGTGGGAAGTGTGAAATTGTCCATTTTGCCAGGAAGAATTTTTTTTAAAAAGCACATTATCCAAATGGTGAGAGATTGCAGAGCTCTACAGGCCAAAGGGACCGCATGTCTGAGACCATGAGTTAAAAGGGTAGTATGTAGCTACAGCAAGTAATTGGGAAAGCTAGTTGAATGGTATAATTTATTGTGAGGGGAATTGAGAACAAAAGTAGGAAAGTAATGCATCAGTTGTAAAGGCACTAGTGAGACCACATTTGGAATACTGTTAACAGTATTGGTCACCTTATTTAAAAGGAATATTGCAAATACATTGGAAATAATTCAGATAAGGTTTACCGGACAAACAGCTGAAAGGTTAGACATGTTAGGCTTCAATCTGATGGAGTTGAGAGAATAAGAGACAAACTGATTGAAACATAGAAGATTCTGAGGGTCCTTTGTTTTTTTGAATGGCGGAGCAGGCTCAAGGGGCTGACTGGGCGCAGCCCGGCGGCACAGTACCAGGAACCCGGGTTCGATTCCCAGCTTGGGTGACTGTCTCTGTGGAGTTTGCACATTCTCCCTGTGTCTGCGGGGGTTTCCTCCCACAGTCCAAAGATGTGCTGATTAGGTGAACTGGCCGTGGTAAATTCTCCCTCACTGTGTCCAAACAGGCGCCAGAGTGTGGTGACTAGGAGATTTTCACAGCAACTTCATTGCCATATTAATGTAAGCCTACTTGTGTCTAATAAAATAAATTTTACTTTGTTGCTCCATATACGTACACGACAGGGGTTTCTGTATTTCAGCCTCCTCCACCATTTTCTGTAATGGACAGCCTCTCCAACATTGCAAAAATTCAGGCCTATATCAGGTCAATATTCAGAATAGGTGCCTGAAGGAAAAGGATCTGGAACAGGGCAGCTAACTATGATTAGAACTGTTTGTTTACATTAAAAGAGATGATGCTGCGATTTTGGTTTGCAGTACATAGCTATAACGCAAAGTTGTGAATGAAAGAATCAAAATCAAGATGCTGTTCCTCAGTGAGAGCAAGAAATCATCCTCAAAGGGTCACTGTGATATTCAATATTCAAAACAATGTCAAAAGAATAAAATCAACTGGACCCTTGATGCTTTTCTAATTAAAAGGTTTGATATGTTGTCAATTATTGTAAAAAAAAAATTGATCTCAAAAGTTGTAATTAACACAAATTATAACTGGAAAATCAAGACACCACTTTCATTAAATCATCACTTGCGGTCAGGCTGCAAGTTGTACACCCATCACTATATTGGTATATTGATGGAGTTCTAGCAAGTGTCAATACAATAGCAACAAGGTCATGATTTCAAGTGCCAGCAATCACATATATTCTGTTCCAGCCACAGGCTCAAGCCATAGATCTCAGGCATCAATTTCAATAGCGCAACAAGACACAATTGGTTATAATTCATGATTGGAACAAATATTTAGAGAATTTTAACTCTTAGAATTCCAATAGGTCCAAGGTGATGTCAGAAACTGAGTTAATGATGATTAATTTCCGAAGTACAATAAGAAAGCTCTCTAATGTCCTCATGGCATAGCATACAGAAATGTTTAAAAGCCAGTTCGGTAGGGATTTTATGCGCTTGAATGATAAACATAACTGGGTCAATTTTTTGCCATGTAATAAAGTGGGGAGAGGATGTTAACAAACAAGGATGCTCAATCAATAATGAACTGAGTAAATGCACCGGTCATGTTTTTTTGAACGTGTTCTTCCACCAATTACGGACAAATAATTATGGACAAAAAGCTAAACATATATGCAGGATATACGCCATGTTACTGGCGGTTTGACCAGTCTTCTGCAAGAGTTACAATGGGAGAGAGAATTCTTGTAGTATTTCAGAGTCACAAAGCCCTGCAAAACAAAAACAGAATTACTTTAAAAAGATACCTTGCTCATTCTATTTTCAACATATTATATTCTGGGAGAAACTTGCAAAGTGAGATAAGGTAGCCAGATAGCATGTTTATGGTATCATCACTATCAGGCACTCTCAGCACACATGAACACACATCAGCCATTTCTCCTCAACTTGCAGCAACTCAAATTTATTAATTTTTTCATGGGATGTGGATGTCGCTATGATCCCCATAGGAATTGTCCTTGAGCAAAGTGCCTTGCTGGGCAATTTCAGAAGGTAACCACATTGCTGAGAGTTTCAAGTTACGTATAGGACAAACCAGTGAAGGACAGCAGGTTGCCTTCCCTGAAGCTCAGTGAACCAGATGGGTTTTTAATGACCATCAACTTCATGGCTACCATTATTGAAACTAGCTGTATATTCCAGATTTATTCATTGATTTTAAATTCCAACAACTTTCCTCTTAGGATTTGAACCCAGGTCCACAGAACAGTAGCCAGAGCCTCTGGATCCAAGTACAAATTAGCCAACTCAATGCCGACCAGGAATCAAATCTGTTCCATATAAGTCAGTCTATTAGAAGAATTGGATATAACAGTCCTATTCATTGAGCAACGCTGTTGATACACTCAAGTCACCGTTGTTTCCAGGCAAAGTAATAAAAATAGAAATATTAGGACTTGGGGCTTTTGGTCTGTCGCAGCTAGATATGCGCACAAATATAACATTTATATTTAACTTTCAGATTGTAAATTCAATAAAGTTCATCACAAAATTTATTAATATAACTAGTAGAATTTATTTGGGGAATTGTGAATCAATTTTGATGCAAGATTGGCATCTAAAGGAAATTGGAGTCAAAGTATCTATTCTCTAACAGCTTGTCTGGAACAAGGGGGTCCGTCCACTTGTCTCCTCTTTTCCTTCTACTCCTCCTTCTGCAGTCTTGTGCTCCATTTCCAAATCGTACTGTAGCCCAAGAGAAAATGCAACACTAGCTCCCATTGTCCTAAAGACTGCTATATGTGTGCACATTTACAGGACATTATTGGTATGCAGCTTTCTGGGTCCCTGCACAGAAAGCTGCCAAATGCAGCGCAGTCTCACTCATACCTGTGCAGCGTGGAGCTTTAATGAGGAGTATCAACCACAGCAGAACACATTCAGTTTGGAGTGTTTAAGAGAGGGCGTTAAGGGCTTGCATAGTCCAAAATGGCAGATTGTGAGTCAAATCAACTTGAGACACTGTTTGACATTGTGATCTACCTACTCTGCATGTTTCCAGCACACAAACACTAAGCCCATGTGAGCAGCTAGGAAACAAGACATGGGTCACATTAGATTTGACCAGAAACATTCCAGTTGTCATTATTTCACTTCAGTGACCAGCACCACAGAGTCTAACTTAGCAAGCTGCAGAACCATAGAAGCCTCTCAGTGCAGAGGGAAACCATTCGGCCCATTGAGTCTGCACCAACTCTCCAAAAGAAAAGACAAAGTGACAGAGTATGATATAAAAGGACAGACAGGTAAAGTTTTAAAAGATTTTTTGAAAAACATGCAACAGTTAAAATCTGAAGGAATGATAATCCACACTTAAAAGTAACCAGGTTTTTTTGACAATAATTCATACTTGTGGCACCATTAAAAGTTCACATATTTGAATTGACAAACCTTAGCAACCAAACAGTCCAAACACACTAAATTTTATGGTCTCCGTTTTAATGTTGTAATGCTGAGTATCTCAGCACCAACGTACTAACACTTTTGGAGGACAGCAAATTCCTGATTTGAGTTTCACAGAATCCCTACAATGCAGAAGGAGGCCATTTGACCAACTGAGCCTGCACCGACAATAATCCCACGCAGTAACCCCATGCATTTACCTTGCTAATCCCCCTAACACTAAGGGGAAATTTAGCATGGCCAATCGATCTAACATTCACATCTTTGGACTGTGGGAGGAAACTGGAGCACCTGGAGGAAACCCACATAGACATGGGGAGAACCTGCAAACTCCACAGTCACTAGGGGCTGGGATTGAACTCGGATCCCTGGTGCTGTGAGGCAACAGTGCTAACCATTGTGCTGCCCATTTAACTAGCAATGTGCAGAAGTTGATGTCACATTTACTTCTCAATAAGAATGAGCACGGATAGTTTCATTGCTGTTATTACTACAAAGTGCAGGCAATTTATTTCAGGAGAACGAGAATGGAATAAATTGGGTCAGGTTGAAAAAAGTTTCATGGTGAAACATTTACGTAAACGTGATTAAAAAAAAGGTTTAACAAAAAAACTTTATTTTTTTGCTAAACTCGAAGTATTCAAAGTATTGGTCCTGTCTCTCTCTTTCCCTTAGGTATTGATTTCCCTTTTCTTCCCTCTTTCATTCCAATCTGATTCCCAGCTCAATGATTTTCACTTATTTCTGCCCACTACATTTGTACAAAAGCTTCTTCATCTTTCGCTCCTCTGCCAATATAATAGTCACTTTGTTCTGGGTGCATTACTCAGAACAACAGATTTACAAACAAATTTCCGAACAAGTCACATGGCATTCCGCCTTCAGAAAGGCCATCACGGAAGAAAGGTCATGTGGAGCAATCGTTACTAATCGACTAATTTTCACCAGCGCTTGATGTCTTACACAAATATTTAAATGGGGCAATAGCAAAGCCTTCTATTGCTGCAATATTTGTAGAAGGCATGAGAAAGCAGCAGCAACTAAAATTATCTATGATCTAACACAACTGCCTGCGGCAATGGTCACAAGCAAAGCCTTCGTCTGTCGGCACTTTCATACTGTGCTCTGGCTATTGGCTCCTTGCATGCAAAGCTGGATATTCTTAACGGTCGCTGCTGTTCGGTGCTTTGTATCTGCTGTGCATCTATCGCCTGACATCATTGCATGATGCAACTTCACTGTGTCAGCACACAAGGCATGAGGTTGGCTCTGAGTATGCTCTTCATCAATACATGTTGCGTTGGTCAACATTATTGATAAGATCATGACACCAAAAATTGTCGAAGCACAGGGACCGAAGAATCCACAGCTCATACCTAGAAACATAAAAAATAGAAACAGGAGTAGGCCATTTGGCCCTTTGAGCCTGCTTCACCTTGATCCTCAAGAGCTATATCTAATTTCTTCTTGAAATCCCATAACGTTCTGGCCATTGAAACAACACAAGCTTGATGCACATGTGCAGACTATTGGGATCACAAATGAAAGCTGTCCTACATGGACACCACTAACTGTAAAATCAGTTCACGTGAAACCAAAGCTGCTCAGCTGCACATTGTGAAATACCACCCCGTATTTCCTTCTCCTCCAGGCTCCACTCTCTCCAAAGAACACCGACAGCAGATATGATAGAGTTGAGCAATTTTACTACAAAAAGCACACAAAAGAATCTGCTGATAATGAATCACCAAATTTTCCTGATCAAGTGACCAATCATGAAATGCTGCCATGCAATACTGTACTTAACTGAGTGCTGGCCTTTGAAAATTAAACAAGTCAGTTCAAGACAAATGATTCTGCCATTTCTTTAATATCTTCTGCCACATGAGCACTTATTCACACTTTAGTAGACCAGACTTTAGAAAGAGACAGCTGTGGAATATTAATGATTTCCAGTTACTGGTTATTATTAGTGATTCAATTAGGGTACAAATTCCTGATTGCATTTTGAGTAGCTACAGCGTGATGTAGCGATTGCAACATTCTTCACACAGCCATTCCCACTAAAATCTCAGGGTGTGTGTAAATCTGTAAAGCAGAGGGAGTTCTCACTGCACCCCGAGCTGAAGAATTTAAAAGGGCTACGTCCTCTGCTGCACGCCATTGAAAAAGGTCCGAAACTGAACCATTCCTGGAAAAAGTACAGTTCTCATCCGTATACACCCAAATTCGGAAATACAAAAGGATGTGTTTTTATGAATACTTGTATTGACTAATTACTATTGATCTGCTTTTTAGGAGGCTAAAGGATATTCGGCACGTCTGCTACGACTCTCACAAATTTTTACAGATGCATCAAAGAAAGCATCCTTTCCGGGTCTGTCACAGTTTGGTATGGCTCCTGCTTTGACCAAGCCACAAGAAACTACAAATGGTTGAGAATGTATTCCAAACCACCCTCCATCCACAAACCAGCCTCCCATCCCCTGACTGGCTACACTTCCCACTGCCTCGGAAAAGCAGCCAGCATAATCAAGTACCCCATGCATCCAGGACATTCTTTCCCGACGGAAAAAGGTGAAAAAGATACAAAAATCTGAGGTCACATACCAACCGACTCTAGAACAGCTTCTTCCCGCTGCCATCAGATTTTGAATGGACCTACCTTTTATCAAGCTGACCTTTCTTTACATCCTAACTGTGTCTTTTACAATACATTATGCATCCTCTTCTTTCCTATTCCCCTATGTATTCAATGAACGGCATGCTTTGTCTGTATAGCGTGCAAGAAACAATACTTTCACTATATTCCAATACATGTGACAATAATAAATCAAATCAAACTGAACTGAGACAAAAGGATTTGTAAGCAATTCTACAGTTCTTTCCTAACTACTCCCCATAAAGTTAAACAGAATAACCAGTTGATTCCAATAAAAATCTAAGCTATGATCAGACATTGAGTTTGCACATGTTCCCTTTGGAAAGATGATTTTCCATGTGGTTTAACTCAAGCACATGAAAGGGTTGGTGGTAGCAATCCGGTTGTATCCTTACTATCTATTAGATAATGAAACTGCTGAGTAAATCACAACATCATTTTCAAAATACATTTGAAAGTTGTGCGTCAGGTTGTTTCTACTGTAAATTCAATTTCACAGATGCCAACAATTGATTGGTGTACCTGTTATGCATCCAAATACTGTTGATGTCTTTTTTTTGAAGTGATAAACCTCACAACATTAGTTGCTCACATATTTGAGTGTGATATGAGAGTTAATATTCAGAATAATACCATCAACCGCTAATAATAAAAACAGAGTTGTGTCTGCATGCAGCAGGTTCTGGTCACCTAGCCTCACTGGAGCAGCCCAATGAGGCAGCCTTCTGTTAGCCAGTAGCCACTTTACTATTAATAAGATGGAGTAATCCCAGAGCCCACTTTTGGCAGCTACTGATCCAAGCCATCACCCTCTCCAGTGTCCATGGTTGGCATGTGCCCTGACCCACCCACCCACCTTTTGCCTGCTGTTCACTGACTAGCTCCTGCTGCTCGGTGGGTTTGAGATACATTGAGCACATGTCAATTTGAAAATTGCAGCTCGGCCCTTCATACTATCTATGAAGACAGTTGACATTCTTCCTATGATGCTCACCTCCTTACACCCTAGTTATGACTGTAATACTGCATTCTGCACTCTCTCCTTTCCTTTTCTATGTACAGTATGCTTCATTTGTCTAGCGCACAAGAAACAATACCTTTCACTGTATTTCAATACACCTGAATAATAAATCAAATCAAATCCAAACCTTCACATCAAAAGGCTGGATTCCCTGGCAGCAGCAGCCCTTTCTTCAATGGTTGCATGTTCTCTACACCACAACCAGCTATCCTTTGGACTCTGACTGCAATTTCAACCTCACTCTCTAGCCAACAGAAAATTTTTTTCTCCCTGACCTTCTCCTCCATCCAATCCCATAATGGCTCCAATTTCCTCTCCCTCTGCCATGATCAGTTCTTTCAATAACCCCTCAGTCCTTTCGTTTGTGCAAGGCTACATATTTGCCTCACCCACACAGAGCTTCTCTGGTGAAACTAGTTCTCAAGGGAGTTTGTCAATCCTGTCAAAGTCACAGCAGATCAGGACAACCATGGAAATTCCGGGTCAACTGTGATAACGTTAACCTTCAATACACTTTCCAAATGACTAAGTAGGTCACGATAAAGGAAGAACAGATTCACTTCACGGGGAAAAGAATATCATGGGTTCTTCCCCCTCTGCAGCTACATCACTGACTAACACAGTGGACAGGCAACAGCTCCTTGAGAAGCGCAGGGTGGAGTGAAGGTTTTACCAACAATCACAGACAAATGCGACCATATTGTCACACTGATGCTCCTGATTCACAGTGCACCGTACCACAGAGTGCACGGCACTGTCAATGGATACAGAACAAAGAAATTCCTTCCATTCTCCAATTCTGCCAACTCGCACAATATTAGGACAAAAGGGGGACTTTGACATCATCCATTCAGTTATTTTGAGGCCATTAGACAAAACATTTTCAGACACATTTCTGGCCTCAAGCAACCAGAACACAAAGCTGTTGTGTTTTGGCAACAACAGCAGGAAGCCTAAGGTACAAAACTGGCATTCAGATGCAAATGAGGCTTCTTTGAATGGACAGAGATTAATTAATTCTGCATGTAGTACCAAAAGAAACAAACCCAGAGCAAGTTTATTTACAACTAAAATCATGAGTTCCTTACGGTACACTGCCTATGGCTTGCAGCAAGTTTGCAAGCAAAATATTACTTGTGTGTAGACTAACAACTAAGCCAAATGGTGGTTCCCTGCATTGCAATTAACATTTATGCTAATAAAGCGGATTAAAACTGAAATTTGCATACAAATGAAATACCAGTAGAAATTGATTTACAACAATGATTAAAGTATGCAGATATGCAAATACAGTATGCATACAATACTGTGCCAGAGTGATTCAGTACTGATCTAATTTATTATCATTACCTCCATAAGTGCCCAACAGTTTAATTTTCTAGTTTACATCAATTTAAGCTGCTGTAATAAATAATAAATTATAACAGTGCAACATAGTTTTGGTATAATCATCAAGAATTTCCCAAGAGATCCAAAACACACCGCGACTCTCAATTTTATGGTTCACAAATTTATTTTGTGTTGAAGTTTCTTCAGCTCAGCGTCACTGAGATGGGATACTTAATTTTCTGCTGAATACATGTTCAGTGTTGAAAACAAAATTCATCCAAATAAAGGAAAGAAATAAATTTGCATTCACATAAAGCACTTACAATGCACTAATATTAATCAACTGGTTTTGAAGTAATCCGTTTAGTGACAAAGAAGTTTACAGGCAGTCAGGTCCCACAAACATCATTGTGCTAATAAGCAGATAATCTATTTTTGTTGTTTAAAGAATAAACAGTGGCCTGGGCACCAGGTAGAACCTTGGTGGACAGGGCCATCTGACGAGCAGATAGAGCCTCAGTTTGACTTATCGGAAAGATGCACAATGGCACAGTGAGTAGCACTGCTGTCACACTGTGCCAGGGACACAGGTTCAATTCTGGCCTCAGGGACTATGTGGAATTTGCACGTTCTCCCCATGTCTGCATGGGCTTCCTCCAGGTGCTCCAGTTACCTCCCCAGTCCAAAGATGTACAGGTTAGGTTGATTGGAAATTGGTAATGCTACATTACCCCTTAATGTCAGGATTATCAGGGTAAATACTTGGGAGTTACAGGGATGGGGCCTGGGTGTGATTGTTGTTGGTGCAGGTTTGATGGGCTGAATGGCTTCCTTCTGCATTAAAGGGATTCTATGGCAGTAAAGCACTGGATTGTATATGGAATCATAGCAAGAAAGCATGCTGGCAAAGAGTGCTCAAAATATGCTAAGTGGTGAGCATCCATAGCATTGGGAACACCCACATAATGCACAAAATGGACTTTCAATTTGCCTTCAGGTTAAAAGGTGTCCTGAACATGCACCTATAGATTTGCCCTGTGATTTCTTAAGCATAAACAAAAGCCACTTTAATGACTGGGATTTTATACAATTAAGTAGTGGCAGAGTGATTAGCACTGATGCATCAGTGCCAGGGACTCAGGTTCAATTCTTGGGTGCCTGTCTGGAGTGTGCACGTTCACCCAGTCGCTGTGTGGGTTTCCTCTGGATGCTCCAGTTTCCTCCCACAGTACAAAAATATGCAGGTTCGGTGGAACGGCCATGCTAAATTGCCCCTCAGCGTCCCAAGATGTGCAGGTTAGGGGGATTATCGGATTAAGTACATGGAGCTATGGGAAAAGGTCTAAGCTGGATCCTCTATCAGAGTCAGCACAGACTCAATGGGCCAAATAGCCTCCTTCTGCACTATAGGGATTCTATGATTCCTTATCTGTAACATGGTAATATCATCGTAAAAGTATGCATTGAAAAGGACTCTCCATTTACTAATCAACTCAACAGGTTCTCTCTCTGAATGTTAAGTAATTTTAGCTCTCACCACAGCTATCTCTAGAGGCATGCTCCAAGAATTCCCTCAGCCAGTACAGAGATTGTTCCTGCACCATGAATGCTATTAAGCACCATACTCTAACCATATGAGCTCACTGGTCTTTCAACACGTTCTAAAGAGCAAAAGCAAAAGATTGCAATACATGTGAGTGCAGCTCACAAAAGTCACAGGTTTCAATTTGAATTTTGCTCTGCCAAGGCTGATCCGTCAGGCAAAAGTTTGTGCCTCTCTGAATTGACTTTCATGTAAAACTGCATCAAGTTGAAGAATGTACCCAAGCGTGGAACTGAATACAAAGCATTGCTGGTAGCTCAAAAACAAATGTGCCTGGACTTGCAGATTACTTAAAAATGTGATCGCAACCTCCATTTGCTGACTACTGCTCCTTAAAGTTTATTTATTAATTGTCACAAGTCAGCTTATTCCTCAGTGACTAAACAAGGTCTGCAAAGGTCTTCAATGTCAAAGCCATCACTGCGGTACCTAAAAGCAGGGCAAGTGTTCAGCCCATCTGGAGCCAGAAGACATGGTAGGCATTTGCTGTCAGCCTCACTGATATCAGGGTTGTACACTATCTGCTGGCAGCTCTGTGGGGAAAATCTGTGCCTGCAGTGGCTCCCCATGATGTGGGGGACACTGGGGGGTCAACTCAATTAAATTGCAGTTCTCTTTCTTAGACTGGAGTTGCTATAAACAATGACATGGTAGTACAAATACAGAATTATCTACTTCCCAACCCCCAATCCAGTAAGTAAATAATGACCACGCTTCGTGCTGAGAAATTAATTTGAATGCCATTAGCCTAATTAGAATTTCATTAATTGAAAATTAAAATGTGTTGTGCAAATAGACTGAAGTAGGTTCATTTGGATTTCGGATGAATTTAGATGTTGCTTAATTAAAACCTTCATCCTGATTTAAGACACCCAGAAATGGCAAACACTTAACCTCTGCCAATTTAATATTCTATTACCCACAAACAAAATTCGTCATGAATTTTGAAAGGAAATTGTTGGGGAAGATGGGTAGAAAGAAAATATTTCCGTACATTTTTAAGCACAGAATTAATTATACAAAGCACAACTTGCCAGGCTATATATTGTGAACCTGACTGTACAATTTGTTTCTTCCCAACAGTATGCATTTGTAACTGCACTGGTTTAATTCACTACTTATATGCATATATTACCATTTTACAAAACTTAATATTTGATACTTAGATTCTCCCACCCTAAGCAGTTCATTATTTGCTGCACTACACTAGTTCTTTAAAATTCATTCACCCAAAAATGCTCAAGTAATACTTTTCTGGAGAGTTTGAGGAGTGGAGAAAAGATCTAACTAGCTGTCTTTTCTTCTCCAAAGAAAATGAGGCGCTGAGCTTTGCACCTCAGCAGGAATCTAATGGGAGGTACACCCTGGTTGTCCTGGGCACACTGGGCAAATATCCCCAGAGTTGCCACATATCCCATAATGGACTACAATGTTGCAAACTTATCTGTATTTGTTCTAAACTGCACTACCTTTCAAAGTGCACAGCAAGGCATAGTCACTCATTACTGCATGGGAAGCATCCCACTATTAATGACTGGTTCCAAAAAAAGGGAGCCATGAAAGCTTGGAGCCCTAGACAACACATCCCACCCCAACCTTTGCTGACATTATATGTCCCTTTTCATACATGCTTGTGTTTAAATCGGAAACACTGTCTATAATCCTTAATCTGTCTGACTCTGACCTGGTGCAGAGAAAAGTGAGTGGCATTTTGTACTGTGAAGTATGGTCTCTTTCTGAGTAACCTTTAGATTATAATAGCTCTCAGTAGTAGTGATGTTCTGAATAAAGGTCATTGACCTGAAACACTGAACACTGTTACCAGTGTTGACTGATCCTATCATTTGCAGTTTTTATTGCAGTAACATAACCAGGTTACAAAACACCTTTCATTGGCTGTAAAGCACTGCAGGGCATAAAGGTTCTCAAAGGGTGCTATATGAACAAACAGTCTTGTTCTTGGAAGAACATACCAAAATTGCACGTGAAAACATTTATGCAGTTTGAGAGCAAAGACTAGTCAACTTACAAGAAGAGAATTACAATGTCCAGTTTCAATTTATTGAAGGCATGGGATGCTGGTGGATAGTGGCAGGTAATACTTTGTGGGTAAAAGATTGGTTCTGATGTTGGATTGGATATAGATGTAGGAGGAGACATTACATGTCTCCTATCAGCCACATCCTGGAGAGCTGCAACTCTCACCACAGATCTTCTGGATGGATTTAGGATGGCACATCAATTGGCATATAGAACTGAGAGATCTGCTCTCAGCCCCAATCTCAAACTCTTCCTCAGTTGGATGCACCAAATTTACATTCTAATGATGTCAGGCCAGTGTGATTAAAGATATTTATTTAAACTAAACGCGTAATTGTGCCTCCTATATGCTGAAGGATGTTGCACATGATTCCTGAAATGATGTTCCGTGAAGTGCACACCCATTATTGCTACTATTGGCATATTTCTGAAATTCCTCTCTCCACTATAGTAGTGTCCATATTAGTCCATTAAAATAAATAGCTTAATGTCATCTCATCAAGTAATGAAGCAAGGAATTTCACACAAAACGGCCAAAGAGCATTTAACAGTAATTCTAATGTTAAACACAAGCTAAAACTGATGTTATTTATAAAGCATTCCCAAACATCTGGATCTCCAGCAACATGCTTGGCTACCACATGTCCCTTCCAATTTTCAATGAAGATATTCATTTTTATTTAAAAATAGATCTTCAGTGCTTTGTATCCATGAATAGAAGAGGAGTCGGGTGCCAATACCTAGGGCAGTAGAGTGTCAAAACCGATTAGTTTACAAATGTTTAGGCTCTAATCCCAGCCTTGACAGAAACTTATATTGGATTTCTTGTATCAAACTGCATGGTATCTACTTTAGATACTGAAGCAGTATACCTGATGCAGTGTATGATCCAATTTATTTAATGTTTTTAAAGAAGCTTTATGCATTTAAGAAAAATTGCTGCAGCAATTTATTTTTCAAAGTTCACATCAATATTTCCTGCACAATTGGGAGTGATGTAACAATCTCGTTCTTGACTGTAGACATTGGGGTGAACTGCATGAAGACCTGAATATCTACATAATCACATGAACAATAAAAGGTCTATCATAGCTCTCAACTAGACTAAACCATCTAAGGGCCACATACAGGACTCTGTATATCAAAAAGCTTGTGTGTAGTATTGTTTACTTTGATATATTCAATAAAAATACTACCCAACTGCAGGAAAAACAAGTCTCAAATGGGTCACTCTTACTGAAGTTTATTTATTACTGTCACATTTTTACTTACATTAACACTGCAATGAACTATGAAAAACCCCTAGTCGCCACACTCTGCCAGTACACTCGGAGAATTTAGTACGGCCAATACACCTAACTAGCATATCTTTCAGACTGTGGGAGGAAACTGGAGCTCCTGGAGAAACCCATGCAGGCACAGCAAGCATGTACAGGCTTCTCACAGACAGTGACCCAAGCGCTGGGAATTGAACCCGGGTCCCTAGCGCTGTGAGGCAGCAGTGCTAATCACTGTGACACTGGACTTCCAACAGTTCTGTTTTTGACAGCTCTGCAAATTTATTGGTTCTTAAAATTAATGCCACAACTGAAAGACTAAATTCAAATCCTTACTTCTACCAGAAACTGCTACTGAGCGGGAATGAAACTCCTCTTGAGCAGCAGGGCAAAGCAGGCAGCAGTGTGCCAGCAGTCCATTTCCCAGGCAGTCCAGCCAAGATGAAATGTTATTTCCTTATGTTTAACAAGCTTGATCTGATTGAGAGTCTGGGGTCAATCTGGGTCCAACTCAGCTGAAGTGAACCGAAGGCCAGAAGTGAGATCAGTTTGATTTATTCATGTCAATCCTTTGAATAAAGATGGGGTAGGGTGCCCTATCAAAATTTCTTCAGCTAATTTTGACAATGATTACAAAAAAATTACAAAATGATACGAAAGCATTCACAAATTCATCATCTGCAAAGAAGAACTGTTTCCAAAATGATTCCCCAATTCAAAGATAGACAGCACCTTCCAAACACATGACCACTTCTATCTAGAAGGACAAGGGAAGCAGATACACGGGGACACTACCCTGCAAGCTACCCTCCAAGCATTCACCTTCCTGACTTGAAAATATAATTGCTGTTCCTTCACAGTCGCTGTAAAGGAATCCTGGAATTCCCTCCCAAACAGTATTGTGGGTCAACCCACAACACATGGACTGCAGCGATTCAAGAAGATGGCTCACCACTACCTTCTCAAGGGCAATTATGGATGGGCAATAAATGCTGGCCAGCCAGTGAAGCCCACGTCCCATGAATTAATATTAAAAGAAAACAAGCAGAAGCTACTGCAGTGCTGACACTTCAGCAGGGGAAACAATACACACTTTATTGTGCATTAGTTTTGGTTCTAATGTTGAACCGTGGCTGGAGAAAAACCATCAGATAGAACCTACACAGGCCAGGAGGTAGAGTCAAGCGAGAAATCACTGAAACCTGTGATTCTGACCCAGAGCTCTCAATCAGGAAAGCAGTACTGACCTACAAACTAGAGGAACTGAAAAGCTGACAAGATCAACCTAAGAACTTCAGGAATTATTTCCACAGCTGTTCAGATGACTAGGAAAACCGAAGACAACATTCCACATCACATGGTTCTGAAACAAAGCCTATGTGATATTTCACCAAAAGAAGGAAATTGATTCTATATTTACGCAAGAGTTTACTTCACTCATGACAGAACCAACACACTGGTGCTCTGGGATGCTCTGAGTGCCAAAGACCAACAGATCTATCAGAATTTGAAACATCCTACACAGCCAAACAAAGCTGTTGAGCACCAAGTTCATCCTATGTTGTCTGTGGACCAGAGCCAAGCAACATTAATCAAAGCTAAGCTACTCACAACCTTCATTACACTGCTTGAAAGGTTTTCTCGCAAGAGATTACCCTTTGCCATCATGTCAGTGGAAACATCTTCTAGAGGACGATGTAAAGTATCATCGAAGGACTGGATGGAGTCATGCATCACACAATGATGACCTGATCCATGTAAAGGGAGTGCGAGCTTTGTTGCAACAACTACAGGTAGCAAGACTTGCACATGACAACAAGTGAGAACTCTCACAGTCGAATGTCAAGTTCCTTAGGCATCTGGTGTCAAAGTTGATCCACTTGGCTTATATCTATTTCAAGAATGTAAAAGTTATGCTGTGACTATCATGTACCTTTTGTTAAGCAACTTATTTTAACACACCACCATGTTTACATTCAGACCAGGATGCATTCTCAGCGGCACAATCTTACCAGCTTGACTCGCTGGTCAGTGTGGTGAGCCGGGAAGATAGGGTGTGAAGCTAAAAATCTGATTTGCACCAGGCGTAACTTGGACGGCCATCTTCCTGGCCCTGTTTTGACGATGAAAATGGCTTCATTCCCAAAAAACAGCATATAGCGCTGATTTACATAGAACTGACTACATTCAAATATAGTTACTGTTTGACATGGCTGCTTCTGACTTCCTGGATGATGCTTCCCCTTCACCAGCAAGACATCACGCTATCAAGAATCAGTACTGTTCTGCAGTAGTGGTCAAGACGTGGCTGGGCACTATGAGCCTAGCAGTGCCCACTTTGCATCAAAATTGTGCTGGGCAATACCAAGGGGGTGAGGTTGTGCAAAGTTTTTTTTGGGGGGGTGAGGGTGAGAGGTCATAACGTGACGGGGGCATGCTGGGGGTCTACCAAGGGACTCATTAGGAGGGTCTTTATGCCAACAACCTGCGTTGGTGTCGGAGAGGGTGGGGATGGTGGTGACAGTGCCATCAAATGGCCAATGATGAGTAAGAGAGGGGATGGGGGGAGTGCTCTGAGGAGGTCTGTTGGTTCTCTGCAATGGCGCCCAAGTGCTCTGAAGCGAGTGTCCCCAGTGTACTTAACATTGCATCCGAAAGATGGCATCTCCAACAACTTATAAGCAATCAAATGATCTTACCAGTAATGTGGCACTTAATCTTTTGCCTTATGGAAGTGACAAGTTTATGCTCTGTCCCTCACTGCCTGGCAATATGCAAATAAATGCACTCAGTTATCCAGGATATATTAGGAAGGAAAAATAAACTTAGCTTAACTCTTGTGTAACTACAGAACTGAACCCCTTCAGTCAGTCACACTGACCCCTGACTGTCCCTCAACACCCCTACTATTAATAAAGCACACCATCAGGACCTCTGTGGGGTCCCAATGCACATTTTGGGTCAGATGTCCAGTGTCCAATTATCCAAACAGCAGAAGATCTGGGCCAACATTACAGGTAGGCAGCAGACATTAACGAACTAACAGTATAAACTTGCCACCGCCATAGGGCAAAAGATTAAGCGCCACACTACTGGCAAGTTAGTTTGATTGCTTCTAAGCTGTGACTAAGTTCATTACATTCTCCCCTCTCATTGCACTCCAGGTCTTCAGCACCAAGGCAGACATTTCAGTGCAATATTGAGAAAAAACTGCATTGTTCTCCTTTGGGTAGAGGTAAAAGATCCCATGGTAACACTTCAAAAGAACAGAGAAGTTATCCCAGGTGATCTAGCTAATATTTCTCCCCCAAGTCAACATAAAAATAGATCATCTGCTTTCTAACAGGAGGATTGAAATTCAAGTAAAAACTTACACGGATTTACAAAATTCAGGATTGCATTACTTTGATTTGAACAGAGAAAACTGAGGATTAGACAGAAATAATTGAGGTAAAAGCAGGGGGCTGGAGAATTATTTAAGACCATGTAATAGCACGTACACTGCAACTTTCTATACAATTGAATTATATCTTTCTCTGTCACGATTGGATGTATGCTTTGACCAAGCATATATATCTATTTTATCATTAATTGCCTGTAAACTCTACATGGTCCAAGGCAGAACCAGAAACAAAGTTAATTGGCAAAATGCAAGTTAGTTCCAGAGTTGTCTGAACTCTGACCGTACGAATGTCTCTTACTTTTAGAGTCGATGAATCACAGCATGTTGATTCAAAGGTGCAGAGGAAATGTGGAGAAGGAAAAGAAAAGCTCTTATTTTCTGTGTGAACAACATGAGCCGAGCCATGAGACTCAGGCACCGGAGATAAGGGAGTGGTTGCTAAGACAACATGTACGAGGCTAAAAGATAGCAGTTCAGCTGCAGCAGTTTACAAGGCCACTTGGTTTACAATTAAAATTGCATTTTAAAAACTGCTCGTAAGAACAGATGTGAAGGCCAGAAGAGTAGATGAAACAAGGTAAACAATTAAAACGTGTCCTCAAAAAAAGTGCGTCATCACATATTGTTGTGCACAGAAGCAATGAGTATATGAATGGGTTATTCCCCTGCCCCAAAAATATATAGTCAGAATAGTCTGCAACTAAAAGTTAACAGTGATTTAAGAATCTGATCAATTTAAAACTAGACTTTCTGAAAGGTACAGACTGCAGTAATTCTTGCCATTTAACACAATCAAGAACAATAGTTGTGATAATGTTATTAGACAATGAATATCTGTACTAACCGAAAAATATCTCAAGAGCAATAAAGGCTGGCCTGCTCATAACCACCATTGAATAAAGAACAAATTAAAGCTTGTTGTTCAAAGACACAAAGCTCAATCACACAGTAATTACTGCTGATGGACAAGAGCCCTTGCTTCTCTAACTGTGGGATAACCACGAAGAATCAGCAAGAATGAGTTGGGTAAAATGGAAAGGTGCAAATTGGGATATGGACAGCAAAGTTTTAGATTAGCCCAATTTTACAGAGGTGTGGTGATTGTCTCTTTAATGGCAACACAGCAGAGTAACAATCATCTGACCTGGGTGACAAATTGGGACTCCGTGGAATCATTCCATGGAGAAGGGATCCTAGGCAAAGATGCTTTGGGGAGCTGGCTACAGCCATATTTAAAAGTTTATTTATTAGTCACAAGTAGACTTACATTAACACTGCAAGGAAGTTACTGTGAAATTCCCCTAGTCGCCGCGGTTTGGCTCCTGTTTGGGTCAATGCACCCAAACCAGCACATCTTTCAGAATGAGAGAGAAAACAGGAGCATCTGGGAGGAAACCCACACAGCCGTAGAACGTGCAAACTCCACACAGACAGTGATCCAAGCTGGGAATCAAACCCGGAACCCTGGTGCTGTGAAGCAGCAGTGCTAAACCATTGTATATGGTTGCCATACAATTTTTTTTCAATAAATTTTTATTGAAGATTTTTCAATTTAAGGAGTAACAACAAACAATGCAACAAACTTCTAGGCTTGGTATAGTACAGCGTTATTATTTTAATGCATATACATACAGAGCAACAACGTCATTGATCTAGATTATTCATTGCAAAAGGCACTTCCAAAAGATAAAAACAGTGAAAGGATGCTTTAGAGATTGGGAGAAAATAGAACAAGGTAAAACATGAGTATATGGCATACTGGTGCATACCCTCGCTTATAGGATACTAGAGACAGAGCCACATAACTCATGGAAAATCCTTATAGCAGTAAGTCAGACAACATGGAGGCAACTTCTCACAGGTTCCCCAGTGTAAAATACTTGCTTAGGTTCTGCAAACAACAGGACTTCTTCCCATTGGAGAAACCTTAGCACCAGTAAGAGCAGCCATCTTATTAAGGATAAAGTTAAACGGACTATCTCAGAAAAACTGCCAACATAGCTGCACAAAAGGCAATAGCAAGACACATCAAACATGGCCCCTTTTAGCTGAAGGCGCCTCCCCCCTCCCCCAACGCTTTCTAAAACAAAGCCAAGTCAATAGTCTCCCACTTGGGAAAAGACAAATTCCTTCCTTCTTTGATTGGATAAGGCTGAAGCATATACAGCAATCTTCAGCCAGATGTGCTGAGTGGATGATCCATCTCGCCTCCACCAGTGGTCCCCAGCATCTCTGATGCCAGCCTCCAGCCAACTCAATTCGCTCCATGTGATATCAAGAAGCGGTTGGAGGCACTGGATACTGTAAAGGCAATCAGCCCTGATAACATTCCAGCAATAATACTGAAGACTTGTATTCCAGAACTTGCTGCTTCGCTAGCCAACTCTTCCAGTACAGTTACAATACTGGCAACTACCCAACAATATGGAAAATTGCCCAGGTATGTCCTATACACACAAAGCAGGACAGATCCAACCCGGCCAATTATCGCCAAGTCTACTCTTGATCATCAACAGTGCTATCAAGCAGCAACTGCTCAGCAACGCCCATTTGGGTTTCGTGAGGGTCACTCAGCTGAATTCCAGAGATGAGGTGAGAGTGACAGCCCTTGACATCAAGACCGCATTCAACTGTGGCATCAAGGAGCCGAGCAAACCAGGAATCAATGGGTATCGGGGCGGGGGGGCAAAGTCTCCACTGGTTGGAGTCATACCTGGTACACAGGAAGATGTTTGTGGAGGGACAGTCATCTCAGCTCCAGAACATCGCTGCAGGAGTCTCTCAGGGTTGTACCCTAGGCCCAACAATCTTCAGCTGCTTCAGCAATGACCTTCCCTCCATCACAAGGTTAGAAGTGCGGATGTTCGCCGATGATTGTGCGATGTTCGGTACCATTCGCGACTCCTCAGATACCGCAGCAATCCATGTTCAAATGCAACAAGATCTGGATAATATCCAGGCTTGGGCTGCCAAGTGGCAAATATTCTTGCCACACAAATGCCAGACAATGACCATCACCAATAAGAGACATTCTAACCATCACGCCTTGACATTCAATGGTGTTACAATCACTGAATGCCCCACTGTCAACATCCTTGGGGTTACCATTGACCAGAAACTCAACCGGACTCACCACATAAACACAGTGGCTACAAGAGCAGGTCAGAGGCTAGGAATACTGCAGCGAGTAACTCACCTCCTAACTCCCCAAAGTCTATCTACCATGTACAAGGCGCAAGTCAGGAATGTGATGGAATACTCCCCACTTGCCTAGATGGGAGCAGCTCCAACAATACTCAAGAAGTTCAACTCCATCCAGGACAAAGCAGCCCTCTTGATTCACACCACAACATAAATATCCATTCCCCCCACCACCGACACTCAGTAGCAGCAGTGTGTATTATCTACTAGATGCACTGCAGAAATTCAGCAAAAAACCTTCCAAACCCATGGCCACTTCCATCTAGAAGGACAACGGCAGCAGATACATGGGAACACCACCACCTGCAAGTTCCCCTTCAAGCCACTCACTGCCCTGACTTGGAAATATATCACCGTTCCTTTGCAGTCGCTGGATCAAAATCCTGGAAGTCCCTCCCTAACAACATGGTGGGTCAACCTATAGCACATGGACTGCAGCAATTCAAGAAGGCAGCTCACCACACCTTCTCAAGGACAACTAGAGAAATGAATTTTTAAAATCCTATATTTTCCTTGGCTGAATGCGCAATGACAGTAGCTAATTTGACAATCCTAGAATGTGCGGGGATCACAATTGTTTAAATAGAATGCATCTCCCAGTGTGCTCTTCAGATGGAGCGAGGGAGACCTAGCCTAGAACACTACACCATCTGCATTAATTTAAGCTGAGGACACTGATTTCATCCTGTTATATATTTGGATTATGCCAAGAACACAGGTTGGGTTGGGGATCTGTCAGCTTTGCCTTTGGCCCTGTTAATATTAAATCCTGATGGATTAGTATTTTTGAAAAGCTTGAAAAATTGTCCTGGCAGTGGCAGAATGGGAAAATGTTCTTTGCTTATAATCAATGGAGGGTCTCCTTCATTTTGTTGGTAGATGCATTGTGTCAGTTGTATGGCACTTATCTTTTTTTTAATTCATTCGTGGGACATGGTGTCGCTGGCTGGCCAGCACTTATTGCCCTTCTTTAGTTGCCTTTGGAGGACAGTTGAGAGTCAAGCACATTGCTGTGGCTCTGGAGTCATAAGTCGGCCAGACCTGGTAAGAACGACAGATTTCCTTCCCTAAATGGAGCAGACGGGTTTTCCCAACAATCGACAATGATTTCACGGTCAGCAGTAGATTCTTAATTCCAGATGTTTCACTGAATTCAAATTCCACCATCTGCTGTGGCGGGATTTGAACCCGGGTCCCCACAGCCAAGTTTCTGGATTATGCCTAGTGATAATAAGTCCCCCAACCCAGGTATAGAAAAGGCTGGACAGCCAAAAATTCACGTGCCATGCTCATGGTGCACACTAAAGCATACTTCCCCATCCCCAGCTATACCGGGGCACAACTGATACAAAACAGTGGACAGGATTTTACAGCCTTGCTCATCCCAAAACCGTAAAATCCTGCCCAAGGTCAACGGACCTTCCTATTGTCCGCTCCAATTCCCATGGTGGACGGGTGGTAAGATTCTGGTCAGTGTCTTTTCCCAGGATATATGCTCTGTTTGTACCTTCACAGGAGTCACAGACTCATTAACCTCAAAATAGCAAAAACACAGAAAAAATTACTACACAACACCAATAGTTCTAAGGGGGCTTTCCTTACCAGCTGTAAGGGCTCATTATGGGTATGGCCCAACCTTGACACTAAACCACCCACCCACCTCCCCGCACTGTCATTACTTATATTAGCCATGACAAGAGTGAAGTAAAGGATATCATTGTGTATGCCATTATCGCTGCAAGGATTATAAAAAGAAAACAGATAAATATCATGCAGGCCTAATGCTGTACAACCTACCCAGCACACTCTCCAACACACTTGGGCTCTTTAAGGATATTAAACCATGAGGATTCAATTTTGACGCAGGACCAGAAGCAGTGCAGGTAGGTAGTCTGTGTCACCTGCACCTCTCACACGATTAGGATATAGTAGGATCAAATGTGTGTCTTAAGCTTGGAGTAATTAAAAAGAACACGCTGAGGAACGCACTCCATTATAAACAAACGGACATCACTGATTTTCAAAGGATAACAGGCGAACTTTGCATCAGTGCTCATTACTAGATCACCCATCAACATGATAAATAACACCACAAAAATCACAGAGTGTAACGACAAAGGGTAGGGATAAGCTGCAGACTGTGACTCCAAATTATTGCCATCCACAATGTTTTGAGAGGTCCATTATAGGACTGTCAGACTGCCTTAAGGATCGGTCAGACATCACCCTCAGCGTAGCAGGATAAAACAGGGCAACCTGCATTCAGATAACTTTCCGAAGCCTTCCGGCCTCATCAAAATACCTGCAATCGAAGCTATGAAAATGCATGATCATCAGCTGGAGGTAAGGCCTCAAAAAACAGAATACGATGGGCCCCTTCAAGATTAATATGCCCATCTTTCATGTTGAAAAGAAGAAAATCTAGTAGCCAGTTCTCAAAAGATATGTCTGGGAGCTCGCCCCTCAGCTCCTCTGGACAGCTGGCCATCTGGACGCTCCTCCTTCAGCCTCAGCTCTCCAGATTGATCAGGATATCTGAGATAGATTGTAGCTGATTTTCCAAGGATTGAAAGAGGGCCTCCACTGAGAAAGCTGCATTCTCGACACTAAGGATTCTTTCCTCCATGTCATCAAGCTTCTTATTGGTTACTCTACACAGTCCAGCAATATGAGCACTGAAATTCTGTGCCGAAAAGCCAATGCTGTCATCTATGACCTTAAACATATTAGAACATAGAACATTACAGTGCAGTACAGGCCCTTCAGCCCTCGATGTTGCACCGACCAGTGGAACCAATCTAATGGCCCTCTAACCTAAACTATTCCAATGTTATCCATATGCCTATCCACTGACCATTTGAACACCCTTAAAGTTGGCGAGTCCACAACTGCTGCAGGCAGGGCATTCCACGCCCTTACTACCCTCTGAGTAAAGGACCTACCTCTGACATCCGTCCTATAATTACCACCCCTTAATTTAAAGCTATGTCCCCTCGTGTTAGCCATCACCATCCGAGGAAAAAGGCTCTCACTGTCCACCCTATTCAATCCTTCGATCATCTTGTATGCCTCAATTAGGTCACCTCATAACCTTCTTCTCTCTAATGAAAATAACCTCAAGTCCCTCAGCCTTTCCTCATAAGACCTTCCCACCATACCAGGCAACATCCTCTTCTGCACCCTTTCCAATGCCGCCACATCCTTCTTACAATGCAGCGACCAGAACTGTACGCAATACTCCAAGTGCGGCCGCACCAGAGTTTTGTACAGTTGTAACATGGCCTCACGGCTCCGAAATTCAATCCCTCTACCAATAAAAGCTAACACACCGTATGCCTTCTTAACAACCTTATCAACCTGGGTGCCAACTTTCAGGGAGCTATGCACATGTACCCCAAGATCTCTCTACTCGTCAACACTACTAAGAGTCCTTCCATTAGCCCTATATTCTGTACTCCTGTTACTCTTACCAAAGTGAATCACCTCACACCTTTCCGTATTAAACTCCATCTGCCACCTCTCGGCCCAGCTCTGTAGCTTATCTATGTCCCTCTGCAAACTGTAACATCCATCCTCACTGTCTACAACTCCTCCGACTTTGGTGTCATCAGCAAATTTACTAATCTATCCTTCTACACCCTCATCTAGGTCTTTTATAAAAATGACAAACAGCAGTGGCCCCAAAACAGATCCTTGAGGTACACCACTTGTAACTGAACTCCAGGTTGAATATTTCCCATCAACCACCACCCTCTGTCTTCTATCAGCTAGCCAATGCCTGATCCAAACTGCTAAATCACCCTCAATCCCATGCATCTGCATTTTCTGCAATAGCCTACTATGGGGAACCTTATCAAACGTTTTGCTAAAATCCATTTACAGCACGTCAGCTGCCTTACCCTTATTCACCTCTTTGGTCACCTTTTCAATAAACTTGATAAGGTTTGTGAGGCACAACCTACCCTTCACAAAACCGTGTTGACTATCCCTAATCAATTTATTTCCCTCTAGATGTTTATAAATCCTATCCCTTATAATTCTTTCCAAATATTGGCATATTTCCACATTGGCAGTCATTATCTACAAAGCCTTTGATATTGCCAGGTTATCAGCCCACTCACTGGCCAAATCACCGTACTGAGGGCTCAGCTCCAGCCTGGCTTCCTCCAACTGCTTCCCTCAGTCAAGAGTTTTCATGACTTTACTCACTATTTTGTCCCAAATCTTACGGATCTTACATCGTACAAAGTTTTCAATTGATGTACAATTCTTATGAATAAATACCTTTTTGGTGTTCACTAACAGTCTGTGAAAGCGTACCTTTACAGAAGGCGGAGGAACACTGGAGCAGTCAAACCTGCTTCATGAGCGTTTGAGTAACAGTAGAAACAGGTAAAACTATGAAGATGGAAATAGGCAGGATTTATAACAAAGAGCTAGGATACAAGGTGGGAAACTCGGTTCAAGATCAAACAGGTTGCCAAATGTGGGAACAGACGAGTTCAGACAGAAGCAACATCTGGGAAGGAGAGATGAAATGATAGTGGAGTTACGGAGATTACATTGGTGATGCCTTAATTTTCCCAATGCTTAACTGGAGAAGAATACAGGATATTGGATAAGCAGTTCAACAACAGTCATGTAGAGAGAGAGAGAGAGAGAGAGAGAGAGAGTGAGCGAGCTGACCGGCATACACAAGCCAGCACAGATTCAATAACTACAAATAATGTTTAATTAATTTGATTGTGTTTTCAGGAAGAGGTAACAGAGAGGTTTAAATGAGAGTATATGGTGTTCATGATTACCAAAAGGTATTTGATTAAGTGCCACATAATAGACTTGTCAACAAAGCTAAAGCCCATGAAATAAAAAAGGGACAGATGCAGGAAATCCAAAATAAAAGCAGAAAACGTTGGAAATCCTCAGCAGGTCAGGCATATGAAGAGAAAGATGAGTTAACATTTCAGGTGAATGATCCTTTATCAGAACTAAGGAAAGACAGAAATGCAATAGATTTTGAGAAATTGGAAGAAGTGGGATGGGGCAGGGTGGAAGAGAACAAAAAAAAGGAAAGTCTGCAGTAAGGTGATGGACAGGAGAGATTAAATGGTTTCATGGCACAAAAGCCAAATGAATTGGTAATGGGTCATAGAATCATACAGCACAGACTTGTATCTGCGGCCCAACATAGTCGTAGAATCCCTACAGTACAGAAGGAGGCCATTTGGCCCATCGAGTCTGCACTGACTACAATCCCACCCATGCCCTATTCCCATGACCTCACTCATTGATCCTGCTAACCCCTTGGCACCGGGGTTACTTTAGCATGGCCAATCAACCTAACCCACACATCTTTGGACATCATAGTAAAGAAACAAAAGCCTTATCTAGACGAGCTGCATTTGCTCCAAGCAGCAAACCAAATAGAAAGTAAAGGAAGAATTTTTTTAACAAATGCAGGTAGAAACAGGATCTAAAACTATTGCATTCAATCCAGAAGGCTGCAGAGTGCCAAGCGGAAAGATGAGGTGCTGTTCCTCGAGTTTTAATGGCTGTTCTTAGGCTGGATGAAGGTTCCTCAGGGTTCAGTGTTAGGACGATAGATTTTCTTGTTAATTGGACAACACAGAAGATACAATGGACACTGCAGTCAAACAAGGCATGGACTACCACAGTCACATGGAACATCACTTGCTAATTTAATTATGACAGTTTTAGTACTGAAAACCTGATGTTAAAGGTTAAACATGGAACTGTGGAAAAGATGAGCACAGATTTGGGAGGTTAGAACACATTCACAGATTGGATAGTAAAGATTGGTAGCACGATGGCATTGTGGTTACCACTGCAACCTCACAGCACCAGGGACCCAGGTTCAATTCCAGCCTCAGGTGACCGTGTGAAGTTTGTACATTCTCCCTATGCCTACGTGGGTTTCCTCTGGGTGTTCCAGTTTTCTCCCACATTCCAAAGATGTGCAGGTTAGGTGGACAGCCATAGTAAATTGCCCTTTAGTGTCAGGGGGACTCACAAGGTAAACATGTGGGGTTGAGATGACAGGGCCTGGGTGGGATTGTTGTTGATGCAGTCTTAATAGGCCGAATGGCTTCCTTCTGCACTGTAGAGATTCTATGATTCTACAATACAGGTGTTTTCTTTTTGAAAATTGTAGTCATACTTAGAAGAGGACCATGCTGAGGGAATACAAATTTTATTGCATGTAGCAGTCAATGCATGATTGAGCATATGTGTAGCTGCAGAAGTACTATGTAGAACATGGGTATTGAAGGGGCTTCTGTAGTTGACTTGACAGTATCTTTTTAATGAGGAGTTGATGTAAAAGGAAGTGGGATTGGAAGGGAGGGAGAAGTGCAAGATGAACAGAGACTAATACAAAGAAATGATCAGTGATGGTCACATCAGTCATGACATGGGGATAGGGGCCAATGATGAAGGGGTGGCTAGAGATATGGACAGGATAATTATTTGGAAAGAGCTTAAACTGTAGGGTAGTGAATTCAGAGCAAATAGATTAGGGTAACTTGAGATCAGAAGTTTAAATCGTTTATAATGTCATGGGTGGAAAACCACTTGCTCACAAGAGAATGGAGATTTTGGAGGGAGACACAGAGGGGGATGATGTTAGCTGATCCCTTGGTAGAGAGCCAGAGTCAATGATGAGATGGGAAGGAGGTTGACAAGATAAGCTCTCAATGGGCACAAGGAGGACAGGGCAGATGGGATTACGGCTTATAAGGAAGCAATGATGCATGCTTTTAGTGACTGCCAATAAAAGGCACAGAGGGGAGCTGTGGGCTTACCTGGGAGGAATGGCAGCCTTGGATTGCAGCAGCATAGTAGGAAGGCAGTGAAATGTTGTGATAGAAATTGGATGGGAGGAGCACAAAGTACCAGATGAATAGGGTGAGACGATGTGAAAGAAGCAACCAAGATGAACGAAGGAACAGAAAGACAAAGAGAGATTGAAGGAACAAGATCAGAAGATGACAAAAACGTACATGCAAATGCTCCAACCAACAAAGAATATAGTCAATTTTATCAAAACTATGAAAACATGGAGCCCAATTTAATTGTTTAAATTTGGTTTATATACCCATACCATAGTTGTTAAAATGGCCATAGAAGAACAGGCTACAAACTACTATATAATGATCAGATAAATATCTTGCAAGGAATTTGGACAGTAACAGCCCAGTCAGTCCATAGCTGCAAAGTCACCAATGTCAAAACTACCCAGGACTGACATCACCAACATATTGTATTTTGCGTCTCACATCACAAGGCACCCATTATGTCCTCAGCTGCTGAACCAAAAAAAGCATAATTTTTGACATGCTGCAATTGTTCCAAATGAAAGTCTTTAAGAATTTCAGGCAGTGTGTGTGTGCAAAGATGTAAACAGTACAATTATAAAACTTGAGGGAGTAAATAAAAGGGGGAATTGTGAATTTGAAATGCAATTTAAAATAGCTTAATATTTATTCCGGTAGTTCCAGCTTTATCTTAATGCATATGTAAAACAAAGAAAGTACAATTTTTTTTGAATTAGTTCAGTTTTAGAGACAGCTATTAACATGACAGCACAATGGCAGCAGCAAGTGAGGGCAAGTTGACTGCATCTTTATTGGGGCAACACAGTACAAGTTCATAAGGATGGAATACAACAGAAAGGGAAAGCTTCACTATACACTGGCACAGATCCAGCTGGACTTGAAAAACACTGTACTCCTCTGTAATTTGTTGTGCATTTACATTCTCCATCATCTTCTGTGATACTGCAGCTAAAAATAAGGCCATGGTTTATTCAAGTAAAAATTTCAAGCTATTAGTGGGCATGACAGGAGCCATCCCTGTGGAATAATGTTGCCCCTGATGTTAGGAAAGGATGTATAGAACTAATTACATCCGAGGTGAGCTGTAACAAACAATTATCACGCAATGCAGAGAGACACTGATGACTCTGACAGGAAATCACAAGGGCAACAGGGAGAAGCATCATTTAATGCTTAGCTTTGAATCTGTGCATAATGGCAAAAGATATTAGTGGCACTTGGATATATCCGTGAATCACAGGAACTTAAACAAGCCATTAACGACAAACAGATTTTTAAAAACGTCACTCTGAGCATTTGCCACCTAATTTTTAAGCGTTCTCCGTATGTCTGCCGGAATTGGGCCTGCAAAACACTTGACACTTGAACACTTAACTTGCAAAAGGCCCTTTGTCAAATTAGATAACCTTTTACTGGATTCCCACAAGCCTGGTTAAGGTCAATGATTTGAAGTGGAAAACTTACTCAACAATTTCAGGATATTTGCACATAAAAATGAGACAAGTTACACCAAATACAAGATTGCAGTTGAAATACATTCTTGTGCCACTAGAAAGTTAGCAAGTGAGATAAACTTCTCTAATGTAGCCCCCAGTCAACTATTAATATGACACACAACAGTTTTCACCTCTCCAACCATTAAAGCAGTGGTCCTGGGCAATTTGGTAGAATCTGCTTTGGTGACACAACGGACAAAGGGCCTCATTCCATGCTTTAAACTCTATGACATACTGAAGCTGCTACTGGAGTTTCACTTGGGATGCAGCAAGTATAATCCCTTCAGTGTCCCAATATGTTAGATATCACAGCTGGTGCTATAGTTTAATGCATATTTCAATCTTTGCAAGGACTTTAGATAACAAAAATTGCTGGCAAAATCCATTAGCTGCTATGATAAAAGAAACAAACTCAAATCTCGAGCCAAGTGATGAACACTGCAGCACTCAAACGTCCTGTTTCATTATTGGACACAGTGTGCAAGAGCTTCTGATGAGCAGAATGTTTGCTACTCCATGGCACAATGTTTATAGAATAACAAAGCAGCATACCTATAAGGAGCAGAAGAGGACTGAAGGGTAAAGCTAACCATTATTGTCAGCGGAAGCATCAGTTGGCTCCTGTTAGATGGGTATCTTGACAGAGCAGGTTGAACAATGCTACATTTGCCCTTCACTGAGCCACGGTTGTGGAGCCAGTCAAGCTGATTAATTGCAGGTAGGTTTGCCCATGTGGAGACGTGAGGTCGATGTCCTTAACAGTTTACCACCAGTGCCACCTAGTTGTCTTTTGTTTTTCCTATTGTTCTTCCTCCAAAAGAAAGGGAAGCGGCAAGGAAAACTCAGGTGCTGGAATGCTTTGGAAACATTAGCTTCAAAGTCACTTGTTCCTCCTAATAATGCTGCAACTATGTCATGTCTCAAATAACTGGCTGATGGAAGTATCCAACAGGAGAAGCCTCACAAGTGCACCACTTCCTGGAGGTCTACGCAATAAGCAAAATATAAACTACATATTTACAGGTTTTTATATTTCTACTTCATCGTAAATGAATATTTCTGGAAAATTTGAATAGTAATTTACAACATTTAGAAGGGGTTTTGGTTCAAAGTTGAGTAATTGTCATCAGGTCTGTTAAGGGCAAACAGAAAATTAATAACTTGCAGAGGATTTTGAGGAAACATACCCTGGTTAGAGCATCTGGTGTTAAACTATTCAGATAGAGGGCCAACCGATAAAAATCTCAAAGCTAACAGTCTCACCAGGTCTCCCTAGGGCTGCTAAATGGGAGTTCCATACTGTGCACCATAGTGCTTAGCAGAACAGAGCAATCGTCAATGACAGTTCGTCTCTTCAAACTAGATGCCTCGTGTCAATCTCTACAGCATTAACAGGAGTCATTCAGAAATCCGCAGTAGTGACACTCCCACTTCCCTCTCGAGCCAAATATTGTGTTTCTGCCCAGGAATTGTAGGGAAATAAATTATTTAAACCCTGGAAAACACGACCCCTTTTATCATCTTTGCGACTCTGATGTGAGATCCATCATGAACAATTTTAATTTATTTTCCCCAAACAGAACATATTCCCTGGTATATCCGTAAGCCGAGAAAACATCAGCTCAGAAAGGTTATGTCCAGGATGTTAAGCTATGGTAATACTGCTTTGCTAAAAGATTTAGCCAGATATTAATACACAATAGTTCTATTTTAAGAATTGCGTTCAATCAAATTGAACCATCTGCAAGAATTATTACCAGCTCACAATAAATGTTTTATGCTTGTATGCTGTCTCTCTTCAATGTTGTGAAACAGCTGATTAAGACATTTCAGATGCTGATGGGAAACAGGCTCTTAAGGTAGTATTGGATTATCCATTCTGATAATTGGGGATTCTGATTAACAATATAATATCAGTAAATAATGCTTCTCCCTTTGTTTTATGTTCATAGTCATGTTTTTCTAATTCACGAGTCACAAACAACATTTACAAAAGTAAAAGTCAAACCAAATGGAAACTTCAAGCAAAAAACTTATAGGGCTGACGAGTTTGACCATTGCTGCAGGTACATACTGGTCACGCACAAAACCTAGTGTTCTGTCCTCTTCACTTGCTGGGAAATGGTTCCAGTCACTGGCAGCATGTCAGTCCTTTATCCAAGTGACCATTTTTCATTGGCGAAATGGTAGACTTTGAGCATGACAGGATTTGGCTGAGTTGTGGTCGCCATGAATTCATTTTCCAGCAACGATCATCAAAGGATGAATTTTTCTCTCAATAGCCCCATCTTTGGGAAGATCCTTGCCTCGATTACAGATTAAAACCCTGGCTGGGAGCAAGTCTATGAATTTTATAGCACACACTGACGCACCTTGACCCCAGGCTCCTGACCCCTGACCCCCCATCCCAAACCTTGACTTTTATGCCCTAATTGAGGACCAGCGATACAACAACAGATCCCCCCACGCCAACACTATCTTTAAGAAGAGAGAGGCTGAGGGATTTGGGGTTGTTTTCGCTGGAAAGAAGGCGGCTAAGAGGGGATCTTATTGAAACATATAAGATGATTAGAGGTTTAGATAGGGTGGATAGTGATAGCCTTTTTCCTCTGATGGAGAAATCTAGCACGAGGGGGCATGGCTTTAAATTAAGGGGTGGTAGTTATAGGACGGATGTCAGGGGTAGGTTCTTTACCCAGAGGGTGGTGAGGGATTGGAATGCCCTGCCTGCTGCAGTTGTAAATGCGCCTAGTTTGGGGGCGTTTAAGAGATCCGTGGATAGGTTTATGGACGAAAAGGGATTGGTTTAGGTTAGAGGGTCATTGTTTTGTAACTGGTCGGTGCACCATCGTGGGCCGAAGGGCCTGTTCTGCGCTGTAATGTTCTATGTTCTATGGGCTCAGCGACCAATTATAATATAGTTATATAATATAGTTATAATATTATAATATATTATAATTATAATATAGTTATATCAACCCAGCTGTTACCAACAAAGTCATCACAGATTTGGTTTCGAGCACTTTTCTTGTTTGAGGTTATTCAATACATTTATACAAAGCTCAATTAGTTGAAGTTTCATTTCTGCAGAGGTTCTCTCAATCTCCCACTGTCACTTCAATGCAAGACTATCAAAATCTCAAGGTAGCACAAATGAACGATTATGAGTTATCAACAGAAAAATCAACAGAAATTCTACTTTCTATTTGTTGCACCAGAATTTTACAATGTCTCATTTTGTCAATTTCTAAAATGGCCACACGTCAGCTACTACTTGTGAAGAATATGAAGCATTCCAAATGGAAGATTCAACTGGTATCTCTAGGAATGGCATAAATGCCAGTAAGGATTCCTCACCCAGTTCAACTATTAGTCAATAATTTTTAATTGACATATGCATTATAGCATGGGATTCACGCACAGCAAACAGCACTATTTTCAAAGTAATGCAGTCATTTCACTGACCAAGTTGCCTCTCAAGTCTTCTCAAAATCTGCATCTTGACATTTCTCACTTGCATCCACAGAGGTCTTTTACCCTTCGTTATTATTGATTTTATTTCACTGATTTATGCCGAGAAGGATTCTTTCATTACTGGATAAAGGCTAAAAGGAAATATTTTATTAATTTGGGTAGAACTCAGAAATCCACCAGTTACCAGATTTATTCTGCAGTCCAACCAAAAGAAGGTAATCTTACTCTGGAGCTGCAGTAGCGGTTCTAAGTAACTCCAGTAACAGTGGCCTGAGAACATTCAGCAACTTTCCCTGCTGTCTCCCACCAATGTAGACTTCTTGCAGCCTGGAATAAGGGCTATTCGCTATTCAGTTAGACAAAATACAAAAGTACACAAATATTTGGATACAACAACTTAAATTGTTCATTCTCCATTATAAATAATTTACTCATGAAGTTCTTGTTTTTAATTGGGCTTATTAGATCTTGATTTTAATTTATTAGAACCTATAGATTTTAACCCAACGGCTAGGATTTCCCACATTGATTGTTAACAAAGACTAGCTGCATTTCCATTCCACATGGAAACAAAAGGGTGCATAACCAATCTCCCACAGGGAGATTAACAGCCAAAGTTCAGAATTCACAAGGATCTTAAAACTCACTTCAGAATACAGTGACACACTCTATGTCCAGTACTATACCTGCTATGGATATTATTATAGGTGGTCTTTCTTCACTAGATCTTGGCCAACTGGCAGATCCAAAATCTATTATAGATCTCATTCTCCCTGCCACTCAAATGGGTCAGAGTTTCAACCTATGAAGCAGTATTAACTCAAAAGATACAAATTCAGATTATGGAGCAGAACGAACTATAAAGCAAAGTATACCAAAAGGGCATCAATCTGGCAATCAGCATGTATCTGAGAAAAAAAATTGTCTGCTACATGTGAAGCTAAAACACCTGTTGATATTTCATACACTTCACAATTCACTGTTGGACATGTAGGTATCAGGCAGTTGAAACAAACTGACAGAACTTTTCCTGAAATAATTCATCTTTGTTTCCCCAAATGTTATGAAATCTGAATTTAACAAAAGAACTCAGAGTAATAATAATGAAAACATTGTCAGTGCATGCTATTAAAAAGACAACCCACTGTGAGACTGCATTAACAAAAAAAGCAACTCCTGGCATCTACACACATGCAGTTAAACGTGGGAATCTGGAAGCTGTCATCAAGTGATGCCCTACCTCTCCATAGGTTGCATTGTTCCGAGCTTTGTGGATGGGCCTATTTAGTAATTGCTGACTGGTCAGGAACTCAACTTCTTGCACATTTTTCTCAGTGGACAAGATTTAACATTTACACGGATTTTTCAAAATCACAAGTAACTGGAGTTTTAAAAAAACTGTCACAATTACTGAACAGCTTCTCTGGCCCTGAAGATAAATTTTACAGATGTGGATTTTCATTCCCTCCATATGCTCCATATTACTGCAATAAGTTGCAGATTTTGACATTAAAAATTATATTCTTTGTTGCAATACAAATGATGCCTCCTTCACCCCATGTGCATGTCCCAAACTTTATTTCATGCTCTGTACAATAAAAGAAATGTGAATTTATTTTGCTGAGGACTGCCTCCACACCACAGATAACCTGTCAAATGTATCGAATGGGAATCGGCATCGAAAGAGGAGAGGAAATCAACACTCTAAAACCCTATAAATCATTGCAGGCTTTCTTTGGTGCTGACTGCAAAATCCAGACCATCGTGTTTAAGTGGAATGTTCCACAGACCCTTCAGCATCTTTTTGTGATCCATGTTCATAAGGGATTAGTTATCACTTTGTATTTTCCTTCATAACTGAACCTATATCTTTCTTTTAAATTGATGTATCATTAGTTTACATAGATCACATACTAACAAGTGATGATATTCAAAATTATTTTTGTCCATTTATCTAAAGGTGGTAGTGGTCCAATACATTTCACATTTCATTATCCTTTTACACACACTTCTGGACAATAAATCACTTCTTTTCTCTTTTTAAAAAATGTTTTCATCCCCGAGTACAATTCCCTCAGGTTTTCATATTTTTTCCCTTTCCTTTTCATCATGCAGATAAAATGGCCAAGTCAAGTGGAAAGATCCATCTGTCCAATATACAGTGCAGCTGCTCTACAATTGGGCCTGTTTGTACTTTTATATAAAAGCAGTGCATGTATTGTAAAGTCACCTTTCAAGCAAATCCAAGTTTCAGAAGCACATTCTTTCCCCCACCAACCAATAATATTGCCTCCATTCAGGATCAGAACAGAAATGGTGACCAAGAGCTTTAACCTCTCCCTCGGGAACTTTATTTGAAGTTAGCAATATTTCAATTCTCAATTGTGCAGTACAGGTCTCAGTAGGCACTGAAGCAGCAGGATCAGGAAAAAGGAATACAGTTTCAATTGGCCAGTGCCAAATTAGCATTGCAACCAAGCTAAGTACAACAATTTTTATTCTCTTTCAAGTCACATTATCACTTAGTTGACAAAAGAATTATGAAATTAACAGAACAGTTTAAGTGCAATCCCTCAATGTGCAAAAAGAACTTAAAAAAAACAAATTGACAAGTTGATCTATGCAAGGGGGACCAGAACAAGATAAAATGACCATTTGGAAGTTGCCTAACATATCATTTTTGGTTTGTTCGATGCAAAGGAATTATGTTCCCAGCCGATTATGTAATGCCATTGACAAAATAGGTCAGGTCACCCGCAGTAAGTCATATTAATTAAATTCTCATTGTAAAAAATCTTGTTTACTTACATTACTACAACTGCTGTGGGCCATATCATAAATAACATTCTTAAAAATAAAATTATGCATTGAGTAGTTTTAAGAAATTAATAAATCATACAATTGGCTTGCTGTTCAGTCAAACAAGAGGAATGTGCAGAGCTGTCCTTTTTTTTGCACAGCTGTCTTAAAATTTCACTGAATTTCTAGTGATTTGGAAACAATTGAGAATCTGTTCATTCTAAGCTGTACCTCGGAGCGATATGCAGTGTCGCCAAAGTCATAAAGGACATTTCAGGAAGAAGGTGCTGTTGTTGAAGGGGAAAAAAGACAAGATAGAAAATATATTTCTCATTTGAAATAAGTTTATCACAACTGAATACTTGTTTGTGCGAAACTTGAATCTAAAAATACATCAAACTCCAACAGAGTGAAGGTCATGTAAAAATGAGAAAGAATTTGCTTTGAGTTTAATTGTACATTCACCATACAGTTCTATACCATATTTCCTGAATGTGCACAACTGCAAACTCTTCAACAGCAATCCAGAAAAGCTCCCAGTGTGGTAGCGAGCCACACAGGCCAATAGCTTCAATATCTCAAGCGAGAGAATAAAAGAAAAAGATCTGCCAACTTCCATCCTGCTCACTGTGCAGTAATCTCTAATTGAAGTGTGCACATCTGGACGTCACATGAGGGGACAATCCTCATGATTAATCCTCACGATAAAATGTTCCTGATAAAATATCTTGCTCTCTGCACTATGAAGTGTGGAATACACAAGGTATTTTAGAACTAATCAGTGCTTATGGAAATCAATGCCACCTCAAATTAGTGCCTGTGAGGGCACAAGGGAAATAGCAACAAAAAAAAAATTGAAATGAATGATAATTGATGTTGGTCAGCTTGTGTCGACCAGTAATGCTGCAAAAGAAGATTGTCAACCTGGTCTTTGTTTAGATCCAGACATTTTGTTGATTCTTCTCACTAGTGTCTATCGCAGTAACATTTCGTAATAGAGGGCTGTCTGACTGCAGTCGTAGAGTTGTTCTTCTGCATATCCTCCTTTATGTAAGTTCTTCAATTCAGCATGAAACGGGGTTGCAGTTGGCTCACCCACGGACTGTTGTTCTTAAAAATCATTTGCAAAATGCTGTACTGTTTCTTGAATGTGACTAACTATCCTTTGCTAATTCCAAACTCTACTGGAGTATGAGTACTTCCATTCATTTGGTGGCAAAAACCTTTTACCTGGGGATTGAACAGGACTGGATACAGGTATAGCCTTGGCTCTCAGCTGGGTGATTCATGTTTATATGGTTTTGTCAAGGAGGTTTGGGGTCGGTATTTCAAGTTCTTTTTGTTTTGCTTGGCCACCAAGCAAAACAAAATCCTTCAACACCTTTCAGTTTCCCCTCATCTTTAAAACACCTACAAAGTGTTGCTTCCAAGGATGAATCAAACCAAAATCAAAATCTTTGTAAAGCATTGCTTGTATAGTCCCTTCCTTAATCTGGGAGCAATTTTCAGTTTCCACGATGACGTAAAATTTTCTCTGTCATAATTCAGGACAGTTGATTTTATGCTGATTGTTTTATGGGCATCAGTCCACGTTTGTCCAATACTTATAAAAAGAAAACTGGCAGCCAGCCAGTCTTGAGGCTGCCATCTCGTTGGCCTAATCCAAATTGTTGAAATACAATTCCTTCAGAAATGTTCTGAACTAATAATTTACATGAAAATTCAAAGTCTGATGGAATCGCAATATAAAGAACAAAGAAAAGTACAGCACTGGAACAGGTTCTTCGGCCTTCCCAGCCTGTGCCAATCATAATGTTCAAACTAGAAAAAAAACCTTCTGTCCCTACTCAGTCCGTATCCCTCTTTTTCCTCCTTATTCATGTACTCATCCAGATGCCTCTTAAAACGTTGCTAATGTGACTGCTTCTACCATCTCTTCTGGCAGAGCGTTCCGGGCACCCACCGCTCTCTGCAAGAAAAACTTCCCCCGCACATCTCCCTTAAACTTTCCCTCTTTTACCTTGGACCTGTGCCCCCTTGTAATTGTCCCTTGGAAAAAGCCTCTGACTATCCACCCTGTCTATCCCTATCATCTCCCCTCAGCCTCTGTCTTTGCAGTGAAAATAATCCTAGTTTATTCAACCTCTCCTCAAAGTCAACACTCTCAGGACCCAGCAACATCCTGGTGAACCTTCTTTTCACTCTCTCCAAAGCTTCCAAGTTCTTTTGATGGAGTCCCACGCTATAGTAGGGTTCCAGGATGCGTAACCTCTACTGCTGCAGGTCAGGCCACTGGAGAGACCAAGAGAGAAAATGCTGGAAAATCTCAGCAGGTCTGGCAGCATCCATAAGGAGAGAAAAGAACTGATGTTTTCAGTCCAGATGACCCTTTGTTAAAGCTGATCATCATTTCTATGGTACACCGATCACCAGAAGAATGTGGAATTTAGCGCAACTTCCAAGGGGAGTCATTTCTTTGCAGCATCCATCTGCCTGTAACGTTTCTTACAAAAAGATGTGCCATGTATGAACTCAGGCACATTTTATGACCCATATTCAGGTGAAGCTCCATGACAATTAAAGTACACTTTTTTTAATTGCTGCAAATTGAATTTTAATCATTTCTAGTAGCTGAATACAAATGTCTCAACATGTATAACAGAGAAATGGAATGAATTGCATCCAGGAGTGGAGGAAACCTCACTATACTGGGATATGAATGCATGACATAAGAAACCCACAATGAGCTTACCCTGTATAGTGATGTGTACCACGATCAATCATGAACTTAATATCCTAGAAGGAAACTGAATATTTCAAAAGCATTTCTCTGGACAGGAATATTCCATTCAGCGCAACACTCAGACAACTCAATGCATTCTAAATATAAACTAAACGGTCTCCCCAAATTGGGAATCACATTTCAGATCAAGGGACAAATAGCCCAGCTGTTAGAATACCTTAGTGGTTTACAAATCTGTTTTTCAAATCAAGACCCAATGAATGCAATTCCAAATGCTGCTCGCTCGATTACATAATTAAAGGAAGGGGAGGGGAAAACAGGAGGAAGATGAAATGAGTCAGCTCATTATACAGAATCATGCGGACTTGAAACGTTAACTCTATTTTCTCTCTCCACAGGTGCTGCCAGGCCTGCTGAATTTTTCCAGCATTTTTTGTTTTTGTTTCAGATTGCTAGCATCCACAGTACTTTGCTTCTATCACAGAATGGGTACAGCACAGATGCAGCCATTTAGCCTGTTATGTCAATGTTGGCTTGCTGAAGGGCCAATTCACCAAGCTACTTCCCAACCTTCTCCCCATAGCACTGCACTTTTTTTTTCCATTTCAAATAACAATGATTCCCTTCTGAATGCCTCGATTTAACCTGCCTCCATCATACTCAGGTCCAGATCCTGACCTCTCAATATGTTTCCTCCTGTCGCCATTGCTTCTTTGGCCAATTATCTTCAATCTGTGCCCTCTGATTTCACGATCCTTCCACCAAAGGGAACAGTTTATCCCCTCTCTCTTCTGTCCAGACCTCTTATTATTTTGAATGCCTCTATCAAATTTCCTCTCAACCTTCATTTCTCTGAAACAAAATGCTAAGCCCTCAGAAAGGCTGTGGAGCTGAGCAGAACAATCTAGACAGGGCTACCTAGACTTCGAGATGTGGGACCCCTAGTGACTTCTCAAGTATGTTGGAGAATCCCAAACATTTCCATAATGTAAACTCCCATTTTTTGGTCACAAAATAGGTGCAAACACAGAAATCAAATGTAAACATGTATTTTCTAGCTATAATCAATGCATATATTAGGAATTAGGAAGAGGCACACAATCACAAGTACGTTCGCCAGCTATACGGTTCCTCACATTAACCCTAAGCCACATACTAATTGCCCCTTAACATTAGCCATGGGACATATAACCCACTTTAGGAGTGGATAATCTGGTAATAAGTATTTAATAAGGTAACAATTCTCACATTGGACATGTACGCCTTGCTCACTCATAACATTCCACCCCCCCCACCAATCTCCTGCGCACATGCATTCACACATGTATGTGTCTCACACACCCCAAGGTCCGACACCATCCCCCCTCACACACAAGTGCCTCTCCAAGGCCCTAGCATGCCCCTAGCTCAATTACAAGAGCCTCTCCAAGAACCCCCCACCTCTCAAAGACACATTTCTGCGGTGTCTCACCACTTCTGGCTGCTTCTCTTAATTTATTAGAGATTTTCAAGGAAATCTGAGCCAGAATGGATTGAGGGGTACCAGTAGATATGTTATATTTGGACTTCCAGAAAGCATTCGGCAAGGTACCTCACAAAAGATTAAGTCATAAGAGCCCATGGTTTTGGAGGAAGTACATTGGCACAGAGAGAGAATTAGCCTGTGGGCAGGAAACAGCAAGTGGGTATAAGGGGTTCTTCTTCACATTAGAACCCCATTGGTTACGGGGTTGCCATAGAGTCCACAACTGGTTACAATATATATGAATGACTTAGAGGGAGGAAGCCAATGCACCGTAACCAAATTTGCAGATGCTACAAAAATAGATGGCTAGAAAGTTAATTGAAATATATGAACAGTTTATAAAGAGATGTGGATAGGTTAAGTGGGCAAAAAGTTTGCAAATGGAGTATAATGTGGGAAAATGTGAAGTTGTTTAATGGAGAACAAAAGAACAGAATATTATTTAAATGAAGAAAAACTGCAACACAAAAGGGACTGTAAGTATTTTTGCATGAAACACAGAAAATTAGCACAGAGGCACAGCAGGTAATAGGAAGGCTAATGAAATGTTGATCCTTATTTCAAGGGATTGGAGTGTAAGAGTAGGAAAGTCTTGCTGCAACTACACAAGGTACTGGGGAGACCACATCCAGAGTACTGAGAGCAGTTCTGATCCCCTTATTTAATAAAGGCATGATTTCACTGGAGGCAGAGAAGATTCACTAGGATGATCCCTGGTGTGAGAGGTGATCTCACTGAAACTTATAGGATTCTTAAGGAGCTTAACAGGGTAAATATCAAGAGGATGGTTCTCCTCATGGGAGAGTCTAGGATCAGAGAGCATAGTCTCAAAATAAAGAGGTGCTAATTTAAGACTGAGATGAGATGGAATTTCTTCTCTCAAAGGACTGAGTCTTCAGAACTCCTTGTTACAGAGTGTTAGGGGGCAGAATCCGTGGATATATTTAAGGCTGAGGTAGATAGATTTTCGATCAGTAAGATAATCAAGGGTTCCAGGGAAAGTACAGGAAAAATGGATGTGAGGAATGTTGGATCAGTTATGATTCTACTGAACGGTGGAGCAGGCTCGAGGGGCCAAACAGCCTAATCCTGTTCCTATTTCTTATGGTCTTATTGTCTTTTTACTCCAGGCTCCATTCTCAGGACCAATCCTTGCTGTTGGCCATGATCTTTTCTGTACAGCAAAGTCAGATAGAATAACTCAAATGGGCCAATCAGAGCAAAGCCTCTCAGAGCACTGGACGCAGCCCATTAGTGCTCCAAGAGGCCTTGGTCTGATTGGCCTATTTGATTGCTGTAGCTATTTCTGAAAAAATTGGCTGTTGCTCTTTTCGGACAGACATTTGCCGGTTACAATGCAGTCGCCAGTTCCACAGATCCCCAGAAACCCTTCACATACATCCAGAGGTCTCCAGACCCCTGTTTATAAGCTCAAGCATGAAGATTGCCTTTAAAAAGGATCGATTTTGTTTGTAATGGCTTTCAGCAGTCCATTTGACACATCAGTTACATCAAACTATGATCCAAAGCCAAGCAGAACGGTCCAGAAACAGCTCTGCTTATTATTGAGAAATTTAAAGCAATGATCCCCAAGCAGGCATTTGGATCCTTGTTAACATATTGAAGAGGTCCATTACATATTAGGTAGCCTGCTAGTAGACTTAGATATTTTTCAGCAGTCAAGCATATTTCACCAGAGAATGTGTCTTTTTTTCCATCATTTTCTGCTTGATAATGGGAGTAACATCTCTACCTGTGGTTTTTTTAAGATGAGTTCTTACTGACAAGAAAAATTTAGAATATTTTACTGCACAAAATAATCTTCAAAGTTTTAGATTTCCATGTCCCAGACACAGTAGCTTTCAGCTGGTAACTCTGATAATTGTCTGCAATTTCAGGAAGATAGGTAATTAATATAGATTGGCAGAATAAAAATTGGCTTCCTTGTATAAGAGATTCACAGTATAGGAGCTACAAGGATGCATGTTCCGGATACTACTGAACTGAGATTCTGCACCCTCCACCAGAAACTCAGTCACTTCCTTGGAAAAGGATAGGCATTTTCTTAGATTATTCTCACAATTCAAGGGCAATCAACAAACTTGGATTTTCCGTTTGTTTTTGTTGACAAGCCTTACAATTTTGCAACAATTAATGGTGCAGAAAAGGTCCGACAGACCGCACATTAAATGGCAAGATAGTTTTCACATTTATTTTCAGATGATTTGCAAGGTTGAAACTTGAGATCTAAGACCGAGAGCAGGGTTTTTTTTTAAACAGAGCAGTAAAATGTTTGACTTGAGTTAGTAACCACAGCAGAGACCATGTCAGTAATTAAGAATAGGTTAGACAGGTGGCTAAAGGGACATTGGAACAGTGTTCAGATATAGAACTGCTAACATAAAGAATTAATGACAGCATGCACTGGTTGGGGCCAAAAGCCTATAGCCACTGTTGTAACTTTTATGTAATTCAATGTAAAGATTTGGCAATTTAAATGCAAGCATTGCCTGCATGACTTCAATAAATCAGACAAGAGAATATATTTAAAATGCGCTGGTTGTAAACTAATTGAGTGTTTCATTGTATTCAGATGGTGGGCATTAGCGGGGCCTGTGCAGTAAATCATAGAATCCTGCAGCGCAGAAGGAGCCCACTTGGCTCATCGAGTCTGCACTGACCCCACCCAGGCCGATCCCCATAACCCCATGTGTTCACCCAAGCTAGTCCCCCTGACACTCGGGGAAATTTAACATGCCAATCCACCTAAAGTAACAAGTCTGACATTTTTATTAAATTTCTTCAATGTTTTGGCTCATTTTTGTTCATGAGTCATGCCTCTTTCAAATGGAACACCTAATTAGTACTGGTTTTACAAAGAGGTATATATAGCATCAGTCTGAAACTGAGATTGTTGGGTTTGGTGGTGCAGAGAAACATACAAATTAGGCAAGTAAGCCACTCAGCCCTTTTGAGCCTGCTCTACTTTTCAATAACATCATGGTTGATTCTGCTTGTAACCTCAACTCCACATTCCTGCCTGTTAATCAATAATCTATCTAGTTCAACCATAAAAATATTCAAAGATTCTGCTTCCACTGCCTTTTGAGGAAGGTGGTTCCAAAGGCTCACGACACCAAACGAGCGGTTCCTTATTTTTGAAACACTGACCTCTAGTTCTAGATTCTCCGACAAAGGGAAACACTCTCTCCACATCGACCCTGTCAAGACCCCTCAGGATCTTAAAGGGTTTAATCAAGTTGCCTCTTCTTTGTATTGTTTCTCTGTAAATAAGAGCTTCCAAAAATGTAAAGCAAGGCTATTGTTCTATCCTTCACCAGTCAGCCATCACGAACAGGACAGTGAGCAAGAACAATCAATATCTGAGAAAAACTTAATTTACTTCATCTGACCACAAAAAAAAAATCATGGAGTGGTCATTTATACACTCCAAAAATCACTTCCACAGCACTCTGAAGCAAGCACAAATGCTGAGCTCTGCAGCCCCAAACTCTTGGTGAACACTCAAGAAATCTGGTTCACCTGAGCTGCATGCTATCCAATTTTTTATTTTTGAAAGGATAAAGTAACACTCCAACAGGCATACTCATTAGTTTCCACTGATGTAGAAAATTTCCAATGTGACCAAAGAGACAAAAATCTCTCTCATGAACCAAGGAAGCGACTTGTCAGAAGTACCAAACCATTTACCGTGATAACACTCTAGTTTCTCAGGCAGAACATTTAGCAGGAAATGCTCCCTTATGCAAGTCTAGCAAGTTCAAAGTGGAAACTAATCATTGTAAAACTCTCTCAGTACGTACCCTCCAGAATTAGTCACTGCACTGATTCCATACAACATTTTTAAAATTAGTTTCTTAACATCCAGCTCCCTATCAGACAAAAGTTGCTATTTCTGTTTTCATCCGGAGGCTTGAGACATGACATGAATTTTTCAGACATGCATGGCTTTGGTGTTTTGAAATTCAGGCCGTGGAGACTGGTGCATAAATAGATGTCCTGACAGCCAGAAAACACATAGGAATCATCAAAAGCGTACCAGATGAAAGTGTATTACCGCTTCCTCACCATCTTCCAAAACAGGCAGCAGGGATTTGCAAAGTTTAATTCCTGTAAATTTTGGAACTATTATACAAATGGAATGCCAAAAATCAAGTGATACATTTTACAGTACAACATAGCAAAATAGGTCCAACAGATCAAAACAATTCCTTCCAATGCTATAAACAGCAAAATTACAAGAATAAAATTAAAAACTCTGATACTCATATTCAGTGCAGCACAAACATGAATAGAATGTTGCCAACATGCAGAGCTATGAAAAATTTCTTCACCCAGAGGGCAATTAATGTGTGGAATTCACTACCACAGAATGGAGTTGAGGCCAAAACATTGTCTAATTTCAAGAAGAAATTGGATATAGCTTTTGGGGCTATCACAATCTTGAATTTGATGATCAGCCATGATCATAATGAATGGCAGAGCAGGCTCAAAGGGCCAAATGGCCCCCTTCTGCTTTTAGTTTCTATGTTTCAATATTGCTTCTTGGAAAATTTTAAAATCAAGGATGACAGAATTGAAATGGCATCCAACGCAAATACGCAGTGTGTGCACTCCAGTACATTGATGTGAGTAAAGCCAATGTTCTGGACAAACCGAATCAATGAACCCTCGGGACTGAGGGACCTCATATTACACAGAGCTACATGGAATGGGACTTGTGAGATAGGTATTAAACACTTGTGTAGTAGCTGGCCCTTTGAAGGCGTGTATATCAGGAGGGTCACCAAATGGGAAGCAAGCATAGGGATCGCAGCACAGAATGTGGGCTTTTGTAGCCAGAGTAGATCCTAGAATTGGAAGTGTTGACATCGTGAAAGTACTCTCTATATTTAGCTGCTTGTAATTCATTATGCTAACTGGTGGTCGCCAATCCTTGCAATTACTACAACTGGAATGACACAAAACTTGCAAACACAAAAGCCTGGTTTGCATCATAAAGAAAAGTCAAATGGCAAACGCATGCCTATTAATCTATTCTCAACAAAGGGAAAACCAGCAATGAGGCAAAATTGCAAAAAATCAGAAATAACGTGAGATAGCGGGTAAACCTTGCCTGACCAACTCATGGACTTTCACAGATATGGCATCTTAAATTAAACACGAGCAGAGTTATAGTGATGGTGAGGGTGAGATGGATTTTAAACCTATGAATTGGACATGTTGGCAATTATTGTTACTTGGGTCACTTACCCACCAGGAATCTCCCCAGGCTCCACATTTCCAATTTTAACTGAAGTTTCTAGATAGGAAACTCAGTCAGTGGAGTCAGTATTAAATTGATTTTTAGAACCCTTCAACAGAACACACGCCAACACTCTTCGTGCAGCTATGTAGTAGCACTGCTGTTGCTAACTTAATCAACAAAGTGCTACTACTCACATTGGCAGTGGGCGGCACACAATTTGATGATGGCAACATTTGTGATCACATGAACAATGGTATTCGAGTACTGTCCATTTTTCTCTTCAACTCTCTCACTTATAAACAAAACAATGGGTACTGCCACCATTCACTCCTTGTCATTATGTGCTAACCCTTTTCTCCTCCTGTCCTCCTCCAGATTCTACGGATTATTTTTAACTGGTTCTTGGAGAGTCAGCATTTATTGCACATCCCTAGATACAACTGAGGAGCTGGCTAGGTCATGCGACAGGACAGTGAAGAATCAAACATATTGCTGTGGTTCTGGAGTCAGATACAGGCCAAGCAAGGATAACACATATCCAATCCCCTTGGTCTCATGGTCACTATTAATGAGTCCACCAGTTTACTCCAGGTCTGTTTAATTAACTGAATTTAAAATCCCGCCACAGTGTGGACTCATATCTTAGTCTTGAGTGTCTGGATTATGAGTCCAATAACATTAGCACTGTCATCAGGAGAGAAGGACAACTTTCCTTCAATATTCCCTCCAAATTTGGACACCAAAAGCATAGGGTCTTCAGTCAGATCACAGTCAGTGAGAGAGACAGAACAAAAACTGGTGGGAGCGATAAAATTAAGAAGGGGAAGGGGAAGCAAAGGAGGAGAAAAGGTAAAGAAAGGGAGAATAAAATTTAAATAAAATAAAAAGGCTGCCGTTAGTAGCCTTCCCCTTGTTTCTGTGACTATGACTCATCTTTCGTTCCCTCACCTTACAGAATAAATATCTCCTATTTTCTATGCCTTTTAGCTTTGACAAAGAGTCATCTGGACTTGAAACATCAGCTCTTTTCTCTCCTTACAGATGCTGCCAGACCTGCTTAGAGTTTCCAGCATTTTCTCATTTGGTCTCAGATTCCAGCATCCACAGTAATTTGCTTTTATCATGCATTGTGATGCACTTAGAATGCAATCAGTTGTGCTCTTTCAGGACCGTTCTACATTGGCATTGGTTTACAGAGTGCCAGCTGTGCCACAGTCATCAAGAAAGTCAACTGTACCAGATTACACAAGGTGGCACATGGCTACAGATGGACCCACAGGCCCAAACTCCTAGAGGTCACCATCCACAAGATTGGAAAGTGACAAATGTCAAGATTGAGGATTGGAGAGCAACAAATGTTGCGCCTTTGTTTAGAAAGGGCTGCGGGGAAAAGCCTAGGAACTACAGGCCAGTTAGCCTCAAATCTGTTGGGGGTAAATTGTTGGAGGGTATTTTGAGACACAAGATCTACAGGCATTTGGAGATGAAAGGACTGATTAGAGACAGTCAGCATGGCTTTGTGAGTGGAAAATCATGTCTCACAAATTTGGTTGAGTTTTTTGAAGGGGTAACCAAGAAGGGAGATGAGGGAGTTGATGTTGTCTACATGGACTTTAGCAAGGCCTTTGACAAGGTACTGCATGGTAGGTTGTTGCATAAAGTGAAATCTCATGGGATCCAGGGTGAGGTATCTAAATGGATACAAAATTGGCTTCTTGACAGAAGCCAGAGAGTGGTTGTAGAGAATTGTTTTTCCAAACTGGAGGCCTGTGACAAGCAGTGTACCTCAGGCATCAGTGCTGGGCCCACTGTTATTTGTCATTTATATTAATGATTTGGATGAGAATATAGGGGACATGGTTAGTAAGTTTGCAGATGACACCAAGATCGATGGCATGGTGGACAGTGAGGAAGTTATCTCCAGTTGCAGCGGGATCTTGATCAATTGGGCCAGTGGACTGATGAATGGCAGATAGAGTTTAATTTAAATAAATGTGAGGTAATGCATTTTGGTAGATTGAACCAGAGCAGGACTTACTCAGTTAATGGTAGGGCATTGGGGAGAGTTACAGAACAAAGAAATCTCGGGGTACATGTTCACAGCTCCTTGAAAGTGGAGTCACAGGTGGACAGAGTGGTGAAGGCGGCATTCGGCATACTTGGTTTCATCGGTCAGAACATTGAATACAGGAGTTGGATTGTCTTGTTGAAGTTGTACAAGATATTGGTAAGGCCACACTTAAAATACTGTGTACAGTTCTGGTCACCTTATTATAGAGAGGATATTATTAAACTAGAAACTCTTCACTCTAAGAAAAGAATTACTAGGATGCTACCAGCATTTGATGGATTGGATTATAAGGAGAGGCTGAATAGGCCACGACTTTTTTTTTCCCTGGAGCGTAGGAGGCTGAGGGATGATCTTATGGAGGCCTATAAAATAATGAGGGGCACAGATCAGCTAGATAGTCATTATTTTTTCCCAAAGGTCTAAAACTAGAGGGCATAGGTTTAAAGTGAGAGGAAAGAGATACAAAAGTGTCCAGAGGGGCAATTTTTTCCACACAGAAGGTGGTGAGTGAACAAGCTGCCAGTGGTAGTAGTAGAGGCAGGTACAATTTTATCTTTTAAAAAGCATTTAGATAGTTACATAGGTATGATGGGTATAGAGGGATATGGCCAAATGCAGGCAATTGGGATTAGTTTAGGGGTTTAAAAAAAAATAAAGGTGGCATGGACACGTTGGGCCGAAGAGCCTGTTTCCATGCTGTAAACCTCTATGACAAACATCGCACGAGCTTTTGTCTGAACCAAAACAGTATTCCACCACTGGCCAAGTTACTCATAGGAGCACTAGAATATACAATGCCTGTTCTAAGTACACTCATATCAGCTCACACGAGGGCAATAAGAAGTGTGTCAGCATTTAGTTAAGTTAGGAAAGTTATAAATCTTCTTTGAAGTCAATTTATGAGTGTTCCAGTCAGAAATAGTGACTGTCTGCTAACGTGTTAAATTTTGTATATAGTTCAATGAAGAAACTGGAAGAGATAGAATCTATACAGTACAGAAGGAGGCCATTCGACCCATCAAGTCTGCACCGACCATAATTCCACCCAGGCCCTATCCCCATAACCCAATGCATTTTTACTTTAGTTAGTCCCCCTGACACTAAGGGGCAATTTAGCATGGCCAATCCACCTAACTTGCACATCTTTGGACTGTGGAACAAAACCGGAGCACCCTGAGGAAACCCACAGATATGGGGAGAATGTGCAAACTTCACACAGAAAGTGACCCAAGCCAGGAATCGACCCGGGGTCCCTGGTGCTGTGAGGCAACAGTGCCAACCACTGTGCCACCGTGTTGAACATAACTTGTTAGAGCCAAGAAGGAAATATTCAGTGAGATGCTCTTTGATGAGCAGCTGTCAGTGGGCTCAAATGGTAAGGCTCTCCAACTTCTTTGTCATCCTTCATGTGATTAATGTTGTCACCTTCATCATGTTGAAAGTCTTTATCCAAAAGGTAGCCATATGTGGTATCCCATTAACATTGCAATGAAGTTACTATGAAAATTCCTTAGTAGCCACACTTTGGTGCCTGTTTGGGTATGCAGTGGGAAAATTTAGTACGGCCAATGCAGTTAACCAGGATGTCTTTTGGGGAGGAAACCGGAGCACCCGGAGGAAACTCACGCAGACATGGGGAGAACATACAGACGCCACACAAACAGTAACCCAAGCTGGGGAATCAAACCCAGGTCCCTGGCACTGTGAGGCAGCAGTGCTAACCACTGTGCCATGCAATGCATCAGCTCACCAATGCTCCCTCAATAGCACCTTCCAAACCCTCAACCTTGACAACCTGAAAAGGACAAAGGGAGCAGACACATGGGAACACCACCAGCTACAAGCTTCCCTCTAAGCCACACGCCATCTTGACTAGAGATTATAATTATTGTTCTTTCACTGTCACTGGATCAAAATGCTGGAACTCCCTCCCTAACAGCACTGTGGGTGCACCTACACCGTTGCAGCTCAGCTCATCACCACCTTCAAGACAGGCAATAAATGCTGGCCCAGCCAGCAACACCTACATCTCAAAAGAAAGAAAATTAAACCCAATTGTAACTTAACTGTCAATTATGGGTTTTGACAGCAGTTTTCAGCAAGTGTACAAAGCAGTTCTTGGGTAAAGTCCTTGTTCCCAAGCGTCAGCCTGTCACTTGCTTCATAGGAACAAAGAATGAACAATGGTGCATCAAACAGAGACCTGCCTAACGTGGTGCTGGAGATCATATATTGTTGTGCATTAATCAAACAAAATCCCTTGAGCTTCACGGAAGAACTGGATTTGTCTGAAGGAACCTGCAGGGCAATGTTTGTATAGTTCATGAAGGCTAGGATTTGAGGAAAGCCTGTAATCTAAACAAGAGTCCAATCCTACAATTTCCAGTTGTCTGCAGAGATGATAGTGACATTATTTGCTTTTGCAAACGTGGCATCAGTAAATTGAGGATTGATTGACATTACTGATATCTCTAGTGGCAGCCTGGAATCTTCCAGTAATAATTAAGTGTTTCTGTCTCCCAGTTGTCATCCAACAACTGTCCAATTTACAATACATGCAAAGAAAGCTATTGAAATATACATAACTCTATTTTGAAATGTTTGACACCATTGCACTTGCTCCATTCATGCAACTTACATCATCATACAACACAAGACTGTATTTGAGTTGTAAATTATACTCTTGCCAATGTGCATATTTAGTAAGGCTCAAAACTGGACAAAAGACAATGTATTAAAATGGATGAGATCCTTTTAATTCAGTCAACAATACACCAATTTTGTTTAGACGGACTCAAATCACGCCCAGAGTTCACTCTCACCCAAAGATTCAACATATTATCTCTATTTTTTATTCATTGGAGTGAATAGCTCTGCTCATGCTGTTTCAAAGAATGACCTCCTGCATGTTCCCTCTGCTCAATCAGCTGAAGAGATTACACTATCAGTTTAAAGACAGACAATAAAATTTTCATTAGAAAATCTTCACACTTTCAATGGGATTTGAAAGATTCATATTTTTCCGGCAGTGTTCTGGAAAGAGCAGGCTATTTTCTGACTGATGTGATTCCATGCTTCATTAATTCCACTCATTAAAAACAAGCTATTTCTCCCAGTGTGTAGCTTTAATATTTTATGAGGCTCCCCTGATACATTGTTCCTCTTTTACATATAATTTGGGGAGGTGTTAAATTCTGTCAGCCTTCATCATTGGGCACTTCCTAACTTTTTTTTTAAAAAAACACATTGCAATTCTTCACAGCACAACTTTAACAGAACAATTTGAACTGCGAGCACTTTTACTTCATTATAACAGTTTAATTCTTTCATGAGAGAACCCAGAAATCGATCCCAAGTGACCCAATTGCAGCAGCTCATACTAATACTCTTGGATGTTGGGGCGGAAGTGGTTGACGCAGCAAATGTCACATTAAAAACCCTAAAAGAAATAAAGTGAAATTTGAATTATTTTCTTGTTGGTTAGGACTATGTAGCACTTCCATCCTTTTAGTTATAAAACCCAGGCAGAGTGGACAATGGTCACCCCACCTTTTCTGGCTGAAAAAAAGCTTGAACAAAGGCAAATTTGAGCTGCTTCAAACTTTGCCCTCTTGCCGAATGTTCACAGCTCAAAATTGCCCCCAAGCATGGCGCTAGTGGCACCTGAGTGGTAATTCTAATAATTGAAAACAATACTCAACATTGGGAGCTAAGTTTCAGATTTACCCAGAAATGGGTTATGTCTCAGTTGCTTGGTTAATTGGTATTAATTTATATTTGCATTCATGCTACACAAAGTGAGGGTGATTGCTCACTCTTGGTGCAAGGTATACAAAGTAATTTCTTAGAATTTCCATCCTTTACCTCAAAAAAGAACACATTTTTGAGATGAAAGTTACAGTGGCATGTGCTAAATTGTTCTCACTAACTCAGCTAGTTGCAGGATCGTGACATTAAGCTGGACAGTTTATTGGCCAGGACTGAAATGGGGCAGCTAAAGTCTGCAAATGTTGTTTGAACTGGAGTAACCTGCAACGTGAAACTGGCTTGAAGTGGTTAAGCTGACTTTGTAAAGAACTGTCATAAGGTATAAGCCCTTATTTAGCCAGAGAGCAATGAGGTAATCCCACCTAGAACCTTGGGCTGGGTCCAATAAGGGAATAATATGAAATAAGTGAGAATGTTTGAACCAACAACAAAGAGGCAGCACATCTTGCAAGAAATAACAACAGGATAAGAATCAAGACTCCCAGACCGGCTGCAGTGAAACTCTGGAGACTAACTGCACAGAAGAGGAAAACCCTACATCAGAAGACATGGAGATGGCATCCAGAGGGGAAGAGGGACATCTGGCCAGCTTAGCTCATTTTGTTGGGTAATATCTCTCATGTTCTACGATTACTCAGGAATTGTCATGGAAACCAACGGGAGTGCATATTAGACTGCATAGTTTTGATACAAGCTGCATGCTTATGTTCTAACCAGACCTATGATTTATATGTACACTGCCAAACAAGATAATAAAGTGAAGTACTAATAGAAACAGGACTGTCTCCTCTTCTCTTTGTACCGAGCTGGTAAACATTGCCAGTAAGATACGGACAAGTTCTTCATCCATTATTAAGAAAGGTACATGGATGCTACACAAAGTCACTTATTGCATCTGTTGATCATGCACAAAACCTTGCACATACACAAGAGCTTCAATGTTGCATCTGATGTCCTGAATTCACTCAATAATGTAGGTGGAGCATATTCAGAGCACCAACAATCTCTCGCCACTTCCATTTGTAGTGAGAGCTCTTATACATGTAAGTAAAATGGGGGTTATGCAAAATTCCAGTTGAGACACAAAAAGCTAAAAGCTTGTTAATGCCCATTTTCAGAAAGGCTATGGTCACAATCCTCTTAAATGGGAGCTGCACTCATTGGAAGGAAGCTGCCGCTGGCTGCTTATTCTGATACTGGTCACATGGAGCACCAGGGAAGAGAGAAGTCACCTAGGTCAATGGATATGGTGGTGAAGACATGAGGAAAATGGGCAGAAGGAGAATGATCATGTTTTTTTGCTGGACTCCAGGAACAGAGAATCAGACACTGGCCTTCATGTTCTGGAGTCTGTCCCCAAGGACCCAGCACCAGTACAAGAAATTCAATAACTTCACATAGGTAGTCAAGGCGATGAATTTTTGTGTGGCCATCTCCTATCCAGCAAACGCTCATATGCTTCAACGCACTACCCCCATTACTCACCCAGTAGGAGCTCCGAGCATTCAAAGCTCAGGCCTAATTATTTAAGTATTTCATTTAACCCTCACATACTTTTTAATGATACTGGCCTCATGCCCTTTTCTCATTACCACCACATATCTCCAGCTATTCATCTGTGGCAGGCACATTACCCAAACACTAGGAAAAGGAAAGCACCAGCAGAGCCCTGAAGAAGAGGTTCATCGCTGAATTTGACAGTTGCCACCAGCAGCTCAGACATTGATCCTACCCAAACTGAAGGCAGGTATACAGCCAAGTTCTGGTGAGTTATTGTGTACGAATGAGCTGCAGCCAGAGCAGAGGGAGAGGATAGCTAGTCTGCATGCCAGCTCAACAGCAGGCAGGAGTGCAGATGAGTTCTGCTTCAGGGGATTTAATAAGGAGTTTGATGAAAAATGCTAATGAATATACACCAGGGTGCCTGGTGCATTGATAGGACTGCCAGGTCGCACCTTACCATCAAGTAGTCTACTTTGGACAAAGCACAGACCATTATATGGAGCTTGGAACCCATCCTCTCACTACGGAAATGACAGCCAACCCCATAAAATACATATAGACCCAGCATCAGTCTCAGCTTAAGTCTCAGCTGCCACTGTAACACCAGTAAAAGCCACCCAACATCTCAATGCTGCTATTGAATCTCATACTGCCACCAATTCAGCTGCATATCTCCAGCAAACTAACCTCTAAGAAATGACTAAGATGTTGTCCCAGCGCAAACCTGCCAGCCTCCCACAAAATTACAATATTTCTGCTGCCACTACTGCCTTTGCAGTTGCCAGGTAGCCAGCCCAGACCAAATGGGTGCAGTCAGAAGCCAGGTCCTCAAGGCCGAGCTACAGCAAGACCATCTGCAGTCTGAGATATTAAAAATCAACAACCTTTTACCAGCCATGCTACAGCAACTGGAGCAACACTGCTGGACAAGGGCACGCACAAGGCAGGTACCAAGAATTAATCTTTACTTGTATAATTGGAGCTGTTATTTTGATAGATACATCTTGGCAAGATTTTTGCTGGACTAATTTATGGCAAGATTTTGGCAAAGAGGATGCTGTGATTAAAGATCCCATACAAATGGGGCAGTGGGATCCAAATTGTGTCACCATTTTGTTCTAGATGCATCAGCTGACCCAAATACAGGTCAGGAATTTTTTTTTTAACATTACTGTCAGACAAAAATTGTGAAATGAAATCAAAAATCACAAATGCAGATTTTGAGGAACTAAGACATGATGGGAATCAAGTTCCCACTTGGGCTGTGAGATTAATCAACTGTGCACAAGTCACACCCACTTTGCGATGGGGCTTTTCCTCGTGTTCCTACTAGAAATCATTTGCTTATCAGCAAATGCAAAACTTGCTGTGAGCAAGCACAGACTGCACTTCAGAACACAAGGTCATCAAGAATTACTTTTAAAGCAAACAAAAAGTGGTAACTTGGTGCAGTTTGGTGAATTTTTGCTCAACATTTGTTTAACAGAATAAAAAGGTTTTTGATGAGTGCCTGGTCCCACCAGCTGAGGAACTTGATTGTAAATGACTTATAAAAATAACAGATCCATCCGCTCGTTATATTGGCGTTCAGTGGGTCAGTTTCTTAACACATTCAAAAAAATTATCTTCAAAGGTTTTTACGACGTTTGCATTAGTGTAAGTATTTTTACAGCCCTTTCAAAGGCTCACAGGTGAACATCATTAGCGGAAACGCCACCATGCTGATTAATTCAAATGGACATGTTGCCATTCTCAAGACACAACCTCATGCTAAAGGGATGATCCTTTAAAACAGAGATGAGAAGGAATTTCTTTAGCCAGAGAGTGGTGAACCGGTAGAACTCTTTGCCACAGAAGGCTGTGGAGGCCAGGTCATTGAGTGACTTTAAGACAGAGATAAATAGGTTCTTGATTAATAAGGGGATCAGGGGTTATGGGGAGAAGGCAGAAGAATGGGGATGAGAAAAATATCAGCTATGATTGAATAGCAGAGGGGACTCGATGGGCCGAGTGGCCTAATTCTGCTCCTATGTCTTATGGTCTTCTCATGATGCTTTTTAAACCAGTTCTCAGCAAATTCAATTGGCCATGAGTGACTTGCACTTCAAAATTTCACAATCCACTGAGTTGAGTCAGCTCTTTTCTGCTGAACCTTTACAAGAAGAAAGCAAAATTCCAGGCCAAGGTTCTCTGGGTGGACACAAACTTTAATGTTTAGCCTAATTACGTCTATCATGTTTGATCTCAAACAAAACATTTCTTTATTAGCATCACATGCAGACTTACATTAACACTGCAATGAAGTTACTGTGAAATTCCCCTAGTCGCCACATCCCAGCACCTGTCTGGGTACACTGAGGGAGAATTTAGCATAGCCAATGCATCTAACCAGCGTGTCTTTCAGACTGTGGAAGGAACCAGAGCACCCAGAGGAAACCCAAGCAGACATGGGGAGAGATGCGGGCTCCTCACAGATAGTGACCCAAGCCAGGAATTGAACCTTGAAAGGCAGTAGTACTTAATCACTGTGTCACCCGTACAATTTCTTTTCAACTTAAACAACTCCATCTGATGGGAAACTTGTTTAATAGACAGTGCAGCAGTGTGGCCTCTTTAAGGGTGCATTCCCCCAGGGCTACGCGGTCGTACAAAGAAGTGTCAAGATGGGAAGCTGAGCCAATCAAGTGCTAAGGTGCATATCCAGAGTTGGGAAGGATCGGCAGTCGGAGCCAGGGAGGAGTTATGTGCAGTCGGACCCTATTTGTACGTATAACTAATCATTGTGCTGACAATAGAGCCTTTGTGTTCCGATGCCTCATTGAATCACCCTTGATTTATTACACTGGCAACAAGGAAAAACAAGTCCCATGGGGACTGCAGTGCACAGCTGGGGGGAGGGAGGGGGTTGGAACTAGAGCACCAAAGAGAAAAAGCAAGGTCCAAATGCATTGTTAAAATGCCTTTGATCAGGAAATTCAACATTTTGACCTCCCAAAAAAAGTTACTTTTTTGTAGCCAATGCGATAACAACAGAAGGAAAACGGAGTATTATTCCACTTTAGTTTGTGGTTCACAAACTTGTAGTTTAATCAGAAATTTATCACCTGATCCTCCAGATACCCAATCTTTTGGCCAGACAGTTGAGCTGGTTAAGAATCATTTCAACTCCTGACCCTCGAGTTACAAATTTCACTCAGCAGTCAAAGAGCCAGGGAAAGCGGTCTCAGGCTTCATGGCCAGATTGAGAGGATGAGCAGAGCATTATGTATTCAGCCCAGCTTTAGGCGAAATGTAAGGGACTCTCTGGTCTGTGGTATAAACTGTCTGATTATACAAAAGAAGTTATGGGAAGGATCAAAATGGCCCCGGCAATTGAATAACAGAGCGTAAGCGAATTGTAAGGAGTGCCAAACGAAGTAAATCGCCTGTGGTGGGAAACGGCTGTTGAGAAGGATTACCAAAACATGGGTAAGAGTCCAATTAAAAAAAAAGGAACTCAGCACTGAAGGCAGAGGCTTGTTATTGGTGTGGGGGAGAACACTCCCAAGAAGCCTGCTGACATAGAAATTGTGTGTTTTTCTGGCATAACAAAATCATCGTGGTGCAGAGCAAAGTTGTCAAAACTGAAGCAAAAAAAACCCCCACAACAGCTAGTTTAACTCCTGTGGAAGAAACTGGTTGAGGAGCCCAACAAGGGACCTGAATCATTTATCCCAAACCAGGTCCAAGCGAGTAAAGTGCCTCCTACAGAGGTAGCCTCGATAGTAAACTGAAGATTTTTTAAATGACTGCCGATCCTTCTCAACCCCGGATGTGCACTCTAGCATTGGCTCAGCTTCCCATCTTGACACTTCGTTGTTTGACCACATAGCTGTCACAGAACGCACTCTTAAAGGGGGCCACACTATTGCTCTGTCTATTAAACAAGTTTTCCATAAGATGGGGACGTTTGAGTTGAAAAGAAATGTATATGGGTGGCACAGTGGTTAGTACTACTGCCTCAGTGCCAGGGACCTGGGTTCAATTTCTGGCTTGGGTCACTCTTTGTGAGGAGTCTGCACCTCTCCCATTGGTTAAATGAGTCTGGAGCTATATTGTCTACCTATATCGGGAGAGACGCTGTGGACTTTAGAGATCCAGATGGTACAGTTGTCTGTTTCGGGTCATGCTGAAGCAGATTAAACTGAATTGGTTAGAGACATTCGATCTGTGAGATGGAGGATTTCAGGAGTTGCTGTCGAAATGCTCCAGTATCTCCCAAAATTAACTAGGGCAGATAAGGGGAGCTATAAAGTTAAAATATATTCAAATCCGGAGGTGATACCGAAATACTTCAGGGCTCGTACTGGGCCTTCTGTGCTTCATCATAACGTGGAAGTTGAACTCAAGAGACTGTAAGATTTAGAACAAAGAATAAAGATTTAGATATCGTAATGTCTGTTCAATTTTCAGAATGGGCCGCAGCTATGGTCCCTTTCTTCAAACTGGATCGGACTATGGAGATTTGTGGAGACTATAAATTGACAATTAATAGAGGACCTCAATAGACAGATACCCATTCCTAAAATTGAAGATCTCTATGCCAAGTTAGCTGGAGGTTTAAAATATACCAAGTTAGATCTCAATCATCTCTGCCAGCAGTTGGAATTTAAAAAGGACTCAGGAGATTACTAATCATCAATACACAAGGGTTTATACCAACATACATGCCTATCTTTTTGGAGTCTCAGCAGCCTGTGCCATTTTTTGACGTACAATGGAAAGTCTATCACAAGGCATCCTGAATGCGGTTTAGGTCGACAACGCTCTAATTACAGGAGCCTCACCTTAAGAGCACAGGGCAAACTTGAAGGAAGTTTTGAAGCAATTTAAAGAAGGTATGAGACTTTAATGAGAGAAGTGTACCTTCCAAGCAGACAAAAGTTAACCATTTAGATTTTAGGGTGGAAGCAAAGATTTGCACCCTTTGAAAGACAAAGTAAAAGCCAAAGAAGAGGCTCCACTCTCAACAAACTTCTCTGAATTAAAGTAATTTCTCGGAATGGTAAACTATTATGGCAGGTTTCACTGACCACCTCAGCCTCAATCCACTCTGTTAAAGAAACATCAACGTTGGAGTGGAGGAAAATGAGAAGAGACCTTTTAAAAAATCAAACAGGTTCTGCAATTGTTGGCACTATGATCCAACAAAGCCCTTGTTCGTGACTTGCAAAGCATCACCGTATGCAGTAGGAGCAGTTATGCCTGATGGAGTGGAAAGGCCAATTGTCTTTGCCTCAAGAACATTGCCTTAGGCAGAAAAGTAACATTTGCCAAATCGATAAGGAAAGCTTGGTGTTCACATATGCAATCAAGAAGTTTCATCAGTTCATTTAGGGTCAATATTTTACAATTATTTCAGTCCACAAGCCATTGCTGGGCTTATTCAGAGAAGATAAGCCAGCGCTGGCAATAACTTTGGCAAGAGCGCAGAGGTGGGCTCTCTTACGGTCACGTACAATTAAACATTTCAGCATCACACAGGAACACATTAAATACACATGTACTCAGCACCTTGGCACTGTCTGTCGCATCATCGCCAGTTCCACAAGGGCTAGTGCTGGCACTGAATATGATAGGGTCCTTACCAGTCTCAGCAAAGCACTCAAGGAGGTGGTCAGAAAGAGACACAGTATTACCAAAGTTTTTTAAAAAAAAGGTATTGAAAAGGTGGAAATATGATAAGTCTGAACTGTTCAAGCCCTACCAGAGGAGAATGGAGATAACTCGTTAAGATGGAATGATGTTGTAGGGAAGCCAGGGTTACAATCCAGCCCAAGGATGAGGGTTATTGCTGCAAGAGTTACACAACTTATATCCTCGTCAATGCAGGATGAAATTACTCGCCAGATGTTATGTGCATTAGCCAGGCCTTGATACAGAAATAGAGAGGATGGTTGTAAAATGTCCCAGTTGTCAAGCTCAACAGGCTCTGCCACCACCGGCAAATCCACACCCTTGGGAATGGCCAGGGAGTCAGTGGGCAAGAATGCATATCAACTTTGCAGGACTCTTTATGGGTCACATGTTTTGATGGACACATGCTCGAAGTGGCTGGATATCCAATTGAAGTAGTAGTTCATGACAGCCACTATCACTATTAATAAGTTATTAATGGAGAAAAATCTTCACCATGTGATCCCAGTGGTCTTAATATCAGACAATAGGATGTCCGAAGCATGGTACATTGGGGAGACCATGCAGATGCTACGACAACGGATGAATGAACATGGCTCGACAATCACCAGGCAAGACTGTTCCCTTCCTGTGGGTGAACACTTCAGCAGTCACAGGCATTCAGCCTCTGATCTTCAGGTAAACGTTCTCCAAGGTGGCCTTCACAACACATGACAGCACAGAGTCACTGAGCAGAAACCAATAGCCAAGTTCTGCATACATGAGGACAGCTTCAACCAGGATCTTGAGTTTATGTCACACTATCTGTAACCCCCGTGACTTGCCTGAACTTGCAACATCTCACTTACTGTCCTGTTTGGAGACAATACACATCTCTAATCTATGCTTAATGCTATCTCCACTCACATTGTCTGCACCTTTAAGAGTTGAATAGCAGATTAGCTGTAAAGACTCACATTCCAATCAGTATTCTGTAAACTGTGTGCACCTTTATATGCCCTGTTTCTGATCAGAAGACTCCACTCATCTGACGAAGGAACAGCGTTCCGAAAGCTTGTGACGTTTACTATCAAATAAACCTGTTGGACTTTAACCTGGTGCTGTGAGACTTCTTACTGTGTTTACCCCAGTCCAATGCCGGCATCTCCACATCCTGATTTTTCACATCCAGATGAAACTAGCTCAAAGTTGAGTACAAGAGTTGGGAAGTCGCTAGATCAACTAAATTTATGACAAATTGCCATGAGGGTTATCCCGATTGTTAATACAAATGACAAATTACCAAAAAAAAACCATTTTTTTGTTTCCTCCTTGGGCGACTTCAGGAATTAATGGGGTGGAAGGGGGAAGGAATGTGGCGGTGTTGCCCTTTTAAAGGTGGCTTTCTCTTGAGGGTCATGTGGTCGGGCCAGACCCGATGGAGTATCGAGTTGAGAGGTTGAACCAATTGAGTGCTAGCGCATGTACCCCCGTGTTGGGAAGGGTCAAGGACTTCCTTGAGCCCTTGAGTCCCAAGAGCTAGATCTGATATGGGGGGGGGGGGGGGGGGGGGGGGGAGGAGCTATCAGAAATGTTGAATTTGATGATCAGCCGAGATCATAATGAATAGCGGAACAGGCTCAAAGGGCTGAATGGCCTACTCCAGCTGCTAGTTTCTGTGTCTAATAGTTGGAGCCAGGGGAAGTTGTGTACAGTCACACAGTTAGCCTGTCAGATCCTATTTGTATGTGTCGTTAATTGTTTGCTTTAGCAATAAAGCCTTTTGTTCTGAAGCCTCATCAAGCCACCCTCAAATTTACTACTGGCAGACGGGAGCGGGGGTGGGGGGCTGTTTTAAGGCACCAAACAAGTAAACAAACTCAAATTAACTTAGAGCCAAATTAAAAGGGGCAGCCCCCCAAAGCGGGGGGGAAACGGACGGCCCGAACAAAAAACAAAGTCAAAAGGAAACTCGTGTGCTCCCTCTCCATGGACACTTGGCCGCGAATCTGGCTGTGGTAGAGGGGCAGACAGTCGGGATGGACGACCCCCTCGATCGCCCGCTGCCTAGACCTACTGATGGCGTGTCTCGCCAGGCCCAGGAGCAGGTTCATGAGGAGGTCAGTGTCCTGATACACCCCTCTCCGCATCAGGTGCCCGTAGATCAGGAGCGTGGGACTGAAGTGCAAACAAAACATCAGCAAAAGGTGTTTCAGAAAACCAAAAACGGTGTGCAATCTATAACATGAAATGTAGACGTGGTCCATGGACTCCACGAGGCCACAGAAAGGGTAGTCACGGGAGCCTGTGTGCAGGAGAAACCTACAGTTGTACAGCACTGCTGCATGCAACAGCCTCTACCCCAGGTCCCCAAGGTAATTGGGGGAGATCCCTCCATAGAGGATTTCCATTGGGGACCTCTGCCATCCAGCGGCAACAAGGCGACAGGCAAGGACGCGGTAGTGGAAGGTGTGCAGCAACAGCCCATACAGGAAACGCCTCTGTGTGGTGGAAAAGGGCACGGAGGACATTTCCACGAGGCAGCTCATGCAATGGGGCGCCTGACCCGGCCGGGGCGGGGGGGGGGGGGGGGGGGGGTGCGGGCGGTGGTGCACACCCGCATCTAGGCTTTGGGCCAATGTGAAATTCCATCCAAACCGGGGAACGCTCAGAAGGGATCCCACCACACACCTGCACCACCTCGAGCCCGTGTGCATGCTCAGAGCCGAGCACGACCGTCCTAAGGTCTCAGATGGCTTTGGCCACGTGCCGGACAGCCACCCGTGCGTTCAGCCAGCATGTGGGGGCTCAGCCAGCCCGCTCCTCCGCCATCTAAGCACGTCCCCAATCCTGGTCACTCCGGTGCCCATGTTTTTTCTTTTTTTCTCTATTGTAAAAGTTCGGACTTTTTAAAAACATCCTGCTAGTTTATTATACTTACCTTGCTCTTCATCCATTTCTTAGTCATCCTTTCCGATTTTTAAAACCCTCGCAATCCTCAAGTTTACTTTGTCAAAAATCCCTCCTGTTTGTACTACCTCATGTTTCTATTCCTCAAAAGAAATGCGTATTTGTTGGGGATTACAAAAATGTTTCTATTGATCTTCCAATGCTTATCTACCATTTTAATCAAATTCCCAATCTACCTCTTCCAATTCAGCCTATGCATCCATTAATTGGTTCTTTAAATTTTGAACTCTAGCCTCAGACCTTACCACACACTGAAACTTAACATAAAATTCCATATTATGGTCATTCTCCTCAGAAGATCCTTTACCATTAAGTTTCGACAGACTGGAGGGACTGATTGTGGACAAGTCCCCAGGACCGGATGGAATGCATCCGAGGGTTCTGAAAGAAATGGCGGAGGTGATAGTGGATGCCTTGGTGGTTATTTTCCAAATGTCGCTGGATTCCGGGGAAGTGCCGGAAGATTGGAAAACGGCTAATGTTACGCCGTTGTTTAAGAAGGGTGGCAGGCAAAAGGAAGGGAATTATAGGCCGGTTAGTTTAACGTCTGTTGTAGGTAAAATGTTAGGATCCGTCATCAAGGAGGAAATAGCGAGGCATCTTGAGGGGAATTGCTTGATAGAGCAGACGCAGCACGGTTTCGTTAAGGGGAAGTCGTGTCTGACAAATTTATTGGAGTTCTATGAGGATGTGTCTAGGGCAGTGGATAGAGGAGAGCCGGTGGATGTGGTCTTTCTTGATTTTCAGAAGGCGTTTGACAAGGTACCTCACAAGAGGTTATTGCAGAAGCTAAGGGGGCATGGAGTTGGGGGTAGGGTGTTAGCGTGGATAGAGGATTGGTTGTCAAATAGGAGGCAGAGAGTGGGGGTCAATGGGTGCTATTCGGATTGGCGGTTGGTGACTAGTGGAGTGCCCCAGGGGTCGGTGCTGGGGCCTCAGCTATTTACCATTTATATAGATGATCTGGAGGAGGGAACCGAGTGTATGGTGTCAAAACTTGCTGATGACACCAAGATTGGTGGAACAGCAAATTGCGCGGAGGGTGTGGAGAGTCTGCAGAAGGATCTAGATAGGCTGGGCGAATGGGCCAGGAACTGGCAAATGGAATTTAATGTTGGCAAGTGCGAGGTGGTCCACTTTGGTAGGAATAATGGTAGGAAGGACTATTACTTACGTGGCGAAAAACTGCAGCAGGCGACGATGCAGAGGGACCTCGGGGTCCTTGTGCATGAGTCGCAAAAACCCAGCCTGCAGGTGCAGCAGGTGGTCAGGAAGGCGAATGGGATGCTGGCCTTCATAGCGAGGGGGATTGAATATAAAAGTAGGGAGGTCTTGCTGCGGCTGTATAGGGCATTGGTGAGGCCACAGCTGGAGTACTGTGTGCAGTTTTGGTCGCCGCACTTACGCAAGGATATTTTGGCCTTGGAGGGAGTGCAGAGGAGGTTTACTAGGCTGATACCGGAGTTGAGGAGGTTGAGCTATGAGGAGAGGCTGAATAAACTAGGCTTGTACTCGTTAGAGTTTAGAAGAATGAGGGGAGATCTCATTGAGACATATAAGATGATGAATGGGATGGATAGGATAGAGGTGGAGAGAATCTTCCTGCTCAGAAAGGACAGTAGGACTAGGGGGCACAGCCTCAAGATAAAGGGGGGGCGGTTTAGAACGGAGTTGAGGAGGAACTTCTTCACTCAAAGGGTGGTGAATCTCTGGAATTCTCTGCCCGTTGAGGTGGTGGAGGCTGCCTCGCTAAATATTTTTAAGACGTGGGTTGATGGGTTTTTGATAAGCGAGGGGATTAAGGATTATGGGGAGAGGGCGGGAATGTGGAACTGAGCCACGACAGATCAGCCATGATCTTACTGAATGGCGGGGCAGGCTCGAAGGGCTAGATGGCTACTCCTGCTCCTATTTCATATGTTATGTTCCTACCAATTACATTACACAATACACAATACTAGATCTAAAGAAGCTTTTTCCCTTGTTGGCCTTCAAAAATGTCTTGAATGTAAGACATGAACTCATCTTCCAAGTTAGATTTTCTTACCCAGTACATACAAACATTGAACTTTCTCTACAACTATTGTATACTCCTAACTTTGTTTTATACTCCTCAAGACAATCGTTATTGTTTGGAGATCTGTAACTACTCCCACCAGCGTTTTCTGCCCTTACTATGGGTGGAGATAAAAATGCAGATTCAACATCCTTATATTCTGGGCCAATTCCCTTTCCCTCTTGCTCCTTTATCAAACTACCCACCTCCCTTGCTATCTTGCCTATTTTCTATAAAAGGCATTTACCTTGGAATATTTAGTTCCCCATTTTGGTCACTGCCCAACTATATCTCTATCAGGGCCACTGAATCAAATACGTTGGGTGCATTAGTTCATCCACTCTGATACAAATGCTTTATGTATTCAAATATAGCAAATTTCATTTGAACCTTTGCCTTTTTTTCCTTTGAGGTGTTAGTCAGTCCTGCCCCATTAGCATTATTAAACTCTGTGATGTTACCCAGTTTTAAGTTGTCTATTCAGATTTATTGATTTATCCTTAACTTCATAACATTTGTCTAAATTGCTTCAATATTCAGCAATTCATTACTTAATCTCAACGTTACAAAATATTGAGTTCTTATTCCTCTGTCAAAATACCCTTTAGCAGACTTAAATAAACCAAAAAAGAACGTAAATGTAAGCCAACCAAGGACAAGTAAAACTTTGAACAACAGCAAACTGTGCAAATCAAAACTGTAAAAGCTCAGACCTACTACAGTACTCCATATACAGTAAGATGCATTTTCTCTCTCATGTGAGCTGCTTGAATTAAGCAATTAGAATGAATCGGAAATTCTAAGTTAGGCTATTTACAATGATTATTAATTACTTCTCGATTTCTGAAAAGACATCTGATGTTTGTGTTTTCATTTTGACAGCATGACCTATATTCGACAACTCATGTAATTTCCGGCATGCTTCTCAAGAACTCATCAGTAGCGTTGTTTACACTTGTTTCCGGTCACATCCAAACAATTGTACAAATTGTGAACACATGCCTCTTATTTATTTTTGTACCCCTGGCGCCCCCATCCCACCCAACGTTACCAATACCGCAAATTAACTGTCCAGTCCACTGACTCGCTCTAGACTAATGCAGAAATCAACGCTCCCACCTTTAACAAATTAAATATCTAAAGTAAACAGTTCCATCCATTCACACCTTAGTGTTATTTCCATGAAAAAGAGTCAAAAAATCAAGGAATAAACGACCAACCAGAAGAACTTTAAATAAGACTTCATTCAGCAAAGTATTTTGTTAACTTTCTCCTTAAACAACGCAAACCAGTCACTCCTTCGCTAAGTGACTTGAAGTCTTGGTGTTGACATTGAGGGAGGGGGGGGTTGCACTTTTAAAAGGTACGTACACGATAAACCTTCAATCTTACCTTCCAAACAAATGATGCAAAAACAAGCAATCCACAGGTTCCACTCTGCCCGTTTCAGCACCATCTCAGGACACGGCGTCGGGAAGCAGAAACTGAACCTGGGGAGTTAAAGCCCAGCCTCTGGACAGGCAGCAGGATAGAAGCCGAGTTGCAGAAGTGTCACTGCTACGGGTGGGTTTCCTCCCAGTTAATTTCACTGGGCTTGCAGCCGTTCCCAGTGCCGGCGATGAGCTCCACTGGCCAGCCTCACACAAGCTTTGATTGCCATTGATTGACAGCCGCCTCCAGGAACCCGGCAACAAAACAGCCTCACACACACTCTTACTCAGTGCGCCCTCTGCGGATCCCAGGGCCAGCACTGCCTGCAATCGGTGAACATTTCTCAATCAGGTGCCGCTTAAACATGCAACCTGTGCAGAAATATTGCCATAATCATACTTATGTATTGGAGGTATTCAAATATTTCTAAAAGCTTTATGGATCGAATTTTATTTTGTTGAATTGCGCTAATGGTTGTTACAGGAGAAGGATACAGAATGAGTTATCAACAACAACATAGGTATAGAGTACCTTTAACGCGATGAAACATCTCCAGGTACTTCACAGGAGTATTATAAAACTAAGTAGGACACTGAGCCTGTATGGAGATGTTGGGCAGGGTTTTCCGGCCGCTAGAGCATCCCCAATTTTACTCTGACTCACTTCAGAACTGAAAATCCTGCCTGAGGTCAATGGACCTTTCCATAGTCCACCCCTCACCCACTACGATTCCCACGGCAGTGGAACAGGAAAAATTGCTCCATTAAGTCCAATCACCAAAAGTTTGGTCAAAAAGAAAGGTTTGTGAGGAGTGTGAGGCAAAGAGGAAAGAGAGTGCTTGGGGCCTGGGCCACTGTAGTAACAGCCACCAATGATGGAGTGAGTAAAATGGAGTGGTCAGAATTATCTCAGAGAGTTGTGCAGTTGAAGGAGATTACAGAGATAAGGAGGGGCAAGAACATCAGTGTGATTTGAAAACAAGAAAAAGAATTTTAAAATCAAGACATTGCTTGACTGTGAGACAGTGAGTGCAGGGGATGAGATGGGAATGGGGCTTGGTTTGAGTTAAGCCACGGACAACAGACTTTTGGATGACCTAAAGTTTGTAGAGGGTAGAATATAAGAGACCCCACGAATGTATTTGAGTCAAGAGGAGTGAAGGCATGAATGAGGATTTCAACGGCATGTAAGCCGAGGCAGGAATGAACTCAAGTGATGTTATGAAGGCTGAAGTGGGTGGTCTGCGTGGTGGTGTGAATGCGGGCATCACTGACAAGACCAGCATTTGTTGCCTATTCTAATTCACTGAATCACTGAAATGTTGTGGTCCAGGAAGCCATTCAGCCCATCGTATCTGACCTGCACTCAAGATGAGCACTATGAATTAGTGCTATTCTCCTGCCTTTTCCCCACACCCCAACACATTGCTTCTATTCAAATAATCATCTAACAACGTCATGAATGCCTTGATTGAATCTGCCTCAGCCTCCATTATATTCCAGGCAGTGCATTCCAGACCTAAACCACTCATTGTGTGAGCAACCTTTTTCTTGTACCACATCACATTTGCTTCTTTTGAAAATCACGTTCAATCTATGCCATTTCATTCTTGATCCTTTTACAAGGGGGAACAGTTTCTCCCTATATACTTTGCCCAGCCCCTACATGATTTTGAACAGCTCTATCAAATCTCCTCTTGGCCTTCTCCTCACCAAGAAGAACTGTCCCAACCTCTCCAATGTATCCTCATAGGCCATTGATGAAGCAGCTGAAGATCACTGGACTGAGGATACTACCCTGAAGAACTCCTGCAGTGATGTCCAGGGGTTGAAATGATTGACCTCCACAATCACTTTGTGCTAACTATGACTTCAACCAGTGGAGAGTTTATCTCAATTCCCACTGATTTCAGTTTTGCTAGAACTTCTTGATGCCACACTTTGTCGAATGCTACCTTGATGACAAGGTCAGCCACCCTCATTTCACCTCTTCAGGTCTTTTGTCCATGTTTGGATCAAGGCTGTGATGGGATTAGGAGCTGAGTGGCCCTAATGGAAACCAATTTGTGAGTCAATCTGGTATTTTAACAACATTGGGGAAATTGGAGAGGTGGTGGTGCAGGCAAGTTCGGTGTTATCGGTGTACATGTGAAAACCTAATGCTGTATTTTGAATGATGTTCCCAAGGGCAGCATGTAGATGAAAGACAGGAGGGGGACGAAGGATAGATCATTGTCACTGTGACAGACTCAAACATTTATTTTATGTTTTTTTTTAAGAAGTAGCTGTGGACAACCCGGAGGCTGATCTAACTAAACCTGCAGGCCAGAATATAACGTTTCCAACCCTGACCCCACCAACTTTTTGGAGAAATGGTGAGAAACTCACGTTGTTTCCATGGAAGTGTCCTGACCAAATTAGGTGCCTCTCAGATACTTAACTGGTGAACATCATACTTTCCTTGTGCTTCAGGATGTTGGCAAAAGATTGGCAGCTCTCCATTACCAGCAGTACCATTGGAAGTAGCACCAGGTGCCAGTAGTGCTGTAGGGGTGTCACCAGAGTTTGACAATTGGTCCAAAGAACAAAGAAAAATTACAGCTCAGGAACAGGCCCTTCAGCCCTCCAAGTCTGTACTGACCATGTTGCCCAACTGAACTAAAACCCCTTACCCTTCTGGGGACCGTATCCTGTTCATGTATTTGTCCAGATGCCCTTTAAAAGGCACTATCGTATCTGCTTCCACTACCTCCCGCAGCAGCGAGTTCCAGGCACCCACCACTGTCTGCGTAAAAAAAACTTGCCTCGTACATCTCTTTTAAACCTTGCCACTCACATCCTAAACTTATGCCCTCCAATAATTGATTCTTCCACCCTGGAAAAAGCTTCTGACTATCCACTCTGTCCATGCCTCTTATAATTCGAGACTTTTACAAGGTCACCCCTTAATCTCTGTCGCTCCAGTGAGAATAAACCAAGTTTATCCAACCTCTCCTCATAGATAATGCCCTCCAAACCAGGCAACTTCCTGGTAAATCTTTTCTGTACCCTCTCCAAAGCCATCACATCCTTCTGGTAGTGTGGTGACCAGATTGAACACTACATTTCAGGTGCGGCTTAACTAAGGTTCTATAAAGCTGCAACATGACTTGCCAATTTTTAAATTCAATGCCCTGGCTAATAAAAGCATGCTGTATGCCTTCTTGGCTACCTTCTCCACCTGCACTGCAATTTTCAGTGACCTGTGTACCTGTACACCCAGATCCCTCTGTCTATCAATACCCTTAACAGTTCTGCCATTTACTGTGTATTTCCTATCTATATTAGACCTTTCAAAATGCATTACCTCACATTTGTCCAGATCAAACTCCATCTGCCATCTCTCCGCCCAAGTCTCCAATCAATCTATATCCTGCTTTATGCTCTGATGGTCCTCATCACTATCCACAAATCCACCTACCTTTGTGTCATCCGCAAACTTACTAATCAAACCAGTTACATTTTCCTCCAAATCATTTATATATATATATATATTACAAACAGCAAAGGTCCCAGCACTGATCCCTGAGGAATGCGCTTTATCACAGCCCTCCATTCAGAAACGCACCCTTCCACTGCTATCCTCTGTCTTCTATGATTGACATGATGTGGAGATGCCAGCGTTGGATCGGGGTAAACACAGTAAGAAGTCTTACAACATCAGGTTAGAGTCCAACAGGATTATTTGGTAGCAAATGCCACCAGTGGTGTTTGCTACCAAATAAACCTGTTGGACTTTAACCTGGCATTGTAAGACTTCTTACTGTATTTTGTGATCGAGCCAGTTCTGTATCCACCTTACCAGCTCACCTCTGATCCCGTGCGACTTCACCTTCCGTATCAGTCTGCCATGAAGGACCATGTCAAAGGCCTTACTGAAGTCCATGAAGACAACATTCACTGCTCTACCCTCATCAATCATCTTCATCACTTCCTTGAAAAACTCGATCAAGGTCGTGAGACACAACCTCCCCTTCACAAAATCATGTTGCCTCTTGCTAATACGCCCACTTATTTCCAAGTGGGAGTAAATCCTGTCTCAAAGAGTCCTCTCTAATAATTTCCCTACCACTGATGTAACGCCACCAGCCTGTAATTACCTGGATTATTCTTGCTACCCTTCTTAAACAAAGAAACAACATTGGCTATTCTCCAATCCTCTGGGACCATTCCTGTGATGTGGGTATGCCGGCGTTGGACTGGCGTAAACACAGTAAAAAGTCTGACAACACCAGGTTTTAGTCCAACCTATTTATTTGATAATATACTCACAAGCTTTAGACTAAACTGTCTGGAGACAATACAAATCTCTTTAAACTGTGATCAGTGCTCCTTCCACTCACATTATCAGCCACTTCAGGTCTTGAACAGCAGGTTAGGTGTAAGGATTCGCATTCTAATCAGTAATCTCTAAACTGTCTGTGCTTTATATGCTCTGTCTGAGGCCAGAACTCTCCATTCACCTGACGAAGGGGCTAACCCCGAAAGCTTGTGAGTATATTATCAAATAAATAGGTTGGACTAAAACCTGGTGTTGTCAGACTTTTTACCATTCCTGTGGCCAGTGAGGATACAAAGACCTCCCTCAGAGCCCCATCAATTTCTTCCCTTGCTCCTCTGTATTCTGGGGTATATCCTATCAGGCCCTGGGGGCTTGTCTACCTTAATGTTCCTCAAGGACCCCAGTATCCTCTCCTTTCTGATCTCTACATGACTGAAAGTATGTACACACCCTTCCCCAGACACATCATCCACCAAGTCCTTCTCTTTCATGAATGCTGTTGTAAAGCATTCATTTAATACCTTGCCCATTTCCTCCAGCTCCACGCATAGATTCCCTCCCCTGTCCTTGAGTGGGCCAACCCTCTCCCAGATTATCTATTTGCTCTTTATATATGTATTAAAAGCCTTAATCCTGCTGGCCAATGACTTTTTATGATCCTTTTAGTACTCCTTACTTAAGTTTCTTTCTACTTTCCTTGTGTTCCACACTTGTTTCGTGTGTTCCCAGCCTCCTAGCCTTGACAAATGCTTTGTTATTCTCTCTGACTAGGCTCACAATATCTCTTGTTATCCAATGTTCCCAAAATTTGCCATACTTATCCTTCATCCTTACAGGAATATGCCAGTCCTGAATTCCTATCAACTTACATTTGGAAGCCTGCCACATGCCAGATGTTGATTTGCCCTCAAACATCTGTCCCCAATCTATATTCTTCAGTTCCTGCCTAATGTTGTTGAAATTAGCCTTCCCCAATTTAGCACCTTCACTTGAGGACTACACTTACCTTTATCTAAGCTTAATGGGTTGTCGTCATTGTTCCCAAACTGCTCCCCTACTGAAACATCAACCACCTGGCTGGGCTCATTTCCCAATATCAGGTCTAGTATGGCCCCTTCCCTAGTTAGACTATTTATGTAGTGTTTCAAGAAACCCTCCTAAATGCTCCTTATAAACCCTGCCCCATTCATGCCCCTAGCACTAAATGAGTCCCAGCCAATGTAGGGGAAGTTAAAATCTCCCACCAAAACAACCCTGTTACTGGGTCCCTGTACTTTGAGTGAGGGTGACAGAGGAATGGAAAGAATGACTTTGACGGCACCCCCCTTCCCAACGCCAGGTCCCAGATTGTGCAGAGAGTGCAGGACAACAAGGCCACCTCCCTCTCAAATAGGCTACTGGCAAATCCAATAGGGTTGACTGGGACTAGCGAGGAGGAAGGAAAAACCATGTGACTTTTTAAATCCCTGAGCCACAACTAAACTCTGGTGGGTTCAGGGATAATTGGAATCAATTGGCTCATTAATGCAATTCTGCCATGATCAGCTAAGTTTCTCCATGGGGCACTTTCCCATCTCTGACTTTATCAAAGGAGGTTACCCATTGCCAGGAAATTGAGTCACAATTACGTCACCCGACCACCATGTTTCCCACCGCGATTGGTTAGATTAAATCCCATCCATATTCTGCAGAAAGCATCACATACCTTTGGGAAACCAGTAAGGGTTTTCTAATGATTGGTACAGCAGGCTTCAAACATGGCAAAATATATATCTTGGCCGATGGAGGTGTAATTCCATCAAAGACACTACTTTTACATCAATTGAAAAGAGCCTATAAATCAGTGTTTCTGTTTTCCATTTGGCTAGCCCCCTTTATGTAAGGAAAGTAGAAGATCTTATTTACATACCATCTGTCATGCTAAAAATATATTAAAAGGAATCATGAGAATTATGGACTGTCTCATTGTTTGATCCTGCAAAGTATTTGCACCATCCTCCAGCATCCAGAAAGCCATTCCTGAGACCTGTCACCTTTCAGGTATTGAAGGAATACATTTTGAAGGATTCACATTGAAAAGTTTCACATTAAACCAGAGCAAGTCTACCCTGAACACTCTTTATGAACTAGCATTTTGCGTGTACAGGATCCAAAGAGACTTAGAGCTAGGTCAGTCAAGTTGTTTGATATTATTGTTGCCTGCTGTGCCTTACACAATCACACTCTGTATTTGCTGCTCTTCGCTCATACTCTGTGCTTCACCAAGTTTGTAACTTACAAACTGACCCCTATGCCCTTCTCCCAAATCGAATGTATGTGTGATGGTGTTGGCAACTGGAGGAATGAATGCATGGTTCTGTATTGAGTCTTTACCTTGAGCTTTGCCAACAATCTCCTGTGTAACTTGTAGTTCAGTGAGGGAGTTCATGTCCTTACACGATTTAAGTGTTCAGACTAAATGATCATTTTGCTACATATACAAGCAGGTAGAGTCGGCCAAACAACTTCTATTTTTGGTCCAGGGACCTTGAACAGTGGATAAGAACAAGGAGCCAAACAGCCTTCTGGCTAAGGACATTGTGTACTGAGCATTCTTAACTCTGTTATCAATGCAGCGTGCTATTTACTACATTTCTGCCAGATTGACAGCTGCACAATTCTAAGCCAAGTCTGGTGTTTAAGTGACATGTTAGAAAGTATCTAGAAAACCAGCAGATTCTCTCCATGTAATTTAAGGTACTTTAAGTTAAATTCCATTTATCTAAGGCTTTAAAGGTTATGAGATGAAAGGTTTTGGATGGTGAAACAGATATTGAAGGTTTTCACTGTGGTTTGAAGGGTCTTTCAGTTTGTTTGAGAGAGGATGTACAAATGTAAGGTTGTACAGCATCTGAATGACATTTCAATAGCATATGTCTCTAAGTATTGAAAATACAATGTGACAGTCAAGAGAGAAAACTAACAGAATGCCAGCATAGCTAATTAGAAATATAGCTGAGGAAATTTGGGGTGATTTTAAACCACTGATAGGTTTGCCATTTCACACATTGTGGTAAATGTGGCAGTCCAAAATCAGGTAACTGTGGCAATGTACATAAAACCCTAGACATTAAATGGTAAAACCCAGCCTAATTTACAAAATGCATATGCCGGTGACTTCCCTGATACTCTTCCACTACTTTAGGCTGCATGTTGAAAATTTCTTTGGAATTTGAATACATCAAGGATATAGTGTGAAATTTAGAATTCACATCCTCTACAGAATTGAGGAAGCGGGAGAATAAATTTTAGAATGCTGGCAATATGACACCCCTTCACAACAAGACATTTCAAATCTGATTTGTCCTTATTTTGTGGTTTATAAGGACTGTATTCAGTAGTAATAAACACCACAGAAGAAGGTCCCTAGAGAAATTGGTATTATGTAATTTTCCAAAGAATCTTCCAAAATGTTTAATTTAAAGGTCATGACAAGAGAACTCAAAGCTGTGGTGTGCTCCCCCTGCTCTATGTGGGAAGCTGGGAATGTCTCCAGTGCCCAGGGCTGGCATATATGCAGGGACTACCTCCAGCTGTGGCTCCTGGAAGCCTGGGTTTCAGAGCTGGAGTGATAGCTGGGGACACTGAGGAGCATCTGCAAGGTGGAAAGTATTGTGGAAAACACATATAGTGAGGTAGTTGCACTACAGGCTCAGGCACCATAGGCAGGAAGAGAATGGTGACCACCGGGCGGAGCAAGAGGACAATGCAGGAATCTCCTGTGGTCATTCCCCTGAAAAACAGATATACCAATTTGGATACTGGTGGAGGGAATGGCCTCTCAAGGAAAGCAGCAACAGCCAAATTTGTTGCATCACAGTTGGTTCTGCTGCACAGGAGAGGAGTAAAAAATGTGGGAATGCAATTGTTACAGGGGATTCAATTGTAATGGGAATAGATAGGTGTTTCTGTGGCTGCAAACAAAACTCCAGAATGGTATGTTGCCACTCTGGTGCTACAGTCAAGGATGTTTCAAAACAGCTACAGGACATTCTGGAGGGGGAGGATGAACAGTCAGTGGTTGTGGTATGTATTGGTACAAACAATATGGCTGAAAAAAAGGGGATGCGGTCCTAAAATGAGAATATAGGGAGTGAAGAAGAGATTGAAAATAGGTCCTCAAAGGTAGTGATTTCAGGATGACTACCAGTGCCATGTACTAATCAGAGCAGAAATAGCAAGATTTACCAAATGAATACATGGCTGAAGGGGTGGTGGGAGGGGGAGGTATTCAGAATCCTGGGACATTGTGATTGGTTCTGGGGGAGGTGGGTCTGAATGGGTAACACCTGGCAGGACCAGAATTAATATCTGTGGGTGGGGGGGTTGGGGGGTGGTATTTGCTCGAGTGTTTGGGAGGATTTAAACTAAAATGACAAGTGATTGCAACCTATGTAAAGAGTCAGAGGAGGGGGAGCAGAGGACAGGAACAAAAGTCAGAACAGGAAACAAGAAAAGCGATTGACAGAGAAATCAAAGGCCGGAGTCAACCAGGGCCGAAGTCAAAAATAGTGGGAACGGGACAAGGAATGTTAAAAAGACGAGCCTTAAGGCTCTGTGCCTTAATGCGGAACATTTGCAATTAAGTGGATTAATTAATCACACAAGTAGATGTAAACAGGTTTGATATAGTTGGGATTATGGAAATATGGCTGCAGGTTGACTCGGGATGGAAACTGAGCATTAGTATTTAGGAAGGACAGACAAAAAGGAAAAGGCAATGGAGTTGCATTGCTGGTTAAAGAGAAAATTAACACAACAGACAGGAAGGATATTACGTCCAGTGATGTGGAATCTGTATGGGTACAGTTGAGAAATATCTAGGGACAAAAAAAGTTAGTTGTCTTTGTATATAAACCACCAAACTGTGATGATGACATTGGAGATAGATTAAACTGGAGATTAGAGATGCATGGAATAAAGGAACGTACGGGTGACTTTAATCTACATATAAAATAGGCAAATCGAATTGATAACAATGCGACTGAGGACGAATTCCTGGAGTGTGTACAGGATGGTTTCCTGGACCAATACTTTGAGGAACCAGCTAAAAAACAGACCATCTTTGACTGGGTGTAATTGGCATTCTGGTTGTGTGAGGTCCCTTGGGGATGAGCAACCAAAATATGATAGAAGTCTTTATCAAGGTAGGAAGTGATGTAGTTGATGCTGAGACTAGCATCCTGATCCTAAATTAAGGAGACTATAATAGCTTGTTTTCTTCATTCATGGGAGATCAGCATTACTAGCTGGTCTAGTCGCCCTTGAGAAGGTGGTGGTGAGCTGCTTTCTGAATCGTTGCGGTTCATGTTTTGTGGTTTGATCGACATTGCCGTTAGGGAGGGAATTCCATGATTTTGGTCCAGCGACTGCAAAGGAATGACGATATATTTCCAAGTCAGGATGGTGAGTGGCTTGGAGGGGAATTTGCAAGTGATGGTGTTCCTATTTATCTGCTGCCCTTATCCTTCTAGATGGCAGTGGTCATGGGTTTAGAAAGTGCTGTCTCAGGCTTTTTTGTGGATTGTTGCAGTGCATCTTATAGTTCGTACACATTGCTGCTATTGAGCGTCAGTGGTGGAGGGAATAGATGTTTGTGGATGTGGTGCCAATCAAGTGGCTGCTTTGAACTGGATGGTGTCAAGCTTCTTGACTGTTGTTGGAGCTGCACCCATCCAGCTAAGTAGGGAGTATTCCATCACACTCCTGACTTGTGCCTTATAGATGAGGGACAAGCTTTGAGGAGTCAGAAGGTGAGTTACTCACTGCAGTTTTCCTAGCCTCTGACCTGCTGTTGTAGCCACTATGTTTATGTGGTGAGTCCAGTTGAGTTTCTCGTCAATGGTAACCCCAAGGATGTTGACAGTGGGGGATTCAATGATGGTAACATCATTGAATGCCAACAGGTGATGTTTAGAGTGTCTCTTATTAGTGATGATCATGCCTGACATTTGTGTGGTGCAATTGTTACTTGCCACTTGTCAACCGAAGCCTGGACGTCGTCCAGATCTTATTGCATTTGAACATGGACTGCTTCAGTATCAAAGGAGTCGCGATCAGTGCTGAAATTTTACAATCATTGGCAAACATGACACTAGGACGTTACCCTGAGGGATTCCTGTAGAGGTGTCCTGGAGCTGAGATGACTGACCTTCCAGAAGCACAACCATTTTCCTATGTGTCAGGTTTGACTCCAGCCAGCAGAGAGTTTACCCTCTGATACCCATTGATTCCAGTTTTCCTAGGACTCCTTGGTGCCACACTCAGTTGAATGTGGCCTTGATGTGAAGAGCTATCACTTTCTTCCAGTCCTGCTGAAGTCAGTGGTGATTTGCGTTGCTTGCTCATCCCGCTGCCAGAGAACCCACCACATGGACTCATTTTCAGCAAGATTAGAATATTCCACCAGTGGGAAGGACCAGACAATCCCATCCTTGGTCTCCTTCACAGGAGGTGGCCAGTGGCTTCCAGATAAACAGGCTTCAAGAAGGGTTTGTTGGAGGCTGGTTGGTCAGCCTGGACTGATGCTATCAGATATTTGCAGGTTGTAATTACATCAGCAGACTGTCGAGCTCCTGAGCTCTCAACTGCGTGTAGAGATTTTAAAATGGTCACTTTAGTCATGTGATTTCCTTCCTCCACAATGATTTCACAGAGTGATGTTTATATAGTGTCTGCCATAGTTTATAAAGGTACAAATAACATCCATTTCTTTTCAATGGTTCCTTTTTGAAATGCACCTTGACAGTCTGTAGTGAGTAATTCTGTTTGCAACATGACAGAGCATGTCTCCATATAATGTCTCAGTGATCATCTTACAATATCAGATATCAGGTGACTTACAGTAGCCATCTTTTGGTTCAGCAAAGTTCACATTTAGATAAGTAAAAAGGAATAAAGATTGATTTACATAGTTCACAATTTATTTCATGTCTTCAGGACATATAGAACCATAGAATCCCTAAAGTGCAGAAGGAGGCAACTCAGCCCATCGAGCCTGCACTGACAACAGTCCCACCCTGGCCCCATCCTTGTAACCACAGGTATTTACCTTATTCATCCCCATGATACTAAGGGGCAGTTTTAGCATGGCCAATCCATCTAACCTGCATGTCTTTTGAGTGTGGAAGGAAAGAGGAGCACCCAGAGAAACCCATGCAGACAAAGGGGAGAAGATGCAAACTCCACATAAACATTCATGCAAGGCCAGAATTGAACTTAGGTCCCTGGAGTGTGAGGCAGCAGTGCTAACCACTGCACCACCACGCCACCCAGATTAAACCACGTTTACCTCTACCATAGTGTGCTCTCTGCTGCTGCCACAAACCAGTGTCCCACCTCCTCCTCCCCCCGCTTCCCCACCTCTTGCTCTCAAAGTTCATAGTGTTATATTTCAGTTCAGAAACTCCAAAGTGTTTTATGGAGTCTGCCTGGATGATAAGTTTTACAATTTGAATTTGGCTAGAATAATCATGAGATGGTTCACTTCTGGTATGATTCAAATGACCCACTAGGGAGTTTTTATCAAACAAAGTTTATTTAAGAATACAGTTAACATGTATAGAAAGAAAATTGGCAATAACTTTTACCAATTACAAACAAGAAAAGAAATCATATATTGCATAAACCTTAACAGCTAAATATCATTCCAACCAAATAAACTTCCCTATAAACATCCATCATTGCCTTAGGTTTAGCACTGAAAATACAAACGCTCACATGATGCTGGAACGTAGTCCTTTGGTTGGATACTGCAGCTCTCTTGATATACACACACAGACATGCATGAAGTCAGAACAGCTTCCCAAAATACCAGGAGAATGAGAGATGCTCTCGGTACTAGCTAACAAACCACCAACAGCAGAATTTTCACTCCATGAAGGCAAGAAGCCTTGCTTCCACTAGCCAGCAGAATTTGCAATACCAGGGAGAGAGAGAGAAAATCACTGCTTTTCAATCTGATGTTCAAACACATTGAAAGTAAAACAACAGCTCAAAGCTGAAAATAAAATAACTCCTGTCACCTGACCTGTCAACCATTCTTCCTCCTAATCCTTCAAAATCATTAAAAAGTCCCAGAAAGTACCTGAGGCCTAGAATAAAAATAAACAAATCCCATTGAAGCAGCAATAAAATGCTTGACTGCAGAGAACATGATTTTTTTAAAAATTCTCAAAGGAACACTCACATTACAGTAGTTAATCAGCATATCCAGCACAAGCCCCCAACCTGTTCCATGAATTTCCTTTTCTCTGGGGAGATGTAAACTACCCACCATCATATTCGTTAGACAGAGGAACATGCTGAAGTATCTAGGTCAGTAGCCACTTTGCATGATTCTACAAGTGTGCCGAATGTTTGCAAATGGAAATGCTGGACAGCTCTTCCTTGACGGTCTTAATGAGAATGTCAGTCCTTCCTACCTGATCAGTTTGTGGAATGTAGGACAGCAGATTAGCTCTTCTTTAACATCTTCTTCCATGCAGTGCAGACTTCTCTTCTAAGGATGGTATTATTCTGCACCAAGGGAGTCATTGTCCATTTCCTCCAGCAACAGGTCAACAATTGCGTCCAAAATGTGGAAGTACTATGGTCGCGATTTCACCAGCCCGCCCTGCCTATCGATGGATGGAGAGAGCCGGTAAAATCTTGCAAGAGCCAAAACATTAGATCATGCCCAATTTCTCGGTTCATGCAATCTTACCAGAACCAGATACCTGGCATGGTCAGCCTCTCACCCATTACCAGCAAGAGGCTGAATAAATTATGTAAATTTATCTAAATGCAAATTTCCATGTGATTAACAAGCCTAGCGCTCAACATCTAGGCTTGCTTGTTTTTATGGCCTCACCAGGAGAGGTGAGGCAATGCCCACCAGGTACCTTGTTCTACCCCCCAGGCAGTGCTGGGGGTGAAGCCATTGGGGTGGGGCCATTTGGAACTATTTGGACAGGGACAAAAGGGTGAGGGTATATGGGGGCGGGGCCATGCCAGGGTGGCCCAATCAGGGACAAAAGGGGACCCACTGCCACTCTGCCTGCAATCGGTGAGAGGGGCATGATTGGTTTGGGAGGTAAGGTAGTGGGGGGCTATATTTTCAGGCTTGCAATCAGCCGCATGCCCCCACAATTCTGTGAGGGGGGGAGGTGTTGGTTGAAGCTGGCTGCATGAACAGATGCCTGATAATCTCTCTCTCTCTGTCAGCCCTGTGTTGACACAGAGGTCTGCACATGCGCAATAGCTCTCTCTGCTGCCTGAACAAATAGGCTGGTTAATTAAGCTCTGCCCACTGCCTCTACTAGCTAGAAACAGTCTAGTCTATTTTTTTCATGCTCTATGTTCAAAAGATTGGGCTAAAAACTCACCCAAAAAAACAGATCTGCAGTTCTCCCATTTTCATGCTAGCTGGGCACTTGTTTTTCTGGTAAAATTCTGCTCTACTTCTCCCATGCAGTTCAACAAAACTGAAAGCATTGCAGCAATAGACTTTCCTCCGGTCAAGTGTAAAATAACATCATTTTACAGATAACACTTGCTGCCATCCAGATAATCCTCCTGTGCCAGTAATCAACAAAATTGCAACACTGGGATCACTTCAGACTGGGAAATTGCCAGAAATCTTTGAATGAGTTGACTGCAAAAGTATTCATCAGGTCAGCCTTCTTCAAAAGTAGTCAGTAAAGCACAGTTTGTAATCAAGTGTCACAGTCAGACAATGCACCTTTAAAAGAAGCAAGGGATCATTTATTTTTATTTGGTAAGCTTGCTTGGAATCTTCACCTATACAAATGATCTTTCAAATTTCGATTACAAAATTGTAAATATAATTTATGCTAATTATCCTCTAGTCTCCATTTTTCCCAACTAGTGAGCTCTGGTCTTCTGACTTTGATGTATTGTACTCTTTCTTCAGCACTTCACAGTGATCATTGCCTTCAACCACCAGAAGCAGCACACTGCAAATTTTCTTTCCAAACATGTTTGCCTTGTTTCTTTCCCACCAGCCTTCTGAAAAATGCTCTTATCTCTTTGATCACTGCGTCAGTCAGCTCCCCAAATTCCTGCCTGCGTGGCATCCAACCACTGCCTTGATCAGTGCCTTCACATATTTGGTTTTGAAAAGTGCTGTAAAATATAAGTTGCTTTATTAATGGTGTTTACTACTTTGACATTATAGTCTATAAATGATTATTTTTAGTGTTTGCGAAAACACTAAATATGGCATCCCTTGTCTTTTATTTAAACAGAGAGATTAATCCATTCATTTTGGGAAGGTTAAAACCTCTTGTGGTAATCTCATCAGATGAATATTGCATGAACACATGAGGCATTCGTGCACAAATACAACAAAGAACCAATTCTAATTGATAAAATTACTGCTATTTTTGGCCCACTAAAATAACCTGCACTGTAATAAATGCATTTACATTTCCAATATTGTATTTTATAGACTAAAATTAGAGTTCACGCTGAACATTTACTTCTTTGCAAGCTATTTTGAACACCTTTTTGAAAGAATATAATCATCAATGTTTAAAAATATATAGAATCATTCTGCAGTCCTCCATGAGTTAAATCCTTATGCAAGGCTTATGCAAGGAGGTTGGGAGTGGTTTTATTGAATTAATAAACCTGAATTCAGCTTTGGTGATGCCTGAAATTGGTCCCAAGTTTACACAGTGGCCTCTGCTGCACACATTCAAAACTGCAGTCTCTGCAAAAGCACATTTTTAATTCTGCAATGTGATTTGCAGATGTCCAAAAGCCTTTGATTTATTTTACTTTTAATTATTTATACTATGGGTGGGATTCTCCCAAAAAATTCTAAGTGTCAAATTCACATAAAAACTGGAGTATATTCCGTTGGTTTTCTCAGCAGAATTTTCTAAATGAAAATCTCTGCGTACCTATTCCTGCCCAAACGGCCAGCAGCATAGCGCTAGCTGGCCACTGCACATGTGCATATCTGTCATAGCGGTGACTGGCGCATGTCCAACTCCGCATCACTGGCTATTTGAGCAACCCCGCCTTCCCCATCAGATCACTGGCCCCCTGGATGTGATGTGGAGATGCCAGCATTGGACTGAGATAAACACAGTAAGAAGTCTCACAACAGCAGGTTAAAGTACAACAAGTTTATTCAATAGTAAACCCACTAGCTTTCGGGGTTTGCCCCTTCGTCAGGTGAGTGAAGAGTTCTGGTGACAAACAGAGCATATAAAGGCACACACAGTTTACAAAATACTGATTAGAATGGGAGTCTTAAAGGTGCAGACAATGTGAGTGGAGATAGCATTAAGCATAGGTTAAAGAGACGTGTATTGTATCCAGACAGGACAGTAAGTGAGATGTTACAAGCCCAGGCAAGTCATGGGGGTTACAGATAGTGTGACATGAACCCAAGATCCCGGTTGAGGCCGTCCTCGTGTGCGGAACTTGGCTATCAGTCTCTGCTCAGCGACTCTGCGCTGTCGTGTGTCATGAAGGCCACCTTGGAGAACATTTACTTGAACATCAGAGGCCGAATACCCGTGACCACTGAAGTGTTCGCCAACAGGAAGGGAACAGTCTTGCCTGTGATTGTCGATCAGTGTTCATTCATCCGTTGTCATAGCGTCTGCCTGGTCTCCCCAATGAACCATGCCTCGGAGCTATAGTACAGAGTTATAGTACAATAGCTTCATTGCAGTGCTAATGTAAGCCTTACTTGTGACTAATAAATTAACTTCAGTACTTGCATTTATATGGTACAATATCAGGCCAAAAAGTTTAGAATTGCTTCACATAATGAATTATGTTTGAAGTTCAGTAACATAAGCAAACACTGTAACTCTTTTACACCAGCATTATTCCACAGACAACAGTGATTTAAATAACCAATCAATCTCTTTCAGTGGTTGATAGTGGAATATTTGCCAGAAGACAGGGGAGCTACCAGCTCTTATTCAAGCAGCAATCCAACTTGAGAGTAATAAAGCAACCCTACAGATGGTTGAAGGCTGAGATCCAGTAATAAAACTGGTGACCTAAAGAACAGATGGTGGGTGGAGGAAGCACAGTAAAAAGTCTGACTTTTTACTGTGTTTACGCCAGTCCAACACCGGCATTCCCACATCATGACTACTATCAACACCGCAAACTGGTGGAGGAAGCACAGGAGATTCATCGATAACTGCAGTTTACACCATGAATTTGGTGCTAGGTATGAGGCCCTTGTCTTCAAACACTCCCTTCCTCAGGCGCTGAAGGCTGTGCACAAACTCCACACGGTCACCCAAGCCGGGAATCAAACCCAGGTCCCTGGTGCTGTGAGGCAGCAGTGCTAACCACTGTGACAATGAAGTCAAGCGCAGCAGTGAAAGGAGCATGTGGCAATCTGGACACTCTACCAACTCACTCCTCCAACCACTGTCTGCCTCACCTGTGACAAAGACTGTAGGTCATGCATTGGACTCTTAAGTCATTTGGAAACTCGTTTTCAATGTGGAGGCAAGTCATCCTTGACTCTGAAGGGCTGTTCCAAAAGAAGGTACAATGGGGTATTGACAGATAAGCCCAAATTTGCCTTGTCAAACTCCACAGACAAGCATTTTTCATAAATAGTATCTGGATGCTGATGATAAGCAGAGATCCTGGCTGATTTTTCAGTACAATGCAGTACTCCAACTGTTAGTCTAGCTGAGAACATCCAAAGCAACAGAGGCTGTTGGTCAAAACTGGTCTGTTCTCCTCATGTGGCTTATGACAAACTAGACAGAAAATCAAGCCACAAGGTGATTCGACAAGCTGTTCATCTATATAATTAATTTTTCTTAAAAGGATGACTAGCTTGATTTTCTATTATAATGGGGTGGCACGGTGGCACAATGTTTAGCACTGCTGCCTCACAGCGCGAGAGACCTCGGTTTGATTCCTGGCTTGGGTCACTGCCTGTGTGGAGTTTGCACGTTCTCCCCATGTCTGTGTGGGTTTCCTCCGGGTGCTCCGGTTTCCTCCCACAGCCTGAAAGACATGCTGGTTAGGTGCATTGGCCATGCTAAATTCCCCCCCCAGGAGGCGCCGGAGCATGGAGACTAGGAGATTTTCACAGTAACTTCAAAGCAGTGTTAATGTAAGCCTACTTGTGACACTAATAAATAAACTTTATAGCTTGAATCTAAGTCTCAGGTTTGCAAACTGCAGCACTGAAATTATCTGTGAGATTAACTTTAAAAAGTTCACAAGGGAAAACTTCATTTCTGAACTGTTTAACATTGAAGGTACTGAAGTGCAGTGTTGCAAAAGCTCAATGGAACAATTTCTTATTTTGTACCCTTTTTGATTGGACTTCAGATCAATTAATGCAAATTTAAAATTGTTGTTATTTAACTGAAACAGAAAGGTAAATTTTCTGATGGCCTGCACTCAATCAAAAAGATTTGCCTGCCAGGTGTGCATATCAATTAAGAATAATCTTCTGCCCCATCAATTTTAATTAATGTAATTGAGGGGTTTAAAATAATCAGACCGGTTGATAAAAGTAAATAGAGAGAAATAATTTCCTCTAAAGCAAGAATCCATAACAAGGGGGTAATAACCCTAAAATTCGAGCTCAACTTTTCAGGGTGATGTTAGGGAACACTTCTTCACACCAAAGGAGCTCAAAGCACAGAACTCTCGCCACACAAAGCTGGTTAGGCCAACTGAACATTTCCAATCCTGTTGGATTTTTATTAGGCAAGGGTATTAAGTGTTGTAGTACCAAGGCGGGTGGATGGAGTGAAGATAGAGATCAACCATGATCTAAGTGAATACCAAAACAAGCTTGAGGGGCTGAATGGCCTGTTCTTGTTCCTAAATGTTTTTCTGTACTTTTCTGTGTTCCTATTTCCTATGATGTCAACTAAGGCTCATAGTTCATATCTGGCCACTCCATTGTCAGAGCAGGGCCTCAAGTGTGTCAATGCAGGAACAGAACTAACCAAAAACAACAGGAGCAAGAGTAGACCATACAGCCACTCAATCCTGCTCCGCCATTGAATAAAAGATGATGGCAAATTTCAGCCCACTTTCCTGCCTGATCCTAATATTCCTTCATTCACTGATAGCGTAGTCTCTCCATCAAGTGGAAAGTTATTTGTTTCAGCCTAAAGCAGTCATGGCTCTGCTTACCAAACAAGCTTATTTACTGTGATGATGTGTTAACAGTATTGAGGGAAAACACAAATTGTAACAGTTAGCAACCACATGCCATTATTTGTGACCAGAAAACAGTGTATTGGCAGCACTATAACACAGCTCCAAGCTTGTCTCAATCTGGTGCCTGTAGTGTAAAAGCACCATTAATCTCTAGTAAATATTCAGCAGATGTTACAAAGAGACAGAACTAATTTATTGCAATGTCTCATAATTAGTAGAGAAGCCCATTACTAGTGTGATTGTTTTTATATTCTTCTGCCAGTTGTTTTTGGCTATTTGTTTTCCTAATCAACTAGTGACTAGTTTTGAAACAACAGCTAGTACTTTTTTCTGTTAAGTGCATACGAAATGCTAATTTTACAGGTGGTTGAAAAAATATTCACATTTTATTCATAACAGAGGCAAAGCTTGTCAGAAAGTCAAAAAGAAGGCAGGCTTGGAAGATCATCAATTGTTCATGTGCCATTTCCTTCAAAAATGGCAACAGTAAGGTAGAGGATTCATGGTAGCAGGTAGAAAACTAAAGAACATAGCTTTTAATCAACAAGTACTAAGCTCCAGCTGAAGTTCAGGGTATCATAAAGGAATACTGCCCAAAAAGGCTGCTGTGGGATTGTTTGGTTAGGAAAATCAGTGAAGGAAGCTGAAATGGGTACATCTGCCCATGACTTCAATGGATCCCAGGAATACTCCAAAGCATTAACAGAATTAAACTTACATTGGATGAAAGTAAGCTCGGTGATGTTATTATGGAATTGCACACATCTTAGATGCAAGCAGAGAAACTACAAAGGATCATGAATGAAGCCCAGTCCTTCACTCAAACCAGCCTCCTATTCACTGACTCTATCTACACTTCCCGTTGCCTTGGCAAAGCAGCCAGCACAATCAAGGACCCCATGCACCCTGGACATTGTCTCTTCCATCTTCTTCCATCGGGAAAAAAATTCAAAAGTCTGAAATCACGCACCAACTGACTCAAGAATAGCTTCTTCCCTGCTGCTTTCAGACTCTTGAATGGACCTACTTCACACTAAGTTGATCTTTCTTTACACACTAGCTGTGACTGTAACACTACATTCTGCACTCTCTCCTTTCCTTCTTTATGTATGGTAATCTTTGTCCGTATAGTGCGCAAGAAACAATACTTTTCACTGTATACTAATACATGTGACAATAATAAATCAGATCAAGTCAAAATCAAATCCAACGCAAGAATAGGTGCACAGGTCACTGGAACTATCTTCAAAGTGAGAGCAATGGAATAGCAGCACCATGCTTGGTATTACAAGTGATGAAATAACTCCTCTGAGGCCAGTGTCCTTTCACCAAAGTTAGATTTATTTACATAGTAAGCAACACTCAGACAGGTACTTCCTCATACAGAGTGTAAACCTGGAGTGCCAATAACCCTAACACTCCCAATTATGTACACAGCAGGGCTCCCTGCTTGGACAAGCCATTACTGCCTTAATCTGGGAACTCACATTCCAAGATGTCCACATTGTGGGGCTCATTGAAGTCATGACAGGTCACTCTGCATACAATGGTGGAAGGGGTTTGAGAAGGAGAGTATAAACATCTCAATGACTTGGGGGGGAGGGGATATTTTTCCATCCTACCCACCACAGCGATTCTAGCAGGCGAGGGGCAGACCATGCATAAGTCCATTGACCTCGGGCGGGGTTTTCCAGTTTTAGAGCTGTTTTGGGGGGGTCTTTTCAGAGACTCAGTAATGCCAAAACTTCAGCTTACACAAAGACTCATGAAGCCAGTGTCCAGGTTAAAGATGTACCTTTATTTGACCAATGATTGAAGGGAGAGATAGCTTTGGGCAGTCCAATGCCTTACTAGAAGAGAAGGCCTTGAACATTCCAATACCGCTTTGAAGTTACAGTGCATCAAACAGATCAATTATTCATTTCTCAACTTTTACTTTCCCTGCCTTTCCGGTAGTGATGAACCAGTCATTATTAGTACAAATCAATCACTGTTAAATGTTATCATATACCTTCGCCAATTGTATTCTACCCTCTGATATCATGGGATTTCATTGGTCCGTAGAATCTGGGTGCTTATTCTCCTTGTTGCTTAGCAACCCCTGATGCTTAGCTGGACAGATCAAAGTTCCCACCTATTGTCATTCACGTCAATCGCTGAACCAGACAGCTGACATTCTCACGTCTGAGAAAAATTGTCATATCAGGACAACTTGAACAGCCCTACTCATCAAATGGCTTTGGGAACCATACTGTTCATAACTTTTGCTGATAAAACTGCCCATTCTGTGGTTTCATTGTTTCAGAGTGTTGTTTTTCAGCTCAGTCTCATCCCAAGATGTTTCGCAGTAGCTTGCCTTTGGATAAAGTGTACAATTACTAGAAAAACATAGGTAAACTACATTTTAAAATCCAAAATACATGTTTAAATCAGAAATACTTGTTCAAATCGCATACTTACTTAAATCTCTTACTGTGTACATACTATTTTCATGCCCGATCAGGCTGTGAGTCTGATCTGAGGTCATTTCACTCAGTGCAGGCAATGTTTAGTGTCTTAACTCCCTAATTGTTTGAAATTTTTCTGACCTATTATGAATTTCTTCAACAGAGACAAGTACAGCTGGAAAATCCTGCCCTTAAAGTCTGAGCAGAATGCCTTCACGTCAAAGTTCAGCAAGTCACAGGATTACAGTATAGGTACAGCAAAGGAGAAGGTAAATCAGCCCATTGTTTGTGCTGGCTTTCTGGGGGAGCAACATAATTGACGAATGCCATTTGCAGGCTTTTGTCTATAATCTTGCACATTCTTCCTTTACATATAATAATCCAATTGGGGACGTGATGACATAATGGTTTGTCATTGGACCAGTGATCCAATGTAATATTCTGAAACTTGGCTTTGAATCCCACAATGGCGGACAATGAAATTTGAATTCAATAAAAATCTGGAAGTAAAATCTAATGATGATCATGAAACCATTGTGATTTTTCACTTGTCCTTGAAGAAGGGAAATCATCTCTGTCTTACCTCTGCTTTCATCTTAATCCCAATATTCTACTATGTCTTTTCCATTTTATTCTGTTTTTGGGGAGAGCTTTGTGGAAGACGGAATACATGCATCTTTATGTGTATTTTGTCCCAGTTTCATGATACCTCGCTTTATCCTCTTCCTCAAAGTTATGCTGCCCTGAATGAGACATTTCTATTTAAATAAGGTTAAGATAATCATTCAAAGTCATAATCAGTATCTACCTCAAGATCTCCTTCCTCTATTTACACTGGGTACAGGTAACATGCAAGTCAGGTATAGGCTGACCCTATAAGAGCATAGGCAAAGCAGCGAGCAAGAAGAAACATTTCATGGCTGAGCTTCTGCCCTCAAGTTGGCATATCAGGGTGTTTCTATTGGCATGCTGAACAAGGTTGCCCTGGCATCAGGATCGGTATCCAATTGTCCAACTCTATTGTTTTGGTGTATAAGTAAGAAGAGAAGAATAAGGATATGTAGGAAGCTCATACTGATGACAAACAGTATAGTGATCATGGATAAATAGGGATGGGCAATAAATATTGCCTTACCAGTGTCACTCACATCCCGAGAACACTCTTTATTAAAAGGAAAGATCTTTTGGTTCAGCAACAATGCTAAATCAAGCAGAACACTTACACTCTCAAAGGTCCCTAAATTACAGGGTCCCTGCTCTATTAGCGCAGAAATGGATTCCATCCCAAATTTCAGGAATTTTTTTTTAGTCCAGAAGGCCCACACCAGTAAAAGCACAAAAGAATTGTCTGCCCAAGTGCTGATTAAAAAATTAACAATGGCAATTTGCCACGTTGATGGTGGACTCTGAAACTGCTTTAGGGCTGAACAGAAAGCCAAATTATTCTTCTCCAAAGGAAAATATCACCATTAACTAAACAATAGTTCATCCCAAAGGGGATTAATTAGCTATGTCCCAAAACTTATTTAGGGGGTTTAGAATGCATGTTGTGGAACTCTTACCAGCTGTCATTTGATATGGCTTCCCCTGAGTCTATATGTTGACTGCAAATTTCTTGCATTAGATCAAGAATACTCCAAGACATGAATTCCAAAGCAGTCTTTTGCCATTGGGAACCAAATGGAAGATTCATTCATGTTTCCCCACCCTCCCCACAATTTGTGCTGCTAGTTAAAAGGTGGCATGTTCAGATTCAATTGTAATTGAATTCATCAGTATGGGCAATTCACCTTCACTCCCTGCCACAATTCCAGACCCATGATTCAAAGTTTTCCCATGCTCTTTGTGAACCCAACATCAGGAGCAAATGATTCCATACTTGCCAAGAGAGGCTCAGTGATATTCCTGGAGGGAACTTCCTAGTCGATGGTTTCTGAGCTTGCCATCCTAATACAGATGGCAATTGGGAGTGAGATGCTGCCAATCCATTCAGACCGTTGGCAGCTCTGCATCCAAGAGAGGTGGGCACTGCAGGTAAGCGGCTGTAAAGGCACCTCCACATGAAGGCACCCAGCCTGGCCTGCACATGAAATATTAAAAAGCCGTGATCTATACTGGTATGTGAGCATTGATGGAGGGGAAAGCCTCCCCCCTCCCCCGTGCATCTGTCTGGGTCACAATTGTGGCCTCTTATATATACAGCTTCCTATTACAGATATGAAGGCATCAGTTCCAATGACTCTCTGCGTCCTGCAGAGAGGCCACCTTTATTAGATTGGCAGTCTCTTCCGCTACCAACAAAATGCCTGTAAGCTACATAAATCATCCCTAATTGGGACATTAAAAATGCAAATGATATGAGCTGCCAAATTGTTTTCCAGGCAGTCCGCAGGAAATTTCCCTGGCAAAATGATTGTGATGAAGAGCTGCCCCAAAGTGGCACTGTCGAATTTTCCTGACCCCTCTTCCCACCCCTCCCCACCTCTAGTCCTGCCACCATGCAACCAGAAAAAATCAGCCCACCGTGTCTCCGACCACCAAATATTTTGTACCTACAAATTCATTCACCAACATAAAAATTAACGTCACTGAATTTACTGTTTGTTCTTAGAATGCTTCTGTTGTGATAATTGTTCAGCTGCTCCCTTGGCCCACGTCCAAATCACAATACCCTGTAGTCATCTCCAGACTAACTGCTACAAAAGGTCAAATCCAAATCAATTACTTTCTTCCAGGTCGCTGCTGCCATCTAGGATCTGTGTCTCCTTATTGAGCTACAGGACTTAGATCCTTTAGCTGTACACTAGTTTCATCCCTTTTCAAAAGTCATGCCCCCAATCAGGGGTACATACCAGCCCAGTCAAATAAAATGATCAATTCTGCTCTCTGCTTTCCAGCAGCATGCTTCTGCGGGAGCCTGCAGAATCTACGTGCATGCACAGTCCCAAAAGCAATATTAATTCAGGCCAGTGTGAATTGGGCACAGGAATCGATTCCTGTAGACCCTAATATTGGGTCTCCAGCTCCAGATACATAAAAGTAATGAATGGCTGGCACCTGCTGTGCAGCCCCAAGCAGCTATACACCTGCCACCTGGGTCATTGTGTTGCCAGCAGTGACCTTGTAAGTCACTAAAGGGAGAAAAAAAGTGAAAAGAAAGATGTGACCAAAAAGGAAGGCAACTGTAACAGGTATGGCAGATTAATTTAGAGCTTGGATTCATACTAGGAACTACAATGTTGTTGCAATTACAGAGACTTGGTTAAGGGAAGGTCAGGGTTGGCAGTTTAACATTCCAGGACACAGATATTTCAGGCGGGATAGAGGGGATGTAAAAAGGGTGGGGGAGTTGCACTACTGGTTAAGGAGAATATGGTAAGAAGTCTCACAACATCAGGTTAAAGTCCAACAGGTTTATTTGGCAACAGAAGCCACAAGTTTTCGGAGCACTGCCACTTTGTCAGGTGAGTGGGAGTTGTGTTCAAAAGCAGGGCATATATAGACACAAACTCAATTTACAAGATAATAGTTGAAATGCGAGTCTTTACAGGTAATCTCCACATTAAGGAGAATATCACAGCTGTACTCCGGAAGGATACCTCAGAGGGCTCATACAGCGCGGTAATATGGGTGGAGCTCTGGAATAGGAAAGGTGTAGTCACAATGTTGGGGGTTTACTATAGGCCATCCAACTGCCAGCAGGAGATAGAGGAACAGATATGTAGGCAAATTTTGGTTAGGTGTAAAATTAATAGGGTTGTTGTGGTGGGAGATTGTAACTTCCCCTATCTTGACTGGGACTCACTTAGTGCTAGGGGTGTGGATGGGGCAAAGTTTGTAAGGAGCATCCAGGAGCATTTCTTGAAACAGTATGTAGATAGTCCAACTAGGGAAGGGGCCATACTGGATCTGGTATTGGGGAATGAGCCTGGCCAGGTGATCGATGTTTTAGTAGGAGAGCATTTCAGGAACAGTAACCACAATTCAGTAAACTTTAAGGTGCTGATGGATAAAATAAGTGTAGTCCTCAAGTTATGGTGCTAAATTGGAGAAAGGCTAATTACAACAATATTAGGCAGGAACAGAAGAATATGGATTGGAGGCAGATGATTGAGGGCAAATCAACATCTGGCATGTGGGAGGCTTTCAAGTGTAAGTTGGTTGGGATTCAGTATCACCACATTCCTGTAAGGATGAAGGATAAGTATGGCAAGTTTTGGGAGCCTTCAACAATGAGAGATATTGTGAGTCGGTGAAAGAGAAAAAGGAAACATTTGTGAAAGATGGGGACACATGAAGCAAGTGTAGAATACAAGGAAAGTAGAAAGAAACTTAAGCCAGGAGTGAGGAGGCTGAAAGGGGTCACAAAAAAGCATTGGCCAGCAGGATTAAGGAAAACCCAAGACTTTTTATACATATATAAAGAGCAAGAGGGTAGCTAGGGAGAGGGTTGGCCCACTCAAGGACAAGGGAGGGAATCTATGCTTGGAGCCAGATATTAAATGGCGAGTTAAGTTATTACTTTGCTTCAGTATTTACCAAAGAAAAGGACTTGATGGATGATGAGTCTGGGAAAGGATATGTAGATAGTTTGAGTCATGTTGAGATCAAAAAGGAGGAGGTATTGGGGTTCTTGAGAAACATTAAGGTAGACAAGTCCCCAGGGCCTGATGTGATATACCCCAGAATACTGAGAGAGGCAAAGGAGGAAATTGCTGGGGCCTTGAGAAAAATCTTTGTATCTTCACTGGCTACAGGGGACGTACACACAGTAAGAGGTCTCACAACACCAGGTTAAAGTCCAACAAGTTTATTTGATAGTAAACCCACAAGCTTTCGGAATGCTGTTCCTTCGTCAGGTGAGTGGAAATTTCTCATCAGAAACACACACAGTTTACAGAATACTGATTAGAATGCGAGTCTTTACAGCTAATCTGCTATTCAAGTCTTAAAGGTGCAGACAATGGCAGTGGAGATAGTATTAAGCATAGGTTAAAGAGATGTGTGTTGTCTCCAGACAGGACTGTGTGTGCCTTTGTATGCCCTGTTTCTGATGAGAACATTCCACTCACCTGACAAAGGAACAGCGTTCCAAAAGCTTGTGGCGTTTACTATCAAATAAACTTGCTGGACTTTAACCTGGTGTTGTGAGACTTCTTACTGTGTTTACCCCAGTCCAACGCTGACACCTCCACATCATGACTACAGGGGAGGTCCCAGAGGATTGCAGAATAGCCAACATTGTTCCTTTGTTTAAGAAGGGTAGAAAGAATAATCCAAGTAATTACAGGCCAGTGAACCTTACACCAGTGGTAGGGAAATTATTGGAGAGGATTCTTTGAGACAGGGTTTATTCCCACTTGGAAATTAGTGGACGTATTAATGAGAGGCAACATGATTTTGTGAAGGGGAGGCCATATCTCACGAACTTGATTGAATTTTGCGAGGAAGTGACAAAAGATGATTGATGAGGGTAGGGCAGTGGATGTTGCCTACATGGACTTCAGTAAGGCCTTTGACAAGGTCCCTCATGGCAAACTGGTGCAGAAAGTGAAGTCGCATGGGATCAGAGGTGAGCTGGCAAGACGGATACAAAACTGGCTCAGTCAAAGACCTCAGTCACCTTACGAAGGAGGAGCAAGCTCTCCGAAAGCTAGTGGCTTTTGCTACCAAATAAACCTTTTAACCTGGTGTAGTGAGACTTCTTATTGCAGTCAAAGAAGACAGAGGGTAGCAGTGGAAGAGTATGTTTCTGAATGGAGGGCTGTGACAAGTGGCATTCCTCAGGGATCAGTGATGGGACCTTTGCTTTTTGAATAGATATATAAATGATTTGGAGGGAAATGTAACTGGTTTGATTAGTAATTTTGTGGATGACACAAAGGTTGGTGGATTTGCGGATAGTGATGAGGACCATCAGAGGATGAAGCAGAGACTTGGGCGGAGAGATGGCAAATGGAATTTAATCCAGACAACTGTGAGGTAATGCATTTTGGAAGGTCTAATACAGATAGGAAATATACAATAAATGGCAGAACTCTTAAGAGTATTGATAAGCAAAGGGATCTGGCTGTACAGGTACACAGGTCACTAAAAATCGCAATGCAGGTGGAGAAGATAGTCAAGAAGGCATATGGCATGCTTGCCTTCATCAGCCAGGGCATTGAGTTTAAAAATTGGCAAGTCATGTTGCAGCTTTATAGAACCTTAGTTAGGCCACACTTGGAATATAGTGTTCAATTCTGGTCACCACACTACCGGAAGGATGTGGAGGCTTTAGAGAGGGTACAGAAAGGATTTACCAGTATGTTGCCTGGTATGGAGGGCATTAGCTATGAGGAGAGGTTGGAGAAACTTGGTTTGTTCTCACTGGAACGACTGTGGTTGAGGAGCGACCAGATAGAAGTCTACAAGATTATGAGAGACATGGACAGAGTGGATAGTCAGAAGCTTTTTCCCAGGGTGGAAGAGTCAATTACTAGGGGGCACAGGTTTAAGGTGCAAGGGGCAAGGTTTAAAGGAGATATACGAGGCAGATTTTTTACACAGAGATATTGGGTGCCTGGAACTCATTATCACGGGAGGTAGTGGAATCGGATACGGCAGAAACTTTTAAGGGGCGTCTTGCCAAATGCACGAATAGGATGGGAATAGAGGGATATGGTCCCCGGATGGTAGGGAGTTTAGTAAAGTCAGGCAGCATGGTCGGTGCAGGCTTGGAGGGTTGAAGGGCCTGTTCCTGTGCTGTAATTTTCTTTGTCCTTTGGTCAATTAGAAGGAGGTGTCACCTCTTGATCTTGAAATCCAGGGGTGGTGTCACCCAGATAAAGGTAATTACAAATAAAGGTAATTACATTATCTTTCTCAGTTGAGGTAGTGATTGGGAAAGTGGTGAGGGCTATTGAAAGGAATTGGCTGGCCAGCAGGAGTCCATACTTCTAACACAGGGTTGGCAGGAGCATTTTTGTTCCTCCGAACTAGGATGACCAATCATACCAGGTTTCCTGGTGCAATCCTGATTTATCTTTGAGCATCCCAGTATCCAAACATTTTTCTCCAAATTACTCAAGTGTCCCAGTTCTGTTTCCTTTCTCGCCCCAGCATCCTCTCCCCTTTATCCCGTTCCTTGTGATGCATCTACTGTTACCATGCTGCACTAAACTGCACCTCTGGTAATTAAAATCTGCCCACTCACTGGACATGCCCTTTGTGGCTCCACAGAGAACCTTCTCACCAGCGTACAGAGATGGGTGAAAATCTTTTCCCCTTATTTGCCTTTCAATGACCTAACTGGGGTTTCCATCAGAATGCTCCAGTTACTAATCAGCAACACCATGAGATGTGCTGGTGTGCAGGTGCACATGTGTCCTAATGGAGATTAATGTCTTTAAGGGTTAGCCTATTTCTAAACTGTACTGCAGGTAAACTCGCAGTGTCTGGCTTAGAGAAAAATCAACTCCAAAAATAATTGCTCTCAAGGGGAATGACTATCTCCCTATTGTACATAGTGCACTGGGAGATCATTCACATGCACAATAGCACCCTCTGGTGGTCATCAGTTGGCTTCCCGACGTGAATAGACTCCATCTTATTGGTAAGAATCACACAGCCTCGTTTATTCTCTAATTGTGAATTTCTGTCAATAGCTCTGTAGTTCTTCATTGTATGCAAAAACATCAAATTGGTTCTTTTATCTGAATCTCAGTTAATTCATTTAATTAGTGGTTATAAACAAATCTGGCAACCTGCTTCCTATTTATAACTTTGTAGTTCCTGATAGACAATGATAGATATGATTCTTACAGCGGAGGATAGAATCCCTACAGTGCAGAGGGAAGCCATTCAGCCCATCAAACCTGCACCAACAACAATCCCAGCCAGACCCAATCCCCAGAACTTAATATATTTACCCTGCTAGTCTCCCCAATTCAGCATTGCCAATCAACCTAACCTGTACATCTTTGGAATGTGGGGGGAACACAGTAAAAAGTCTGACAACACCATCAGACTTTTTACTGTGTTTACGCCAGTCCAACGCCGGCATACCCACATCATGTGGGGGGAAGCCAGAGCACCCAGAGGAAACCCACATAGACATGGGGAAAACATAGACAGTTTACCAAGACTGGAATTGAACCCAGGTCCCTGGTGCTGTGAGGTAGCAATGCTAACTATTGTGCCACCGTGCCACAGATAACATGTATCCTGCTGTTGTCAGAAATATATTCCAGTATGAAGAATTTTAACACCATAAAGTGCAGTTTTCAGGATAGTCTATAAACCTCTGGATTTGATGCTATTGATGGTGTCATACTGTCTGAAGCTGAAGGTTATATGCTTCTGATATGGATAGAGTAGTAGATTATTTATAGAATGAAAACTGCGGCTCTATTACAACACTGGAGTTATTAGTGTATTTATGAAGCACAACAGGGAACAAGAACTGGCAGATCCAAAGAGCAAACTAACTTCTCCAAAACATTAAGCGATTCTAAAATTAAGAGATTGTGAATTAATTTTCACAGCATGCTGAATGCTTTATGCTAAAACTTCTTTACTTTTTTTTGCACGCTGTGCACTATGTTGTCAGCAGCCAATAATCTTGGTTTCATACTCCATCTGTGTCTCTTCCGAAACTGATGGCTGCTGACATCAGGAAGTAATGAAGGCTCTTTTCTCACATGACATGACACAAACCAATCACAATTAAGGTTTTTAATAGCTTCATATGCAGTTTGACTTCCACAGTATACAAAATAATTACATTTTAATAAGTGCAATTTATGGTAATGAGATCAGCGCTTTAATTAATCTAATTTATGCTAGTTACATTACTTTCATTAATCTAATTCATGCCCACAATATCAGAATTTTAATGATCCTCATTTATCAGGAACCATTTTAAAAATCATTTTCAAACAATGGTGGTTATCTTTGGTTTCCTTTTTTCCCCATCTACCTCTGTTAATTTATTTCAATACTTTTATTTAATGAGTGAGTGACAATGGGATCATCCTAGACAATAGTGTGAGAGCTACTAAGTTCAGAATTATGGAAATGAGTAAAGAACTAGTACTGGAGAAATCAATAGGACACAAATCTCATGGCCCTGATGGCCTGCATGTTTGGTTTTTAAGAGGTAACTGTGGGGAATGAATAAACATTACATAGTTGAAAATGCACCATTAGTAAAGCAACAGGATAATTGATTATATCTAATAATATTATTTAGTCGATTGATACTGGTATTCAGTAAGTTTTCAAGTCGTTCTTTAATATAACATGAATACTTAAATAAACAGGAACAAATAATTTAAGTACAACAAAATTAATCTTCATAACTTCCTTTTAAAAGAAGCATTACAAAAACACACAAAGTTCACAGACTCACATCTTCCAGGTCAAAGACCAAGTGGCTCTTTCAAGCCTTGATAGGAAAGGTAGCAAGCTATCAGAACCAGGAGTGGGACCTTGTTGGAGGGAGGGCCACATCTGCCTATGCAAGGGGTTCAAAATGGCTCAAAAATGGCTCTTATGTTCTTATGTAAGAAATTAACAATTAAAATCAAGGTAGATCTTTATACAAATTAAGCTAAAATCTTTATTATTATGATAATTTTACCATTGTAATGATGCTTTACAATAATGAAACCAAAAGTAGTCCTTTCTCATGTCCTCCAGGCTTAATGTGAACAATGCAGGTCACCTGCATTTACGATGGCATCAAAGTCCAGTGTTATTCTTGTGATGGAAATTCCACAATAAGGAGCAGAAATGCTGTTCAGTTAACTGCAATCTGCAGCCAAATTTGTTATGTTTTAATAGGCAAGTGTTTGTTCACATATAGGGGGGGAATCAAACAAGGACTTTAGTGTCACTGCGTGATATTTGGGCACTAAGGAAGTATAAAACCTGTCCAGTTTTTCTGGATTGTATTTTTCCTGTAAGGTGGCATCACAGAGGAGATCAGTGAGCTCAAGTTGTAATTCTTGCAGGGTTTCTCAAATTAAAATAACAGTAGGCATGACACCAGATCCAGTATTTTCTTAACGTCAGGGCATCAAGGAGAAAATTTCCCCTGCGGATCACTCAAAACTTTGCTGTACTTCTTTCTCTGCTCTAACGACCTTTGCAAGTATTTCTGTGCTGGAAAATGAGCGAACTCTTTGGTCCTCATTTGTTTTGAGATCAAGAGTAACTTGACCCTGAAACCTTCAACACTGGAGTATAATTTGTACACGGACACATTCTTGCCTTGCAGTGCTCCAAATCAGGTCCATTTTGTTGTGCCGCAATACCAACACCAGAAGTGAGGCTGCACACCCTGCTGAAATATTTTAATTCAAGGAAATCATTTTCTTTCCCCATCTTTTTCACCTCTAAGCTCCCACATTTGCTGCAATGGAATAAGCCCTGGTGCTCATGTCAGTGTCTTCAACAAAGAAAAATTAATTTCTGATGATTAAGTCCCTTACTCTTGTGTAGTTCATGATTTTCTCCACTGTACAAACGCATGATCAATGTCACCCTTGGACTCAAGTTATACACCGGCTTCTCTCAGAGAAAGATAAGATCACAAGAGGTAGGATATGGATATAACCCTTTGAACCTACTTCACCATTCAAAACAATGAGGTCAATCTCCTGCCTCAATTCCACTTTCCCATGTACTCTCTTAATTCTCTGAGAGACCAAAGATCTGTCAACCTCGGCCTTAAATAAATTCAAGAATGGAATATCCACAACCCTCCAAAAATTCACAAGCCTTTGAATTAAGAAAGTTATCTTCATTTCAGCCCTAAACTACAACAATCTACTTATTAGAAATGTAATCAATAATCCACATGGTCGCACAAGGGCACTTTAAAAAAAGAAATCACATGGCACTAGCCATTGAATAAAGAAGTCCTGGCCAATGTTTATTGCTCCTACATTACAACCGAGTTCTAGAAAGTAGTCCATTGACCGGAAAGCACATTTGTACGTCCCAAGATCATGAAAGATGCTATATGAACACAAGTTCTTTCTTATTTCTTAATTCCATGTCACCCACGGGGTAAGCCCATACCAACATCAATGAACAGTATCATAAGCTGATTTGTTTATGATTCCAATGAGGAAAAATGTGACTGAAGAGAGAGAGAGGAGGAGAAGGATCAAGACTGAAACCACACTCCCATCTACAGGACAAATCGATTCCTATCCATGAGCTGTAAGTGTGAGCAGAGAGCGTTTCAGCACTGATGCAAGGCTAGGAGGTTTGTTTGCATTTCATTGTATTTGATTAAGGCTGGACAGGGAGGATTGAAAACCATCATCAACCAAGTCAAACTGGGAGCTTAGCACAGATCAGAGTGTGGCCCACATCATAGACTGTGCATCAAAATTTCCTCTAAAATAATCTCAAGAAGTTATTGCAACTAAAATGTAACTCAAGTTACATTTCAAACTAGTACTTTCTGTAAACAAAGAACCGTTGGAATAGGATATTGTAGTGAGTTTGCAACGATTGAAATAATACAAATTGTCACATGTATTAGTATAGAGTGAAAAGTATTGTTTCTTGCATACTATACAGACAAAACATGCCATTCATAGAGAAGGAAAGGAGAGAGTGCAGAATGTAGTGTTACAGTCATAGAGTGTAGAGAAAGATCAATTTAATGCAAGGCAGGTCCATTCAAAAGTCTGATGGCAGCAGTGAGGAAATACTTCCAATCTCTGAACTGTGAGGATTTACTGGAGATTCTGAAGAAAGACATAATTAATGATTGCAATCCTCCCTTTGCCATCGATCATTGGCTAACTTATCCAAAACTACTTCCTGTGAACATTGGATACCATGGTGCAGCTGTGGGCTGGGTCAAAAGCATCCACAGGCCTGATGTGGCCCATGGGCTGTCATTTGCCCACCCCTGCATTAGATCATAGGGAACAATACCACTCAACAAAATGCTGTTCTCTCTGAGGCTCATATATGCTCCATGGACTTTAATCTGTAGCAAGTTAATCACTTATTTAACACTTTCTAAATCATTTACATTACTGTCAGCTGCATGACATTGAGCATGTCCAGCTGAGATCAGCTAACCTGACACAGGGCTGGGGTCCCAATTCAGGGTCAGTGACCTGACTTCCTGCAACCTCATCCATGGGGCGGGTAGGCGGGAGGGGGTGGGGGTTTGAGGGGGGTGGGTATGTGGGGATGCCATGGCAGTTGCTATAAGTTGCCGCCAATGCATTGCCACCCACTATAGCCAGTGGATTATTTGAGCGCATTGATTCTCTCAGTAGCAGTGTTTTGAGGGACCTCCCCCATTGACATCAACATGCAGTGTCCCGCCAGCAACCATCAGGGTAAGCACATTGCTCTTAGAGGCTAATTAGAGACGTTAGTCACAGGTGGGTGAAATAACATTTATTGTTGCCAATAATAGTGCTTTCAAAATAGGTGATAATATGAAAACATGCGAACGTGAGACTTTAAAGTACTAAAATATTCCACCTGCGTGGTGTTGCCTTTCACTCATGCCATCTTAGTACCGTTAGAAGTTTTTAACCTAATGTGCCCTATCACTACATCTCAGTGTCTCCCCGGGATGTATATCGGAGGTGGAGATGGCCAGCTGCCTACTGCGCCCCATGGCCTGTGATGCTCCTTGGCAATCATTCTCTGAAGGTGCTGGACTTTGAAGGTGCTGACCAGCTTCCAGGTGAAAAGGACATATCTATGACAACCCTCCTCATCCTGCTGCCCCAGAGATGCCCTGATGTCAGGAAGGGGAAGTTAGAAGGTGTAGCCATAGCTGCAGTGTCTTGGGTAGAAGGCCAGGACTTCCATCCAGCAGATGGCACAGGCTAGAGTCCTTTTCCCCCCTCAGTGTTCCTGTGGGCCCCTGGATCACTCATGGTATGGTGGTACTTCTGAAGTGAGCTCCAGAAACTCCGGTGTCACCTGCCCTGCCAGTCCTGGAGGCCCATCTGCATTCTTGCCATTGTGGCCAAGCCCTCTGCGATGGCCCTCTGAGTTGGAGCCACCTGTCAATGGCAGTAACAAGTGCCCACTGAAACTGGGCCACACCCTCAAGGGCTGCAGCCATAGTCCACTGTGTCTAGGCATTGTCCCACTGGGTCTCCTGCAAGCTCTTGAGCCTTTCAGCCATGGGCTGCAGAATCTTGAGAAGCCTGTTGAGGCCCTCAGCTGTGGCTTGCTGTACCTTGACCTTGGCCCTCTGGGTCTCCGCCATGACCTGCTGTGATTCAGCCACCGCTTGGAACCTGCCACTCATGGTGAGGATTTCCTGCCCCAGGCTTTCCACTGCAGACACCATCCTTGCAATGTTGGCCTGGGAAACACACAACTCAGGCAATAGCTGGTCCACCTGAAAGCTTTGGGACTCCTCCCAACAGCCTTGCAGTCGGTCCAGTGTGGCTGTCAGCCCCTCCTCCATTCCCTGGCTCTGTTGCTGCATCTCCAGCAGCTGAGGGAGAAGTGATTTCAGAGGCCCAGCATGTAACCTGGGGCTAGCTAAGTCCTCACCTCTGGCAGACCTCTGGGTGCCAGAGAGGCCTCAGATGTTCTCTCTTCCATCTGATGCACATCAGCAGATGTGTCGTTCTCACCACAGAGTAACACAGATGCCTCGTCATTAATTTGACCCACCGATGTGAGAATCTACGGGATGGTGAGTTGCGAGGTGGAAGCTGATGCAAAACTGGTGCCAGCCTCAGAGGTCCCTTCATCTGCTTCCTCTGAGGAGACTTCTGAGCTACTGGGGCAGGATGGGTGGGAGCAGCAGTGGGGGCAGTGATGCCAGATGCATCAGGCGTATCAGGGTGCCTCCCTGCAACCCAGGACAAAAGGTTAAGTGCAAGGGAGGGAGAGGGACCTGGACTGCAAGCAACTTACTTAAAATTTCTTCAACAAGTGGAGGATTGGCAGATGCTTCATGCTGTCGCTAATGGTCTGCTTCCCCTCCTCTTCTATAAACTCCAGTGCCTGGCTCCTCAAAGCGGGTGAGGACCCAGATATTAGGCACATAACCCCCTGTCTTTACCCTCTCCCTGCAATTTTGGGTATTCCTCTGATGTGAAGAGAGAAGGAGCCAGGTACAGTCTGATGCCACAAGTCCTATAGATTTCCAGGGGGTGGCTCTCAGAGGACAAGGGTTGTGATAATCTTGGGGGAAGCAGAGAGAGAGAGGTACTTGGGGGTCAGGGTCTGAAAGCGTACAGGGTGCTGGGGTGCAGGGATCTGGGAGCCCTTCAGGGGGAAGGTGCTCGATGAGGTGAAGCACTCGTCCTTGTTAGCTGGATTAGGTCATCTGGTTTTTTGCAGCACTGCTTCCCGGTTCTCCTGGCCAGTGCCCTGGCACTAAAACATGCTGCCACTATCTTCCAGGCTGCATTTCCATCCTTTCCTCTGGGATGGTGTCATGCTGGGGGGAAGAGTGTGTTCCACTTTACCTCCGCTACCTCCAGTAACCTGGCCAGGTCAGCATCTGAAATATGGAGAGCTGTCTTCCTGCACTGCCTGCCTGCCTGTCTGTCCATCCTTGGGATTTTTATGGAGCTGCCCCTTGTTAGAGCAGATCAGCTGCAAGCACTTTGAGTGAGTCACACACCTGTTTCGAGCATTCCAGTGAGCTTAATGTTAACCTGGAGGAGTAGCCACATCAGCACTTATATTCTGATGGAGTGAGGGGCGGCGGGGGGTTGGGGGGGGGGGGGGGGGGGGGAGGTGGGAGTGAGTGGGATTTGTGACTCTGTGATGAACGGGGGCAGGGGGGAGAGAGAGGGTCAGTCGGTCAGCCATCAGGGCCATGGGAGATGATGACGGAGCCTTGTGCAATGAAGTCTAGGAGGAGGGTGGGAGGGGGTTGTGGGGGGGTAAGGGCGGTCAGTAATGTTGGGAAGGGGAGGCTGTATCTGGCCTTGGGGGAGGTTCTGCCAGGGAAGCTGATTTTTCTTTCTGCTTTTCCTGCGCATGCGCAGTTTATGACTTTGATCTGAGCTACTGGCTGTCTGGTGAACTTGGCCCCACCCACTGCCTCTAGCAGCTAGAAATGATCTAGCCCATATTTTCAAATACTGAGTGCATATGGTTTTGCGTGAAAACCTACCCGAAAAATGGACCAGGAACTCTCCCATTTTCACACTAGCTAAACACTTAGAAAAAAATCTCGTAAAATTCCATCTATCGCGTCAAGGTTTGAGCTATCCGATTTCAATATCCCTTTTCTCTCAAACGTTTTAGTTCAGCAGTAACATGACTTCATACCTCCCCGCAACACTGCTGAATCCTAACAGGTGTTCACTTATGTGTACCAAACTATTCACTTTTCTTGCTCCCCACTTTGAAAATTTCCTTCTGGACCTGTACAGGTCATTAACAGATTCTTCAATCAGCTTAACTGGAGAAGATTGGATTTCTGATTCCCCTGCTGAGCCTTCCTTTGATGATTGCAACAAATTCTGAAGGACACAGAAGATTAACAAATCAGCTGATATCACCGCTTTCCCCCTATTTCTCCCTCCCCCAGGGGGGATTGAAAATCTGGCTCACAGACCAATTTGAAACCTGGTCAGAATTATTCAGCTGCTCTGGTGACTTTCTAAGCTACTCATGCAACTACAGACAGACCTAAATTCAATAGTCCCTGAAATGGCAAGACTGTGCACACTGACTACAACCGAGGCAGCATGCAAACTTCATACTGCCTGCTGTGTTTACATTAGTAATGGAGTGGCACTCCAAGTGGCTTCAAGAGACTTCAGATTTTGTTAGGGACAAAAGGTATTTATTGAATAAGGGAAATTATCTACTGGGGTTTGCAGCCCGAGGCTGTCTTGGAGTAGTTGCCTGATAAGTCCTTTAATGTTTACTACATACTTTCCAGACCCAGAAAAGACTCCACCCTCTGGGGTGATCATTCACCCCCACTTCCTATTAGTCCTTCAAGCCAGGTGACCCTCCTCTGTCTTAAACAAACAGAAACCACAATGACTACAACATCTAGACAGTGTTAACTGCATTGTTGATTGTCTAAATGCCTGATTTCAGAGGGGTTGTGCAATACTGTGACTGGCTAGCACCAATTAAAGCAAGCTTGCATTGCTTAAAGTTTGACAACTCCTAAATAGGAGATTCCTTGTGGCCAGAGGAGATGTTGGGAGTCCTGTGTAAGCTGAACATTATCCAGGAAATAGAGAAGAATGGCACAAGATAGGGGAGTAACTGGGCTCAAGAACAAGTGCCCTTCAGATACATGCTCAAAAGACAGTCAAAGGAGATCACCGTGGAGGACAATGTCAGGAATCAAACCCCAAGGACCTGGTTACGTGCTGCAAGAAGAAGGAAGAGATTAATAAAAATAAATATGGGTTCATTTGAAGTAGAGAGACGAGAATGTGGAATAAGAAAATGATAGAGACATCCAAACAAATACTTTGGCCTGGATTTCAAGAGAAGACAGGATTGGGACACATTTCAGGCTGGCATTGAAAATCAAGTATCAGTCTGTCAAAAGGTAAGGTTGTACACAAGTTCCGCTGCAGTGAACTTGCAGATGTGCACTTTGAGAGGCCAGCATAGAGAAGAAGGCTGATGGGTATGCTCAACAAAATGTTCAGTGCAGAAATCAGGGAGTATTTCAGCTCTGGGGCTTCACACGGAGCTTTGAGCCCATCCTTCCCAGCCTGAAGAGGTGGTCAACTCCATCAGCACATTTGTGGACCCAGTCGTGATGCAATGTCTGATGGCCGGTGTTTCAGTTTGCATTGCGGCACAGGTTGCACCAGAAGTCTGAGTGGTGCAAAGGAAGTACAGTAAAAAGTCTGACAACACCAGGTTTTAGTATCGGTTGGACTAAAACCTGGTGTTGTCAGACTTTTTACTGTGTTTACCCCAGTCCAATGCTGGCACATCCACATCATGGTGCAAAGGAAGCTCAGACTCAAAGTGTTCAAACTCAAGCTGCTGAGAGTGAGCAAAGTGCGTAAATAAGCTGAACCAGCATCCGGTAAAGAAAGAAGCTGGAACCAGTCAGTCTTTCACAAAGCTTTATTCATAAGACCCCAGATAACATATATGCAGGTACTTTCCCTTTCACACAGTTTCTCCCCACAGAGATGTAAACTGGTTCTTCTAATCTTTTCCCAACTGGTATCAACTGCTCTTAATCACAGCTCGAGCATGTACTCAATTGTCAGAGTATTTGCAACATTAACAAAGGTGCTTGTAGGATTTCACTACATTCCAGAAATTGAATTTACAACAATTATTCGGATTGCTGAGGCGTTGCCCAGTGGGAGTAGCATCATTGAACACAATGGAGGACAGTTCTCAGAAGGACAGAAATCATCCTCCCACCATTTCCACTCACCAGTGCCTTTACTGTTGCCTGACAGTCAGCATGCTTAGACTGCTGCTGTTGCCCAGGCCAGGATGGTACTGATTGATGTTTCTGATTCTCCTTTAGTTGTGTCAGAATTACTAATATCCCTATTCTTCAACATTTATATGGCTAGTACTAGCTATCAATCACTGAGCAGAAACTGATAGCACATATGAGGATGGCCTCAATAGGGATCGTGGGTTCATGTCACACTATTCGTAACCCCCACAACTTGCCTGGGCTTGCAAAATCTCACTAAGTGTTCTGGCTGGAGACAATACACCCCTCTTTAACCTGTGCTTAACCCTCTCTCCACTCACGTTGTCTCTACCTGTAAAGACTTGATTACCTGTAAAGACTCACATTCTAACCATTATCTTGTAAATTGTGTTTGTGTTTATATGCACCCTGTTTGTGATCACAACTTCTCACTCACCTGAAGGAGTGACACTCTGAAAGCTTGTGCTAAAAAATAAACTGTTGGACTTTAACCTGGTGTTGTGAGACTTCTTCATGTGCCTTCCCCAGTCCAACGCCAGCATCTCCACATCAGTGCTAGCTAAACCAGGCATGATCTGCTGAGGTGGTAATCCTGGTAACGAAAACTTTTAAATGGAAACAATCTAAATATGAGTCCTGAAGATTTTCAGTGATGGGGTCTTTTGGCAACTTGTTCAACTGGGGTTGTCTTGGGAAAAAAGATTACTGATACAGTGTTTTGGAAGCAGATAATCTTTGCATCTTATGTGTATGACTGTCTTGTGTTTTGTCATTGCCAGAGGGCACCAGCTGATTCCATATTTTTTGAACACGATCAGTCGATTTTTCTCCCTCTTTTGGTGAAGCAATTCCCACAGCAAATCTCATGTCAAGGATGTAACACTGATGTATTTTCCATACCGATTGGTGCAGAAATGTGCAACATATCTTTTGATTGCTTCAATTTTACAAGTGTCCAAGCAGTAGAAATGTTGTTTGCGTTTTTGTGCCTTCCCAGTGCTTTCATTCCTTTTTATGTTTTGGAGATCAGAACTGTACAGTAGTACTCTACTTGACAACTTATTACACATTGCTGTTTCTCTGAGCCAAGCCTCAACCTTACAGTTCTTCCATTGTTTTTATTGGTCTAGTGGTATTATCGCTAGACTATTGATCCAGAAGCTCAGCTAATGTTATGGCAACCTGCGTTGAATCCCGCCACAGCAGCTGGTGGAATTTGAATTCAAGAAAAAAGTCTGGAATTAACAATCAACTGATGAGCATGAAACCATTGTTGATTGTCAGAAAAACCCATCTGGTTCAGTAATGTCCTTTAGGGAAGGAAATCTGCCATTCTTACCTGGTCTGGCCTACATGTGACTCCAGAGTTACAGCTATGTGGCTGACTCCCAACTGCCCTCAGGCAACTAGGGGTGGGCAATAAATGCTGACCAGCCAGCGATGTCCATGTCCCATGAATGAATTAAAAAAAAATTCTTGCAGTACTTTGAGGACTGATATGGTCATCATACTTAAAATCAATCAAAATTTAACTAGCCACATCATCTGCAAAATATTGACCATCGAACTGTAACTGTACTTGAATATATAATATCAAAGCAATTAAATATGACAGATAAAGTGCAGCATCTAATTTGAAACAGTGATTAAAATCCAAACAGTGTTGAATTTATGCAGCTACTTTCAAATCCTGAATGGTCTTTTCAACTGTTTCACCAACATGGCTAGAGTTTAAAATAGCAGCCTTTTCTATATCACTTATAAGTAGCAATGGTGTCATTAACAGAGACAAATATCACCATTATTTAAAATTATATTAATATAGTTATATTAATTTATAATTATTTTCTCAAAAGACAAAAATTATGGAAACATTTAATTCTAGAGCTGCTTTTGATGTAGTAATTTTTAATTGAGTAAATATAAGCTAGATTTTACAATCGGTAGTAATACTCCTGCCATTGGCAAATGGGTGAGCAGGGATCAATCTCTTTAGATTTACCAGAATCATCAGATTTCCGCCAATCCATTTGCTCTTCTCATTTCTAGCAGCCATTTTGTTCTCATACAGAATGTACCTGAGTTCCGTTAGACAATTGCAATCCGCATGATTCTACAGTCTACTGTCTTCCATCTATTAAAGCTGGAGGTGCCTTGCTGCAGATGTCATTTGGTGAGGGTAATGGACTGCAGCGCTTGAATTTAAATAACTGTCCCAACCAGTATTAAGTCCAGCTATTAGAGGTTAACAATATTATCACATATGAGGTAAACAGCTTTTGACAGCGCAAAAGACATTTATTTTAATGGTCGTTTCTGTAATTTGCGGCATTTGCTTCCATAGATTGAATCAAAGATACAGGAGTAAATGCCAAAGACACCAATTCTCATAAAAATCAGACTACCTACATTGGTAATTTTGTCACTAACCATAACAGAATACTGTCTCCAGAGACTTCTGAACAGCACAGAGCATTTTCAGAGCTGTGCATTTGCTATAAAAAAAATCTACAACCAACCTTATCAAAGGAACAGCACAGCCAAGTGCAAGGATCTGTCATTGCTTCCTTCAATAGTTATGCCTCTGCCTTCTTCTGGAGTGGTGTATCGGAACTATCTGCTGTATCAGTCAACCTTCTATCCAATCCATCCAATAGTGTATCAAACAATTCCACAGGAGGATCCACACTTTCATTTTCTGCTGAATAACTGCATCACGACATGGCTGCCTAAATTCTCATCGTTGCTGTATTTCACAAAACGTAAGAGCCATTAATGGCATGCTGTAAGCATGTGTGTCAGTGACTAAGCTTGCTTCTTGCAATGTGTTGGCAGGACTTACTTTGTCAGGTTAGGATTCTATTGTAACATCAGTTCCAAATGAAAACTATGTTTGTGTGGGCATGTGTGTGAGTGAGAACTGCTGTGGGCCATACTTGCTAAGCATTCAAAGTGGAGGTGAAGTTGGAATGACACCTTTGGAGGAATAAGTACCAAATGTAACATTTTCTGAGGACATATTTATGAGAGATACTGTTGTAATTAAGAAATTAGCCATAATCCGCAAAGGAACATAGGCATCTCTTCATTAGAGAGACAAATCATTACATTATAATACATCATGCATTGTTCCAAATCTGTGGCTATATTCTCTGGGTATTGGAAAGAGCAATTACTATTAGCTATTTAGGATAACTCTAACCAAAGGGCAAACTTCCTTGGATCTCATTTTGCTGCAATGCTCATGTAGTTCTAGCAAAGTATCTGCAGTGTAAGTGAATCAATGTTACTGGGATACTTTCTGGCTTGCTCATGTGAGATTGTTACCAATGAACTGCAATGCCCTGTTATACACAGATTATTGCAAGAAAATTGAATTTTTGCATGTTTCAGGATTATTTTTCCTATAAAAAGAACATTAGTAATAACTACAGCTAAAGTTCACCACCCACTGCACTTTCATTCAAAATCAATTTTGTTTCATGTGTCTTACATGAAGTCATTCAGTTTCAGTTTGCATGGAAAAACAATCTGGATTGTGAAATATAATCCCAAAATGTGAATAAAAATCCTGAATTCATTTAAATAAAAAATAATTTAACTAATTCAGTTGCTTTGAAGCAATGGCATTGACATTGGTCTTTATATTGGTCTTGTCAGCTTTTCTGCATTTATAGGGGTTGTTCCCTGCTATCCATCTGTTCCCTTGTACAAAGTTTTCAAACATTCTTTTATGCAAAAGTTGTTGCATAAACATAAATTGCTACATAGAACATATCAACATCAACAAATCACCTCTTTGCTTCGAGTTCTTCATTGGCCAATGAGTCTGTTTTATTTGCTCAGAATAAATGTCCACATGATAAATATTAGATCCCAAAGAAAACAGGTTGGGTATCTTGATTTTTTTCATCAGTTTTTTGCAGTTTGGTATGGCTAATATCTTGAACAAATTGTTCCCAATTATGCTAATCTACTTTGCACTGTTTCAAAGTTACACTTAAATAGTTTTTATATGACTTGTGTAGTCCATCACAAATTGGCTTCCTGGCCTGAAGAGTATGAAGAACAATCATTATGATAGGTGGGATGTAATCCTTGCCAAGAACTGGTTGGAAGAGCACCACTGTCTTCTCAATATAGAACCACAGAATCCCTACAGTGCAGAAAGGGGTCATTTGGCCCAATAAGTATGCACTGGCACTTTGAAAGAACATCCAACCCAGGCCTTCCCCTCTGCTTTATTCCTGTAACCCAACTCATTTACCATAGCTAATCCTCCTAACCTACACAACTACACACTCAGGGCAAGTGACCATGGCCAATCGACGTAACCTGCACATCTTTGGACTGTGACAGGAAATCAGAGCACCCGAAGGAAACCCATACAGACATGGCAAGAATGTGCAAACTCTATATAGTCACCCAAAGCTGGAATCGAATCTGGGTCCCTGGTGCCGTGAGGCAGCACTGCTAACCACTGTGCCATTGTGCTGCAGACAAACTGTTACAAGATGGTTACTAATTGCTTGCATGTAATGCTGGGGATTGTCATCAGCAAACAAGTTTAGCTTAAAGTCTTCTAAAGAAAAGCTTCCCATCAATTCTAAATCAGATCTTGATTCTGGTTTTGAGATTATTGAAAGCTGCAACAAGCATAATAGCAAACAAAATGGTGAAACGTCACAGTCACTTCCTTGTGCATATGCTGATGTAAAGGAGAAGAAGTTGGCTCCAAGTTTCATTGCTGCATTTATTTTTATTCTTTCATGGAGTATGGGAATCACTGGCAAGGCCAACATTTGTTGCCCAACCCTAATTGCACTTCAGATGAAAGAGGTGAGTCACCTTCTGGAACTTCTGCAGTCCATCTGGTACAGCTGGATACTCCCACAATGATGAAGAAGTTCCACTGGATTTTGATCCAGTGGCAGTGAGGAAACGGCAGTATGATTCCAAGTTAGGATGATTTGTGGCTTGGAGGGAAACCTGAAGGTGATCATGTTCCCATGAATCTTCTGTCTTTGTCAGTTCAGGTGGTGGAAGTTTGGAAGGTGCTGTTGGAAGAGCCTTGGTGAGTTGATACAGTGTACCATGTATATAGTACACATTGCTGCCACTGTATATCAAATGTGGAGGGACTAAATATTTAAGGTGCTGTGAATGGGTGCCAATGAAACAGAGTGTTTTGTTTAGGATGGTGTTGAGCTTCTTGAATGTTGTTGAAGCTCACACTTCTGGCAGGTGAAAGTATTCTATCACATTTCTAACTTGTGGCATCTAGATGGTGGGTAAGATTTGGGGGGTCAGGAGTTGAGTTACTCATCTTGGAATTCCAAGCCTCTGACCTGCTCTTGCAGCCACAATATATATAAGGCTGGTTCAGTTCAGTTTCTGGTCAATGGTAAACCCCAACATGCTGATAGTGTGGGATTCAGCAATGGTAATACCATTGAATATCAAGGGAAGATGGTTAGATTATCTCTTGTGGAGATGGTCATTGCCTGGCACTTGTGTGGCAAGAATGTTGCTTGTCACTTTTCATGAACATTGTCCACGTCTTGCTGCATATGGGAACTAACTGTTTTAGTACCTGAGGAGTCACTAATAGTTGTGAACATTGTGTAATCATTGGCCAACATCCCCACTTCTCTCCTTTAGATGGAGAAAAGGTCATTGATGAAGCAGCTGAAGATGGATGCATCTCGAACACTGCTCTGAAAATGTCCTCCAGCAATGTCCTTCAATTGAGATGATTGGACTCCAACAACAACAAACACCTTTCTCAGTGCTATGTTATGACTCTAACCAGTGGAGAATTCTCTCCTTGATATCTATGTACTTCAATTTTGCAATCCTTGATGCCACACTTGGTCACATGTCACTATGAAGGGCAGTCACTTTCCCCTGCCCATTTGAGTCCATGTTTTAACCAAGGCTGAAATTAGGTTAAGAGCAAAGTGGCCCTTTGGAACCCAAACTGACCATCAGTGAATAGGTTATTGCTATGTGATTGCTGCTTTTGAGCAACGTCGACCACACCTTGTACTGCTTTGCTGATCAGCAAGAGGATTCTAATGGGGGCAGATTGGATTTGCCCTGCTTTTTATGAAGTGACATAACTAGAAAAATGGTCACATTGGCCAATAGATTGCAAGTGTTGTAGCTATACTTGAACAGCTTGGCCAGGAGTGCAGATACTTCTGGAGCATGATGGCACAGCGGTTAACACTGCTGCCTCATAGTGCCAGGGACCGGGGTTCAATTCCAGCCTCAGATGATTCTCTCTGTGGAGTCTGCACATTCTCCCCATCGCTGTGTGTTTCCTCTGGAGGCTCCAGTTTCATCCCACAGTCCAAAGATGTGCGGGTTAGGTTGATTGGCTAAGCCAAATTGGCCCTTAGTGTCAGGGTTAATATGTGGGGTTACGGGGATAGAGCCTGAATAGGATTGTTATTGGTGCAGGCTCAATGGGACAAATGGCACTGCTGTGTAAAGATTCTATGATATTCTATGATATTGTTGGAATGTTGTACAGGCCAATAGCCTTTGCAGTATCTAGTGCTTTCAGTTGTTTTTGATATCAGATGAAGTGAATTGAACTGGCTGAAGATCGGCACCTGGGGTGCTGGGGACCTCAGAAGAAAGCCCAGATGGTTCAATCACTCAACACTTCTGGCTGAAGATGGTTGCAAGGGCTTCAGCCTTGTCTTTTGCAGCTAGGCTGGGGTTCTCCATCATTGAGAATGGGATTTTGTAGCACTTCTTCATGCTGTTAGTTGCTCAACTGACAACTAATATTCCCAGCTGGATATGGCAGTACTGCAGGCTTTGATTTGATCAGTTGATTGTAGGATCACTTAGCTTTGTCCATTGTGTGCTGTTTGGCATGCAAGTGTTGTCGCTTCTGATGCTATGCAATTGTTTGACCATTTTCATTTCAAAACTGAAGATGAATTAAAGAGTTCTTCCCCCCAAAAGCATTGAATGTTTTTGCTGGGCCAACAAAGTGTTGGAGCAATTTTGCTGAAAAGATTGTTAGTTGTTTTCTGAGCCTACATTAGCTGCCTGGTAGGAATTTCACAGCAATGTAGAATAGAACCATTACTCAACTATTTCCACTCAATGACCCAGTTTTGTACATCTTTTGCTTTTGGAAGAATAGCTTTCAAGCTGTTAATTATTTGACCATATAGAGTCACAGAGCAATACAGCATAGAAATAGGCCCTTTGGCCCAACCGGTCCATGCTGACCATGGTGCCCTCCCAGCTGGTCCCAATTGCCCGTGTTTGGTCCATATCCCTCTAATCCTTTCCCATTCATGTTAATGGAAGCCTAGTTGTGACACTAATAAATGAACTTTAGATTTATCCAAATGCTTTTTAAATGTTGCTATTGTACCTGCCTCAATCACTTTCTCTGGCAGCTAATTCCATACACACACCACCCTCTGCATGGAGAAGTTGCCCCTCAGGTCCCTTTTAAATCTTTCCCCTCTCACCTTAACCTATGCCAGCTAGTTTCCAATTCCCCTTCCCTGAGAAAAAGACTATGGGGAGATTTTCCAGCCACATTCACCTAAAACCAGAAAATCCTACCCAGGGTCAATGGATCTTTCCAAGGTCCACCCCTCACCAGCTCCAATTCCCATGCTGGGTAGGAAGGTAACATTCACCCACTATGTGCGTTCATCCTATTTATCCTGATCATGATTTTATATGCCTTGATAAGGTCACCCCTCATTCTCCTATGTTTCAAGAATATTATTTATTTATTTGTCCCAAGTAGACTTTACATTAACACTACAATGAAGATACTGTAAAAATCCCTAGTTGCCACAATCCGGCACCTGTTTGGGTACACTGAGGGAGAATTTAGCATGGCCAACGCACCTAACTAGCACGTCTCTTGAACTGTGGGAGGAAACCAGAGCACCAGGAGGAAACCCATGTAGACACAGGGAGAATGTGCTGATTCCCCTCAGGCAGTGACCCAAGCTGGGAATCAAACCCGGGTCCCTGAAGGGGAGTTGTGATCACAAACAGGGCATATAAAGCAACACACTCAATTTACAGAATACTGATTAGAATGATGTGAGTCTGTGAAGAGTCTGTAAATTGAGTTTGTGTCTTTATACGCCCTGTTTGTGATCACAACTCCCCATTCAGTTAACGAAGGGGCAGCGCTCCGAAAGCTAGTGGCGCTTGCTACCAAATAAACCTGTTGGACTTTAACCTGGTGTTGTGAGACATCTTACTGTGTTTACCCCGATCCAACGCTGGCATCTCCACATCATGACTACCTTCACAGGGGACACAATGGTTAGCAATAAAGCCCAAACCTGGCCAACTTTTCCTTTATAACTCAGGCTGACTAATTCTGGCAGCTTCTATTTTAAAATGTGGTGTGGGGGGAGCGGGTGGTGCTGCTGTATTGCTGTCCTCCCACAGGGTGGGGGCGCTGACACTGGCGCCCTTTTCTGCCGCCGCCGGAAGGGCCATCTTGCGGCGCGGCCTGTACTTGTTGTCGGTGGAGTGTTGCATCATTCTGGGAGCGGCGGTTGGGCCCGGGCGGCAGGATGACAGGAGACGAGGCCGGGGTGACCGTGGGCCAGCCGCACCTGGCTCGGCAGGATCTCAACGCGTTGGTCAGTGCTTGGCTCGGCTGGCTGGGGGGAGATGAGGAGAGGGGCTCAGACAGCTAGCTGTGCACGTTGGGTTCACACGCGGGCTGGGCTGAGCTGAGCGGCGGCCCAGGGAGGGAGCAGCAGCAGCTTGTGGCTCTGAGATGGAGACGCTGTCTAAGCTGCAGCCGGCCCGGGGATGTCCCCTGACCTCCGCCGCCCGAAAAGTCTGCTGCATCCCCAGCCCGGGGTCATTGGTGCGAAGGGAGCCAGTTCTCATTGTTCTGAAGAGGGATCTGTCTCTGTCCGTCCCGCTCACCGAGCTCCATAGCACAGGGAGTGACCATGTGCTGCTGCCCACTGGTACTCCAGCTCTTGCTAAGTTGTAATAGGGGTGGCTTTAACTCTGGAGGGTGGATGTGCACAAATCTGAGGCAGCAGCGTAACAGTGGAAAGTGGGTTAAAACCATATGAGAGACCCCCCCCCCCCCCTCCGGTTCAGGTTTAAGTTTATTGATGTCGCAAGCAAGATATTAGCACTGCAATGAAGTTACTGTGAAATTCCCCTAGTCACCATATTTCAGTGTCTGTTCGGGTACACTGAGGGAGAATTTAGCGTGGTCACTGCATGTCTTTTCAGGTTGTGGGAGGAAACCAGAGGAAATCAGTGCAGACTCCACACGGACAGTGACCCAAGTTGGGAATTGACAGGTCCTTGGTGCTTTGAGGCAACATTACTAGCCACTGTGGTGTCATTAACTCTCCGCCTCTTTCTCCACACACTGCCAGACCTGTTGAGTTTTTCCAGTACTTTGTGTTTTTATTTGTGCCTTCCAGTTTGCTTTACTCCCTGAGGCACAGGATATAAAAGCAAGGAAGATCTTTAGCAGTGAACCAAGTGAGGACACCCCATCACTGTGGGTTGTTTGTTGCATGGCTGTCATCTTTTGTGGATGGAAGGCTGCAACAACCATATCTGTAAAACACTGGTTTTGCTTCAGCTGGAATGTGCATGCTCAATTCTGGACACCAAACTCTAGGAAAGTTCTCATAGCCTTAGAGAGGATTCAGAGAAGAGTTAATTGGATAGTATCAGGGCATTTTATGTGGGGAGACTGAAGAAGTTGTGCTGTTTTCTGGCATGAAGGTTAATAGAAGATTTGGTGGTGTTCTAAATCATTAATGGTCTTGAAGCTGTTTCCAGTAGCTGAAGTATAGGTAACCAGAGAACATAGACATAAACTGATGGTTTAAAGTACCTTGGTCGCATGTACTGCTTGATAGGATAATGGAGCAGCTTCAGCAGCAACTTTCTAATAGGGGATTGAATAAATACTTGATGGTGGAATATTGCAGGATAGTTAAAAAAGAGCAGTAGAATGGGCTATTACAACAGCTCCATCAAAGAGCTGGCACAGGGATGATGGGCCAATTAGCTGTCTGCTGTATCATTCTATCAGTTGTACATTTGTTCTACATTTGTCAAATCAGATATTGAACCTGTAAAATAATTGAATTATTATTAATGAATGGTTGTCTTTGATCAGTAAGTGCTGTTGGTGTTTAATTGCTTTGCAAAGTAGAAAATATATTAATGTATCTATATTAAAGCAGTTGCTTAATTTCAGATTTTTCTTTCAAGTTCTGAGGAAATGTTGCTTCACAATTGTTACTTGTCAACCAGAGTTGGCTGATTGTTGTAGATTGATCAATTAAATTTTTGTCAGATCAAGAGATTGTTAATAACTTGTAAATTGGGAACATTTATGATCTAATTGAATAGATATGCTTGAGGGACTGAATGGTCTATTTCTGTCCATCTGTCAACTGATGTACAATACTAGAATTTTCTTTCCGGTTTTGATTTTAAGTATCTCCTTGATACTTTTGTCAGAATTTTATCTGATATCTCCTGAATACTTAGAACATCCTACTCATTTAATGGCTAAATTTCAAAATTCTCCGGATGTAACTCCTACTTTCAAACTGAGCTTCATGCAGTGTAGTCATTCTTTGCTAATTGTGTCAGCTCTCTGACAAATACCAGTTTCAGATTTCATGAGGCTCTAATTCTAGTAGATTCAGTAAGATCTCCTGTGAATCCCACAATGATCCTGCTAATATGAAATAAATTTATTTTCTGTGGTACTTCATACATTTGAAGAATAACATTTCAGTGCTTGAAAGAGTAGAAAGGTGAAGTGGATGGCAAGTATGGGAAGGGTGGGTAAACAAAAAGTTTTAGAATCATGCTAATAGCAAGTTAAGCATTTATTTTGCAAGACTTGAGTATTCTGAGGAATAAACCCTAGAGGGCAGAAGTTTGTTGGGCGAAAAGGGCCCATAGTGAAGAAGCACAGGAGCACACAACAAAATAAAGATGTTGCATGCACAACTTCAGTGATCTTCAACCTTAAATAGTTGTGCAAGACCTGGTGAGGTTTGAAAACAAGGGATGAGGCTCATCTTGTCCTTCCATCAGTTCCTTTCTTATCCTTAATGAATTGTTTTATATATAGCAATCCCTCTTATTCACTGGACAAATACTTGCCAGCTAAAAAAAAATACTGCTCCACATTTTGAGCAACAAAACAAGCCTCTTTCCCAGGAAATATGAGGCTCACTATGGAGAATCAGAATGTCAATCTCATCTTTCATCTGGATGTAAAAACGTGGATGGCTACATTCCTGAATATATGCTGCTTTTAACTTCTGCGTCCAGTGAGATGTTTACAGTGACATTCACTGCTGCCTTAATCTGGTCCTCATATTGACGGGTCAGCCTGGTGTGGGGTGTAGGAGGTATAGAATAATTCTCTGCATCTGTATGCTCAAGATAACAACTTTCTTTCACTTAGCAACTTTAACTTCAGCAACCTTTACAGAGGCAACAATAATCACAAGCTGAAACAAAAACAGAAAATGTTGGCATTTCAGCTATTTCCATTCATCAGAACTAGAAGATTTTACATATGAACAATTTATAAAAGTGAAGATTGATAGAAAAGGAGGGGAGAAAAAGGAGTAGGATGATCTGTAAAACGGTGAGGAGAACTGGTGACGATTAATTGATAAATGATCATCATATCAGACAAAAGGAGACACGATGAGAAAATGAAAAAGTAATGAGACCAGCGAATATGATAGGTTTCTAAACATTTATGGACAGCATATTCATGTGAATGTGGTTTGCCCATTGAATGCTGTGAGTGATAGAAATCAAGAAATTACTTAGTCAACAATTCATTTTTCACAGGAATTTTCTGGAAACTGACTAACTCAGCTTATTTGTCTTCAGAATGAGCAGTGCACGTAAAATGCTATAATTGGCAACTTTCAAATTAGTGTTAATGGCTAGTGATTACCATATCTTAGCCAACAAAGGTACTGTCCATTTTAATTGGTGAGACCTATGGTTGGCGAGGGGGGGCATAAAAACCTGACAAAAACAGCAGATTCTAGGAGACTGGTGATAAGAACATAAGAAATAGGAGCAGGAGTAGGCCATCTAGCCCTTCGAGCCTGCCCCGCCATTCAATAAGATCATGGCTGATCTGTTGTGGCTCAGTTCCACTTTCCCGCCCTCTCCCCATAACCCTTAATCCCCTCTCTTATCAAGAACCCATCAACCCGCTTCTTAAAAATATTTAGCGAGGCAGCCTCCACCACTTCAACGGGCAGAGAATTCCAGAGACTCACCACCCTTTGAGTGAAGAAGTTCCTTCTCAACTCCGTTCTAAACCGCCCCCCCTTTATCTTGAGGCTGTGCCCCCTAGTCCTACTGTCTTTTTTGAGCGGGAAGAGTCTCTCCACCTCTATCCTATCCATCCCATTCATCATCTTATACGTCTCAATGAGATCTCCCCTCATTCTTCTAAACTCTAACGAGTACAAGCCTAGTTTATTCAGCCTCTCCTCATAGCTCAATCCCCTCAACTCCGGTATCAGCCTAGTAAACCTCCTCTGCACTCCCTCCAGGGCCAAAATATCCTTGCGCAGGTGCGGCGCCCAAAACTGCACACAGTACTCCAGCTGCGGCCTCACCAATGCCCTATACAGCTGCAGCAAGACCTCCCTACTTTTATATTCAATCCCCCTCGCTATGAAGGCCAGCATCCCATTCGCCTTCCTGACCACCTGCTGCACCTGCAAGCTGGGTTTTTGCGACTCATGCACAAGGACCCCGAGGTCCCTCTGCACCGTCGCCTGCTGCAGTTTTTCGCCACGTAAGTAATAGTCCTTCCTACCATTCTTCCTACCAAAGTGGACCACCTCACACTTGCCAACATTAAATTCCATTTGCCATTTCCTGGCCCATTCGCCCAGCCTATCTAGATCCTTCTGCAGACTCTCCACACACTCCGCACAATTTGCCTTTCCCCCAATCTTGGTGTCATCAGCAAATTTCGACACCCTGCACTCGGTTCCCTCCTCCAGATCATCTATATAAATGGTAAATAGCTGAGGCCCCAGCACCGACCCCTGGGGCACCCCACTAGTCACCAACCGCCAATCCGAATAGCACCCATTGACCCCCACTCTCTGCCTCCTATTTGACAACCAATCCTCTATCCACGCTAACACCCTACCCCCAACTCCATGTCCCCTGACCTTCTGCAATAACCTCTTGTGAGGTACCTTGTCAAACGCCTTCTGAAAATCCAGAAAGACCACATCCACCGGCTCTCCTCTATCCACTGCCCTAGACACATCCTCATAGAACTCCAGTAAATTTGTCAGACACGACTTCCCTTTAATGAAACCGTGTTGCGTCCGCCCTATCAAGCAATTCCCTTCAAGATGCCTCGCAACTTCCTCCTTAATGACGGATTCTAACATTTTACCTACCACAGACGTTAAACTAACCGACCTATAATTCCCCGCCTTTTGCCTGGCACCCTTCTTAAACAACGGCGTAACATTAGCCGTTTTCCAATCTTCCGGCACTTCCCCGGAATCCAGCGACGTCTGGAAAATAACCACCAAGGCATCCACTATAACCTCCGCCATTTCTTTCAGAACCCTCGGATGCATTCCATCCGGTCCTGGGGACTGGTCCACAATCAGCCCCTCCAGTCTGTCGAGCACCACCTCTCTAGTAACAGTAATGTCATTAAGACCCTCCATTCCTACCACCTTTCCATCGCTAACACCCGGCAAATTATTCACGTCCTCCTCCGTGAAGACAGAAACAAAAAAGTTATTCAAGACCTTAGCCATATCCCCATCCCCTACCACTAGCTCCCCTTTCTCATCCTCTAAAGGACCAACGTTCACCCTAGCCAGCCTCTTCCTTTTTATATATTTATAAAAACTCTTGCTATCCTTTTTTATATTAAATGCTAGCCCAGCCTCATAGCTTCTCCTACCCTCCTTTATCAACTTCTTTGTCAATCTAGGCAGGTTGTGGATCACACTACCAACGGTGTATCAGTGGGGAGAATTTTCAGCCTCCTCTTCTGCTGTTCTGGAAAAAGAGCCATTATCCTACTTCACCATTGCCTGCCATCAAATAAAACAAATCAACTGACATTAAGGCCCAAATAATTATTTAGGTTAGATGCTGCAATATGCCCAATAGCCAGTTGGTACTGTTCTTTGAGCTTGCTCTCTCTCTGAGCACCCTCTACATGTTTAGCAGATAATTTGGGGATAATTGTTTGGAAAAGTGGAAGACCCAGAAGAAAGTGCCATTTGAAAGTTGCCAATTATAGCACTTTGTGTGCTCTGTTAATTTTGAGGAGTTAGTCAGTTTCCAAAAAATTCCTGTAATAAATGAATTGCTGACTCTGTAATTTCCTGATTTCTATCAGTCACTGCATTCAGTGGGTAAATCGCATTCACATGAATGTGCCGTCCATAAATGTTTAGAAAATGGCAGCTAACGTGTTGATTTTTGAATACTGTTGTGAAACTCAAAATTGTCATCCCTTTGTTAGTATGTTGACATTCATGTTCTTTGTCAAAATATGACTTGAATTTATAATCTGCTAACCATCTACATTTAACTGTTGTAGACAAATTGAAATATTGGTGATTTGCAGAAAATGCTTACATATACTGAGGAAGAAAAAATAAGTTTGGAAGGATGAAAGGTAGTAGGAAATGTGCTGGCTGCCAATTGTTAGGTGCTTAGATAGGAAGAATAAATAAGAAATATCATCAAACTTGGTAACAGCCAAACTGAAGCACTCGGCTGTAAAGTTAGAATCCCAAATTGGGATTTCTATTTTGTCCAGGTTTACTTGAAGAAGACGGAGGGTAATGTGCAAGTTGTGTTTTACTGATGTTGCCTAAGGAGACATAAAATGGAAAGTGCTGAAATACATAGCCAGTCTGGCTGCATCTGTGGAGAGAGTTAACATCTCGAGTCAAATATGATTCTTCAGAACTGAGGGAAAGCAGGAATGTGGTGGGTTTTACGCCACTGAAAGTTGGGAGGGTGGGAGGAAGAACATAAGTGAAGGTCTGGGATAAAGGGTGGGAGAAATTAAATAATGTGCCATGGCACAGAAGGCAGAGAGTGAAGAAGAAAAATCATGGTGAAGAAAAAAAAACATTTATCCAGAACATGTGTGAATGGCAGACTAATGAACATATCTGTCTAAAAGCAAAATCATGAATTGTTTAATGGTTTATGATGCAATGCTTCTATTTTACAGGATGTTGCCAAATTAACACCCCTTTCTCCTGAAGTTATCAGCAGGCAAGCTACCATCAATATTGGTGAGTTATTAAATAATTTTGACTCATTCTTGATTAACTAAATGTTCATTTTCTACTTGAAACAATGCCTGTTCTGAGCAGAATGTGTTAGTTAGATTTTGAGGAAGAAGTACTCTAAACATTTTCTGTTAATTGAGTTTATAAAGCTGAATTTTATGATAAATGATTTTTTTAAACATCTGATTTGTCTAATCACAAGTCTTTAAGTTCCTGTTTGCTGTACTTTAAATATAAAACAAGATTCTGCAGATTGTGTTGAACAGTATTATGTGGAGTGGACTTGTGTTGGAAGTTATACCTGGAAAATTTCAGAAGTCATTTTTCATCAGCTATGTTAATTGTATAAATAATCATTTGGTAATACATAATTTTATTGCTAAAAAAGTGACTTTTTGTTCAAGCTTTTTATTTTGCACTTATCAGGACAGTTCATTTGGAAAGTTCAGGGGCAACAACAAATTCATACTGTATGAGAAGTGAATGCTGATTGGTTGGCAAGTAGAATCTAGTAGAGGCATTGCCACAGAGAATGTGCCCATAAAATTATATAGTTAATGATTATTTCCATTTTCCACAAATTTTTCTGCCATCTAAGATGGAAAATTTGAAAGTATTATGCTGTGAATCTGTACCAAATCTCGTTTCAGCCAGTGGAATTTGATCTTTTCAGTCTGTGGAACACTTGAACACTTTTGATAACTTCAGAACTCTTTTGGCAAATTATGTATTAATTTCAATTAAGACATTTTAAATGTGTCCAGTTAAAGTACAAGGGCAAATACCACTATACATATTTCAATGAGAGATCCCTTGAAATAGGTCAAAACAAAATTAAGTCTTACCACTATTTCTTATTTTGATTGAAGATTTACCTTGAGTATTATTTACTCATCTGTAAATTTTATGTGACTGCAGTAGACAACCTGAAATGATAATTATAGCACTAAATATTTTCCCAGAGCAAATCACTTCACTTTGCTTGGACCTTGTACCATTCATAACTACAAACGGCAAATATCTATTCAGTTGTAAGCACCTTAAGTGTTGAAGAAAGTCAGTGGAAGTTGGCTTCCCAAGTTTGCCATTTTAATCAAAGCAAAATCTCGTCAGTGAAAAAGCCCAAATGGGATTATAATTAAAGCAGCAGGTTGACAAAGACTGGGACCCAAATGATCAAAGAGTACATGGGTGAACTACAATAAATGTTTTTTGCTGCCTGGAGCAAAAGGAAAGCGAGAAAGATGCACTATCTATGATTTGCTAAGAAAATTAGAGAGAGTATTAGATCCAAGGAAGAGGCATATAAATTAACCAGAAAATAAAACAGATCTGAGGATTGGGAGCAGTTTAGAATTCAGCAAAGGAGGATCAAGAGGTTAAGAATGGAAAAATAGAGTATAAGAGTCAAGTTGCTGAGGAGCAGACAAGTGAAGGAGCAGAGAGACAGATAAGAAATTACCTGTTAAAAACCTGTTTAAATAAGTTTAAAGCACTTTCGTAGTAAGAACTTATCTTGTAGAACTGTTTAAATCATTTAAAAGCATTTTTGTGGGCTTTTTGTATCTACCGCTTTAAGAATTCTAAGGGAGTGGATAGCAGGGAGTTGTGGGGGAGCAGGCTTTAAAACAGCGCCAGGTTTAAAAGGAGGCCTGGTGTAGACAGCGGGCTGCGTCGGAGCAGGAAGCAGAGTGAGCTATTAGGGCTTAGGAGCAAAAGGGCCAGGTAAGTTCGTGTTGAAATTTTCAATACTACTACAGTGAATAATGGAGGGGCATGTGATGTGTTGTTTCTGTATGATGTGGAAGCTGGTGGACCCCAGGGTCCTTCCCAGTGACCATGTCTGCAGTAAGTGCAGGTTGCTGGAGGAGCTCCAGCTCAAGGTAGATGAGCTGGCCTCTGAGCTACAGACACTGATGCTCATCAGGGGGAGAGAGGGTGCCATTGTCAATGGGGTGCAAGTGACATCCACCCCCCCTAGACTGGCTAACTCTAAGGGTCAGGAACAAGAGGGGGCTGCTGAGAGGAGGAAGGAGGGTGGAGAGCAGATGCCTCAGCCCCTTAACCTGCATAACAGGTTTGAGGTTCTTCCAGTGTGGACGAGAACGAGGGAGGTGAGGTTGGTGAGCAAACTGCACACAGTACAGTGATGCAGACGCAGGACATAGGCAAAGAGAAGGTGAAATGGAATGTAGTAGTAATTGGGGATAGTGGGGTTAAGGGTATTGACACTGTCCTTTGTCACAGTGACAAAGTGCACAGAAGGATGTGTTGTCTGCCTGGTGCTCGGGTCCGGGATGTCGCATCTGGGCTGCAGAGGAACCTGGAATGGAAGGGTGAGAATCCGGTCGTTGTGGTACATGTGGGTGCCAATGACGTAGGCAAAATGCGAACTGAGGATCTGGGGAGGGAGTATGAAAAGCTGGGAATGGAATTAAAAAGTAGAACTGACAAGGTGGTTATCTCTGGACTACTGCCTGAACCGAGTGCAGAGGGGCGTAGGGTTGATAAGATTAAGGAAGTGAATGGGTGGCTCAGGGATTGGTGTGGGAGGAATGGGTTTGAATTTATGGGGCATTGGCATCAGTATTGGACCTGTTCAGGTGGGATGGGTTTGGTCTGAACCGTGCTGGGACCAGAGTCCTGGCGAATCGTGTAAATAGGACTGTAGACAGGGCTTTAAACTAATGGGGGGGGGGAGGGTGCGAGGGTAGGTGACATTACGGGGTCTAAAGCTAAGGAGAGAGTACAGGTAAGGGAAGAGGCCGAAGATGTCCCAATAATAAAGGGAGTAGGGGGCGTGAGTATGGTTGGTGGCGTTCTGGCAAATAGGGTCCAGGTGAAGGCTGGGATGAAGGCACTTTATCTGAATGCACGAAGCATTCGGAATAAAGTGGATGAGCTGGTGGCGCAGATCAGCACAAATGGATATGATCTGGTGGCCGTTAGAGACGTGGCTGCAAGGTGACAGGGACTGGGAGCTGAATGTCCAGGGGTCTCAAGTGTTTAGGAAGGATAGGCGGGAGGAAAGGCGGGGGGGTGGGGGTGGAGCATAGCTCTGCTGATTAAGGATAGCATCAGGGTGGTAGCAAGGGATGATATAGGAACCAAAGAGCAGAAAGTGGAATCGTTGTGGGTGGAGATTAGGAACAGCAAAGGGAGGAAGACGCTGGTGGGTGTCGTCTATAGGCCCCCAAATAATGATCTGGAGGTGGGGCAGGCTGTTAACGTGCAAATAAATGCGGCGTGCAGGAATGGAACGGCGATAAATATGGGGGATTTCAATCTACATATTGATTGGCCGACCGATGTTGGACGCGGTGGGCTCGAGGAGTTGTTCTTGGAATGCTGCCGGGATAGTTTCCTTGAACGGTGTGTGTTGGAGCCGACGAGGGAGCGAGCTATCTTGGATCTGGTGTTATGTAATGAGGCGGGTAGAATTAGGGACCTTGTGGTGAAGGATCCACTTGGGGAGAGTGATCATTGTATGGTGGAGTTTCTGGTGCAGATGGAGGAGGAGAAAGTGGGTTCCCAGACACGCGTCCTTTGTTTGAACAGAGGGGAGTACGGTAGGATGAGAGAAGAATTGGCGAATGTTGACTGGGCGAGTGCGTTGGAAGGTAGGTCTGCTGAGGAGCAGTGGAGGATCTTTAAGGAGATCTTTCTTGGTGCTCAGCAGAAATTTATTCCGATGGTTAAAAAGGACCGTAGGAGGAGAGGTAATAAGCCGTGGATAACGAAGGAGGTGAAGGAAAGTGTTAAATTAAAAGCGGAGGCGTTTAGAGTAGCTAAGAGTAGTGGGCGAGAAGAGGATTGGGAGAGGTTTAAATGTCAACAAAGATTGACAAAGCAGTTGATAAAGAAGGGTAGGAGAAACTATGAGGCTGGGCTAGTGCTTAATATAAAAAAGGATAGCAAGAGTTTTTATAAATATATAAAAAGGAAGAGGCTGGCTAGGGTGAACGTTGGACCCTTAGAGGATGAGAGGGGGGCTTAGTGGTAGGGGATGGGGAAATGGCTGAGGTCTTGAATAACTTTTATGTTTCGGTCGTCAAGGAGGAGGACGTGAATAATTTGCCAGGTGTTAGCGATGGAAAGGTGGTAGGACTGGAGTGTCTCGATGACATTATTGTTACTAGAGAGGCGGTGCTCGACAGACTGGAGGGACTGATTGTGGACAAGTCCCCAGGACTGGATGGAATGCATCCGAGGGTTCTGAAAGAAATGGCGGAGGTGATAGTGGATGCCTTGGTGGTTATTTTCCAAACGTCGCTGGATTCCGGGGAAGTGTCGGAAGATTGGAAAACGGCTAATGTTACGCTGTTGTTTAAGAAGGGTGGCAGGCAAAAGGCAGGGAATTATAGGCCGGTTAGTTTAACGTCTGTTGTAGGTAAAATGTTAGAATCCGTCATCAAGGAGGAAATAGCGAGGCATCTTGAGGGGAATTGCTTGATAGAGCAGACGCAGCACGGTTTTGTTAAGGGGAAGTCGTGTCTGACAAATTTATTGGAGTTCTATGAGGATGTGTCTAGGGCGGTGGATAGAGGAGAGCTGGTGGATGTGGTCTTTCTTGATTTTCAGAAGGCGTTTGACAAGGTACCTCACAAGAGGTTATTGCAGAAGGTAAGGGGGCATAGAGTTGGGGGTAGGGTGTTAGCATGGATAGAGGATTGGTTGTCAAATAGGAGGCAGAGAGTGGGGGTCAATGGGTGCTATTCGGATTGGCGGTTGGTGACTAGTGGAGTGCCCTAGGGGTCGGTGCTGGGGCCTCAGCTATTTACCATTTATATAGATGATCTGGAGGAGGGAACCGAGTGTATGGTGTCAAAACTTGCTGATGACACCAAGATTGGTGGAACGGCAAATTGCGCGGAGGGTGTGGAGAGTCTGCAGAGGATCTAGATAGGCTGGGCGAATGGGCCAGGAACTGGCAAATGGAATTTAATGTTGGCAAGTGCGAGGTGGTCCACTTTGGTAGGAATAATGGTAGGAAGGACTATTACTTACGTGGCGAAAAACTGCAGCAGGCGACGATGCAGAGGGACCTCGGGGTCCTTGCGCATGAGTCGCAAAAACCCAGCCTGCAGGTACAGCAGGTGGTCAGGAAAGCTAATGGGATGCTGGCCTTCATAGCGAGGGGGATTGAATATAAAAGTAGGGAGGTCTTGCTGCAGCTGTATAGGGCATTGGTGAGGCCGCAGCTGGAGTACTGTGTGCAGTTTTGGTCGCCGCACTTACGCAAGGATATTTTGGCCTTGGAGGGAGTGCAGAGGAGGTTTACTAGGCTGATACCGGAGTTCAGGGGGTTGAGCTATGAGGAGAGGCTGAATAAACTAGGCTTGTACTCGTTAGAGTTTAGAAGAATGAGGGGAGATCTCATTGAGACGTATATGATGATGAATGGGATGGATAGGATAGAGGTGGAGAGGCTCTTCCCGCTCAGAAAGGACAGTAGGACTAGGGGGCACAGCCTCAAGATAAAGGGGGGGCGGTTTAGAACGGAGTTGAGAAGGAACTTCTTCACTCAAAGGGTGGTGAGTCTCTGGAATTCTCTGCCCGTTGAAGTGGTGGAGGCTGCCTCGCTAAATATTTTTAAGACGCGAGTTGATGGGTTTTTGATAAGCGAGGGGATTAAGGGTTATGGGGAGAGGGCGGGAATGTGGAACTGAACCACGACAGATCAGCCATGATCTTATTGAATGGCAGGACAGGCTTGAAGGGCTAGATGGCCTACTCCTGCTCCTATTTCTTATGTTCTTGAAGAGAAAAAGATTGGTGAAGACAAATATAGGTCCCTTGCTGTCAGAAACAAATTTATAATGGGGAGCAAAGTAACAGCTGACTAACTAAATACATACTTTGGCCTTCACGAAAGAGGACACAATATACCAGAAATGTTGGGGAGCACAGGGTTTGGTAAAAGGGAAGAACTGAAGGAAATCAGTATTAGTAGAGAAATGGGAAAATTGAAGGCCGATAAATACACAGGGCCAGATAATCTATATCCAGGAGTACTGAATGGTGGCCCTACAGATGGAAGATGACCACCAATGCATCTACTAAGATTCTATAGACTCTGGAACGGTTTCTACAGATGGTAGCTAATGTAGCCCCACTATTTAAATAGGGAGGTAGAGAGGGAGAAATTATAGGCCAGTCAGCCTAACATTGGTAGTAGGGAAAATTCTGGAGTCTATTATCAAGAATTTTATAGTAGAGCACCTGGAAAACAGTGACAGAATTGGACAGATTCAGCATGGATTTTTATGAAAGGGAAGTCATGCTCGACAAATCTACAGGAATTCTTCAAGATTGTAACGAGTAGAGTTAATGAGAGGGGAGCCATTGGATGTGGTTTATTTGGACTTCGAGAAGGCTTTAAGCTCCACTTAAAATTAAAACACATGATTTGGGGTAGTGGATTGAGTTGGATAGAAAACTGGTTGGCAAACAGGAAACAAGGATTAGGGATAAACAGTTCTTTTCCCAAATGGTAGGCAGGTACTGGGATACCATGGGGGTTAGTGCTAAGCCCCCAACTATTCGCAATGTATGCTAATGATTTAGATGAGAACAAATGCAATATCTCCAAATCTGTAGATGACACTAAGGTGGGTGGGAGGGTGAACTGTGAGAAAAATGCAAAGATGCTTCAGTGTGATTTGGGCAAGCTGAAGAGTGGGTGAATGTATGGCAGTGGATAAATGTGATGTTATCCAATTTGGTAGCAAAAATAGGAAGATTATTATCTGAACGGCTTTAAATTGAGAAAGAGGAATGTGAAACGAGACCTGGGTGTCCTTGCACACCAGTTGCTAAAGGCAAGCATGTAGGTGGTAAAGAACGCAAATGGTATGTGGCCTTCATAGCGAGAAGATTTGTGTATGGGAACAGGGATGTTTTGTTCTAATTATACAGGGCTTTAGTGAGGCTACATCTGGGATATTGTGTGCAGTTTTGATCTCCTTATCTGAGAAGAATACTCTTGCTAAAGAGGGAATGCAGCAAATGATTCCTGGGATGGCAGGACTGACTTAGGAGAGATTGAGTCGGCTTGGGATGATGTAAACCATCTTCAGGAGCTTTCCTATTGCAATCCCCCTCCTCATGTGAAGGGGTGAGATTTTGCCCAGGACCAGGAGCCAGTGAGTAGAATTAATCAGGGGGTACCTGAGATGATATGCATCATTGTGTTGAGCTGGTTATCTACAAGACTAGGTGTCAGGTTGCTCTTCTCTCTTTGTTCAATTCCTAGGCCAATTTAATGGGCAATCTGAAGATTACTCAGATGGGACAGAATGACATGGGTACCCTGTCCTGCCTGCCAAAAGAAACGTGCTCTGATCAACAAGGGGGTTTGAATGGACAGATTTTAAAGTTTTGTGGTATCTGAAATTTGGCAACTTAAAGCCATAAAGAACCTTTTATGTTAAAAATCTCATGGAACTTTACAGGAGCTTAGGAAAATGGGCACAGTAAATAAGAGGCAAAGAGATCAATGACTGGATTTGGCGACTCAGTTAATAAACTAAATGGGAATTTTATTATTTTTGATTAAGCTTGAGTTCCGATTTTCAAATAAATTGTGTACATAGCCATACAGTAGCTTAACTTGTGTTCCAATGAATTGTTTTCCCTTAGGCACAATTGGTCACGTAGCCCATGGCAAGTCCACTGTAGTTAAAGCAATTTCTGGTGTTCAGACTGTCCGATTTAAAAATGAACTGGAAAGAAATATTACTATCAAGCTGGGATATGCCAATGCAAAGGTAAAAGAAATGAAGAGCAGTGCATAATATTTCTTTGGAATTCATGTTCAGTTAAATCACCATGTTTGTTTAAAAATGTATTTTTTTTCTAAATTACACTTTTTGTGCTGCACCTCAGTATAACATTGTCAAGATAATGGTATATATTTTTGTATTTCCTGAAGTCCTTAAGTAATTAAGTATCTTTAAGAAATCATTTGCAGGTATTCTGTTTTATGAAGCTGTAAACTGCCTAATAGATAGCAATTATCGTGGAAAAACATCCGTCCTCTTGAGTTTGGCAATTTGGGTGACTTGAAGCCTAGACATGTTCATCCTTGTCATTCAAAGTGCAAATAATTGATAGAACATGCACAGTTGATAAATTAGTCTTACATGCTTTAATTTTATGAAAGATAGCCTAGCTTTTGTGAATAAGGTCAATAATTTGTTGGCATTTATTTCAGTTACAAAATTTAGTCCTTAGCTTTAATTGTTGTTGGCTTTTATAAAATTTCAAACTTTTTCTGTACTCATTTAGTTCTAATTTGTTTTAGGTTTACAAACTTGATGACCCCACTTGTCCAAGGCCTGACTGTTACAGGTCATGTGGTAGCAACACACCAGATGAATTCCCTTCAGATATTCCTGGAACCAAAGGAAATTTCAAGCTAGTCAGGTTGGTGCATACTAAATGCAAGTCATAAGTAAGATTTAGCTTTAGCACTAGCGCTTGCACACTAATGAGAATTGTTTTGGACTCTGCCTTCAATTATTTGATTTCCATTGACTGCATCTGGTAAAGTTTTGCAGCAGTTTTTTTTACTGGCTGCAGCTCTGAGGTGACCCATAAAGGCTTCCGCTTTGTTCAGGCAGTGTGCCTGTTTGCCAGCATGCTTTTGAAATTTTCTGGCAACATTGCTAGTTTGCAACATTAAATGAATATATGCAATTTGATTGTATTTTAGTTTTAAAACTGGCTCCTTTTAATGGCTTTTTTTTATAAAAAACAGGTTATTTATGAATAAGGTAAAAGTTTTCCTTATCTGTCTTATGTTTGTTTTTCTAATTATTGCAAATGCCCTATTAGGTCTGTGACATTGTAAATGGTTTTCTAGTTTTGGGTACTGACACTTCCCTTTCAAGTCACCTGTCATTAGCTGCTCAAAAAGATGGTCATCGATTGCTCTAACCTTGCATAAAGTTTCCTCCCCAAAGGCCATGAGCTTGTCACCTTGCAAATCTGTGCATATCTTTGAGACAGTAATCTAGGACAAAATTGATTGGCGTTTAGAAATGTTTGGCCAAATAAATAAAAGTCAGCACAGATTTGTCAAAGACAAATTATGTTTATTTGATATAAGCAAGTTATTTAAAATAGCGGTAAAGGTTGATGGAGTAGTGCTGGTTGATCTTGTGTAGGTGAACTTGCAAAAGCCCTTGTACTCATAGACTTGTCAATGTTCTTGGAAGCATGGATGCAAAAGTAGTGAAGGGACAGAAACTAAGGAGTAGCAGTGAACAAAAGCAAAATACCACAGACCCTGGAAATCGGAAATAAAGAGAAAATGCTGGAAAAATCCAGCAGGTTTGACCGCATCTGTGGAGAATGAAACCGAATTAATGTCTTGAGTCCATATGATTCTTCAGAGTAGTTCCATTGTTTACTAGTGTCACAGGTAGGCTTACATTAACACTGCAATGACATTACTGTGAAAATCCCCTAGTTGCCACACTGCGGCACCTGTTCAGGTAACTTGAGGGAGAAGTTACCACGGTCGATGCATCTAACCAGCACGTCTTTTGGACTGTGGGAAGAAACTGGAGCAAACTCATGCAGATGCGAGGAGAACATGCAGACTCCATACAGACAGTGATGCAAGGCGGGATTTGAACCTGGGTCCCTGGCACTGTGAGGCAGCAGTGCTAATCATTGTGCCACCGTGGATTGGATGTACAGATTTCTTTTCAAATGTTAATGGCCAGTAACTGGAGATTTGATAGAAATGTTCAAGATCATGAATGGTTTTGATAGAGTAAATAAAAAGAAACTGTTTCCAGTGAAGAAGGGCTAGGAGTCAGAGGACACTGATTTAAAATGATTAACAAAAGAATTAGCCAAGACAAGAGGAAACAGGTTTTTTTTGATAGAATAAGTTGTTCTGGAATGCAGTATCAAAGAGCGGTGACACCAAATTCAGTAGTAACACTCAAAAAAAAAGAATTAGGTAAATACTTAAGGGAAAAGATTACAGGGCTATGTAGAAAGAGCGAGTGAAATGGGTTTGATTGGATAGCTCTACAAAAGTGCTGAAGAGACACGATGATATGAATGGTCTGTTGTATCATTGTACGATCTTCCTTGCAACTCCATGTTTCAATCAGGTTTCTGTCCTCATCACTGAAGCAGACTTCATCACAAATGACCATCACTTTCTGCAAGGTATATTCTTTCACCTGCCTCATCCTCTGTAGCCTTCAGCACATCACAGTATATTTGCTCTATTGCTGAGTTCAGTTACTTAATTCCACTCCTTCCAGTCCTTTCCACAATGGATTCTTGCCCTGACTACAACCATTACATCAAATCCCCACTTGGATCTGTCACCTCAAACTCAACTTTCCAACTCTGTTTTGGGCCTCATTCTCATTTTTCACCTCTGTATATGTATCCAATACAGTACTGTCCCAAGTCTCATTCATACATTAGTCCTATTATTGTTGTCCTACTTTCGTTCCTAATCCCCTGATGCTGCAATTTTTTTAAAAACTAATTTCCTTATTTAATCTCCTGATGATCTTGTTCTCCCATCTGTGACCTCTTGCAACCTTAGAATCTCTCTGCTGCGCACTGCCCCCTCTGCTAATTCTGGCCTCACTTTGCCTTGCCTCGCCTCACATTCAGACATCTAGTCTTTGTTCTGGAATTTTCCTCCCAAAATTTCCCTCCCCAGCAATCCATTTTTCTGACTTCCCCATTCCGGTTTAAGAGCTTCCTTCAAATCCAGCTTTTAAACCAGGTGTTTGATCACCCAATCTAATATTTCTTTCAATCAAGTTGTCTATGCCTGAATACATAAATCCTGGTCACCATTCAGGTTTGGATTGATAAGTGGCTGCTAACATTTGTGCTGCACAAGTGACAGGCAGTGACTGTCTCCAAAAGAGAAAATCTAGCCATCTCTCCCTGATTTTCATTGCCACCACCCTCGCTGAATCTCCCAGCATCACAGTTCTGCCGGTCACCATTGACCAGAAAGATAACTGGATCATCTGTATTGATAATATGGCTACAAGAACAAAGAACAAAATCAGCCCGGGAAACAGGCCCTTGGGCCCAACAAGCCCGCGCCGCCATCTCAACACCACTAGTCCCCCTACTCCACCCACGACCCCTGTCTAATGTTTTATGGCCATCCAGATTGAGGGAATATGATTTACGGACAATTTATTCCTGCCAATCAGCCTAACAGCACATCTTTGGGGTGTGGGAGGAAACCGGAGCACCCGGACAAAACCCACGCAAGCAAACTCCCACAGACACCGGCCCAAATCCATGCGTCTGCACAGCAATCAGCGATAGTCACTGAGCTGTCGTCTTGCCCAGTATCTGGACCAGTTTAGGCACGCTAACGACATGAAGCACTAGGCCAATCTTGAACAACCAAGAGCAGCCCCAGTACAACCCATCGCGTGTATGCCCCTCGTTGGACACGAGGTGGACCGACTTAAAACCTGTGAATGAAAAGAGAAAAAACATTATTATCATACCATATCCATTTACATTACCAGGGACACCCCAATGCTAATGACCCTTATTTAAAACAATCTCCTATATCCACCCATCTCCAACCCAGTCATGTGCCTGTCGAGGTTACTCTTAAATGACTCTAGTGTGTTTGCCTCCACCACCTTACTTGGCAGAGCATTCCATACCCCCACTACCCTCTGTGTGAAAAACCTCCTTCTAATATCTGTGTTGTACCTCTTCCCCCCCTCACCTTAAGTCCATGGCCCCTTGTCCTACGTGTCTCTATCATAGGAAATAGCTTACCTCTGTTTACTCTATCTATACCCTTCATAATCTTATATACCTCTATTAGATCCCCCCTCAGTTGGCGTCTTTCAAGGGAAAAGAGCCCCAATTTCTTCAATCTTTCCTCATACCCTAGCCCTTCCATACCAGGCAACATCCTGGTAAACCTCCTCTGCACTCTCTCCAGAGTCTTCACGTCCTTCCGGTAGTAAGGCAACCAGAACTGGACACAGTACTCTAAATGCGGCCTAACCAACGTTCTGTGCAACTGCAACATTAGACTCCAGCTCTTATATTCTATACCCCTTCCTATAAAGGCTAACATACCATAGGCTTTCTTCACCACACTCTCCACTTGCACCGCCACCTTCAAAGACTTGTGCACTTGCACCCCCAGGTCTCACTGTGATTCTATACTCCTTATGGGCTTACCCTTTACCATATAACTCCCCCCTACATTATTCCGGCCAAAATGCATCACCTCACATTTATCCGGATTAAACTCCATTCGCCACGTATCTGCCCAATCAGCCAGCCTATCAATATCCCGCTGTATTGCCAGACACTGCTCCTCACTGCCCGCCAATCCAGCCATCTTGGTGTCATCAGCAAATTTGCTGATCACACCACCTACTCCCTCTTCCAAATCATTTATATACACTACAAAGAGAAGAGGTCCCAGTACCGAGCCCTGCAGCACACCACTAGTGACAGACCTCCAGCTAGAAAAAGACCCCTCCACTACTACTCTCTGACTCCTCTTTGCAATAACACAGTAAAAAGTCTGACAACACCAGGTTTTAGTCCAACCGATTTATTTGATAATACTCAGAAGCTTTCGAGGGGACTGCCTCTTCGTCAGGTGAATGGAGAGGTCTGGCCTCAGACAGAGCATATAAAGCACAGACAGTTTAGAGATTACTGATTAAAATGCGAATCCTTACACCTAACCTGCTGTTCAAGACCTGAAGTGGCTGACAATGTGAGTGGAAGGAGCACTGATCACAGGTTACAGAGATGTGTATTGTCTCCAGACAGTACAGTAAGTGAGGTTTTGCAAACCCAGGCAAGTCACGGGGGTTACAGATAGTGCGACATGAACCCAAGATCCATCTGTAACCCCCGTGACTTGCCTGGGTTTGCAAAACCTCACTTACTGTACTGTCTGGAGACAATACACATCTCTGTAACCTGTGATCAGTGCTCCTTCCACTCACATTGTCAGCCACTTCAGGTCTTGAACAGCAGGTTAGGTGTAAGGATTCGCATTTTAATCAGTAATCTCTAAACTGTCTGTGCTTTATATGCTCTGTCTGAGGCCAGACCTCTCCATTCACCTGACGAAGAGGCAGTCCCCTCGAAAGCTTCTGAGTATTATCAAATAAATCGGTTGGACTAAAACCTGGTGTTGTCAGACTTTTTACTGTGTTTACGCCAGTCCTCTTTGCAAGCCAGTTCTCTACCCATCTAGCTACCTGACCACATATCCCATGAGCTTTAATCTTCTGTACCAACCTACCATGAGGGACTTTGTCAAACACCTTACTGAAATCCATATAGACAGGTCAGAGCTGGGAATTCAGCAGAAGTGACTCACCACCTGACTCCCCAAATCCTGTTCTCCATTTGAAGGCACGAATAAAGAATGTGATGGAACACTCACCAATTGTCTGGATGACTGCTCCAATGACACACAGGCAACACCATCCTGCACTCTTTGCACCTTGCTTGCCACCTTAAACAGTCACTCATTTCACCACAGATGCACAGAAACAGCAGTGTGTGCCATATACAAGATGCACTGGAACAACTAAATGAGGCTCCTGCGAAAGCGCTTTTCAAACCTGTGATCTCTACCACTAACAAGATCAGCCAGCAGGCACATGGGAACACTACCTGCAAATTCCCCTCCATGACAAACATCATCCTCATTTGAAAATCTGTTGTTGTTCCTTCATTGTCACTGGGTCAAAATCCTGGAACTCTCTAAGAACACTGGAGAGATATACTACAGCGCTTCAAAAAGGTTACTGACCACCACCTTCTCAAGTACGATTAGGGATGGGTAATAAATGTTGATCTTGCCAGTGGCACACATTTTACAAACAAATTTAAAAAAAAAAAAATTTTTATTGTCAGATCACACTCCGGGCCATTTTTCAACATTAAAGATAATGTTCGTGAACAAGTTACTGTTTGTGATGTTGATTTAAAAAGAAACTTGACAATATCTTGCTCATAGTTCCAAGCCATTTATTACTCCTTTGAAATTTGCGAAACATCTTGGGGATTTTATCACTTTCATCCAAGTTGCAGTGATATGATTTTTAAATATGATAACGTATGAGGCAACGTTTGTGATTTTCCTTCAGTCATACCTTTCAGATTTTTCATTTGTCTCTCTAGTCAAATGGTAACATGTAAGAATACTCTTGTCCATTTTTTACTTTTCAATGGAATGATATAAGGGAGAAAAGTCTGTACTAAATGATGGGGTTTTTAAATTTTGTTTCCTCTATTATAGGCATGTGTCATTTGTGGATTGTCCAGGGCATGACATCTTGATGGCTACTATGTTGAACGGAGCTGCTGTCATGGATGCAGCTTTGCTATTAATAGGTAATTGGGACAATGACAGTAGTTATCACCTGTCGAATGTTTTTGGTTCTATGATAATTTCTTCTGCATTCTACTCTGAATGCAGTTTCCATGGAAGGATTCTTACTATTTAAGCAACCCTGAAAAACACTGTCTTAGCTTACTTCACCAGTCTCAACACAATTCCATGCCTTTATTTTGATTGTGTAAATTGTCAGGAGTGGAGAAGATTTGGGTTTACGCTCCCAAAAACTGTGTTGGGTAACTGAGTTAAAACTATAGCGATGCTGAAGAATGCCAATGTTTTTAATCCAAAAAGTTAGAGAGCAGAAGCTGTAATTAGATGATCATTATATCAATCTATCAGGCAACAGCATCCTTCTTTTGGCAAATGCACTTAAACTGATTAGAAAGCAGTTTCTATTTATTTATGAATAATAGAATTTTTGTGAAGAGGCTAGAGTGAAAATCCTTAGTGCAGATAGAGGCATTCAGTCCATCGAGTCTGTACTGACAATAATCACACCCAGGTCACATACCTTTAACCCCACGTATTTACGCTCCTGATCCCATGACACTAAGGGGCAATATAGAATGGCAAATCCACCGAACCTGCACATCTTTTGACTGTGTGGGAGGAAAACATAGCACCCAGAGGAAACCCATGCAGACATGGGGAAAATGTGCAAGCTCCATGCAGACATCTATGGCCAGAATTGAACCCAGGTGCCTGGCGCACTGAGGCAGTAGTGCTAACCGCTGTGTCAGTGTGTCGCCCAGGTGTTCTTTTCTAAATTGCCTTGAAGACCAGAAAGCCTTGTTGAGTTGAGAGAGGGAGAGAGAGAATCTGCGTTCCTTCGGTGTGTGAGGATTGGTCTAATAATGGCCAGGTGGGTAAGTTTATTTTGAGGAGGTGGCTGTTAAAGGATTTCCAAACATGATTAACAGAAGTGAGTCAAGCTCTGAGGCATGGTGACATCTAATTTTTAAAAATGATAAAATATTTGTTCACTTTCTATTTAATTTAACAGTTCTTCTGGTGGTTTAGTGACAGGGTGCTTTGTCTGGTAGATGTTGAATCTTGTCGTGTTTGGTAATAAGCCAGTGCAGTGATGCAGACACCACAGTTAGCTTCAGCATCCTTGGCTAAGGAAGAGAATAAGTTAACTAGGTTTCCCAATCCCAGCTCTCCATACATATGAATCGCAAGCAACAAAGGATCAAACTAATTTGCAGTGACCTTTACGGGGTTATGAAGGCATTTAATTCACTAGCTGAGGTAATGCTGATTAGGTTCAGTATTGGAGGTATTTTAAATTATCTTTGCATACATGTGCTTCTTTCCAAGCCCTATCAATCGATAAATGTAGTACTTCTCTGATAAGCTTACATATAACGTTTCACATCGATCATGTCATGTGCCTAGTTTATTTTCTCCCAACTTCTTTTCTCCAGTTTAAATTTTAATCCAGTGGATATTGAAGTGGAACAATAAAGTATCAAGGGCTAGGAATTGTCAACATTCATACTATTGTTGTTGCTTCTTATTCTTTCCGTCAGCTGGTAATGAATCTTGCCCTCAGCCTCAAACCTCCGAGCATCTGGCTGCTATTGAAATCATGAAATTGAAACACATTCTGATTCTGCAGAACAAGATTGACCTTGTAAAGGAAAGTCAAGCAAAAGAACAGTACGAACAGATACTTGCTTTTGTTCAGGGTAAGTTTTCTCTAAATGAAACTTGTTTAACAATTTTTACTTGTTTGATTTTATGAATTGTAGAATGAGACAGCAGAGGGAGATCACTTGACAAAGTAGGCCTGTGTCTGCTGTTTGTTCGAACTATTCAGTTAATCACACTTGCTCTTCCCCTGTAGCCATGTCAGTTTTTTGATTCAAGTATTTATCCAACTCTCTTCAGAGTACACTGTAGAATCTCACCAGACAGTAAATTCCAGACTGCAATTAACTGAGTTACCTCTGGTTGTTTGGCTAGTCACTTTAAATTTGTATCCTTTGCTTAATGAATCTGCTGCCATTAGAAACAGTTTCTTTATTCACACAATCAAAACCATTCTTGATTTTAACACCTACCAAATCTCCACTTGGCCTTCTCTGCTCTAAGGAAGAAAACACTAGCTGCTCCACATAACTAAAGATCCTCATCCTTAGCACTTGTAAAATCTCTTCTACCTTGACATTGTTCCTAAAGTGTGGTGCCCACAATTGAACACCTTTGGTCCAATCTGTTTGCCTTAATATCCCTATTTCTATTATTAAAGGAAATGATCTTGTACTTTAACAGTCTTCTCAACTTGTCCTGTCACATTCAAAGGTTCTGTTGTGTATTCTTGACTGCCCCCCCTTGAACTCCTTGAAATTGTATCATTTAATTAGCATTTTTGGTAGGAAGACTTGGGAGCAGTATTTCAACTGCAGGCTTATTTTACAAGTTGTGTCCTCCTGAAGCCTTACCATCATTCTCATTTTTTAATATGTTTCCAAGTTTTGCACCATCTGCAAACATTGAAACTATATATAAGATAAGAACAAAGAACAACCCAGCACGGGAAACAGGCCCTTCGGCCCAACGAGCCTGCGCTGCCGCATCCTCCTACACCTACCCTGCCCTGCGTGTATGCGAGTGGAACCTCTAACTTAGCCAGATTCAGGGGAGAATAGTCTCAATTTGGTATACCAGTCAGCCTAAGAGCACATCTTTGGGGTGTGGGAGGAAACCGGAGCGCCCGGAGGAAACCCACGCAACCACAGGGAGAATGCGCAAACTCCCACGGACACAGGCCCGAATCCATGTATCTGCACAGCTAGCAGTGCTAGTCACTGAGCTGTTGCGGCGCCCATCTACTGGTCCAGGATCAAGCACACACACCGACAAGAAGTACTAGGCCACTCCCGGAACCTCCAAGAGCAGCCCACGCACGACCCACTGTGTGCATGCCCCTTGTTTGACAACAAGGTCGACCGCCACCTGCGGAATAAAAAGACAAAAACGTTAACAAGTCGGTCTGCATTTCCAGTGTCTCCCGAGGCTCTGACCCTATTTAATACCCCCTACTATAACCCTCCATCCTTGTTTCGCTCATGTGTCTATCTAAGGAAACCTTAAGTCCAACGTGCCTGCCTCCACCACCCTACTCGGTAGCGCGTTCCATACCCCCACGACCCTCTGCGTGAAGAACCTTCCTCTCATATCCAAATTATACTTCTCTCCCCTCACCCTTAGATCATGACCTCTCGTAATTGTACCCAATCTAGGGAGCAGCCTATCACTATTGACTCTATCTATTCCCTTCAGTATCTTATATACCTCTATCATGTCTCCCCTTAATCTCCGTCTTTCCAAGGAGAAAAGTCCCAGTTTCTCCAACTTTTCCTCGTAACTCAGTCCTTCCATGCCAGGCAACATCCTGGTAAACCTCCTGTGCACCCTCTCCAGAGTCTCCACGTCCTTCCAGTAGTAAGGTGGCCAGAACTGGACGCAGTACTCCAAATGCAGTCTAACCAACGTTCTGTACAACTGAAGCATTAGACAGCAGCTCCTATACTCTATACCCCTTCCTATAAAGGCTAGCATTCCATAAGCTTTCCTCACAACCTTCTCTACTTGTGTCTCAACCTTCATAGACTTGTGAACCTGCACTCCCAGGTCCCTCTGTATTTCTATACTCCTAATCAGTCTACCTTTTATCACGTAGCTCCTCTCTGCATTATTCCTTCCAAAATGCATCACCTCGCATTTGTCAGGATTAAATTCCATCTGCCACCTATCTGCCCAATGTACCAACCTATCTATATCCTGCTGTATCACCTGACATTCCACCTCAGTATCCGCCAATCCTGCCATCTTGGTGTCATCCGCAAACTTGCTGATCACACCACGTACACTCTCTTCCAAGTCGTTTATGTATACTACAAAGAGGAGAGGTCCCAGTACTGAGCCCTGCGGCACACCACTGGTCACTGGCCTCCAGCCCGAAAAGGTTCCCTCAACAACTACCCTCTGTTTCCTATTGCCCAGCCAGTTCTCAATCCACCTAGCTACCTGCCCTTGTATCCCATGTGCCTTAACCTTTTCTACCAGCCTACCATGAGGGACTTTGTCAAACGCCTTACTGAAATCCATATAGATGACATCAATGGCTCGCCCATCGTCAACCGTTTTTGTCACCTCCTGAAAGAATTCTACCAGATTCGTAAGGCAAGACCTCCCCCTAACAAAGCCATGTTGCGTGTCCCTAATCAGATTGCAACGCTCCAAATGCTCATACGTCCTACCCCTAAGTATTTTTTCCAATAATTTTCTTACCACCAATGTCAAACTCACTGGTCTATAATTTCCAGGGTTATCCCTACTACCTTTTTTAAACAACGGTACAACATTAGCTACCCTCCAGTCTTCTGGGACCTCACCTGTGTCCAAAGAAGAGACAAAGATTTGCGCCAGAGGCCCAGCAATTTCATCTTTCACCTCCCTAAGCAGCCTGGGATAAATACCATCAGGCCCCGGAGCTTTATTCATCTTTACGCTACCTAAAAGCCTTAGCACTTCCTCCCTCGTAATGGATATTTCCTGCCACTGATCTACAGCTCCCTCCAAGACACTGCACGACACCAAACCCCTCTCCTTCGTGAATACCGACGCAAAGTATTCATTCAGGATCTCCCCCGTTCCCTCCGACTCAATACATAACTCCCCTCCTTTGTCCCTAAGGGGACCAATTTTCCCTCTAACCACTCTCTTGCTCCTAATATAGGAGTAAAATGCCTTTGGATTTTCCTTAATCTTATCAGCCAAAGCCATTTCATGCCCTCTCTTCGCCCTTCTAACTCCCCTCTTTAGCTCCCTCCTACTCTCTCTATATTCCTCCATAGCACTCTTTGTACCCAGTTGTTTTGACCTAACATATGCCTCCCTCTTCTTCCTGACCAAGTCTTCGATACCCCCTGTAATCCACGGCTCTCTAATCCTACCTTTCCCATCCTTCCGCTTAACCGGCACATGCCTTTCCTGCAACATTTTCAGTTTGCCCTGAAAAGCCTCCCACTTGCCAACCGTGGACTTGCCAGCTAACAGTCCCTCCCAATCAGTGTCCTTCAGCTCCCTCCTAATCTGGCTATAGCGCGCCTTCCCCCAGTTCAGCACCCTCCCCTTCGGACGGCACTCATCCCTTTCCATTTTTATCCTAAAGTAGACGGACTTGTGGTTACTGTTAGCCACATGTTCGCCTACCTCAACCTCAACCACCTGCCCCGGCTCATTACCCAACACTAAATCCAGTATAGCCCCTTCCCTAGTCGGGCTAGTTACATACTGCTCTAGGGACCCTTCCAAAACACATTTTACAAACTCCTCTCCCTCTGTACCCCCAGCTCTAGGCCCCCTCCAATCCACTCCAGGAAGATTTAAGTCACCCACTACAACCACCTTATTCTTTCTGCACCTATCCAAAATGCCCCTGCAGATACCTTCCTCCACTGACCTCGGGCTGTTGAGTGGCCTATAGTATACCTCTAGCATCGTAATCTCTCCCTTCTTATTCTTCAACTCCACCCACAGCGACTCAATCCCTAACTCCTCCATATTGTCCTCCCTCTGCACTACTGTGATGTTCTCCTTTACTAACAGTGCCACCCCTCCACCTCTCTTTAACCCTCCTCTGTCACACCTAAAACACTTATACCCAGGAACATTCAGCTGCCAGTCCTGCCATTCACGTAACCACGTCTCTGTTACTGCCACCACATCTAACTTCCTCACAAACATCAAGGCCCTAAGCTCATCCGTTCTTCCTGTCACACTCCTCGCATTGAAACAGACACAGTTCAACCCACCAGTGTCCCTCGGAACCTCCTCCCTGATAATTTTCCTTTCACCCAACTCTCTCCTGGCCCCAGTGTCTAATGAGCTATCAGTCACATCCCCACCGCCCCCTCCCTATTAGTTCAAACCATTCCTAAACACACCAGCTAACCTCCCTGCTAAGACACTAGTCCCCCTCCCATTCAAATTCTCCCCATCCCTCCTATACAGTTGCCCTTCTCTCATAAATACCTCCCAGTGGTCTACAAAAGTAAAGCCCTCTACCCTACACCAATCCCTCAACCATGCATTCAGCTGCATGATTTTGTTATTCCTAGCCCTGCTGGTACTAGGCAGCAACCCAGAGAATGCCATCCTGGAGGTCCTGCTTGGGGTTTGGACCCCAACTCCCTAAATTGCCTACGTACATCTACCCTATTCCTTCTTCCTACGTCCCTCTCCCCTACGTGCATTATTACCTCTGCTTGGGTCCCCTCCCCTTTCAAAATTCCCTCTACCCTTTCCGTTACGTCCTGTACCCCTGCTCCAGGGAGGCAGACCACTATCCTGGAGTCACGCCTCTGCCCACAGAACCTCCTGTCAATGCCTTGGACCCTCCCATCCCCTACCAATATCACCTTGCCAGCCCCCTTCTGTCCCTCCTGCCTATCCTTTTGTGCCCCTGTCGATGAATCTTGGGGGGACACCGGGGACGCCGGGGGACCATGACTATTCTTCTTCTTCTTTTTCTGCCTAACAGTCGTCCACCCATCCTGCTCTTCAGCCCTTGGGACCTCTTCCTGCTCATGGTTCCTAGACATTATCTCCTCGTTTTCCCTGACCAGAAACGCATCCTCTAAACGCCCCTCGAGTTGCCTGACCTGGGCCCTCAAGCGCTGCAACTCTAAACATTTAACACAGGTGTGGACCTTCGGGAGACGTGATGCCACCAAGAGCTCCCACGTGCGGCACCTAACACAGCTTATGTTCCTCCCCATAGCCCCTGCCATGTCCCAACCTCCTGTATGTGTCAAAAGTTAGAAAACTGCAACTCGCCTTTTCTAAGCGTGCCCTCGCCTAAGCCCAGCGAGCCAAAGCCCTTCTCACTCAGCTCCCACTCACTCCGCTGCCCGCTCCCGACGCTGCCCGCTGTATGCCGCTACCTCCTTTTTATACCCCCCGCTCCCCCTTCCCGATAATCCCCTCGCCTAACTTCCGGTACGGAAGTAAACTACACTCTCACAAACCCCGCGAACCGGAAGTGCAGTCAGAAAGCGATTCCAAGTAAATCCAGTACTCACCAAAGCCACAGCCACCAAATACACTGCTCCGGAGAACGTATATGTGAGTCCAGATCATTAATATTTATCAAAACGAGCTATGGTCCTAATAACTCTGAAAAGCCTTGTATTGCTGACTGGCTGTCTAATGAACAATTATTCACCATTACAGTGTACTTTTTTTTTGGCCAGTTTTGCTTCTGTGCTGCCACTATCTATTTAGTTTCATGGGCGTTAATTTTGCCAATAAGCCTATGATGTGGTGTTTTGTCACATGCATCTTGAAAGTCTATATAAACAACATCATCCAGGAGTGTACCAGGCGAACCCCATTGTTTCTCTTCAAGTGGTGATAATTGACTAGGACATGATCCTTATAATGGGTACAAAACGAATCACTGAAACGGCTATGTTTTTGAAAAGTAGGAACCACAAACCAGACAACATGTTTAGAGAGGAAATCATTCTGCAGGCAAGTGTCATGATAAGTAGCCCACATAATTAACTAATCGTAGATTTGTTCAGTTAATATTAATTTGAACATATTGAGGTACTGCAAATTCGGTGGAATATTTTTAGAGTCTGACACTTGGAACTGTGTTAGTAGAAGTGGGTGTCAATTGAGGGAAGCTGGTGATTTCTTTAAACGTAAGTATTGCTGAAGGACAATATTGTAATGATTTCATTAAGGTACATATCTTAAATTACTAAAGTTTGGATTACAGCATTGAGCAATAAATAATGGTTTGCCATTAACAAATCCATACTGTCTTAGCCCATGCTTCGTTATATATCATTTTTTTGTTTATTCAACATTTTCTCATTATTCTTTCAGTTTCAATTTTTCAAGTTTTTCCCACCAGCGACGTTTGCTGGACTGTAAAGTTTGCTTTGTTACTGTTTTCTCTTTGGATTTATAACTTAATGCCTTTTCACGTCTTGATATGCAGGTACAGTTGCAGAAGGAGCACCAATTATTCCAATTTCAGCACAGTTGAAATATAACATTGAAGTAGTGTGTGAATATATTGTAAAAAAAATTCCAGTACCCATCCGAGACTTTACCTCTGAACCAAGGCTAATTGGTAAGTGTTTTATTTACCTTGTTCTTTAAAACATTGAATTATTTGTGATGGTTTCTGGATCTGATACATAATTACAAACAAGTGTGCAAATATTGAACTTGTTTTCTTGCTATTTTCTAATTCATTTGAAAAAGATTCTTTCCTTACACTATGACAATGTATAATTGCAGCACCCCTCTAAACATTAGTATTTTATATTATCTCAAAGTGCTAATTTGTGCATGTTACTCATCATTGCGTTTGATCTCCTGTCTTTATTAAGTTAGCTGATTTCAAATGGATTGGCAGTAAGAGTTTTGCAATTGGCCAGGACATTCCAGGACTATGGTAGGGAAACGTCATCTAGACTTTCTGCTGGTGATCAAATTTGTTGCCATTGTGTGAAGGATAAAATCAAGCTCGTCTGTGATGTCAGGCAATGTAAAATACACGGGAATTCTTAACCTTTTTTGTTGTGGATGAGGGAGTTGAGGAGGTAAACTGAATCTTGGAAGTTGAGTCGAGCCCAAGGAGAGACACATGATGGAGTAAGAGTTCATCCTTTGTAGCAGACTCCATAATCTAGTATCACATATGAGCAAGGTGCTATAGATTAATTGGCTAGCCTGTCATATCCCTGAAATTTATCATTAGGAGCTGTAATTCTTATCATTCAGTTTCATATGACTCTGCAACTTAATATGCTAGCTCAACAAGCAATGGAAAGCTTACAGTGGTAGGTCTGGTAAGCTTTATTCTTGGCCACTTAAGCTCAAACAACCTAGTAGAACTGTGTTCCTTCTGGGACGGGGGCAGGGGAAGTATACACTCAAAGTACAACAAACCAACAAAATTCTATTTTTCTGAATATTTTAAGTTTAGTTTTGATACTCTTAGCAGTTATATGCAAAAGATTTTCAAGCCTGCCTGACTCAATTTGACCAGAAGGAAATATAGGATTGTGTGGCCTCCTAATGCTGAATTTTCCGTGCTTTTCATGTGACATTACCCCTCACTGCACAGCATGCAGGCTAATCAGGGTCTGGATCAAATTTGGTTCTGATGACTCAAGCCAACTGGTTCAGTTTTTGTCACAGCTCGTGAGCTATTGTTCCATTATTTTCCTGTTTGAGCTGGTCTTCAGCTATAGCAGTTAGATGGTCTGGACTACTAATGGTAACGATGGTAATGTAAAAACAATCTTCTGCTAAAAGTGCTAGATTTCGTTTTGAAGATATGTGACCCTGGTAATAGATTAACATAAATTTTCTGATCAAAGGAATATCTATCTCACTATAATCATTTTTACAGTAGATATCCCAGTTAAGTTAGTATGAGGGTGTACAACTTAGAATTCAGAAGAAAGGGACATTCCAATACCTGCCCTCTACTCTTCTGATTTGGGTTTCTTTTCCACTGCCATTCCCACTATGACCTTTAGTCTCTCAGCCTTTAGCTGTTTTAGCAATACACTCTTAAATGCATAATCTAAACCTTTTGTTTTGTTACTATTTCTTTTTAAAGGTTCCTCAAAATCAAACCTGGCTGTCTTAGTCATTTTCCCGAACTTCTCTTTCTTTACTGCTCGCTGTTTTCACTTTGGTAGCATTTTATTAAAGCATTGGCTAAATCCAGTACTAATCAATCTTTGTTAATTTCCATTGAGTATCTTTGGAATCCTGGGCATTTGTGACACGGTGGTTATCACTGCTTTCTCAGTGCCAGGGACCAGTGTTTGATTTTAGCTCAGATCACGTCTGTGCAGTCTGCATGTTCCCCATGTGCCTGTATGGTATTCCTCCAGGTGTTCCAGTTTTGTCCCACAGTCTGAAAGACGTGCTGGTAAGGTGCATGGGCCATACTAAATTCTCCCTCAGTGTATCTGAGGAAGCGCCAGAGTGTGGCGGCGGCTCAGGGATTTTCACGGTACCTTCATTGCAGTGTTAATGTAAGCCTATTTGTGACACTATAAATAAACTTAAACTTTATTCCTTTTTCTCTTGGTCTTGAGGGGTGCTGAGGCAAATTGCATTCTTAATTTCCTTTTACATTTTTCTTTGTATTAATGCAGTTATTCGATCCTTTGATGTCAACAAGCCTGGCTGTGAAGTAGATGATTTAAAAGGTGGTGTGGCTGGTGGCAGCATTCTGAAAGGAGTACTTAAGGTATAAAATATTAATCAAAGTAAGTAATGGGATTGGGGTGGAGTGAGACTGTGGTCATCTCAGATGGGTTTTGGAATAATAATTAGTTGTATAGGTATGGAACCCATTTATTTGTTGCTGTAACCTAATAAAATTTTGTTACTTTTCAGTTTTCAATTCCTCTATTATAAGCTAACTTGTGTTTTTCAAATGTCTCCAGTACCTCCAAATTCCTGCTAGTGGCAGTAATGAGCTTTTAGTTGCTGCATCTGCTTCTCAGAAGAAGCTTTGTGCTGCTTGCTCAGCTAACCATTGTGCAGTACCAGTCATGCTTTTAAAGACTCAGTATCCTTTAAAAGTACCTGGGTGAGCACTTGGCACATAACATAACATTCAACACTATGGGCAAAGTGTTGGTAAATGGGATTAGGTAGGTAAGTCAGGGTAGTCACTCTCGCCTCACCTGTAGAGTTCAGCTCCATTTTTCCATGTTTGGACCAAAGCAATAATGAAGTCAGGAGCTGAGTGACGAGGAACACCTTCCGTTACATTACTGGTGACCAAGAGTAAATAGATGGGGTGGTAATTGGCTGGATTAGATTTGTTCTGCTTTTTGTAGATATACGTGGGCAATTTTCCAGTGTTGTGGCCATACTGAAAAGCTTGACTAGGGACGTAGCTAGTTAAGCAGCACAAGTCATCAGTACTATTGCCAGAATGTTGTCAGGCTTTGTGGGATCTGGTGCCTTCAGTCAGTTCTTGATATCATGTGAAGTAAAACAAGTTAGTTAAATACTGGCATCTGTGATACTTGGGACTAAGATGGGTCCTCCACTCAGCATTTTTAGCTGAAGATGGTTGCAGATGCTTTTACAGTGATGTGTTGGGTTCCCCAGTTGTAGAGGATGAGAATATTTGTGGAACCCCTTCTTCCAATTAGCTGTTTAATTGTCTACTACCATTCTGGAAGATTAAAAAAAATTGAATATTTCTTCACAACTATAACCCTGCTTTTCTGGTATCATTCTTAAGAATTTTTAAATGTCTTCCCCTTTTGAAATTTGGAAAGTCAGTGCCATCTAGTCCACCTAAGACTGGAGTAATGATCCCGAAGCCCAGTTTAATGCTGTGCGACCGTGGGTTCAAATCTTATCATTTTGTAAATTGAGTTTGTTTCTTTATATGCCCTGTTTGTGAACAGAACTCCCCCTTATCTGACGAAAGAGCAGCATTCCAAAAGCTAGTGGGTTTTGCTATCAAATAAACCTGTTGGATTTTAACCTGGTGCTGTGAGACTTCTTACTGTGTTCAAATCTTGCCATGGGATTTAATTTGGAGTGGTCTTCTTGATAATACAATGTAAACCCTGACTCAGTTGGCATGAAGCTTAGAGTTCAAATACCACAAAGGTGCCTTGATGTGCCCGAGATGTAGGGAAGGGACTGATTAAGTTGTTTCATGACCCCAATCCAGAGGTCTAGTCACAAGCGCATATTTGGAAGTTACTTGAGGACCCTTCTCCACTATTCAGCCATTATACAGAAATATGGCCTATTAAAATTGTATTAAATTTCAAGTAAAGTTTGCCCTACTGAGGTTTCAGCCTTTTAAGGAATCGAAGCATAGAAGATAGGAGCAGGAGGACGCCATTTGGTCCTTCAAGCCTGCTCCGCTATTCATCACGATCATGGCTGACCATTCAACTCAATAGCCTAATCCTGCTATCTCCCTATAACCTTTAATCCCATTTGCCCCAAACGCTATATCTAGCCGCCGCCTGAATACATTGTGTTTTGACATCAACTACTTCCTGTGATAATGAATTCCACAGGCTCACCACTCTGAATGAAGAAATGTCTCCTCAGCTCTGTCCTAAACGGTCTACCCTGAATCCTCAGATTTTGTCACCCCTGGTTCTGGGCACACCCACAATATCCTCCCTGCATCTACCCAGTCTAGTCCTGTTAGAAGTTAAAAGTCTCTAAGATCTCCCCCTCATTCCTCTGAACTCCAGTAAAAAAATCCTAATCTAATAAACCTCTCCTCAAACATTAGTCCCGCCATCCCTGGAATCAGCTTGGTAAACCTTTACTGTACTCGCTCGAGAGCAAGAACATCCTTCCTCAGAAAAGAAGACCAAAACTGCACAATTTTCTAGATGTGGCCTCACCAAGGCTTTGTATAATTGCAGCAAAACATCCCTGTTCCTGTACACAATCTCTCGTAATGAAGGCCAACATACCATTTGCCTTCTTTACCGCCTGTTGCACCTGCCTACTTACTTTCAGCAACTGATGCACAAGGACAGTCAGGTCCTGCTGCACACTCCCCTCTCCAAATTTACAGCCATTAAGGTAGTCATCTGCCCCCTCATTTTTGATTCCAAAATGAATAACCTCATTTATCCAAATTATACTTAATTTGCAGTTGATTTGGCCACTTACCCAACCTGTCCAGATCATTCTGAAGGATTTCCGCATCTTCGTTACAGTTCACCCTCCCACCCAACTTGATATCATCTGCAAACTTTGAGATGTTACATTTTGTTCCCTCATCCAAATCATTAATATATATTGTGAGTAGCTGGGGTCCCAACACTGATCCCTGTGGCACCCCACTAGTTACTTCCTGCCAATTTGAAAAGGACTCATTAATTCCTACTCTTTATTTCCTCTCTGCCAACCAGTTTTCTACCCAACTTGGTACACTTCCCCCAATCCCATGTGCTTTAATCTTGCACAATAATCTCTTATGCGGGACTTTATCAAACATTTTCTGAAAGTCCAAATATACCACATCGACTGGTTCCCCCTTGGCAGCTCTACTAGTTACATCTTCAAAGAATTCCAACAGATTTGTCAAGGATGATTTTCTCTTCATAAATCCATGCTGACTGTCTGATCCTGCCACTGCTTTCTACATGCTTCACTTAAAGTCCTTAATGATGGATTCGATTATTTTGTTGAAGTGGAAATTTTCCTGCTTCTTGACTGATTACAAAAGTAATTCCAACAAAATAACTAGTTTTTATTTACGAAAGACTGCATGCAATATTGGCAGTAACTTGAATTTGGAGAGCAGTTGTTACAAGTTGCTAATTCCTTCTCAAGTTCGCGCTTACATAAAGAATCAGTTCAGTATTTATACATAATCATTATCAGTTTGTGTGACCAGAGCTTATTCAGGAATTTGATCAGTAATAGAACATAACATAAGAAATAGGAGCAGGAGTAGGCTATCTAGCTCTTCGAGCCTGCCCCGCCATTCAGTAAGATCATGGCTGATCCGAAGTGGATCAGTTCCACTTTCCCGCTTTCTCCCTGTAACCCTTAATTCCCTTGTCTATCAAAAACCTATTTACCCGTGACTTAAATATATTTAGTGAGGAAGCCTCCACCACTTCAACGAGCAGAGAATTCCAGAGATTCACCACCCTTTGAGTGAAGAAGTTCCTCCTCAACTCCGATCTAAACTGTTCCTCCCCCCCCCCCCCCCCCCTTGAGGCTGTGCCATTAGTCTTGCTATCCTTTCTAAGTGGGAAGAATCTCTCTACCTCTACCCTATCCATCCCTTTCATTATCTTATATGTCTCTATAAGATCCCCCCCCCCTCATCCTTCTAAACTTCAACGAGTACAGACCCAGACTGTTTACTCACTGTTCATAGTCTAACCCCCTCATCTCTGGTATCAGCCTAGTGAACCTCCTCTGCACTCCCTCCAAGACCAAAATATCCTTGCGCAAGTCCGGCGACCAAAACTGCACACAGTACTCCAGCTGCGGCCTCACCAGTACCCTGTACAGTTGCAGCAAGACCTCCCTGCTTTTATATTCTCTCCCTCTCGCTATAAAGGCCAGCATTCCATTTGCCGCCTTGATCACCTGCTGCACCTGCAGGCTGGGTTTTTGCGACTCATGCACAAGAACCCCCAGGTCCCTCTGCACCGTAGTATGCTGCAGCTTTTCGCCCTTTAAATAGTAATCCCTCCTACTATTATTTATGCCAAAGTGGATAACCTCACACTTGCTAACATTATACTCCATATGCAATGTCATAAATCATGGTACAACCTGCTGACCTCCTAGAAGTCTCTGTCTCATCATTCATACCTTTATCTTGTCCTTTGATAGAACAGAAGGAGGTCAGCGACTCCTTCATCCCTGACCTTATCTTGTCTTATTCATACAGCCCTAGGATATGCGGGGTTAGCCTTATCAGGTCTTGACTTTCTCTGGTGTTATTCATGTCTTAGGTTATGCGGAATCAGTTTTCCTTATTTTGTACCAAATAGTTGACCAATTTTCCCATCATGCCATTATTTCTTCGGTACAACCTCACAATTTCCCCATTACCCATGTTAGGCTTACTGGTCTATAATTCCCTGTTTTCTCTCTACCTTCCTTTTTGAATATTGGAGCGACATTTGCTGCCCTCCAATCTGCAGAGACAGTTCGAGTTATAGAACCCTGGAAGATGACCACCGATGCATTCTAGAGCCACTTCCTTAAGTACTCTGGGATGTAGATTATCAGGCCCTGGGGATTTATCCGCCTTCGGTCTCATCAGTTTTCCCAGCACCATTTCTCTACGAATATTGATCTCCCTCACTTCTTCCCTTGCATTCTCCAACATTTCTGGTATCTAATTTGTATCCTGTTTTGTGAAGACAGAACCAAAGTATGTATTCAGTTATTCAGCCATTTCTTTGTCCCCTATTATACATTCTCCCGTTTCTATCTGTAGGGAATCTATATTTGTCTTCAACCTCTTTCTCTCTATCTATCTATAGAAACTCCTAGTGTCAGTCTTTATGTTCCCTGCAAGCTTACTTTCATATTGCATTTTCCCCTTCAGAATCAATCCCTTGGTCCTCCTTTGCTGAATTCTAAATTACTCCCAATCCTCAAACCCATTATTTTTCTTGGCCCATCCTGATGCTCCTTCCTTGGATTGGCCCTCTTACCCATTTTGCTTTTGTGCCGGACAGGAATAAAGAGTTGTTGCAGTTCCCCCATGCGTTCCTTGAATGTTTGTCATTGCCTATCCATTATCATCCGTTTAGGATTTGGATAGTTAGATAGAAGTTGGCATGAAAAGTGTTCTGACCAAAATCTGTCTGACAGCATAGTTTTGACAATGCAAGTCTAGTTATAATGTAATTTAATTTATATACCAAAGTCTGCAGGTTTCATATATTCTTTCTGCAGGTAGGACAGGAACTTGAAGTTCGGCCTGGTATTGTGTCAAAAGACCATGAAGGGAAGCTGATGTGCAAACCCATCTTTTCAAAGATTGTGTCACTCTTTGCAGAACATAACGACCTTCAGTTTGCAGTACCCGGTGGCCTTATTGGTAAGGAGGATGTTTCACTTGAGCCTCTTCATTTTGAGGTTTTACCTGATGAAAATCCTGTAAGCGTCAATGTTAGCATTGCTGATAACATCCACAAGGCCATTCACCATGTATGGCGCAGTGAACATTTTGCAAGTATATTGTATTGATTCGCCTTTACTCTTTATTATACTTAATAAAACAAAACTTTTGGTGTTAATTATTTATCATTAAATTATGTGCTGATTAAGCCAAAAGTTATCTGATTAGAAATATTTTGTTCTTTAAGCTGATTTGATTCAAGGTTTTCAAGTCAATGAAATAAAACTTAAAAATAAGAAGGGTGATTTATTTTAAAACTGCAAACTAGAATAATACTGCTAGTTAAGCTTTTTGATATTTAAAACTGTTTTAGAATCTGTACAATTATTAGTTTGTCTGTTTAAAGTGTAATACTCCTTCCTGTTGTTTGAAGTGGGATTGAGATGATTCCCCCATATTACAATTGATTCAGCTACACACTATTGAATATCTGTTAAAAGCATGTTGTGGCCTAACAAATTTACAATGGAATATTGACAGCTTAACTACAGAGGAGTTGGGTTTTAGTTTTGTATCTGTTATACTGAACATTGTCAACTGTAGGTAGCCTCAAATTTCTCAACGGTTTGAATTGAATCAGAACTCGTAAATGCCTTTTTAAAGGGTTGACTATTCACATTCCTCAGTATTGGATACTGGCAAATGCTCCAATAAAACTTAAATATATTTCTTCAACTATTCATCTCTTTGGTCTTAATTAAATACAACTCAGACTGGAAAGAATTGCACTCCGTTGGACCGCTCCAGAAGCTACTTCAGACCATTGGGTAATCAACTGTATTTGGCAGGCATGTTTTCCCATAGTTTGGGGGCCAGAAAGTAATCTCATGGGGAAAATGCTTCACTTGAGTTCTCAAACCAACTCGTAACTAGAAGTGGAAAACTCCAGCAAGATGAAAAAGTGTTCAATATTAGTTATTCTTTATTTTAGGTGTTGGAACAAAAATTGACCCAACGCTATGCCGTGCCGATCGTATGGTGGGACAGGTGCTTGGTGCTGTGGGAGCTCTTCCAGAAATCTTCACAGAGCTGGAAATCTCTTATTTTCTTCTTAGGCGATTGCTGGGTGTACGTACAGAAGGAGACAAGAAAGCAGCAAAGGTGAGTTCAATGTTGTACATGGTTCTATGTTTTGAAATAGAATATCTGTAATAAAAACATACAGTTTGGGAGAATGTTTCAAACTTAGTATATGAAGTTTAGAAAATTAAATGTGATTTGATTAATAATGTCTAGAACTCGAAATCAGTGGAGAAACAAATAAATAATGCAATGGCATTTCTTGTTCCATTGCAGCAGTTAAAATGAACATTTCTTTCTGTATCCTGTGATTTTGTATTTAAAATTCAATTAGATTATTGACTGTTGGATCATGTATGAGATTTTAATAGTGGAATTTCATTTAGTTATCAAATAAGTGGCAAACTATTGTGCATTTTAGCATAGAAGTATTTTTCTCCCCCTTTAGGTACAAAAACTGTCCAAAAATGAGGTGCTAATGGTAAATATAGGATCCCTTTCTACTGGAGGAAGAGTCAGTGCTGTAAAAGCTGACTTGGGGAAGATAGTCCTCACAAATCCAGTGTGTACAGAAGTTGGTGAAAAGATTGCCCTTAGCCGAAGAGTAGAGAAACATTGGCGGTGAGTAAATAAAATGGCAAAAGTATTAAAACATTTCAAGGAAATTTTACACCTTAAATTAAACTTCCTATTATAAGTTTCATAAATCTGTTTTAATGGTTTCCAAATTGATTCTGTCCGAAGCATCCCACTGAGAATAATCACGTAGAACACATTATTGAAGATGCTGCTGAGAAAAGGGACATGCTGTTGAAGCTTTTTGTCTTACACATGAGGCCAGGCATAAGAGTGCCACATTTCAAAAAAAGCAATAATTTTTACTGCATGAGAAGCAGATGCTGACTGGTTGGGCAAAGTGTTTATTTTCCCTTCCATCCCATTCTTTTTCTGAATTCAAAAAGTTGCAATGCCTGGACAAGTTCTTTATGTTTCAGAGGACATATCTCTCTATGTGAATATATGTAGTTTCTAACAAGTAAGTGAGCTGAATGATAATCTTAAATTGGTTAGTGTAATTCGTAGCGCACTTAAGATTGTTCAAGAAGTGTCCATTCACAAATCGCATCTAATGTTGCACGTTTTGTGTTTTGCAAGCACAGATTGGTTGAGTACAGTCAACACTCATTGCAAACAGCCGAAGGGACTTGTTGGTTGATATGATCTACTAGTTGTTGGAACAGTCAGCCTGTGTACCTGGCATTGCACTAGTACTGAAATTCATATTCCATGTTTCCTCATTTTGTGATAAGCTGAACGTGTTTTGGCTTGAAAGCAGCATCTGTTAATGGAAAATATCAGTTGTGTTGCTATTACATAGTAGTAGAATGAAGCAGCTAGTTTCACCTATTGCTCAGATTCTTTTTACTTCAGCTACCAGAGTAATTTCAGGTAGACTCGACACTTGAGTGATGGCTTCACGCTCATTTGTCAGTTTACGAAGCAGTGATCTGATTGGAGTAGCCATTATGCTACAGGGTAGCCTTGATGTGCCTTATTTTTGCATCAAGTTTGCATGCTGAGCAAATGGCTCGTGCCCTATTTATGAGGTTGCTGATGAGGCCAATCTTGTGGCAGGTGGAATTGTAGGAATCCTAGGCATATTGGCCAGTGAAGGTAACCTTGCAGTACGCTATAGTAAAGAATCCATTTGCAGATTTTTTAGCCATTAAAAACACGTTTCTTGCGGAAACAGACAAAAGTGTTAGTGAGACCGTGATCTAGAGAGATCTAATGGCAACACCCATCTATTTGATATACCTGGTATCACTAAAGCTGTGATAGATTTGCTAAGTTTATAACTTCAATTAATATAAATTCAGAAAATGGTAGCATGTCCATATTGCCATGATGTAGTGATGTGGTGCAAATGGATATGATTTTCTTGAACAGTACGATAGTGAAAAGGCTGACTATGAAATAAGCTGATGGATACTGCCTTGAGTAGTCTTCGCAAAGTGAAGGAATTTTCCACCGTATCTGTGGAAAAAGCTACTCACTGTTAATAACTGAGCTTTTTCAAGAGGTGACAAAATTGATGAGGGAAGGGCTGTGGATGTAGTTTTCTGGACTTTAGTAAGGTGTTTGACAATGTTTCACATGGCAGACTGGTACAAAAACTAAAATTGTATTGAATCCGGGGTGGGCTGGCTAGATGGATGCAGAACTGGTTTGGTTTTACAAGACAGAGAGGAGCGTTGGAAGGGTGTTTTTCAGAAGGGAGATCTGTAGCTAATGGTGTTCCACAGAGTTCAGTGCAGGGACCTCTGTTGCTAGTAGTATATATAAATGATCTGAAGGAAAACGTGGGTAGTCTGATTAGTAAGTTTGCAGATAACATGAAAATTGGTGGAGTTGCCAATAGAGTCGGGTTGTCAGAGGATAAAACAGGATATAGATTGGAGACTTGAGCATAGAAATGGCACATGGAATTTAATCCAGAAAAATGCATGGTAATACATTTTGGTGGATCAAATTTAGGTGTGAATTATATGATAAATGGCAGAACCCATAGGAACATTAACATAGAGGGATCTGGGCATACATGTCCACAGTTTCCTAAAAGTGACAACTCAGGTGGCCAATGTAATTAAGAAGGTATATGGCATGTTTGCCTTCATTAGTCAAGACATTGAGTACAGGAGTTGAGAAATCATATTGCAGCTACATCAAACCATGGTTAGGCTACATTTGAAGTATTGCGTGCAGTTCTAGTCACCAGAAGGACAGGGAAGCTATGGGCAGAGTACAAAGAAGGATGTTGCCTGCTCTTGAGGGTGTTGGCTGTAAGGAGAGGTTGAATAAACTAGGATTGTTTTCACTGGAAAGATTGAGGCCGAGGGGAGATCTAATAGAGGTCTGTAAAATTGAGAAGCACAGACGGTGAATAGTCAGAAGCTTTTTCCCAGGGCGGAAGTGTCATTTACAAAGGGGGCGTGGGTGAGAGGGGGAAAGTTTAAGGGACATGTGGTGGGTGCCTGGAACATGCTGCCAGGGGTATGTTGGAAGAGGCACATGAGCAACATTTAAGAAGCACGTGGATGGGTACATGAATAGGGAGGAAATAGAGGGATACAGACCAAATTAAGGGCAGAGATTTTTTAAGTTAGGGCATCATGTTTGGCACAGGCTTGGAGGGCTGAAGGGCCTGTTCCTGTGCTGTACTTTGTTACTACTTTGTTAATTCGCTCAATCATTTGACCAGTTCATCTTATTGCCAGTCAATAAGATTAAATGGGGCATAATTGGACATCACTTTTCCTTGTCTTGGGCAGACTTAACATAGACTCAATGAACTGCCACATGGCAGCTGGTTACTCAAGTCGAAAGCAAGTAACAAAATTGTTCTAAAGATAAAATGGGGCATAATTGAACACTGCTTTTCTGTGTCTTGGGCAGCCCTAACAGACACAGTGAACCATGAGAACAAATCACATGGGAGCTTGTTACACTCAAGTCTAAAATAATTTTGTTACTTTCAAGCAGGGCTGTGTGCTTAATGGTCCTCATAAATAGGCCCGAGCCATTTGCTCACTGTGCAAGCTTGACACTGAAATAAGGTGCATCAAAGCTATCCTGCATAATAATAGCTCACTTGATTAGATCAATGCTTGTCCTATACATCATTTTACATCAATGCTTGACAGCTTATTTCAAATTACCCAGGAAACTCAAGGTATATCAAACTTTGAGCGACAAGTTAAGCAATCCGTTTCACACTGCTAATAATGCCGTAGCAATATGAGTAGTAATTTTCACTAACAGGATGCTGCCTTCAAGCCAAAAACATGGCTGTCTACCACAGAAATGAATAATGTGGTGAATGAGCTTCAGTACTAATGCAATGCGAGATATTTAGGCCATATGTCCCAACGACTGGTGGTGAATCATATCAAACAGCACATCCTTTTGTATGTTCGAAGTCGGTAGAATATGGGCCATACATATATAAAGAGCGTAGCCAGGGAGAGGGTTGGCCCACTCAAGAACAAGGGAGGGAATCTGTGCGTGGAGCCAAAGGAAATGGGCGTGGTATTAAATGAGCACTTTGCGTCAGTATTCACCAAAGAGAAGGACCTGGTGGATGAAGAAACTGGGCAAGTGTGTGTAGATAGTTTGAGTCATGTTGAGATCAAAAAGGAGGTGGGGTTCTTGGGAAACATTAAGTTAGACACATCCTCAGGGCCTGATATATACCCGTCAGGGATATACTGAGAGGGGCAAGAGAAGAAATTGCTGGGGCCTTGAGAGAAATCTTTGTATCTTCACTGGCTACCAGGGTGGTCCCAGAGGATTGGAGAATAGCCAGTGTTGTTCCTTTGTTTAAGAAGGGTAGCAAGAATAATCCAGGTAATTACAGGCCAGTGAGCCTTATATCAGTGGTAGGGAAATTTTTGGAGAAGATTATTTGAGACAAGATTTATTCCCACTTGCAAATAAGTGGACGTATTAATGAGAGGCAACGTGGTTTTGTGAAGGGGAGGTCGTGTCTCACAAACTTGATTGAGTTTTTTGAGGAAGTGACAAAGATGATTGAGGGTAGGGTGGTGGATGTTGTCGACTTGGATTCAGTAAGGCCTTTGACAAGGTCCCTCCTGGCAGATTCATGCAGACGGTGAAGTTGCATGGATCAGAGGTGAGCTGGCAAGATGGATACAGAACTGGCTCCATCATAGAAGTCATGTAGACCTGGTGTGAGACTTCTTACTCGACCACAGAACATAGTGGGTAGCAGTGGAAGGATGTGTTTCTGAATGGAGGGGTGTGACACCTGGCTTTCCTCAGGGATCAGTGCTGCAACCTTTGCTGTTCGTAGTATATATAAATGATTTGGAGGAAAATGTAACTGGTTTGATTAGTAAGTTTGTGGATGACACAAAGGTTGGTGGATTTGTGGATAGCAATGAGGACCATCAGAGGATATATAGCAGGGTATATATAGATCGGTTAGAAGCTTGAGCGGAGAGATGGCAGGTGGAGTTTAATCCGGACAAATGTGAGGTAATGCATTTTGGAAGTTCTAAAACAGAAAGGAAATATAGAGTAAATGGCAGAATTGTTAAGAGTATTGATAGGCAGAGGGATCTGGGTGTATGGGTACACAGGTCACAAAGTGGCAATGCAGGTAGAGAAGGTAGTCAAAAGGCATATGGCATTGAGTTTAAAAATTGGCAAATCATGTTGCAGCTTTATAGAGCCTTTAGATAGGCGGCATTTGGAATATAGTGTTCAATTCTGGTTGCCACACTACCAGAAGAGTGTGGAGGCTTTGGAGAGGGTACAGAAAAGATTTACCAGGATGTTGCCTGGTATGGTGGGCATTAGCTATGAGGAGAGGTTGGAGAAACTTTGTTCTCACTGGAATGATAGAGGTTGAGGGCGACTTGATAGAAATCTACAAGATTATGAGGGGCATAGGCAGAGTGGATCATCTGAAGCTTTTTCCCAGGGTGAAAGAGTCAATTACTAGGGAGCATAGGTTTAAGATGCGAGGGGAAAGGTCTAAAAGAGATGTACGAGGCAAGTTTTTTACACAGAGGGTGGTGGGTGCCTGGAACTTACTGCTGGGGGAGATAGTGTGAGCAGGTACAATAGTGATTTTTAAGGGGTGTCTGGACAAATACATGAATAGGGTAAGAATAGAGGGATATGGTCCCCGGAAGGGTAGGGGGGTTTAGTTCAGTTGGCCAGCATGCTCAGTGCAGGCTTGGAGGGTCGAAGGGCCTGTTCCTGTGCTGTAAGTTTCTTTGTTTTTTGTACTTAACCAGCCTCTGCTTGCAAAACTCAGAAGATAATGTTATATGTGATTCTGCAATTGAATATTATTTGCTGAACAATCTAGTGTGCCTGGAATTGACTAATGCCCAGTTTGTTATCAGTTAGGCTCACAATGTGGCTAATCACCTAGTGTTGCTAAAAGCTACGTATATTAAGACACAGACCTGTCCTCTGCAAGTAGAAAAAACGTGTCCAGAGATTGTGCCTTTTTTGAATTGATCACAATCTTAGAATAGTCATACCCTGGTGCATTCTCCATTTCTTAACTCACAGACCACAATCAGTAACGATAGGTAACCAGAGCTCCTCCACAATCATCCTCAACACTGGTGCCCCACAGTATTCTCAGCCCCTACTATACTCCTTGTACACCTGAGACTATGTGGCCAAATTCCCCTCCAATTCGATTTTCAAGTTTGCTGACTTGAAAATCAAAGACCTCAAATAATGACAAGACAGAATATAGGACTGAGATAGAGAATCTAGTGAACTGGTGCGGCAACAATAATCTCGCCCTCAGTGTAAACAAAATGGAGATTGTCATCGACTTTGGCTAAGATCAAGTGTAGTATCGACATGCTGTGCTTGGTTGAAGTCATTAGGTTACATTTTAGCTTCATTTGAAACAATTTTTAAAAGCGGCATCTCGGCCTTTTGGCTAAGATGCAAATTAGATCAAGCCTTGGAGGAGGAGCTGTGCCTACTCTAATCAGCTTGGACCATGTAGATCAAACCCAAGACAGGTGGTGAGAGCCCTGTCTTGTCAGCTTGGATCAGGAATGTCTCAACTTGTTGACACTCTGAATTGGACCTGATTGAATTAGAATAAAAACATTTTTAAAAATTGTAAAGGAGAACATGTCCCTGTCTACCTCAACAGGGACCAAGTAAAAAGGGCCGAGAGCTTCAAGTTTTTAGGTGTCCAGATCACCAACAACCTGTCCTGGTCCCCCAATGCTGACACTATAGTTAACAAAGCCCACCAATGCCTCTACTTTCTCAAGACTAAGGAAATTTGGTACGTCAGCTACAACTCCCACCAATCTTTACAGATGCACCATAAAAAGCATTCTTTCTGGTTGTATCACAGCTTGTTCCTGCTCTGCCCAAGACTGCAAGGAACTACAAAAGGTCGTGAACGTAGCCCAATCCATCGCACAAACTAGCCTCCCATCCATTGTCTATATTTTCCACTGTCTCGGCAAAGCAGCCAGCATAATTAAGGACACCAGACTTTCTCTCTTCCACCTTCTTCCATTGGGAAAAAGATACAAAAGTACGAAGTCACATACCAACCAACTCAAGAACAGCTTCTTCCTTGCTGCTGTTAAACTTTTTTGAATGGACTTATCTTGCATTAAGTTGATCCTTCTCTGCACCCTAGCTATGACTGTAACACTACATTCTGCACTCTCTCATTTTCTTCTCTATGAATGGTATGCTTTGTATAGTGTGCAAGAAACAATACTTCTCACTGTTAGTACACGTGACAATAAATCAAATCAAATTAAAATGGCAATGCCAGGTCCAATCAGAGCAGACTTGCTAACCAATAGGCACTCTTAGATTTTTTTATTCTTGCATCTGTTGTGATGAGGACAAGATAAAAGCTTCATCCCTGTGTCTCTTTATTGAGCAGTGCTCAAGCTCTGTGGAATCACATATTGCTTTTGTCCCCTACTACTTTGGTAAATACACCACCTAGTATGGTACCAAGCCATACAGACCACGAAGGTCTGGTCTCCTCCGTTTTCTATACTAAATTAACTGACCTTTCCTATGTCCCTACTACACTGGTAGGGACAGTATAATTTACCTTTGAACTAGGGAGAGTAGAGCAAAGCAAGAAGAGGTGGCAACCGTGCAAGTGATCCTTTCCAGAAAGTAGATTAGAATCGATTGTTAATATCATTCCACAGTTTAATTGACTATTGACATGCATTGTTTCTTTCACATGACTAATCAACTTACTTTCTTTCGCAGTTTAATTGGCTGGGGTCAGATAAGAAGAGGTGTAACGATAAAGCCAACACTCGATGATGATTAAAGCTGGAGACAGTGGTATCATTGAAGAAGACTAGTGGACTACCTGTAGCAGTACCTAGCATTTTCCAAATACTGTTGAATACTGCTTAAACATGGTTTAAAAGAACTTCTGGTATCATGCCAGTAAATTTGGAAAAGTGATTTTTTTAAAGCAAAAATTCAAATATCTCCTGGTGATAAATCTAATTTATATTTGAATAGAAGTTGTGTTTTCAGCAAGAATAAAATTCCATTCAATCAGGTCTGTCAACATTGGCAGTCAGTAAACATAAAACATTAAAAGTGTTTTGACATTTAGAATTAAATGTGTGTTTTTACCCTCCTTATCACTCATGTATATTTCCCTCCTAAGCCCACATCTTTCTTTTATTTCATTCAAATATAATTTTTCTGACTGCACCACAAGCAATTGTACTTGCAGAGTATTTGGTAAATTATAATATGAAAGTAAAGAGGCATTTTTTTAAGCCAGATCAAGACTCCATTCCATTTACACCCACCCTTGCTGAGTATGAAACTTAATTGCAGTATTTTAGGTCTTTCTTACAAGAATTCAATTAACTCTTCAATCTGGAAATTAATTCTAACTTTTTTATCACCCAAGTAAAGAATAACATTGATCTGTCTTTTCACATCTGGAGCTCAAATCCAATGCAGAATGATGGAAAAAAAATCTATTTGGCAGCTATCTGTAAGGATCCTGAATGAAATGAATGGGCAGTGTCTGTTAAGATGTGAGCTCACAACACTCAACTACCACAATACTTTTAAAATTGCTAATCTCTCACTCATTACAAGGATAGCTTTGTATGAAAATTAAAAGATGTCACACTGGTGGCTGAAGGTCTGGGATAGAGTGGAAATACTTTTTTCATTGATGTACAATTTACAGGGACATAGCATTTCTGATGGTGTTACTTATTTAAAATAACTCCAAACCTTGGACTGATTACCATAATCCGGTGCTTAATGTTTCTTTGTTTCAATCCTGTTATGATTAATATGAAGTAACAAAAATGGATATGATTATCAGTTGGAGGTTTGCTCTGCCAAGTAGTTGCACAAAAACCATAACATTTTGACAGCAACTGACCATATGTGTCTGTGTTTGAATGCAAGGATCAAGGATTTTGATTCAGAAAATTCTGAGATCAGTTTCTCTTTACTTTTCTCCCAAGTGACTTTTGTCTCTGCAAATTGTTTACATGCTTCTTTGTAACTTGCATGATTTCCCAAGGAGTTCAACTGGTTTCGCCATATCGATCAATCTATGCTAAATTCAGTCAGGGAAGCTAATCAATTGGTACCTGTGACTTTGTGTTAAGGATGGCCAGTATTTTTTTTGCTCACGATGAAATGGGTGAACAGATTGGCTTCAATTGTATCTTTCAGTGTCAACACATGATATCAAGGCTCACTTGTCAAAAGTAGCTACTTGAATAAAGTAGGGTTATGAAACTATACAAATGGGCAATAAAAAGGAAGGAAAAAAATTCCTTCAGTCCCAGGTGGCTTCACTCTTTAAAGGAACCATTTTAATTCTGTGACTGCATTAAGCATGTGGCATTCTTACCATCATTCTTATGTAACAGTCCGTTAGTACCTTACAGTGAAACTCTAGCAGAATGAAATAAGTTTTTTCCTTGTTATGCAAGGATCAGAAAATAAAATAAGAAAAACATTGCAAAACGTGAAATAAACAATGTCCAGATTACTGCAGGTATCGTCCCTTGAACATTCTAAGGAAGATTCTATATGTAAAACACCATCTTTTACCCTTGACTGTAGTTCCATCATCGCATTTTTTTTTCATTTTGGCAAAACATCTCTAAAGTTTCTATGCCTCTTAAATCCTCATCTCATAGCTAACTGGTAGCTAAAGTATTTGATTAATCTGTTTTCTATGGTTCATACTTCTAAGTTTAATTAGTGATCATGTAAGATAATTAAGTGAATATTTAAAAATCAATTCTAAATTCTTTAATATTCATTGTTTTGTACTTGTGATATCTGTATTAATTTTTATTTTCAACTGAAATGTTCTATTGTCCTACCAATGCAGCATTAATTATTCTAATGTATAACATAAAAGATGGGATAAATGTTTAATGATCACAAAAGTTTTACCTGCTGCTTTTTAAATGAAATGCAGCCTCAGTAGATGTAGCACCCTTCAGATAATATTGAGGGGGAAATTGGCCTTCACTCCTATTGTGTATTTCATATTTCTGACTTGATTGGCTCTTTTTAATTAGAAGAAATTTACATTTTGTTGCTGCCACAAAACAACTGTCCTGGTTGCAGTAATACAAAGTTAAAACACAAATACTCAGCAATGCTGGCAGACTCTGGAGAGAGAAACAGCACCAACAACTTAGGTCAACGACTTTTCATCAATTCTGCTTTGGGGGCCGGTGGGGGCGGGGGGTGCGAATTTTGGAAAGTCATCAATCTGAAATGTTAATTAGGGTTCTCCATTCATAGATAGCCAGACCTGCTGTGTATTTCATTTCTTTCTGTTTTCATTCACCACTATTTTTTATGTCCTTTTAAGCAATTTTGTATTCATATAGTCATTTCTCATTTAATCCCATGAGCTTCAGTTTTGCTCATTGGTCTATCCTGTACTATTCAAATATTATTTTTCCTAACTGTTATTTCAACAAAGAACTCTGAGATTAGGCAAACACAATTTACCTTCTTTCCAAGTTCTAATGAATTTTATGTTTGATTCATAGCTTAAAAGCTTCTCCACAGCCAATGTTTGGCTGATTGATCTAGCATGACTGGCTTTATACTTCGCTTTCTTTCCAAACAGATTTCTGGTGCCATTTCCATAGTTAAGGAAAATTAGAAGATTGTGACGAGACCCTTTGGATTTCAATGGTTCAGTCATACCATCCAGACAGTGTGGCTTTTCAAATTTAAGCACTGCAAAGCTGTTTATCCTATCCAATTTCACTAGTACCTCATTGTGACATTTGCAGCATTTTCTCATAAACAGGTGCAAAGTACCATGTAAAACCTTAATCAAACCCTGTACTTGATAAGATTTTATTTTTGATCCCGAGCTGACCCACCCTTTTGAGTACCTTTTCACTGTTTTGGGGGATTTCGTCATCTACAATGTTAAAACACAGTGCAGAAGAACAACGTTTGTTCTGTTGAGTCTGCAGCAACTCAGCATTTTACCCAGCCTTATACTGTAATTCCATGTGTTTACCTAATAATAACCCTAACCTAGACATTTTGGGGCACCAAGGAGTAATTTAGCATGGCCAGTCCACCTAACCTACACATTTTTGGACATGGGCTCTCTTTTGTTATGTGGTATTCTGTTCTCAGACTCTACCCTCTTATTTTGTTTTTCATGTTTTCCCTTCTACTAATAACTACTCAGTTTTATTTTCTGAGTTATGAGCCCAACACTTATCAAATACTTGCTTTTTCTATCTTATTTTAATCTGGGGAGCTCTAGCTTTGGATAATTAAAGATCCAAAGTTCTTTATCATTAATAGAATTGACATTTTACATATTAAAAGGCAACAATTATACTGCAGAAAGTAAGTTTAATTTTAATACTTGTCTCTAACGTCCTGTCCTAAAGTTGGAATAAAAGCTATTGAATTGATTGGAATAGATGGTTCTGGATATTACATATAGAATCTAAGGAACACATTAGAGCCTGAATGTACAAAAATCTCCCCCAAAATTAATTTTGGTGATCTAGGTTGCATATTGAAGTGAAGTTTGTTTATTAGTCACAAGTAAGTCTTACATTAACATTGCAATAAAGTTACCGTGAAACTCTCCTAGTTGCCACATTCTGGTGCCTATTTGGGTCAATTCACCTAACCAATACATCTTTCAGACTGTGGGAGGAAACCGGAGCACCTGGAAATGTAATAAATGGTAAAAGTGTCACAAAATTGTTTCCAAAATATGTTACCTTATAAAACTTGATAATTCCACGTTCTTCTAGTTGGCCTCCTACATTTCACTGTCCCTAACGTTGAAGTCATTCAAAACTCTGCACATAAATGCCATTCACTCAGCATCCCGTGTTTGTTGATCTACTTTGGCTCTTGATTAAGCAATACCTTGATTTTAAAGTTCTCATCCTTGTTTTCAAATCTCTCCATGGACTGGTTCCCTATTTTTTTAATCTCCTCCAGAACTACAATCTTAATTTCTTCTAATTCAGGCTTCTTGATCATCCCCAGTTTTATTCACCCCTCCATCGGTGGCTTTGCTTTCATCTACTTGAAACTTGGCTCTGCGATATCTTCCTCAAACACTTGCTGTTTTGACTTCCTTGCTAATATGACTTTTTTTTTAGCACACTTGCCTTTGATTCAAAAGATTGTGGAATCAAGACCCACTCTAGGACTTGAGCACATAAATCATAGCTAACATTCCATTGCAGTCCTGAGGGAGTGTTGTTCTGGCAGGTGCCTTCTTTTGATCAGATATTTAACAGAGGGACTGCCTGTTATTCTGTGTGGACATATAAGATACCAGAACACTATTTCAATGATGAGCCAAGGGAGTTAACCTCAGTGCCTTGGCCGATATTTATCTCAAAGTTGGGAAATAGATTATCTAGTTTTTTTTTGTATTGCTGTTTCTGACAGCATATGTTCAAATTGGCTGTCACTTTTCCCACATTGACTGCACTTCTAAGTACTTAATATGCTATAAAACACTTGGATGTTCCATTGTGAAAAGTGCTGTACAAATTTACAGTTTTTTTTAATTGAAAACCTACCTCTTCATCTGCCCTAATATCACATTTTGTTCTAAAATGCCTCTGTGAAGTGTCTTTGGAACACTTTATTACATTAAAGGCGCTATATAAATACAACGTTGTTGCTGAGTAACATTTGAACACTGATAATGTATTTGAACACAGCAAATGTCATGGAGATGTGTATAGGCCATTTTTTGCACATGCTTTTGAAGCTAAAGGGGTCTGTTCCTGCATCAAAATATATCAGGGATAATGTGCTTCAAAGTTATTCTGTTTTCAGCATTTAACTCATAGTTGACTTAATATAAACAATTTTTCATGAAATTAGTCTCCATCCCATAAAGCATGCTGGCATGTTGAAAAATTCAGTTTGTAAAAGTTATATTTATACTTTAAAATCCAGAATTCTCACATTTCCTTTTTTTTGGACGACATACATTTGTCATGTGGGCCTTTTTTGAGAGATGACATTTGTCCCTTTTTCTGTAAAATCTCTCTCATTCTTCTCAAGACATTAACAGGATGCTGGAATATAGTTCTGAAAATACTCCTGTATATTACCCAATCATCTTTGTGTGATTTTTGACAGTGCATGTTGGCTGTAAAATCCATTTGGCTGTAAAAGGTGTCACCCAAGCTAATCCTGCCAAAGATATATTTCAACTCGTACAGTTGTTGTGGAGGGGGGAGCAATGTCACTGAATAGCAATTAAGTGGAAGTTGGCAAATTTCATTGGTGATGGCAGCTACAATCCGCTAACACACCACAGAAAAAAACCTGGGACAGAACTAGGGGTAGACCAATCAATAAGACCATGGCTGATCTTTTTGTGAACTGAGCTTCAATTACATGTTCACTCACCATAACCCTTAATTCCTTTACTGTTTCAAAATGTATCTGGCTTTAGAAGTTTTCAATGAGGTAGCCTGAATTACTTCACTGGGCAGGGAATTTCACAGATTCACAATCCTTTGGGTGCAGAAGTTCCTCTTCGACTCAGTCCTAAATCTGTTCCCCCTTATTGTGAGGCCATGCCCCCTAGTTCTAGTTTCACCTGCCAGTGGAAACAACTTCTCTGTTTCTATCTTATCTATTTCCTTATGTTTCTATAAGATCCCCCCTCATTCTTCTGAATTCCAATGACTAAAGCTCCAGTCTATCAGTCTCTCTCTATAAGCCAACCCCCTCAACTCCAGAATCAACCTAGTGAATCTCCTCTGCACACCTCCAGTGTCAGGTTATTCTTAAGCAAGGAGGCCAAAACTACACAGTATTCCAGGTGTGGCTTCAGCAGCTTATACAGCTGCAACATAATCTTGCTGTTTTTAAACTCCATCCCTCTAGTAATGAAGGACAAAATTCCATTTGCCGCTCTAATTACCGGCTGCACCTTGAAACCCAGGTCCCTCTGCACAACAGCATGCTGCAAATTTTTTTAACGTTTAAAATATTTATAGGATCAAGAGAAACCAGAATATAATAATAGTCCATTTTGCTATTGTTCCTACCAAAAAGGATGACCTCACATTTACCAACATTGTACTCCAACTGCCAGACCCTTGCCCACTTAGACTATCAAAATCCTTTGCAGACTTTGTGTCCTCTGCATATTTTACTCTGCCACTCATTTTAGTATCATCTGGTTCCCCAATTCCAAATCATCTATATAAATCATAATCAATTGTGGTCCCAGTATTGATCCCTGAGGCATACCACTAGTCACTGATGCCAACCAGAAAAACACCCATTTACCCATAGTCTTTGCTTTCTGTTAGTTAACAATCCTCTATCCACGCTAATACATTATCCATAACACTGCACCTTTATCTTTTGCAGCAGCCTTTGGTGCAGCATCTTGTCAAATGCCTTCTGGAAATTCAAATGCACCACATCCACAAGTTCCCCATTGTCCATTGCGCATATAATGTTCTCAAAGAGTTGCAACAAATTAGTCAAACATGACCTGCCTTTCATGAACCAATGCTGCATCATCCCAATGGGACAATTGATATCCAGGTGTCTCGCTATTTCTTCCTTGGTAGACTCAAGCATTTCCCCATTACAGAAGTTAAACTAACTGACCTATAGTTACTCATCTTTTTTGAACAATGACATCGTGTTTACTGTTTTCCAATCTGCAGGAACCATCCCTGAGTCTAGTAAATTTTGGTAAATTACCACGCATGCATTTGCTATTTCCCTCGCCATTTCTTTTAGTACCCTGATGGAATGGGATGCAATCCATCAGGGCCAGGGAACCTGTCTACCTTTAGCTCCATTAGCTTGCCCAACACTACCTCTTTAGTGATAATGATAGGTTATAGGTCCTCACCTGTCATTGCTTCTTGTCATGAATTTTTGTCATGTTATTTGTCTTCCACTGTGCAGTCTGACACAAAATACCTGTTCAATGCCTAAGCCATTTTCTCATTTCCAGTTATTACATCCCCTTCTCATCCTCTTAAGGACCAATGTTTACTTTAGCCATTCTTTTTCATTTTATATATCTGTAGAAACTTTTGCTATCTGTTTTTATATTCTGAGCTAATTTACTCTCATAATCCATCTTATTTTATAGCTTCTTCTGTGGCTTTGTTGACCTTTAAAGATTTTCCAGTCCTCTAGTTTCCCACTAATCTTTGCCACTTTGTATGCATTTTCTTTCAATTTGATACCCTCCTTCATTTCCTTAGATATCCATGGCTGATTATCTCTTTTTCTATGTTCCTTCCTTATCACTGGTATATACTTTTGATGAACGCTGTGAAAAATCATTTTGAATATCGTCCTCCACTGTTCCTCAATTGTCCCACTATAAAATTTTTGCTCCCAGTTTACCTTAGCCAACTCCCCTCTCATTGTAGTCTCCTTTGTTTAAGCACAAGACACTGGTATTGAATTTTACTTTTTCACGCTTCATCTGTATTTTAAATTAAACCATTTTGTGATCGCTTCTTCTGAGAGGATCCCTAACTGTAAGATCATTACACAGGACCAGATGTACAATAGCTTGCTCCCTCATAGGTTCCATTACATACCGTTCAAAGAAGACATCGCAAATATATTCTATGAACTCTTCCTCAAGGTTGTCTTCACCGACCTGGTTTGACCAACTGACACGCACATTAAAATCCCTCAAAATTGTTGTACCAGTTTTACATGCATCAGTTATTTGTTTATTTCTCACCCCACCATGGTGTTATTTTTGGTGGCCTATAGACTACACTTTTCAGTAACTTTTTCTCCTTACTATTTCTAATTTCCACCCAAATGGATTCAACCTTTTTTTCCATAGAACCCACATCATCTCTCACTACCTGATGTCATCTTTAAATATCAGAGCGACACTACCTCTGTTACCTTCCTGTCTGTTCCTCCAAACAGTCTGATACCCCTGGATATTTAATTCCCAGTCGTGACCATTCTGCAACCATGTCTCTAATGGCCATACTCATTCGCGATGATTTATGCCATCAACTAATTTACCTTGTTTTGAATGTTACGAGCATTCAGATGAAGTGCCTCTTATGCTATATTTTGTATCTTTTTGAATTCTAACACCTCCATTAATAACATATTCTGAGTTCTTTTAAATTTTTTCCTGATTTTCGATGTCGTTGAAACCTCCTCACATGCCAACCTGCTGCTTTGCTTCCCATTAACCATTATATTTCCTGCAGTTTTACTCTTCCCCTCCAGCTTGCTAGTTTAAACTCCTTGTACCACCCTATTTATCCTTTTTGCTGGAACACTGGTCCCAGATCGGTTCAGGGACCATCCTGGAATAAGTGGAACTTTGACCTTTAAACCGCTAGGGAGCCTGGCAAAGTTTGTTTTTCTCTTGTGTTAGCATAGTATTGCATGCAATCATCATTATAGATGGATTTTCAAAATAGCCATTAAATCACAGCTTCATACGTTTTAAGAATTTTCATTATGAAAAGGACTTTGTATTTATGGTTAAATGTCTGTAGATCTACTGTAATTCTGTAACACTGACCTATTGGGTGTAGATTAAGCTCTCTAGAAACATCTGCTAAAATCTGCCTCATACAGTAATCTGCCAACTCCAGTACTGCCATTAGAGCCATCAAGAGGTGAGCACAATAATGATGTTTCACTCTACTGCAAAAATCACATTGTCACATACTAATTAACATTCTACTTATGTAATGCTGTTATGTCACAAGCTTGCTTCAAATATTTGGTGAGATAGACATTAGTTATTTTTCTAAAGAGCAAGATTCTAAAGAGTGATTTGAATGCCAAAGTGCTCAAATGGATTCTGCACAACAATGCAAACATGGAGTACTGCTCTATTTGTTGGGTCTGGCATTTGAACCTTTTTCTCTTTAGCAGAATGGACTTCAATCATTTGGTGTCTCAGCACTGTAATGTAACTGGACTGCATGGGTTTCAACAATTTTCTATTTCAACTCTTTAATTTTATATGAGCAAACCTTGCCTTTACTTTTTACAAGTTATGTTGTACAAGTTAACATGAGCGAAGTCTAACAATCAAACTGCAGTAAATTGTGTAATCAAATTTATGTAGAAGCCTCACTATGTCTTCAGTTCAGTCTCTGCAAAAACAGATACAGTACATTCAGGTCCAGACTGCATCGGCTAAAATTAATACAATATTTACAAATTAAATACTTAGAATCTAATAAATGGAAAAACTACCATAATTGTATAGAAATATTGTTATATATACAACTTAGTGTACAAGTCTGCAAAATGTTCATAGAATCCCTACAGTGCACAAGGGGACCATTTGGCCCATTGAGCCTGCAGTAACAACAATCCCACAGATTTACCCAGCTAATCCCCCTGACACTAAGGAACCATTTTAGCATGGCCAATCAACTTAATCTACCTTTTTTTTGGACTGAGAGGAAACCAGAGCACCCAGAGGAAACCCAAACAGACATGGGGCAGACAAATGCAAACTTCACATAGACAGTCATGCAAGCTGGAAATCGAACCCAGGTCCCTGGCGCTGTGAGGCGGCAGTGCTAACCACTGAGCCATCATGCCACCTGGAAATCAAATCCAGGGTGCAAGAATGGGAATCTTGCATGATACCACTATACCATGGTGCAGGTTGTTTCTTGCTTGTTTCTTGTTCTTTAGCAGAAAGTTTTACAGTTTTTAATCTTGAATGATTTCTTGTGAAAACTAAGATGTTAAATATCTCTAATTCTGCTAGCTGAACCAGCAATTGTTAAATTTGCTCCTTGTCTTCAATAATATCCATTAAAATTAACAATGGCAATTACTTCAAAGTATTTTGCAATGCTTTATTTAAAGTATAGATAATAATGTAGCATGCACATTTTAATGTTCCCTGTAGCCTGAGTTTTTCTTACCTGAACCAGCCCATAATTGCTCTGCCACTAACTATATAAAAGTTCACTTTTCAGTTTAAAACTGATAGTTTAACTTAAATCATCTGAATTAACCTTTCATCTAATTAATACAGAGACTAAAATCTGATTCGCCACATAATCATGGCGTATCATCCAATTTTAAATATACCACCCATTACAATGTCAGTCCATTAATAGCATAGTTAAAATATAACATTTTACTTTAGTTTTTAAGTAAATATATTATTTCAGATTTTCCTGTCAAAATAACAATGAGGCTAATGGCGATCATTATTATGTATGAGCAAAAGGTTCAGTACCTTGGGCAAGGGGCACATGTACAGTTAAACACAAAAATCTAAAGGTTGCTGCCCAAATAGCACTGGTTTACCATTAGCTTCACAAAAATGTTATTCACTATCTGGCTCATTACTAGAATAGGTGAATTGCTTTATTTTCACAATACATATGAAATAAACTTGCCACCAAGTTAAATCATGTCCAATCAATTTTATATACCCTCTTAATGATGTGATAAGCATTAATTAATGCCAAACAACCTCTTCAACACTGAAATTACTGTTGTAAGTTTGGAGTCTCCTTCCTGGTTTTAATTGCTGGAGATTTTAAAGAAATAACAGAGACTATTTCCTTGGCTGGATGTAGCTGTTACTAGGGGGCATAACTTTAAGGTTAATGATGGGAGATATAGGATGGATGTCTGAGGTAGATTCTTTGTTCAGAGAGTGGTTGGGGTGTGGAATGGACTGCCTGCTGTGATAGTGGAGTCAGACACTTTAGGAAATTTCAAGCGGTTATTGGATAGGCGCATGGCGCACACCAGAATGATAGGGAGTGGGATAGCTTGATCTTGGGATTGGACGTAGCTCAGCACAATATCGAGGGCCAAAGGGCCTGTACTGTGCCGTACTGTTCTATGTTTTATACAACACTTTAATCTTTTGTCTCTTTTTTCTTAATTCAATCTTTCTTTCTGTCCCTGATTTGACATTGAATTCACCTAATTTAATTTACACCACTCCTTTCTCAGTTCTTGTGCTATTCTAGTTTCAAAATCCTTTAATCAGATTGTTCAAAGAGATATTTAGTTGCATGCCTTGTTAATTTGTTTGCCAAATGCTATTAGATGCCGTACATTGACAACATTTGGCCTGTTTTATCTATTCCTTCTTTCATTACAATTCTTTAAAATTATAGTCAGTAACTTCTCTATCCACCCTCTGCAGGTGCTACTCTGTGCCTCCATATCCTTCTTTTATATATGGAGTCTAGGAGTTCAAGTTCTCTAAGTGTTGCCTGAGCAGACTTCTTCACAAATTTAACAAATTTTCTCCTTGATTCTATAAGCCCTATTTGGTTTGATTTATTATTGTCACGTATTCACGTTCAGCAAAATGTATTTTTTCTTGCATACTATACAAAACGTACCGTTCATAGAGAAGGAAACAGAGTGCAGAATGTAGTGTTACAGTTACGAGGGTGTAGAGAAAGACGAACTTAATGTAGGGAAAGTCCATTCAAATGTTTGATGGAAGCAGGAAGACGCTGTTCTTGAGTCGGCTGGTACGTGACCTCAGTTTTTTGTATCTTTTTCCTGATGGAAGAAGGTGGAAGGGGGGATGTCTGGGATCCGTGGGGTCCTTAATTATGCTGGCTGCTTTGCCAAAGCAGCGGGAAGTGTAGACAGAGTCAGTGGATGTACAGGTTATTGGTGATCTGGACATCTAAAAACTTGAAGCTCTTGACTCTGTACCTCGTCCCTGTTGATGTAGACAGGGGCATGTTCTCTATGCTTCCTGAAGTTGATGACAACCTCCAATTCACCAGATTCTCTATTTCACTCCTGTACTCTGTCCCGTCATTGTTTGAGATCCAACCCACTACATGGTGTCGTCGTCAGAATTGAAAATTGACTTGGAGGGCAATTTGGCCACACAGTCACAGATGTATAAGGAGTAAAGTAGGGGGCTGAGAACACAGCTTTGTGGGACATTGGTGCTGAGGATGATTGTGGACGAGATGTTGTTGCCTGTCCTTACTGATTGTGGTCTGTGGGTTAGGAAGTTCAGGATCCAATCACAGAAGGAGGAGCTGAGGCCCAGGCAACAGAGTTTGGAGATGAGTTTCGTAGGAACTTCCTAATGTTTTTATTTGTTTTTTTCCCTTAAGGTTTTATCAAACTGTTGGTACCTTTAGTGATTTATATATCTGTACTGTCAAAGCCCTTCATTCCCATAACCCATTTAGGCTCAGAGATGTCTAGTCAGTTTAAAAAAAACAGCAGTGAGGGAGATTACTTAGTGAAGAACTGTCCAGTACAAATGCCAAAGGATTCTTGGAAGTCTGATATTTAGTGAGTACATAGGTGGACTTCTGATGGTAAGGAAAGCAGATGAGTAAAGGGAAGTATTTTTTAACAGGTTGAAGGATTTTTTTTTAAAAACTGACTGGACATCTCTGGGCCTAAATGAGTTATGGGAATGAAGGGCTTTGACAGTACAGATACATGAATCACTGAAGGTATTAACAGTGTGATAAAACCCTAAGGACAAAAAAACAAGTAAAAACACTAGGAGATCCTTCGAAACTCATCTCCAAACTCTATGGAACTAATGGAGTTGAGCAGCTGAATGGCCAGAGCCCGGAGGAAGCACAAGCATCAGGGAGCACAATTTTTTTCTAAAGTGCTGTCAGCACATGGGAAGGTACTGATTGGTGGATCAGCTGGTAGTTTTTTAAAAATATTACTCTCCAATACACTTGTAGCTTATTTCTGTTAGTTTAATTAGTCGATAAATAAAGGTATGACAGGACACCTCAGTGCCCTGAAATGCATATCCTATTTCTTGTGGAAACTTGTCCTGGGCAAACACATGAGCAGCAAGTGTCATTAGCTGGAGGAGTTTTGTTTTGGAGCTTGAGCAGTAGCTGGGTTCACTGCAGTGCATTGTGGGTAGCATGTTTCTGGATCGTTCTCCAGGTTAAGAGAATGCAGGCAAAGATGGAATTGGTGACTGCCAGAAAGTCAAAGAAGACAAGAAAGATGGTGTAACAACATCTTGCTCTCCAACCGCTGTTTGGTTCTGAACAGAAGTTGGAGTGTTGGGTTCTCTGGGGAGTGCAACCAGCAACAGTCCATGTCACCATGGTTGCCTCACCATATAGGTGGTTGGGGAAGGAGATTTGGATAAGCAATAATAGGGAATTCTTTAGGACAACAGACTGGCATTTCTGCAATCATAAATGTGAATTCAGGATGGAATATTGCTTATGGTGCTAGGGTCAAGGATGTTACTCAGCTGCTGTAAAGCACTCTGAAGAGGCGAGATGAACACAGACATTGAGGTCCATGTTGGTACCAACAACATGAGTGATGAAGTCCGTCAGTCAGATTTTAAGGAGCAAAGAAGGAAGCGAGAACTCAAAGCTGGTAATCTCCAGAGAATTTTCATTGCTACAGGCAAGTGAATAGAGAAGTAGAAAGATGGAGCAGATAGTTGTATATAACGTGGAGATGATAGGCAGGTAAGATTCCTAGGGAGCCTTTTGATTTTGAGAAAATGGGATTGATTGTGGGGATGGTGGTACCTGTACAGGCCACACTGTCTGTACCTAAAAAGAACTGACACCAATATTCACACAGGACAGTTAAATAGTACTGGAGAGGGTTTAAACTAACTTGACAGGAGGATGGGCATCAAGGTGTAGTATTAGAAAGGAGAAACAAGGCGTATGTAGCATTGGGAGATATTGATAGCATTAGAGTAAGAAATAATCTAACCCCACCTAATTATGAAGATGAAGAAAAGGGTTTACAGTGTGTGTCTGTAAATGCAGGAATTGTGATAAATAAAGTTGGTTGCACTGATAGCCATGTGGGAATGCGATGTTACAGCGATAGTGAAGATCTAGGTCACAAAATATACAAGATAGTTACTAATTACTCCTGAATAGAAGGTGTTCATGAAAGATGGAGAATGAAAGAAAGGTATGGCCATATTGATTAAGCTGAATTTTATAGTGCTGGAGGGGTCAAAGACATAATAAATTTGGTTTGAGTTAAGAAACAATATTTACCATTACAATACTTCACGAATGATCCTTAGACAGCACCTTCCAAACTGATGACCACTTCCATCTTGAAGGACAAGGGCAGCAGATAAATGGGAACACCACCATCTAAGTTCCCCTCCAAGCCACTCATCATCTTGACTTGGAAATATATCACCGTTCCTTTGCAGTCGCTGGGTCAAAATCCTGGAATTCCCTCACTAATGGCATTGTGGGTCAGCCCACAGCACATAGACTGCATCGATTCAAGAAGGCAACTCACCACCACCTTCTCAAGGGCAACTAGGAATGGGCAATAAATGCTGGCCAACCAATGACACCATGTCCCACAGGTGAATATAAAAAAAGACTTGGGTACATTCTATAAACCACCAAATAGTGGGGAAAATATAGGAGAGCATATTTGCAAGAAAATTATAAAAGCAAAAATTTATGTAATCGTGATAATGGGGCTATTAATTACTCTAATATAGACTGGTATAGTAATCCAAAGGGCAGAGGAGAGAGTTTCTGAAATGCGTTCAAAAGAATTTTATGATCAGTATCTTTCCAACGCAACCAGGGTATCTTGCTGGATTTGCTAATGGGAATGAGGTGGGTCAAGTGGATGAAGTCAGTAGAGAAACATTTAGAGAACAGTAATCATAATACAATAAGGTTTAGATTATTTATTGAAAAGGACAAGAAAATATTTAATTGGAGAAGGGCCAAGCGGGATGAGAAAAAATCTATCCAGGTAAATTGGAATCAAAGATTAACTAGCAAAATAGTAAAGACACAATGAGCTGCCTTTGAAGAGGAGAGGATTCAATTACAGTTGAAGTATATTCCCACAAGAGGGAAAAGTAAGGTAACTAAAGTGAGAACTCACTCGGTGATGGATAGATGAAGCAGAAAAGTTGGGGTGTATGACAAGATTTCATGATGATTATGATATAAATGAGCAAACATAAAAGGGAAAACAGAAGTCTTCGATGGGCATGTTTTTAAAGTTTATATATTAGTGTCACAGATAGCTGCAGTTGTTACTGTGAAAATTCCCCAACTGCCACACTCTAACACCTGTTCAGGTACACCGAGGGAGATTTTAGCACAGCCAACACACCTAACCAGTATGTCTTTCAGACTGTGGGAGGAAACCAAAGCACCGGAAGGAAATCCACACAGACACAGGGGGAATATGCAGATTGTGCACAGACATTGATCCAAGCTGGGAATCAAACCTGGGTCCCTGACAACCATTACTATCTAGAAGGATGAGAACAACAAATACCTGGAACTCACCATCCTGACTTGGAAATATACTGTCATTCCTTTACTGTCACTCAGTCAAAATCTTGGAACTCCCTCCCTAACACCTCAGGAACGGCAGCAGTTCAAGAAATCAACTTGCCATCTTCTTCTCAAAGACAACTAACAATGGGCAATAATTGCTGGTCTAGCCAGCGATGTCCACATCCCATAAGTATGCAAAAAATTACATTGACAACTAATTTGAATTTACTAGAAGCTCCATATAATACACAATCACAACCCCATGATAAAAATCCAATTGATGAATGTAAGGAAACATCTAACTTCTCTACTACGTAGTAGAAATTCAAACGCTTCAAAATATTTTTTCTGTTCTCAATCCAATCTGCTCACCCACTTCCCATTGCACAGTCTGATTTGTTATTATCTGTTCTTTCTGCTGTCCTGGATTTTGCCTGGTCTTGTGTCAGCCATGGCTCAATTGATAATTTACGGTGGCACAGTGGTTAGCACTGCTGCCTCACAGCTCCAAGGAACCTGGGTTAGATTTCCAGCTGTGTGGAGTTTGCACGTTCTCCCCATGCCTGTGTGGCTTTCCCCTGGGTGCGCTGGTTTCTTCCCACAGTCCAAAGATGTGCGGGTTAGGTGCATTGGCTGTGCTAAATTGCCTCTTAGTGTCTCAGGATATATAGGTTAGTGGGATAAATGTGAGGATACGGGGATAGGGTCTAGGTGGGATTGCTGTCAGTGCACTCAATGGGTCAGATGGCCTCCTTCTGAACTATAGGGTTTCTATGATTTCTATGAACTCACTCACAGTGGTCAGCACTGCTGCCTCACAGCTCCAGGGACCCAGATTCAATTCCAGCTTCAGGTCACTGTGTGTAGCTTGCACATTCTCCCTGTGTTTGCGTGGGTTTCCTCCAGGTGCTCCAGTTTCCTTCCAGTCCAAAGATGTGGGGGTTAGGTGGATTGGCCGTGATAAATTGCCCCTTAGTGTCAGGGGGATTAACAGGGTAATGGGGTCATGGGGATAAGGCCTGGGTGGGATTATTGTCAGTGCAATGGGCCAAATGGCCTCCTCCTGCACTGTAGGGATTCTATGATTGTGGGTTAAGTCCTGCCCTAGGATTTGAGTGGAAATATCGAGGCTTTCACTCCAGTTTGGTGATGTGGGTGTTGTTGTGTCGATGGTGCTGTCCTCCAAATTAGACTTCAAACCAACATTCATTCCATCTGCTTTCCCACGTGGAGTTAAAGACCCTAAGACACTACTTCAAAGACGAGCTGGGGAGTTATCCTGATAACCTGGTTTATATTTGTTTCCATTGACATTAGGAAAACAGATTATCTGGACATTATCACATTCTTGATTGTGGGAGTTGATTGTGTATAAATTGGCTGAAGCATTTGCTACATTTTGGCCAGTAACCGTACTTCAAAGTACATTGGGATAGCACATTGAGGAGTTTGCTGGTCATGAAAGGCATTATATAAATGCAAGACTCTCGTTACTTTAATCTCTTTAAATTCCCTGTGCCTGGAAGCTGCTTCCTGATGGGTACAAAACATAGTGTGTTTGGACAAAAGAAGAAACATCAGGGATCAGTTGTTCTAATCCTTAAACTCAGGTAAAACTGCTCAACATACAAACAGAAGGAAATGATTACAGGCTATGTTTAAGGAACTCACAAATTAGATCAGGACACAAGCCTCTTCTTAGACATTGGCAGTGTAAGGATCTAGATGATTTCATTTGAAATAGACTAAATGGGCAAGGCCTACAGCAAAATAAACTGTTGTGTTCTCAGCAGTTTCATTTGGTTCAAATCCAAACAAGACTAATGAATTGAACACAAGAACATAAGAAATAGGAGCAGGAGTAGGCCACCTAGCCCTTCAAGCCTGGAATTGGAAGTACTGTAACCCAGTTCCTGCAGCGTTCTCCATTTTTCTCTTGTACCATGACTCATGTTGGGAGTCTGAGTCTGTAAGAACAGTGCCTGTACATAAGTTTACCTTTCTGGAAGGGTAGCTTTGAGATTTGTTGAAGAAATGTTCTAAAATCTATTTAAAATTTAAAGTAGCTGTTGCATGCCTTCAGTAGTGGGTAATCAGTTTTCAGCAGTGGTAGACAATCTGTAGAAAACTTTGAGGGAGATTTTTCTTTGTCTTTATAAAAATTACAGCATTATTAGTTGACTGGTCTTTATTATTTACCAAGCAGCTGCAGGGTTATCTCTATGAGTACAACATATTAATGCATGGATTGAAATATTTAACTAACTTTTGAAGCAGTACTATCCAGTCACATAAAGGTACAAGATTAGAGAACTGTGACAGTAAAGTCTCTTCAGATATTGTCTATGTTCTGCAAAGTGAGTTCAACCTGAACTGACAATCCAAACGGAATGATAAACCGCTACCAAAAGGTGGTTACTATCATATCAGAATTTAACACTTGTGTTCCAGGGGACAGACTCAACCACGTTGCCCATAAAGACAAGTTTGTGTTTATTTTGAAATATTGCTAATTGCCAATATTGAAATTATAATCTATCCAATAACCTGGTTTCAAACTTGTTGACTTCTCAGTAATCTAAGGGTGTATCCCTAAATAATTTCATCAATTGAAATAAACTCAGATTTTGATCACTGCTTTAATTAATATTCAGTGTCTACAGTGCTGCTCTATAATATTCTGAATTGCTAAAACAACTTTATTTTATTTATGATTCAGACTGCTGGATAACTCTGATGACCTATTTTCATATCTATTAAGTGTACCCCATTTTAACTAAAATGTATATTGTAATCACTAAAATCTTGTGGTATTTAGCCAGTTGTTAAATTCTTCCCTTGTTTATTCTGTAAGGATTAATTTCTTAATGTTGTAGCTTGTAGATGTCCCATCTGAAGGTTAAATCACAACATAAATTTAATTTAATCTGGTTAGTGTGAGAACCATTTGGCAAGACTATCCAGGGATCACTGGCTGTAACTATTGTGAGAAGCAAACGTCTGCATATAATAAAATGCATTGAAATAGAGAGAGAAAAACTCCCATGCCTAAACTGGAACATAAATTTCAGAAAATTCAAAGGTTTTTAGGAATTTGTCGAGTTTAATGTTTAGTCTCTGAAAAGCTCCAACAGTATTGTACATACATCAGCCAGACTAGAAGAATGAAAATTTATTATCCCTCCTGAATCTTTCAGGCATTTTACCCTTTCAGTCACTTTTGGCTCATCTAGATTCTGAGTGCAGCGCACAAAACATTTCGTTGATCATTACTCACTCACAGGGATGCCATGTTCTGTTGCTTACTGTTTGCATAGCTCTTTTCTTACCTGTATGACTGAAATGATATTCATAACTGAAGAGAAGACAATGGCAAGTGAGGACTCAGAAACTACTATTATGAAACAGATAGTGTTGGGCAAGCTAATGGGGCTAAAGGTAGACAAGTCTCATGGCCCTGACAAAATGCATCCCAGGGTGCTAAAAGAGATGATGGGGGAAATGGCAAATGCACTAGTGGTAATTTACCAAAATTCGCTGGACTCTGAGGTGAGTCTGGCAGATTGGAATGCAGCAAATGTGACAGCAGGGTAGCTATAAGCTGGTTAGCTTAACTTGTGTAGTGGGGAAAATGCTGAATCTATCATCAGGAAAGAAATAGCGAGACACCCAGATAATAATTGTCCCATTGGAAAGACGCAGCATGAGTTCATGAAAGGCAGGTCATGTTTAACTAATTTACTGGAATATTTGAGGACATTATGAGCAATATGAATGATGGGAACCAGTGGATGTGTATCTGTATTTCCAGAAAGGAATTTGACTAGGTGCCACGCCAGACTGCTACATAAAATAAAGGTGCATGGTGTTACAGGTAATATATTAGCATGGATAGAGGATTGATTAATTAACAGAAAGCAGAATAGGGGTAAATGTTTTTCTTCTGGTTGGCAATCAGTGACTAATCGTGTGCGTCAAGAATCAGTGTTGGGACCAAAATTGTTTACAATTTACATAGATGATTTGGAGTTGGGAACTGTGTAGTGTGTCCAAGTTTGCAGATGACACTAAGATGAATGATAAAGCAAAGTGTGCAGAGGACACAAAGTCTGCAACGGGATATAGATAGTTTACACAAGTGGCAAATGTCTTGCAAAAAGAGTACAATGTTGGTAAATGTGAGATCATTCATTTTGGTAGAAATAACAGCAAAATGGACTATTATTAAAATGGAAAAAACTGTCAGCATGCTGCTGGACAAAAAGACCTGGATGTCCTTGTGCACGGATCGCAAAAAGTTGGTTTACAGGTGCAGCACGTCATTAAGAAGGCACATGGAATTTTATCTTTCATTGCTAGAGGAATGGAGTTTAAAAACAGGGAGGTTATGGTGCAGCTGTATAAGATGCTAGTGAGGTTACACCTGGACTACTGTGTACAGTTTTGGTCTCTTTACTTGAAAAGATATGCTGGCACTGGAGGGTTGCAGAGGAGATTCACTAGGTTGATTCCAGAGTTGACATGGTTGGCTTAACAGTAAAAACTGAGTAGTTTGGGACTATACTCATTGGAACTCAGAAGAATGAGGCGGGGATCTTAAAGAAACATATAAGGAGGCTGTTTCCACTGACTGGTGAAACCATAACTAGGCGGCATGGCCTCAAAATAAGGGGGAGTAGATTTAGGACTGAGTTCAGGAAGAACTTCTTCATCCAAAGAGTTGTGAATCTGTGGAATTCCCTGCCCAATGAAGCAGTTAAAGCTACTACTTTGAATATTTTTAAGGCAAAGTAAATGTTTTGAACAGTAAAGAAATTTAAAGCAGGTAAGTAAAGCTGAGTCCATGGAAAGATCAGCCATAATCTTACTGAATGGTGTTGCAGGCTCAATACCAGATGGCCTACTCCTGTGCCTAGTTCTTATAACCCATAGGGCAGATCATTTAGCCCATCCAGTCTACGCCGACACAATTTCACCCAGATCCTATCCCTGTAACTCTATGTATTTACCCAGCTAATTCCCCCTTACACTAAGGGACAATTTACCACAGCCAATCAACCTAACTCACACATCTTTGGAATGTGGGAGGAAACAGGAACACCCAAGGGAAATCCATGCAGATACAGGGAGAACATGCAAACTCCACAGTGATCCAAGGCTCAAATTGAACCCAGATCCCAGGAGCTGAGGCAGCAGTGCTAATCACTGTGCCACCGTGCCGTCCATAAAGCAAGGGCAAGTGAAGTGAGGTGCTTGCTGAGAGCTATGCACTCCTTGTGCTTTCAAAGTGTAAATATTAATTTTGTTTTTAACCATTTGAAGTTGATGAGAATACAATTAATTGATAAATAAACATTTTCTATAACTTATGAAATATTTTGGCATGTATTAAACATATTTAATCTTATATGTGGGGACATGGTTAGTGAACAAGTCTGATTTCAATCTTGTGACCCAGTGAGGAGACGAAGAAGACACTCATACAGCCCACTCACTGGCCTAGGTTGCACATCAGTGCTTTAAGTGCTTATTTCCTTCAACAGTGATTAATTTGCTGTAAAGCACTGAGAAGTTCCTATGATTGTGAATGGCACTAGAGTAGCAAAAGGAGTTACAAGCCAGTTAGTTGGACATCAATTGCGACAATGCTGAAATCTATTATTAAGAAAGTCTTAGCAATGCACTTAGAAAATGATAGTATTATCGGGATGAACGTAGTTTTACAAACAGGAAATTCTGTTTGATAAGTTTATTAATTTTTCTTTGAGGGCATAACTAGTAGGGTAAAAGGGAACCAGTAAATGAAGAATACTTGGATTTTCAGAAGGCATTCAAGGTGATGCCATAAAAATGGTCAAAATGCAAGGGCACATGTAATTTGGAGTGCGACATATTAGCATGCTTGTACTTGTACAAGAAACACAAAGTTAGCATGCAGGTACAGCAAACAATTAGGAAGGCAAATAACATATTGGCCTTAATTAATTGGTTAATGGGTAAATTTGCAGATGACACCAAGATTGGTCCTCTTTTAAGGACAAACCAATTAAACAAACTCGAGTTAAATTAGGACAAAGTAAAAGGGGCAGCTCCCCAAAAGGGGAACAGCCCTAACAAAAACAAAAGTACAAAGGAAACTTAAGATGCATCAAATTAAAATGTGATTATTCAGGTCAATAATGCACCCCATCCCCTGCGGTGTCCAACAAGCACAAAAGGCGTCAACTGCGTCTTTTTTTTGGCATAGTGGACAGTGACGGTTATCTCAGATTGCAACTGGATCTTGATCAATTGGACCAGTGGGCTGATGAATAGCAGATGGGGTTTAATTTAGATAAACGCAAGGTGATGCACTTTGGTACATCAAACCAGAGCAGAACAAACTCAGTTAATGGTAGGACATTGGGGAGAGTTACAGAACAAAGAGATCTAGGGGTATATGTTCATAGCCCATTGAAAGTGGAGTCACGGGTATCACATCAATGAAACTAAGCATGCTGAATGCTTTCTTCACCATTCTGTCCACCTGTGACTCCACTTTCAATGGGCTATGAACATATACCCCTAGACCTCTTTGTTCTGTAACTCTCCCCTTTGTCTTTTAAAAAACATTTAGACGGTTACATGAGTAAGATTGCTTTCGAGGGATATGGGCCAAGGGCGGGACATTAGTACTAGCTTAGTCATTAAAAAGGGCAGCATGGACAAGTTGGGCCGAAGGGCCTGTTTCCATGCAGTAAACCTCTCTTAATTATACAGGAATTGGGCTCCAAGGTCTTGCTACAATTGTATATAGCTTTGGTGAGACCACACAAGAGTACTGTACAGTTTTGTTCTCCAAATCTAAAGGACACACTTGCCTTTGAGGTGGTACAGCAAAGGTTTACTGGAATAGTGCCTGGGATGAGGTTTTTCTTGTGATGAGGGCTTAAGTAAAAAGGGTGTCTACTCCCTGGAGCTTAGAAGAATGTGAGATCATCACATTAAAAACACACAATATTCTGAAGGGGCTTGACAGGGTAGGCACAGTCCAAAGATATGCTGGTTAGGTTGATTGACCATACTAAATATCCCCTTAGTGTCATGGGGATTAGCAAGGTAAATATGTAGGTTTGCAGGCCCAGGTGGGATTGTTGGTGCAGGCTTGGTGGGAACGAATGGCCTTTGTCTGCACTGTGCGGATTCTATGAGTTTATTTCCTCTGAGAATTTACAACACAGATCTACAGCCTCATAAGGGGTCAATCATTCAGTGCTGAGGAGCAATTTCTTCTCAAAAATTGAGAAACATTGGAATTCTTTGCTCCAGAAGGTTGTGGATGCACCATCTTAGTGTAGATTTAGCCCGAGAAAGACAGATTTTTAGGGTGTCATGAAATCATGGGGATAAAGCAAGTCAGTGAAAAAATGAGAGTTGAAGCAAATCAGCCAGATATTAAATGGCTGAGTAGATCTATGTGGTCATACAATCGATTGCTGCTCATAGTCTTTATGTTTGTATATAAATGCAAGTCATTTCTTTATAGTATCTGGTGTCAGTATATTTTATCAACTGCAATGAAATAATATCCAAGCCAAGATAACAGACATGTCCTGCTTCATGCAATCCATCTTGGAATCTGAGAAGGACCTTAAATAGATTAAGTAGAGCCTCCAAGAAGCAAAGTCTCAATCTAGCTTGTCACATTTGATCTTCTCTTCCACAGATCTGATTTCAATTTAACACAAATGGATTCCACCTTTCAGCAAGCCTTTTCCAGTAAAAATTGCTTCATGATTCTGGTGAAGTGGCACAATAGCGCACACTGCTGCCTCACAACACCAGGGACCTGAGTTCGATTCTCAGCTTCGGTCACTGTCTGTGTGGAGTTTGCACGTTCTCCGTGGGTTTCCTCTTGACGCTCTGGGTTCCTTGCACAGTTCAAATGTGTGCTGGTTAGGTGCTTTGGCTATGCTAAATTCTCCTTTAGTGTACCTAAACAGACACCTGAGTGTGTCAATTACCGGACTTTCACAGTAACTTCATTGCAGTGTGAATGTTAGTCTATTTGTGACTAATAAACAAACTTTAACTTAAAGCTATTTTCATGTCAAGTAAGTAGTTTCAATATTATGCCACTAAACATGGGCCTGGAAACATAGACTCCTTTTATTTTAAAGAGACATCTCTTCCACAGCCCTTCAATGGATTGACTTAATTGGGAATTATTATTTGAAGTCCCAACTCTTTAAAAAAAAACATGTCTCATACCTTTCTCAGCAAAAGCTGTAATTTAGGAACTAAATAAAAGCAAAATACTGCAGATTGGGAAATCTGAAATAACAGAAAAAGCTGGAAAAACTCAGCGTGTCAATCAGCATCTGTGGAGAATGAGTTAATGTTGAGCCTGTAAAGACTTGAAATGTTAATGCTTTCTCTCTTCACAGATGCTGCCAAACCTGAACTTTTCCAGTGTTTTCTGTTTTTATTTTAATTCAGTGAATCAACTCTAACACAATATTTGTTTTTCAAGCAGCATGATTTGAATTTACGTATTTACAGTCCCATCTGTTAAAGTGGGCAAACAGCTCCAACTTGTAGGCTACTGCAGATTTCAAGTAATTTTAAAGAAACTTTGCTGAATTGAAAATCATTGATTTGCATCTCAATTTCAGGCATAAAATAGGTCATAGTCCTTTAACTAAGCATTTCTCAGACTCTAATTTACTCCCCCCCCCCCCACAATTTACAGTACGGTGTGAGTTTAGTGTACAAAGATCTTGACGTAATTACATTAGATACATATAACTATGGTCACAATGCAGTCCTCAAAAACTCATCTTAGTCTCTCTTCCTTCTCATGATGATCCTCCCTGTCTAAAAGCGTTCTCCAATGCCACCTGGTTTCTCCAAAATATCCTCCCTCAGCCTCTGACTGAGGAATGAATTCACATCTCTCCCTTCACTTCATCACTCAATCCTCCTTTTCACATCTCATTTTATATACTGTCCTACTCATATTTACAGCCACAACCTTAAAGTTAACAACTCCTGTGGCCTCTCTACTCCACAGCCTCGTTCACCGTCAAAGCTACCTGCAATAAAGCTTTGTATTCCTCACCACACCCATCCCCTTTCCAATCTATTTGCTTTTGTATCCATCCTGGAAAAGGTTCTCTTCTGGGCTATTCTCTAATCTTAACTTTTGAATAATTTTTGCAATACTTCTGCACCTAATTTGTTCAACCTTTTGGGTACCTTAATTGCCATTAAAGTTTATGATCTTTCATCCCAGTGTTTTCCTTGCTTTGGCCTTCTTCATGCCCCCAAATTGTATAAGAATGATAAGCTTGACTATCAGCTGTACAAACAGCTTAGCCATTCTTCCACAAGTTGAATAAACTCTAGTACTCAGTCCACAAAATTGTTTGCTACTCCTGGAGAATTAGAATAATCCATAGCTCCTTTTATCCAATACCAATGGCCTCCTTAACCACATATCTCCCATCTTCACCTCAACAGGTGCAAGAAAATCATTTCAAAAATTGCAAAAATCAGTTCACTGCCCCTACATTTACCCTGAACCCATGTTTCCCTATCATTTCTTCCTATGCTGACTCCAAACCTAATTCAATGTACATAAGAAATAGGAGTAGGAGTAGGCCAGAGGGTCTCAATGACATTATTGTTACTAGAGGCGGTGCTCGACAGACTGGAGGGGCTGATTGTGGACAAGTCCCCAGGACCGGATGGAATGCATCTGAGGATTCTGAAAGAAATGGCAGAGGTGATAGTGGATGCCTTGGTGGTTATTTTCCAAATGTCGCTGGATTCCGGGGAAGTGTCGGAAGATTGGAAAACGGCTAATGTTACGCCGTTGTTTAAGAAGGGTGGCAGGCAAAAGGCAGGGAATTATAGGCCGGTTAGTTTAACGTCTGTTGTAGGTAAAATGTTAGAATCTGTCATCAAGGAGGAAATAGCGAGGCATCTTGAGGGGAATTGCTTGATAGAGCAGACGCAGCACGGTTTCGTTAAGGGGAAGTCATGTCTGACAAATTTATTGGAGTTCTATGAGGATGTGTCTAGGGCGGTGGATAGAGGAGAGCTAGTGGATGTGGTCTCTCTTGATTTTCAGAAGGTGTTTGACAAGGTACCTCACAAGAGGTTATTGCAGAAGCTAAGGGGGCATGGAGTTGGGGGTAGGGTGTTAGCGTGGATAGAGGATTGGTTGTCAAATAGGAGGCAGAGAGTGGGGGTTAGTGGGTGCTATTCGGATTGGCAGTTGGTGACTAGTGGAGTGCCCCAAGGGTCAGTGCTGGGGCCTCAGCTATTTACCATTTATATAGATGATCTGGAGGATGGAACCGAGTGTATGGTGTCGAAATTTGCTGATGACACCAAGATTGGTGGAACGGCAAATTGCGCGGAGGGTGTGGAGAGTCTGCAGAAGGATCTAGATAGGCTGGGCGAATGGGCCAGGAACTGGCAAATGGAATTTAATATTGGCAAGTGCGAGGTGGTCCACTTTGGTAGGAATAATGGTAGGAAGGATTATTACTTACGTGGTGAAAAACTGCAGCAGTCAACGGTGCAGAGGGACCTCGGCGTCCTTGTGCATGAGTCGCAAAAACCCAGCCTGCAGGTGCAGCAGGTGGTCAGGAAGGCGAATGGGATGCTAGCCTTCATAGCGAGGGGGATTGAATATGAAAGTAGGGAGGTCTTGCTGCAGCTGTATGGGGCATTGGTGAGGCCGCAGCTGGAGTACGGTGTGCAGTTTTGGTCGTCGCACTTATGCAAGGATATTTTGGCCTTGGAGGGAGTGCAGAGGTTTACTAGGCTGATACCGGAGTTGAGCTATGAGGAGAGGCTGAATAAACTAGGCTTGTACTCGTTAGAGTTTAGAAGAATGAGGGGAGATCTCATTGAGACATATAAGATGATGAATGGGATGGATAGGATAGAGGTGGAGAGAATCTTCCTGCTCAGAAAGGACAGTAGGACTAGGGGGCACAGCCTCAAGATAAGGGGGGGGGGGGTTTAGAACAGAGTTGAGGAGGAACTTCTTCACTCAAAGGGTGGTGAATCTCTGGAATTCTCTGCCCGTTGAAGTGGTGGAGGCTGCCTCGCTAAATATTTTTAAGGCGCGGGTTGATGGGTTTTTGATAAGTGAGGGGATTAAGGGTTATGGGGAGAGGGTGGGAATGTGGAACTGAGCCACGACAGATCAGCCACGATCTTACTGAATGGCAGGGCAGGCTCAAAGGGCTAGATGGCCTACTCCTGCTCCTATTCCTTATGTTCTTATCTAGCCCTTTGAGCCTGCCCCACCATTCAACAAGATCATGGCTGAAGTGGATCAGTTCCACTTTCCTGCTTTCTCCCCCTCCCGCTTAACTCCCTTGTCTATCAGAAACCTATCTACCCATGACTTAAATATATTCAGCAAGGTAGTCTCCACCACTCCAATGGGCAGAGAATTCCAGAGACTTACCACCCTTTGAGTGAAGAAGTTCCTCCTCGACTCCGATCTAAACTGCATCCCCCCCCCTTATTTTGAGGCTGTGCCCTCTAGTTTTGCCTGTCCCCAATCTAATTTGATCTAAACTGCTTGCCACATAACATGCACAGCCAACCCGCTAACTGAAATTAGAAATGGTTCTCTTTCCATAGGTACCATACTCCACCCTTTCAAAACCAGTCTTTCCACACCATCTTTGCAAACGAACACCTTTCACAATTCCACGTGAATCACTCCATGTTTCTGCCCCGAGCAAGAGCACCAGAACATGCCCTGTAACTTTAACCATAGTACATTACAGAATCCCTACGGTGCAGGAGGCCATTCAGCACGTGGAATCTGCACCAACTCTCTGACAGAACACCCCCACATACTTAACCCACTAATCCTTCTAACTTACACATCTTGGTACACTAAAGGTCAACTTAACATAGCCAACCTACATAACCTGCACATCTTTGGACTCTGGGAAGAAACTAGAGCACCCAGACACAGGAACCTCTTTTTTTTGTGTTCAGCCAAATAAACAAAATCAACCTAACTTAGGGCAACATGCACACTCCAGTCTCCCAAGGCCAGAATTGAATCCGGATCCTTTAGCAGTGAGGCGAAGTTTAGAGGTAACAGAAGATGATCAGCAGAGCGGGGGCAAACTGGAAATATGAGGCAAGTGTGCAAAGAGACTGAGAGATAATAATCTGGGGCCGCACTGTGGTTAGCAGTGTGTTGGTTAGTGCTAACCACAGTACAGCCCCAAATTATTATATCTCCCCTCAGTCTCTTAGCAGACTTGTTTAATATACAAAGTTGCCCTGGCTCTGTTGATCTGCTTCTTCTGTTACCTCTAAACTTAAAACACTCCTGGCTAGCCGCATATGCCCTCCATCTACCCTCAAATTTCAACGTGGTGGGGGGGAGAAAGAGAGACAACAAAGGAAGGGAGGTTAAACATTGGCAAGTAAATTGTCCCTACGTCTGACTCTCGTCGAAAATAATTGAAGCATGAGCTCCCATGCACTGAGAAAGGTGATCCAGAAGCGGTGGGGTATCACGAAAAAGGTGGAGACAAAGCTGGGGTTAATTAAAATGGTGGACGGGGCAGTGGAAAATGGCGGGCGCGGGTTTGTTAATGTTGATGGGGCAAAACAAAATAGATACAAAAACGAGCAAGAGCCTCGACCAACATCTTCACTAACCGTGATCACCCCACCTCCCCCCCCCACCCAAATAAAAAATCTTGTTGCCCTTGCTTCGTTTGAGAGTGTCGGTCTTTCTCACACACTTTCAACCTCCTTTATCTCAACAAAAGATGTCGACAAACCGATCCGTGCGCGGGGGGTGGATTCACTAATAACACGGGATTTTAGCTTCTAGAAAGTCGCACGAATTCGCCGTTGAATTTATTATTCCGACGACCACAAAAAAAGGGAGAAAATAATAAAAATGTAGGAGGACCTATCTGGATTCGGCCGCGGGCAGAGTCCCGGGGCTCGGGTTGAGCGGTCACCGCTGATGGCAATGTGAAGTATCTGCAGCTTTTTTTTTCGCTGCTTCTCTCCACCCACCCCCCTCTCTCTAGCTCTGGCCTGACCACACTTGCTTCTTCCGCATTTTCCTAGGGGTTAGGCTCTGACGTTACGTATTACGGCGGCGGCGGGAGCGGGGAGCAGAGTCGAGTCGAGTCGAGTCAGCCCCTCCTCCTCCTCCCCGCAGCCATCAAACAACAAAGCCTGATTGGCAGGGCTAGGCCCGACCCGACCCTCCAGCGCTCGGCCCAGCCAGGAAAGGCTTGAGCCTGCCAAGCCAGCGAGGGGAAGCCGAAACGTCCCGAAATTTGGGCCACCGGCGGCCAGCCTAACTCACCAGGTAAGGGCAAGGGCGCCGTCGCGACCGCAGGGACGCCTCTCTCCGGGGCCACTTGCCCGGCGGGGCGGCTCGCGCGGCAGCTCGAGAGCGGCCGTTAGCAACGGTGGCAGTTGGTAGGCCGCGAGGAGGCCGCACATAGGCCACGCGGGTCTCTCTCTCTATCACCACTCCCCCCCCCCTCCTTCCAGTCCTGCTGAGCTTTAAGGAAGGCCTCGGCGGAAATTTATTCGAGTTAATTTTTTAAAAATAAAATCGTTCGGGGGAAAAGAAAGAAAACCGAGAACAGGTGGTGATGGTTGGGGGGGCATTTTTCCTTTTGTTTTTTTATGAAAGGAAATGTCGGCCAGAAGGAGCTGCCGCAGAGGCACATTGTGCGGCCGATGGCGGAGACAAAATGTCGGTTGGGGGCAGGGTTGGAGGAAGGCGTCCGGCGCCATCTTGGCGGTGAGTGGTTTTCTTTTTCCCCTCACTGAGGGGCAGCATGGAGTCTCTTCCAACAACCACCACCACCCCCCACTCCTCCTCCAACCGGCTCCTGTGTCACCTTTGTTTTCCCTCCCCTCGACTCGGAGAGGAGCGAGAACAACTCCCGAATGGTCGGCAGCGGGGGTCATTTCAAAGGAAAATAATGGAAGGGGGGAGCGGGAGAAAAAATCCCGCGCTTTGCTGCGGCGGCTGGATTTAAAATTCTGCAGACGTTGCTTTGCGCGCGATTTTCGCTCCTGCGTTGTTTTGGTTTCTTTCCCTTCCTTTTTCTTTTCCGCTCCCTCCTGGCAATGCAGTTCGCCTCCTGAGAGACGGCGTGCGTTCGACTGTCTGGGTACAGAGTGGACGGGCCGAATGGCCTCAGGCGCTGTAAAGATTCAGTGACTCTTGTCCTCTCCGCCATCTCCCGTCTTCATTGTCGTCATCGCCTGACAGACACTGCGGCAGCTTTCTTTCTTCTCTCCCCCCCCCCGCATTGTATGCATCGGTTTATTTGTTCATCATGCGTCTCGGTGTTCTCTCTGGACTATTAACTCCGCTCTTCCCCTCCCCTCCCCGTGCAGTCAATTGAGATTTTTTTTGAGACAATACTTTAGTCGACCCAATGTACTTTGCTGGCAGGTCATTCGAGTGACCGGTAGAAGTGAAAGCAGCTCGTGTGTGGGTTTGAAACGTTCAGGAAAACCTTGGTTTCAGATTTCTGAGGGGGGAATGCTGCTCTCTGAATTTGGAAAAAAAAAAGTCCTACATTTCACTTCACTAATGCGTGACACTCGCTCTTACTGTTTCCAACTGAAATAATTTTCTCTGGAGGGAGGGGCAGCTCATTCTCCATCTACAAATAACCTCAAGGATTTTGTTTTGATTTATTTTAATGACAATTTGCGAGTTTACAAAATAACGAAAAGGCTCTCCAGTTTTGTACTACTAGCAAGAATGTTCAAGGTGTTAGAACTTTCCCTGTGGAAGCAAGTATCCAATATCAGCATCAAACACTAATTTACAACTTTTACCTTGCGAATCATGTCTTTCACACCTTTAGGACCAACCAAGCCCCTTTTGTATAGAGCTGGACCTGAGATCTTACTCAGTGTTTTTTGTTCTTTCTCATAAGTTTGTGGCTGAAATTAAGTCCAGGTTCCAGAGATGGAAAGTCAATGTCTAACTTGAGGCACTAGCCAATACTCCCATTTTCTCATTTATATTGTTGACACAAAAGTGCATTACACTTTATTTCTAAGAAAATATGTCCAAGAACGAAGAAAAGATGGGTTTTCCAAAATTTCTGAACAGTTAAGAAAATTCCTCTTGCACACACATCATGGTGCAAGTTCTACATTCTCAGTTTATCCTTTGTGACTTTTATGTATTTTGTTTTAAAACTGTATTTTTAAACATAAAGAACCAGAGTATGAAATTAATAAATATGTCGAGCCTGCTAAGCTTTTTATGATGAGCTGAAGAATCCTCAAAATTCGACATCAGTTTAATGCCAATTTCTGCAGCAAAAGAGCTTGATAAGATTGCCCAGGTTCCATAGTGCATTATTAAATGGCCCGCACAAAATTATACTTTGAAATCTAGCAGCAGTAGCAATTGCAAATGAAAAAACACAAATTTGTAGTTTACATTGTCTATTGGGATGTAGAGAAGACAGCTGGTACAGAACAGAGAACAAAGCAGAGCACCAGCAATAGGAAGACGAGATTGGCAGCAACAGAATTGGGAGCACAAGGGTGAGCAAGATCAGGATAAATATGAAAACCCATGACAAAATATATTTTGCTTTTTATAGCAAATTCCATCATATGATAGCCTTGCTCCTCATAAGCCTTCTACATTGTAGCAATTTATAGTTATGCAAAAAAATGCTTGAGCTCTGCAGTGAGTAAACAGGTTGGCAGGAATGAAAGAAGCAGGAGAGCTATTTATTGTTTAAAAAGTGCTGTGGATTGTCACATGCACCCTACTTTTACTGCTTCCTTTCAAAATCAATGTCTGGAAGCAAAAGTTGATTACCGTTTGCAGTGCCCTACTAACACCAATGGACATGAACTCTCAGTCACTCAGATATGATTTCCCATCTACCCATTTGGTGTCTTGGATCTGGAATTATCAACTGAAGGATGAACAGTCAATCTTTCCCTCACTGGTTGTGTACTCAAGTATTCTAATCACAGATTTACTGACACAAGCAGCTTTTGCAACCATTTCTGGATAACATACATCGACATGGTAGTTTTATTTAATAGGAAAATTATCTATGGCAGATCTAAATTGATTTATGTAATTCCAAGTAATGTGAAAGATAAATGAAGGACATTGTTATTTTTTCAGTGTGTTTGTTGACTTAAGTTACGAAAGTCCTCCTTGGTCATATAATACTCTAAATAATTTGGTGTATAATGTCTTTGAGGTCTAAATAAAAAGAGCTATATGGGACTAAGTGGATAGGACGTTCAGAGAGATACAATAGATGAGTTGACTCAAAGTTCTCTGTGTAAAATTCTCAGATTCTGGATAAACTGGGAACCTTGCGTTACTATGATTATCAGTTACTTTTAATACTCCTGATTTTATGGAAATGCTAGAATTGATTGCTCCCTTGGAAATGCATCGATTGTGGCTTTGCCTGAATATTTGTTTCAATTGATTTATTGTGAATTTGAATATCTTGTATCTTGACACAACCTGGAAGACTTGAAATTGTTTCTAAACAGTTTGATGTACCAAAAGTCATTTCAATGACAGGAAGTGTGTTAAACTATTTATGCTACCAAACAGGAGCTACATGAGCACATTGGTTCCTGATGTAAATGGTATAGTTTCCTAAAAAACTTAATCCATGATAAGGTAAATGGGAGATGCAGTTTCAAATTTCCTTTGTCACCACTTGAAGACTGATTAAATGGTGGAGCAGGCTTGAAGGGCCAAACGGCGTACTCCTGCTTCTATTTTCTATGTTTCGATTCATATAAACTTGAATTTATCAGCTTTGTTTAGAAAGAAAAACAATTGGAAGTACTTTTTAAAAGCACAGAAAATGCAATCTCTAATGCACGATTTGTACAGAGTATTTTATTTCATTGTCTGCTGTTCACTACTTTCTTTTTCCCCACAATTAGCATTTTATGAAATTACTACAATCTCATTATGGGGGGAAGAAATAGTGTGTTTCAGACTTCTAATGAAACTGTCCAATGTAATGTTCTTGGCTGTTCCAAAGGCACTTAAATATTTATTGGAATAAAATAAAATGTTGGCAATATCTTGCAGGCCTGGTGGCATCTATGAAGAGGGAAGCTAGGTTAATGTTTTAGGCCAATGACCTTCCATCAGAACTGGGAAAGAAATAAGGGTTGCAGTAGACTTTAAGCAAGTATAAATGCAGGAAAATTGTGGTCATGGCGTTGAACATGAGTGACTAAATTAGGAAAGGGTTGATGGTTCAAGAGAAAGTGGGGTGGTAATGGGACAAATAAAGTGTCTAATGGAGTTCTGAGTGATAGAATTATGAGCAATTGCTGTCAAAAACAAAGGTTATAATCTAAAATTGTAAAATTCATTGAGTTGAGAAGGAGGTGACGTGTCTGATTAAAAGATGAGGTGCTACTTCTCGCACTTACATTTAGTTTTATTAGAGTACTGCAGGAGACCGCGAATGAAGATCAGAGTAGGAGCATGGTGCAGAATTTTGCACTTGTGATACTTCTACTGGGTATTGTTCAGTGGATAATAGTTGCTCTCACTTAGACATGATTAAATGCAGATTATCAAATAATGAGCTGGTCATAAGGTAGTCTTTTGAATATTTGTTTTCTTGAGGCATTACAGCAGTTGTACGCACTTCATATTACCTTGCACATTTAATGTGTAGCGATTTCCCTGCCAGAAGCATTTCACTCCAAGGGTTTAATGTTATGGGGAGCTGGCGGCCTGACCTTGTTGTGGGGAGGGGGGCATTTGAAGCCCCTCAGAGGGTCAGGTGCTGGGGGAGGGGGGGGTGTCCCCTAGGCATAGCCACCTTGGTGGAGCCATCCTGGGCCTCTGGTAGTGCCCAAAGGGCAAAGTGCTAATATCCAGGGGGCATCTTGGCACTGGACACTGGGCTGTGAGCCAAGGAGGCAAGGCCTAATGGAGGTGGGGCCGGTGGGAGGGTTTCCACAGAGGGAAAAAGGCCAGCAATCAGAACTGGCCATTGTGCGAGAGTAGATCAGCCTGCTGTGGGGGGTTGAGGCTGGCCCAGACATGTGGGTGGGGTGGGGGAGGGGGAGAGATCACTAGCGATTGGGCTGTAGGGGAATCTGAGGGTCAGCAATTGAGCTGGCTGGCAGAAAGGCCACTGTATATGTGCTGACAGATTGATGCATTAGCAGTGGCCCACTCAGCGCTATGCTGCTGGCCTCTTCGGTGGGAATAGCCCCCCCCCCCCCCCCCCCGATTTTTGGAGTGATTCATCCTAGTGCACTTTGCAGTGTACAGTGCTTGGGATATTCATTTTGAAACTCCCGCTGAAAAAAAAGTGGGATTTACTCCAGTTTTTACGTGAATTTGACACTTCGAATTTTTTTAGGAGAATCACTCCTGCTGTGTTTGAGAGAGTAATGTATAAATCAGTAGGAGTGGGGATTAATCACCGGCAAATTAAAATTTCCATTAACGTAAAGCTGTTATTGAAATTGAGTCAACATTACATAGTGGGTATCAGAATTAAAGTGGATGTATGTATTCCGTTATCTGAAGGGGGTGATTAGTTGGAGAATTTCAATCCTTTTCCTCAAAAATTCCTTGATTGTCCATGTGCTAACAGGAAGAATTGCTGAGTGCCTTGCCAGCAGCTTTGTTTCTATTATCATTTGAGACCCTGTGTTTTGCTAACAAAGAGATTATAAAAATTTAGCATCTCAGTTCTACCACTAGATAAAAATGTTTGCTGTGGTGGTTTTTCTGTCCAGGAAAGAAACAAAGGCTTTGAACCTAAAACTGTTTGTTTATAAGGTAGTTTGAGTCACAATCGAGACACCTGATGCAAATTTGCTCACTTATTTTTGATCCTGATCAATGCTTCATTTTGTCACTACTATATAAAGAATTTCAGGTTTACTATAACTACATATCAGAATGTACATGCCCTCTGTTGGTAATAAAGAAATTTTCAGTGTGGTAATTACTGTTAACAAGATGAATCTTTTTGTTGAAGAAACTGCAACAAGAGTGCTATCTAGCACCATCTGTACTTCCTACAAGTTCATAAATTTGCAATTTTACATAAATTAGGGATGGGCAATAAATTCTGGCCTAGCCAGTAATGTCCACATTGTGGCCTATATTTCCTTTGTTATTGTCACACATATTGAGATACAGTGAAATTATTGTTTCTTGCTTGTGCACTGCAGACAAAACATACCAATCATAGAGTACATGGGCGAAAAGGAAAGGAGGGGGTACAGAATATAGTGTTATAGTCATAGCTAGGATGTAGAGAAAGATCAGCTTAATTAATATATGGTAGCTTCATCCAAAAGTCTGATGCAGCAGATAAGAAGCTGTTCTTGAGTCAGTTAGTATGTGATCTTAGACTTTGTATATTTTCCCAATGGAAGAAGATAGAAGAGAGTATGTCCAGGGTGTGTGGTGTCCTCAGTTATGCTGGCAGCTTTTCTGAGGCAGTGGGAAGCGTAGATGGAGTCAGTGGATGTTTGCATGATGGACTGGACAATCCTTCAAAATTTCTTGAGGTCTTGGTCAGAACAGGAGCCATACAAAGCTGTGATACACCTGGAAGAGATCCTTTCTATGGTGCATCGATAAAAATTGGAGAGTTGTAGTGGACATATCGAATTTCGCACATCATGTGAAAGAATGAAAATGTTAATAAGCCACAATTCAATTTTGAATAAAGAGCTAAACATTTCAGATGCTGGAAACATGGTGTGAAAGACTCATCAGGTCAGACAGCATCTATGGGGAAAACTAACAGGTTGATATTTCAACAGAGTTGGAAAATATTAGATGAATAGCACGGTCAAGAGTCTATATCCTAAATGTTAACTTGTGTTTTTGCACACACTGCTGACATGCAAGTGTTCACAATATTTTTGTTTCCAATAAACTCTTAAGGGCAATTCATAACACTGAACATTTCACCCTCCTTGGCATCTACATTCATTATCAGTTTATAGTTAGATTTGTAATTAATAAAGTTTTATATTGATGCTTTTAAACTGTTATGAATCTGTTAAAATCACTAATAGGGTCTTGTTACTTCTGAGGTTTACCACAACATCATCTAATCCTTTCACTACATTTCGAAATAATGGTTGGAATAACCGTTTTTAATGAGTAAATGACATAACAGCTTTTGTCTGTCTTGGTCCCCTGCCCCTTCAGCACTGAAAGTATATGCTAGTGGTTTGACATGCTTTTTGAGGCACTGCAAAAGCTTTAGAAGTGTTGCTTCTCTCTATGGTATATAATTGTCTTCATCCCTTCGAATGTGAATTGCATTCAACTTTCCTCTGTTACCCCAAGTATCTTTTTCAAATCCATCCAATTTGCACCTGAAAATTAATGAGAAAAGATGTAAAAAAGACAATTTTCAGCAATATGTGTTGTAAAACTTTTCAAACAGGCCCTTCAGCCCTCACTGCTCCAAACCCATGCTGATTATAATGCCTTTTACCGTTACTCAGTCCATATCCCTCTATTCCGTCTCAATTCATGTATCCATCCAGACGCCTCTTAAATGTTGCTAATGTGACTGCTTCCACCACTCCTCTGGCAGCGCATTTCAGGTACCCACCACTCTGCATGAAAAACATTCCCCGCATATCTCCTTTAAACATTCCCCCTCTGATTTTGAACTGTACCCCCTTGCAATTGACACTTCCATCTCAGGCAAAAGCCTCTGACTATACACCCCATCTATGCTTCCCATAGTTTTGTAGACCACTATCACATCTCCCCTTGGCCTCCATCTTTCCAGTGAAAACAATCCTGGTTTATTCAGTCTCCTCATAGCCAATACCCTCGAGACCAGGTAACATCCTGGTGAACCTTCTTTGTACTCCCCAAAGCTCCTACATTTTTCTGATAGTGTGGTGACCAGAACTGCATGCAATATTCCAAATGCAATCTAACCAGGCAGCTGCAACATGATTTCCCAATCTTCTCAGTCCAGTTCACTGAGCTCTGCCATCGCTCGAGGATCTTCTTTGCGAAGGTTGATCTTGTAGGCCGTCTTCCCTTATTACTCGGTCTCTGCTTAGCCCTTGTTGAGGCTGGGGGGGGGGGGGGGGGGCGGGCCAGTGGTGATGTTGAGTTTTTGCTGGGGTGGTGGCCAAGTATCTTCTCTAATCCCCTCCTTTGTGCCCTTTTGGAAGATTTTCTTGCTCTCAACTAATGAGGTCACTGGGTGGCCTCACCAATTCCATATATGGAGAATGTCAGGACTCCTTAGATGTCTATTCTCAGGTGTATGGAGTGCACACAGCCTATTTCCATAGAAGATAATGACAAGAATCTAAGATGCCAGAGAGCTTGGGAATACTGTCTTTATTTGGTCAAGACTGATGACGTCTGGTTCTAGTCTTTGCTCGCCACTGACCTATGATTTTGTTTTAAACTTGGCCTGTTCAGGGACCATTGACTGCTGTTTAATTTCGATTGTCCAGTTGCTCAGGCCATTGGCCACTCAGCCACAATGGTCCACTTACTGGTTAATTTCTTTAACGTTGAATTTTAATTTTGGGTGATTATTAGCCCATGCAGTATTTGATTGGTTGTTGGTATTTGTGCAATCTTTTAAATCTTGTTGAAACATTCTCCATTATTAGGTATCTGGCCAGCTATAGACTTTTTTCTCTTGGCCTATGTAGATACTGTCAGAAGATTTTGACAGTAACTGTCAAAGAAAGATGTAAAGGCTTGCATTTATATTGTGCTTTTCACAATCTCAGAATACCTTAGAGCCATTGAAGTATTTTTTAAAGTGTAATCACTGTTCTAATGTACGAAACAATGGAAGGGATGTATAATGTCTCTTCAGTTCTATTTCAACGAGAAAGTAATCATTATCTGGTCCCAAGTTCATTGAAACAACTTATTTTGAAATATCGTGAAGAATATCCATTTCTTAGTCCTCAAACTGAAAATGTTGATTATATGTATCATTAAATACATAGATTCCAAGGAAGGAAATATATGGTGAAATTGAATTGGACTTTATTTCATTCTTCTAATAGGTGATTCCTTTTTTTTTAACTGCACCTGGATAAGCATGCTGCGATCGGTGATTTATTTCTATGTACACTGAAAAATTGTTTTTAATGGTAAGTAATTAAAGTACATGGGATGTGTATCTAAACAAATCACTTCTATCTCCAACCTCAAAAATGCTTGCAAGTGTATTTTGAAAGATAATCTGGTATGGTTTTAGATTAAAGATTTTTGATTTGAAGGGTTAGTTTAGGCTAAGACTTCAAATGTATAAAGTAATAGTTAATTTTATCTTTTAAAATCAGGATCATAACATTTTTGGGACAGCAATCAATACCTATCAATTAGAGACTGGATGGGAAAATATAAATCCTTTATTTAACCTCAGTGTTAAAGCAGTGAATGTTTGAAAAAGGTCCAGGAAGTTGAGAAATATTTTGGCACAGCATTTGATTTTAAACTTGAAGGTGTTAGTTTTACTCAGAAGACTGGCTCTTTTAAATTTTAAATATTTCAATTACATCTTTTCCCATATATATTTGTGCTTGTAAGTGTTGTGAAACTTTACCCTGGATAATTAATCATGTCTTCAAATTTTTTTTCTAAGCAATGTCCTTGCGTTTTGGTTTCCCAGGTCTTTTACACATCATTGACTATTTATTTTGTGTTTGAATCTCAAAAAGAGGCTTTTAATGAATACATATTTGTTATTTTTGGGCATAATCAGCTAATAAAAAGTGATACTTTAAGGGAAACGGTAATTTATGAATGCGTATTGATAACATAAGAAATAGGAGCAGGAGTAGGCCATCTAGCCCTTCGAGCCTGCCCCGCCATTCAATAAGATCATGGCTGATCTGTCATGGCTCAGTTCCACCTTCCCGCCATCTCCCCATAACCCTTAATCCCCTTGCCTATCAAAAACCTATCAACCCGCATCTTAAATATATTTAGCGAGGCAGCCTCCACCACTTCAACGGGCAGAGAATTCCAGGGATTCACCACCCTTTGAGTGAAGAAGTTCCTCCTCAACTCCGTTCCCCCTTTATCTTGAGGCTGTGCCCTCTAGTCCTACTGTCCTTTCTGAGCAGGAAGAGCCTCTCCACCTCTATCCTATCCATCCCATTCATCATCTTACATGTCTCAATGAGATCTCCCCTCATTCTTCTGAACTCTAACGAGTACAATCCTAGTTTATTCAGTCTCTCCTCATAGTTCAACCCCCTCAACTCCGGTATCAGCCTAGTAAACCTCCTCTGCACTCCCTCCAAGGCCGAAATATCCTTGCGTAAGTGCGGCGACCAAAACTGCACACAGTACTCCAGCTGCGGCCTCACCAGTGCCCTGTACAGTTGCAGCAAGACCTCCCTGCTTTTATATTCAATCCCCCTCGCTATGAAGGCCAGCATCCCATCCGCCTTCCTGACCACCTGCTGCACCTGCAGGCTGGGTTTTTGTGACTCACACACAAGGACCCTGAGGTCCCTCTGCACTGTCGCGTGCTGCAGTTTTTTGCCATGTAAGTAATAGTCCTTCCTACCATTATTCCTACCAAAGTGGACAACTTCACACTTGCCAACATTAAATTCCATTTGCCAGTTCCTGGCCCATTCGCCCAGCCTATCTAGATCCTTCTGCAGACTTTCCGCACCCTCCGCACAATTTGCCGTTCCACCAGTCTTGGTGTCATCAGCAAATTTCGACACCATACACTCGGTTCCCTCCTCCAGATCATCTATACAAATGGTAAATAGCTGAGGCCCCAGCACCTACCCCTGGTGCATTCCACTAGTCACCAACCGCCAATCGGAATAGCACCCATTGACTCCCACTCTCTGCCTCCTATTTGACAGCCAATCCCCTATCCACGCTAACACCCTACCCCCAGCTCCATGCCCCCTGACCTTCTGTAATAACCTCTTGTGCGGCACCTTATCAAACGCCTTCTGAAAATCAAGAAACACCACATCCACCGGCTCTCCTCTATCCACCGCCCTAGACACATCCTCATAGAACTCCAATAAATTCGTCAGACACGACTTCCCCTTAACGAAACCGTGCTGCGTCTGCTCTATCAAACAATTCTCCTCAAGATGCCTTGCTATTTTCTCCTTGATCACGGATTCTAACATTTTACCTACAACAGACGTTAAACTAACCGGCCTATAATTCCCTGCCTTTTGCCTGCCACCCTTCTTAAACAGCGGTGTAACATTAGCCGTTTTCCAATCTTCCGCCACTTCCCCTGAATCCAGCGATGTTTGGAAAATAATCACCAAGGCATCCACTATCACCTCTGCCATTTCTTTCAGAAATGATGTCGAATTGATGTTGAATTGGAGATTGATAAACTACCAACATTTATTGTTTAAGGTAATATTGGGCCTTGGATGTGGGTCTGAGTAGCCCTGCATGAGTACAATGAAATATTTCAGAAGTTAGATATATTGACAGATAGTGGATTGAGTCGTAAGTCCATTTGTGAAATGGTGCATTATCTAATTTTGTTTATTTTCTGACTTTTTTCTTTAGTCCTATGCCCTCCTGAAAACAGTGAGACATGTTAGGGTACTTACATGTGGACAGTAACTGTCAGTACACCAGCCAAGTCTCTGTTTTTCATCTGTAAGCCTTGGCCGATATTGCAACAGCATTGGAACTAATGAGAAGCATCATACTTGTGCTCGAGTTATTCGCTTGTGCACCGTGTTCAGCTTAATTAGCTTGGTTGTATTTAAACAAAAATCTCTTCTCCCAAGAAAGCTGAAGTTAAATATAACTAATTTTCCCTTTCTCCCACCCATTTTTTGGGTCCCAGAACTAAGATTGGAATTAAATCTGGGGTTTCTCTGGTCCTTCTGGCTGAACAGAAAACCACATAATGTACTTATGCACTATGTAATTGGAAGAATTTTAGTTCTTTTAATGTATTTCTTGTTTCATTTGCTACAGAGGTCAAGCAACCTGCTTCCAGAAACCTCTTCAATGATGTTGTAAAATGGGATCTTATGCGAGGTTGAAAACATTTGGGTATAATGCTGATTCCATTAATTTAGTTTTCTCCTCTGAGGCAATAAGTAAACATTACTTGTTTTCTCCTTAAAACAGAATTGAGATTGAGTGATTTGTCCATATGATTTATAAATGTGAACAGCCAGTTTTATTCCATTTAAAGCTTATAGTTCTTTTAACGGTTCTGATATTAATCTTCAAAAAATATTTGAATCCCTTGAATTCCAAGTTCAGTATAAGCCTTATTAAGTGAATAGGGTTTTTATGGATTGGTAGAATGAGCTGCTGAATTCAGTCACTCTAGTTAGCCATTAAATACTATGCCCAAAAATCTATCTATCGCCTTAATTATTGGAATCTGCCAATAATTGGATAGAGTGGAATCTGAAAAATCTGTTCAATGTTTTATACGCAGTAATGCTCAATGATGTAAAAAGTATGGTATATAAATAACCCAGTAAGAACCGTATATGTCATTTTTGTTTAGTAACTTTCATACAAGTTCACATTAAACTGGAAATATTATTGCTTTGGATTGCATGGTTCAAATTATGAATGATGTATGGTAGGTGGTCAAAGACAAAATTGTCAAATTTACCTTAACTTTGGCTTTGATCTTCCAAGGTTTATCAACATATGCAAAAACAGGATGTGAAGAACAAATAATATTTGTACAGCAGCACAAGCATTGAGAGTAACCTTGAAGCCTCTTGGTTCATTTAACAGATTTAGCAGTGACTGATGAAATTTACAGACCATGGATGAAGATGTAGGAAGACTTGAACTACAGCAACAGGAGCCCAAGGTGATTTTTGATAACACAGGTAATCCAAACACAGGTTTGTATTATGAATACTGTGGTATTTGTTTAATACGCTGGAATATTTTGAATCCACAAGTTCTAATTTGATAAATTGGAATAGAGATTATTAAAATATAATTTAAAATGGTTTGAGGCAGTTCCTTTTGGTCTTTCTAATGTAATTCTCGTGATTATTCCAAAGAATTGAAAGGTTACTTTTCATTTCAAGAACCTCCACCAATCATCAATAAAGCCCCATAAACTGGAATAAAGTGAATGAATGGTCAATTAATTTATTTTAGCTCTGGTATGAAAGTTAGCTTTTTGTTTATTTATTCGCAGGTGTTGCTAACTATACCAGCATATTTCCCCATCCCTAATTGCTCTAGCGAAGGTGGTGACCTGTTGCCTTGAACCACTGTTGTCCATGTGGTGTAGGTAGACCCACAGTGGAGTTAGGAACGGAGTTCCAGAATTTTGGATCCAGGGAAAGTGAAGGATTCTGTGTGGTCTTGAGAGAAGGTTGGTGGGGAGGGGAGGTAGAGAGAGAGAGCATTTGCTGGGGAGAGGATTGGGAGAGAGGTTGCAGCTAGCTGGTGCTGGTGTTTGGATGCATCTGCTGACCTTTCCTTCGAAGAGATAGATGTCATGGGTTTCAGAGTTGCTGGTGAGTCAATGTTGAGGATTCCCAGGCCCCCCCCCCTCCCCGGGCTATATACCACTGTGGTGCTGCCTCTGGTGGGAACAGGACTTAACCAGAGATGGTGATGGTAGTGTCTGATACATTATCTGTTAGGTACAATTCTGAGACTGTGTCAGGCCATTGCTTAACTAGTCTGTGGATCGATTCTCCCAGTTTTGGCACAAGCTCCCATCAGTTAGTAAGGAGGACTTGGCAAGATCTATTGGACTGGGTTTGCCATTGTCCTTTTTGGTGCTTTGGTTGATGACAGACAATATATTTCTGTTTAATTCCTTTTTGTAGACTTTGTAGCAATTTGATGCAACTGGGTGGCTTGCCAAGTCATTTTAGAGGGCATTTAAGGGTTTATCACATTGCTATAGGTCTGGAATCACATGCAAGCCACACTAGGTAAGCATGGCAGATTTCTTTTCTAAAGAACATTAATGAACCAGATGTTTACAACAATTAACAATGGATTCATAGTCACTATTAGATCAGTTTTTTAATTCCAGATTTATTGATTGAATTTAAATTCCATCAGCCAGGGTGGAGTTTGAATCTAGCTTCTGGATTACTAGTCCAGTGATTGCCACTGCATCACTGCCTCCCCATTGCTGTGCTACTGTTACTCCCATCTGCTCACTGGCATGGTGTTTTAGGCATCCACCTGAGCAAGAACATGGGTCCATAATATAATATGTCATGTGAAATATGGCACCGTTGACATTGCATGCTCCTTCAGGAATGTCAACTTAGATTATATACCATGTCCTGAAATGAGATTTATTAAGTTTGATTTTACCAGAGCGCCATTAGGGGTAGGTTAACTCTTGTATTGCTGTTTATAATCTGATACGTTAAGATTAACTTTACACAGAACGTCAGTGTCAGAAGTTGATTTAATATTGTCTTTCCTGTTACTGAATTTGAAAGGTTGAAGCACCTTTGAGTGCAATCAGTTGGCTACTAATCATTGCCAGTCTTCAGTGGCAAGATTTCTTTGGTCATTTTTGGCACAGCTAACTGCCCTATTTCTCCCATGTATGCACAGGTCTTGAAACAATTTTATCCATATTCAAATTGTATTTATCAGAACTAATGACAATTCCTTTGTTATAATTGTGGTCTATTCACAACCTTGCGTGTTATGAACTATGGGGGCATTGATCCTTCATCCTTCTTGGGCAAAGTTGTACGTCTTAGTTTTACAGTTGAGAATGTCTCAAAATCATAAAATTACACTTTGTTCAATTCTTCTTCATAAATCTTCCAAATCCTATCAAAGGGTGTGCAGAAAGAAAGGTGGAATACTCATGATTTGACTAGCAGCAAGTTCTGAAAGTGACGAACAACAATGTTACTGTAAGATAAAAAAGATAAGAAAAAAACATTCAAATGAGAAAAATGACCTTTTTTAACTTGTAGCCACACGTTGATCAAGATCTTTGGTGAGCAGTTCTCTGAAGTTGCTTTCAACTGTGATGTCGAGATGCCATTGTTGGACTGTGGTGGACAAGATGAGAGGTCACACGACACCAGATTATTATCCAGCAGGTTTATTTGAAATCTCAAGCTTTTGGAGCGCTGCTCCTTCGTCAGGTGAAGGTTCGCTTCATGAAGGAGCAGCGCTCTGAAAGCTTGAGATTTCAAATAAATTTGATGGACTATACCCTGGTGTCGTGTGACCTTTCAATTTCAACTGACGGGAACTCGGTCCATAGTTCCAATTCAAAACCTGACTCTTCTACTGTATTTTCTTTGGTTGCTGCTCATTTAAAAAAAAACAAGATATATGATGAGCAGTTGAGTTAGTTTACCTTTCTCCTCAAAAGTAGTAAACATATATAGTATACAACAGGGAAGTTAGCTGTTTCTTTAATTCTTTACCTATGTTGAAAATGGATAAGAGCGCCATCACAAGGATGTCCAAAATCCAACTGCAGTTTTAACTTTTTCTGAAGCTTCATCTATTGGGTTGATACAAACTTCACATTGCATCCCAAGTATTTTTTTGAAGACTTTTGTCAAGTTAGTGTTTGTCATTTTCAGGGAACTGAAATCCATGGTAAATACAGAAACATTTAAGTTGTTTTTTTTAGGATCTTGACCCAAGTTGTTGAATCTAAATTGACCCTGCAATTAATATCCATAGCTCTAGATTAGTTCAGTACACCTAATGAAGAGTCTGAGTTTTGCCTCTATTTGTACTTGAAATAGTGGAATTGAGTCCAGAATACAAACTTTTCCCTTCTCCTTCTAAGGCATGTTTTTCCTGATACCTTTATGGGAGAACTAAAATGAAGTTAAGAGAAGCCAATATTTTGAGAAAATGATATCACATTGGCATAATAAGTGACTATTAACTGTTTCCCAGTTATTATCCCTGTATGTCACTAATTTGAAGACTAGTGGACGGATAGCACAACATCTGTTTGCTTCATAACCAAACTGAGGAAATTCAGTTTGACATCTCCACCAATTTGCTCCTATTGCCAGAAATCACCATGTAATACAGCCTAACACACCAGCAGAATGAAAAGCACTGTTGTCTCTAATTCCAACACTCTGGTCAAGAATTTCCTCCTCAATTTCCTATGTTCTAGTGTATCCCAGTGGGAGACTTATATTTTTTCCCCCTGATGGATTGGGGTTATGAGATCCAGATGCTTGTTGTTATCATCAGCATGTTTGAAAAACATGTTTATGCACGTTTGTCTCACTTGCGTTGGTTTTCAGATCCTCAGTGGTTATCATCCTTATGCGTAAATCTATCTGTGTTCTCTGCCTTCTCAACTCTGCAATTTCCTACACTCCTACAAATCATAGTCCTCACAACTATGCCACTTCTCTAGTCTGTTTTGGATTCCATTTTCCTCATTACCACTGCTGGTTCCTTAAGCCATCTAGATTTTTTGGATTTTGTTCCCTACCAATCACCACCCCCCTCCAACCCTGTTACTTTTTTTCTTTCTTTTAGAAACAGTAAAAGTTCAAAATTTACTTCAAATGTCTTGCCTCATGGTTACTGTACCAATAGAACTTTGCTTATTTTTATGTATTGGTTTTCAGATCACAAGATTTACAGTTCATAGAACTTATAACAGGGACTAAAGGAAGTGGCCATGGAAATAATGGACGCGTTAGTTATCATGTTCAAAAGTTCTATAGATTCTGGAACAATCCTAACAGATTGAAGGATGGCAAATATAACCCCACTATTTAGCAATTAAACGTTGATGTGCAAAATTAAAGCACGTAGGATTGAAAGTAATATATTGGCATGGATTGAGAATTGGCTAGCAGACAGGAAATTGAGTAGGAATAAATGGTCTTTTTTGAAGGAGCAGGCAGTGACCCATGGGATCCCACAGGGATCAGTGCTTGGACCCCAGTTATTCATAATAAATGATTTTAATTTGGATTTGGATCAGCGATTTGGATGCAAGAACAAAAAGCAATGTTTTCATATTTGCTAATGACACAAAACTTGGTAGGAAGGCGAATGATGAGGAGGATGTTAAGAGGCATCAAGGTGATTTAGACAAATTGAGTCAGTGGGAAAATATGTGGCAATATAACATGGATAAATGTGAAGTTATCCACTTCGGACAGAGAGATAGGATGTTAGAGACTTAATTAAATGGTAATAGGTTGGGAAATGTTGATATACAAAGGGACATGGGTGTCCTCATACAGCCATCACTGAAAACAAGCATGCAGGTACAGCAAGCAGTTAGAAAGGCAAATAGTATGTTGGCCTTCATTGCAAGACACCTTGATTAAAGGGGCAAGGATGTTTTGGTGCAGTTGTGCAGGGCCATGATGAGACCACACCATGAGTATTCTGTGCAATTTTGGTGTCCGGACTGATTCCTGGATGACAGGATTGTCATATGAGGAAAGATTAGGTCGATTGGGCCTGTATTCACTGGAATTTAGAAGATTGAGAGGGGCTGTTATTGAAACATAGCAGATTCTTATAGGACTGGACAAATTGAATGCAGGGATGTTATTTTGTCTGCCTGAAGGGGTGCCTGAAGAAGGTGTGAAGGTCTCAGGATATGGGATAGGCCACTTAGGACAAAGATGAGGAGAAATTTCTTCACTCAAGACAGTGGTGAATCTGTGGAACTCTCTACTGCAAAAGAAGTATGGAGGTCAAATCACAGAATATATTTAAAAAGGAAATAGATATGATTTCTTGATTTAAAAGGTGTTGTGGGGTTGGGGAGAGCATTAGAGTATGGCATTAAGATAGAGGATCAGCCATGAGCATGTTGAATGGTGGAGGAGGCTCGAAGGACCAAATAGTCTATTCTTGCTTGAATTTTCTGTGTTTCTATATGACTGCAGCATACTTTACTCCTTAGAAAAATGGCATTTACAGCTGAGAGTCCATGGGCCTTTGCAAAGCTCTCTGGCACTGGTGTATGAATTCTTGTGATCCAACAATATCAAAAATTGGATCTTGCAAGCTGCTATCAGGGTTTGATTAAAAGATTTGGATCCTCTTTTTTGATACAGGAATTGTGGGTTCAAGTCTTTGATTTGAAGCAATGTAGGAAGAAAAGTACAAAGGGATGTGCAATAGACAGAATTTATGAATTTCTCAATGCTTCTCCCAAGGATTCTTCCTTGACCATTTTTATCATGTAAAAGTGGAAACAAGTAGTTTGAAGGGTACTTAATAGATCAGTATAGATTATATGCTAGAGAGGAATAAATATATTCTCAGTCAAAAAATGCTTCTATGAAGAAAATCAATCATAACCACAAGTTATTGATAAGATTGTGCTATATACACTGATTAGCTATTAAATCTAATGAGTACAGAATAATCCCTGTAAATGTTGAAAGTTTAACTAAATAAAACTGAATATCTCTGAATGTTTATACAATATTGTTTACGTTAAGTTTTTCTTTTTTGTTTTCTAGTTCAGGAAGCGACTTCTCAACACATCGATGAACACCATATTCTTGTAGAAGTTCAAGAAACTATCTTTGTTGATTCCACTATTAATTCTGGATCTCACTTTGTATCTGATGAAACCGACTCTGTCGTAATACAGGATGTCATTGAAGATGTTGTTGCTGAAGATATTGTTTCTGAAGATGTTCATTGTCCAGATATTATTGAGGAACCAGAAACCATCATTGTTCCTGAACAAGTACTGGATACAGATGTTGCCACTGAGGAAACCTTGGGCACAGTCCCTGAAGATGTTTTGGCTTCTGACATTACCTCGGAGGCCATGTGTGTAGCAGAACATGTCCTAACAAGTGAGGACATTTCTGATATGGCTACTGTTGAGCATGTTGCTGTCACAGAAGCTGAAATAGTCACGGACACTTTGTCGTCTGATGTAGAAGAGGTCCTAGTGGCAGATCCTGCCACAGAGACAGAAATAGACACACGTAGTTTACACGTTCAGAGTCAAGAGACCGTTCCTGTCACCATTGAGGCTCCAGTAGGAAATAAAGACACCAGTGAGGATTATTTAATGATTTCCTGTAAGTGACGAGAGAGGTAGGCCTTTGGCACACGGAAAATGAAACATTAATGAAATGTTTTTTGGCCCTTGGAACTAGCTGAATGAATTGTTCAGTGTGTCATTATATACATTGCGTTGAAGTTATTCAGGCTGAGGCACTTCACAATTTGTGACTGAAATGCAGAGAGGGGAGTATACATTGAATTCATTCTGGTGAGGCTTAATTTGTAATTAAAGGACTCCTTACTTACTAAGTCATTGTGTTTTCAAACCCTAAACTCAGTGCGATAGATTTGAATACTTGATTGCTCTTGTCATCCACTATAAAATATGATTTGACTATGTTGATATGGCATGATCCACCTACTCTAGACCATTTTGAGGATAAGATAATCAGTTGTTATTTTCCTGTGCTAGTTTTTCCTCAAATCTCCTAGCCCCACCCCTCTGACTCTGTCCTCTATCATCTATTGTGAAGAACTGAGACTTTGTCACAAGAATTGAGCCATTTACATGGTTGCCGTTTCTTCTTATTAATTTCTCCATACATGGCAAGTTCTATCTTTCACAAGGCCTATCCAAGTTCTGACTGTTTTACCTTTCTTGGTTGTACTGCTGTGACAGTGTTCAGTCCAACTCGTAATTCATTTCCAGTACTAAATTAGCCACTTTTCTGTATTATTCACGCTGAATAACTATATTTCGATAATTTGAGCAAGTAACATTTCTGAACAGTTTAAATTATTTTAGCAGTAAACTAGTGAATTGGAGCAAGAGCACTGGGCTATTTTTCTTGCCTTTTTTCTCGTTCAGCAATACAGAGGTAAATCTAATGCTGTGTATGGCTGTAATTCTTAAAGATATTGTAGTGGTTGAACTTTGGATGTTCCTGGTCTGTGTCATGGTGTGCACAGCAATTATATGGACATTATGAAAACCTATTTGAATAACATCATATAGCAGAAAAAGAATCAGTTCAATCAGATTTTGAGCTATACTAAGAGCTGTTTAAATGATTTTAATGGATCCTCATATATTATTTTTCTGATATCATTTCCAAAGTTCGCGACCTCTGAAAACATGATTCCAGAGATACCATTATTATGGACTACCTCACTCACTCAGTGTCATTATGTCTGAGCTAGACATTGACCTCGGAATTTTACCATCCTGCCCGCCACAGGAATCGGAGTGGGTGAGGGGTGGGCAGTGAAAAGGTCCGTTGACCTTGAGTGGGATTTTACGGTTTGGGGTGAGCGAGGTCGTAAAATCCTGCCCTGAGTGTCAGCGGCTATTTGATCCCTGCTTCAAAGCAGTTCTAAAGTTTAATCTTATAAGATGATCCTCCATACTTTATTACTATCAAAGTGCATTATTTCATTTACTTAAATTGTTTATTTCTATGTCGTTTTATTCATTTACTTTAGAATTAGCATTCTTCATCAGTAGGCATATAGAGTGTGCTGGCTCTTCTCGAGAAGGTTGATCTGTTTTTTATTTTCACAGAATCTTGCTCTCTCTTTCAAAGCTTTAATATACAAATTTTATTGGAGGCAATCCCTCTTTCACTCTTCAAAAGGTTATTTTGCTACAAAGCTACATGGTGTGCAAGAAGCACGTCAGTTTTGTTTCATGTTATCAAAGTGTGTTTCTAACTATGTATCTAATACAATTAATAGTAAATTGTATACTTTTTTTAAAAGTGGATGATGATGGAGGAAAGATTGGACATGAAGGAAGTAATGAACTGAAAATTGAAAGTGGCCTGTCATCACAAGGTGATCATTTAAAAGCTGATGGTGCTTGTTCTGAAGTCATTAAAGTTTACATTTTCAAAGCAGATGATGGAGATGATGATTTGGGTGAGTAATCAGGTGCAATATTGCTGTTTTAGTTTTTTATTGTTTACTAAAAACTAATAGCGTAATTTTGGGATGGATAGTGGAAGAGCTACAACCGTGATTTGTGATTGAACTAGGTTACTTCTGTCAAAATTGTTAGGCAAGCTAATTTCTTGACTTTTTTACAATGGTGTTGGTTTTTTTATTGTGCGTGTAACTAAGAAATAACAATTGTTGAAAGGGAGTCCAGTTTATATGTCTTTTGGTACTTTTTCACGTTCTTGCATATAGTGGTAGCTTTGTGTGGAATTTGGATTGTTACAAGTCTACAAAATTTCCAACTCTTGTTTCTATTTGAATGTTATGTATCGAAAATTCAAGCTTGCTGACGAGACAATGAAAAAGGAACGTGTCTGCAAATATTAAAAGTTTGAAAATTGAGGTCACAGCTTTTGGCCTAGCCTAATTGTCTTTTTGTCGTGCTTATTTCAGTTGTTCGCTTGCAGGGGTTTTCTTAATTATTGAGAAATCAGTGTTTATAAAGTGGCCTTTATAGTGTGGGGGATAGAATATAAAAGTAGGGAGGTCTTTCTGCAACTGTGCAGGGTACTGGTGAGACTGCAGCTGGAGTACTGTGTGCAGTTTTGGTCACCGCACTCACGCAAGGATATATTGGCCTTGGAGGGAGTGCAGAGGAGGTTCACTAGGCTGATACCGGAGATGAGGGGGTTGGACTATGAAGAGAGACTAAGTAGACTGGGTCTGTACTCGTTGGAGTTTAGAAGGATGAGGGGGGATCTTATAGAGACGTATAAGATAATGAAAGGGGTGGATAGGGTAGAGGTAGAGAGATTCTTCTTGCTTAGAAAGGATAGCAGGACTAGAGGGCACAGCCTCAAGATAAGGGGGGGTCAGTTTTGATCAGAGTTGAGGAGGAACTTCTTCACTCAAAGGATGGTGAATCTCTGGAATTCTTTGCCCGTTGAAGTGGTGGAGGCTACTTCGCTAAATATATTTAAGTCACGGGTAGATAGGTTTTTGATAGACAAGGGAATTAAGGGTTATGTGGAGAAAGTGGGAAAGTGGAACTGATCCACTTCAGATCAGCCACGATCTTATTGAATGGCAGGGCAGGCTTGAGGGGCTAGATGGCCTACTCCTGCTCCTATTTCTTATGTTCTTATCCTTCAGATACCTGCAGTGGTCAAATGGTGAAAGTCCTTTTGTCCAAAATTTCCACATTCTCAGGTTCTTACAATCTGTAATCTTGTGTTGTGTAATTGAGCAATCACACTCACTGAGTTGAGAAACCTATTTGTGAAAATAGGAAATGAATGTTTCTTTACAAAATGAGAAAATATGATGAATGTGGGGAAAATAGTAGAAAATCTTGATTGTGAGGGCATTTTTAATGCTGGAACACTAAAGTTTTGATTTCTGAAATTTAAGGTGGAACTGTGGATATTGGTGAAAGTGAACCTGATAATGATCATGCAGTTGGATTACTGGATCAGGGCAATGTAGGCAGAATATCACGTGAAAAGATGGTTTACATGACTGTTAATGATCCCAGCCAGGAGGATGAGGATATAAGTAAGTACCTGGTATAAATGTCAAATGTCAGACATTTTTTGCATTGGACTAAAATAAAACATTCTTTTACTGCAATGCTTTTAAAGTTTTAATTCATTAAAGACTTTTAGATGAATCAAAATATATTTATTTTTTCCCAAACCTCTTTTGGAATCCGAATCTTAAATTGTAGGCAAATTGGTTTGTTCTGGATGTCAATAATCGTATAGAATACTAATTGCTATTATATCTATACATGTAAAATATTTGGTTTTGTAAAAAAATTACAACTCAGTTTTTGAGTTAAACACTGCCAGTTCTTTTTTAAACAGTAATCATTTGCAATATTTGATTAAACACTGCCAGTTCTTTTTTAAACAGCAATCATTTGCAATATTTTTTGCTGATGTCAGACTTATCAAATTTCATAGAATCGTACAGTGCGGAAGATGCCCACCGAGTGTGCATCAGTACAGAAACTGCTGACTTCCCACCTAATCCCATTTGCCATCACTTGCCCATACCTTGAATGTTGTGACAAGTGCTCATCCAGGTACTACTTAAAGGATGCTATGGTGTGGAGATGCCAGCGTTGGATTGGGGTGGGCACAGTAATAAGACTGAATGTCAGGTTAAAGTCCAACAGGTTTATTTGGTAGCACGAGCTTTTGGAGTGTCGCTGTTTCATCAGGTACGTGATGAAGGAGCAGCGCTTTGAAAACTTGTGCTACCAACTAAACCTGTTGGACTTTAACCGGGTGTTATGAGACTTCTTACTGTGCCTACTTAAAGAATGTGAGACAACTCGCCTCTACCATCGTCCTAGGTGCATTCCAGACTCTCACCACCCAATGGGTAAAAAGGTTTTTCTCACACTTTCCCCTCCTGCCCCTCACCTTGAAACTGTCTCTCCTTATGACTAACCCTTCAACTAAGGGTTAGTTAGTTTATAGCAATTAAGGAGCAGTTTTACTCATTATTGAGTATGAGTAAACTTTACCTTCTTATCCACTGCTCCTTATCCACTCTGCCCATGCCCCTCATAATTTACTGAATTCTGTTTCATAAGTTGCTATGATGGGATTTCAATAAATAGTTTCTGGATTGCTGAGTCTGTACCACAACTAATACATTATAATGCCATGATTAAACATGGGAAAAACCTTTCTTTTAATAATTTAAGATTTGACTATTCTGCATATTTAGTCAAGCAATCGATAATTTCCATTTGCTTATGTCATAGTGAATACAACACAGCAAGAAGAGAACTGCTACCTTCAAACAAGTGAGTACCTTTTTCATTGTTTGTATCCTAAGTAAGTGAGTCGTAGTTTGATCAGCATTGGGATACTGCTTATATGGTCTATTAACCAAATCATTGCTTTATTTTGAGCAGCTTCTTTGAATGTGACTTTTCTGAATTGTAGTCCTCTGGATTTCACATTATACTCAAAATGAGTTAAAAATGTTTATAATATTAGAACAGAAGTTGTAGACAGATATCGCAGTGTACCTGCATAATATCTGTTGAAAGTAATCAAATAAATGATTTCTATGCTGGTAGATCCCCTGTGGTATCAGTTATAGCCAAAAATTTGAAGAAAAAAAATTACAATCACATAAACACTAATTGGAATTGCCACTTTATTGAGGGAATCAAAGCTTAACCGAAAGCAAGTACCTAAAGGTGGGATTTTCCGGTCATTCCCACCAGTGGAATCTTGCAGTCTGCCGACAGCAACCTCCCACCATTTAAATGAAGACATTTTTCATCAGCTCTGTCCTGTATGCTGGCTGTTTATTCTGAGACTGTGATTCATGTTCTAGATTCCCCATACAGGTGAAACATCCTCACAGCATCTACCCAGTCAAGCTTTTTTTATATGAATCAATGAGATCACCTTTCATTCCTCTAAGGAAAATAAGTCTATGTTTTCTGAAACTTGATTTTTGGATAGAAATGATTGCTAATCCCCAGAAATCAATTAAAAACCAATTGAAATGTCACATTCATTTATTTGGATATAAAATAATAAATGAATGAATGAAGAACTGGAAGAAAAAAAGAATCAGGCACCTAAGCGAATAAAAATGTAATTCTTGCTGCTGGACAATCGAAGCATTAAAGGCTGGATACTTGAAAGTCAACAATTCAGTGTTATATTTAAATAGTGATGTATTCTTCCCACCACGTGCCAATCATTTCCATGTTAATGGAGGTAAAGTTTACTCATACACAATAATGAGTAAAACTGATCCTTAATTGCTATAAATATTAAAGTTTCACTCCCACTGATTATCAAAGTGACTCATTGTAGTGATAGTAGGCAAAATTTTGAGATAGGCCGAAGTAAGTGTTGTGAAAGTGTTATAAGCCAGGCCAAAAATTCCAAGGTGTTTATGAAGTTAACCTAGATCATAAGTTTTGAACATTGAATTTGGCATAAGATGTTTCACTCAAGGTGTGATTCAACTGACCCACTAGGAAATAACAAAGGTTATTTAAGATCATAATTAACTTATAATTTAATAAAAAAGCAATAACTTTTGTCAGCCACAAAAACACAACTATAATATTTGTAAACTTTAACAGCTAAGTTTACTATTCCAAAGTAAACAACCCCAACAAACATGCACCCCGTTCTAGGCTTGGTGCAGAAAGCAAGTATATTCACATGATGCTTGATCTTGCAGTTTTCCAATCCCTGCTGTGGATTACTCCTTTTGGATGTTGAATGGAAAATGCTGAGGCTTTCTCTGTCCTGAAACTTTTTGCACACCTTGAGGCACTACAAAGATACTGCTACCTATAGCTTCTAGCTGTGCTTCACAGACAGCAGAATTTTCATTCCAGAGAGACAGAGACTGCTTTGAATCTGTAGTCCCACCAACTTCTGCCAAAATGAAAGAAAAAACTTTGGATTTCTCCTGTGAGAAAAAAACTATCCAAAGATACCACCTGACCTGTCAATCAGTCTCATATCAAAAATTCCTAAAAGGTTCATAAAATTCCAGGACACTGCATTAGGGCCAGATTAAAAAGCACAAAATGCCCATTACAATGCTTCGAGCAACAATTAGAGGACATTGGCTCAGACACCACGGTAACAATAACAAAAAGGCCAGGCCTGCGTTTAAAAAAAACTGCAGAGAATATCACTAGAACATACTTCTTAAAGGCACAGTAGTATCGCAAAAGGAAAATCTACGTGTAAACAAATTTAAATATGTTAACTGTTGTTTGATAAAACTTGCCCTAAATATTAATGACATACCTGACCAATGAGAATTAATGTTAAAATTGGCTGGATATTGCAACAATAGATCATATATGTGGCTATAGCATGGATGAGAAATGAAGACCAAATTAACACTAGCTGAGGTTATTTGTTAACCTCATTGAAATGACTTTTCTAAGTTGCTATAAAAACAGCAAAACTGATGTATCTGAAGTCAATGAGGGAGGGCTTCATAGTCCGAGATCAGCAGAATCCCTGGTTTAAAACTATGGTTGTTTACATCTTTTCTTTGGAGGTTCCATTGTTAATAGACCAATGCTATGTTAAGATTTAGGCAAAAACATAGAAGTCAAATTCAAAGACTAGAACAAATCTGGACTGCTGTAACATCGCGCCTTTCTGTTTGGGATGGCAATAATGCTGATCAGCTTGTTCAAAACTTTAGTATCACTGAGTCTTAATGATAAAAACAATTAGGTATGTTTACCTGCACAAGTTCCAAGAGGATTGTACCCATATTGTCCTGAAAGATATTGTTTTTATAGTTCGTAGGAATTTATTAATCTAGTTAATATGAAGGAATTGAGAGAGACTTTTCTTCACTCCTCATGCCTGCCTGTTGGTTTTCACAGGTTGTACTGATATTGCAGATGAAGTTTACATGGAAGTCATTGTAGGGGAAGATGATGCTACAGTCGCTCATGAGCAACAAATTGAAGACACGGACATTAGCAAAACATTTGTTCCTGTAGCTTGGGCTACTGCATATGGTAAATATTTTAAGATTTTTTTAAGCAGCTACCCATTAAGATTTATGTAACTAATTTCAAAAATATAGTGGGATTATTATCAGCATTATATTGTACATCTGATTCTGATTGAAAATTTGAAGCGCTAAGAATCTCAGAATTGGGTCCTGGCAGCCATTCTTAAACGTTTGTGAAATCTTTCTAACTCTTTAATATCACCCTTTAACTCTTTCTCTCAACATAGATGCTACCAGAGTTGCTGAGTATTTCCAGCATTTCCTGCTTTCATTTTATAAGTTTCAGTCAGATTTTTTAGCAGTTTTGCAGTCGGAAGGCAATGTTCGAAGGCTACTTGCAGAAGACGCCCTGTGAGCTATTCTCAGAGCTGCATAATCATGGAGTTTCGAGACATTATTATTTCTATGGCAGAGAAATATAGTATGATTTGGCACTGTTGGAATTAAAAGGTTAAGGCTGGAAGGGGAATATTGAATTGAACCATTGAATAGAGGTAAAGAAAATACACAACTTCTTATTTGGGGCCATATTTGGCCATGAAGATTAAATTATGGATGTTACACTGATGCTGATCAAGCTATGGTTTGTTTTAGTTGCTATAGCATATTGTGTAAAAACAATACGAATAGCGACTCTGAAAATGTTAGAAGATTTAAGACCACTTCTAATTTCAGCATAACTATTTTATCAATCAATGTCTGCATGATACCCCTATCCCAACATGCATGCACGTGCATACACACCTTGTTGGAAGCAGTGTATTAATCATTTAACTTGCGACCAAATTATTAATTTCTGGGACATTATTTTATGTAATCTCTAAAATTACAGTAGTATTTACAGCTTCCATATCCATTTTACTATCTTGTGCTTTCTTATTAGCATAATGTTGCAAATGTAACGATTCTTTTAGTTCAATACAAATGGGGGAATTTTGAAACAGTACATAAGACTCAAATTTTTTTTGTGTGCAAGAACAATGAAAATTACAGCACGGCAACAGGTCCTTCGGCTCTCCAAGCCTGCATTGACCATGGTGCCCGACTGAACTATGCCCGACCATATCCCTCCATTCCCATCCTATTCATGTATTTGTCTAGGCACCCCTTAAAAGTCACTATTGTATCTGTTCCCACTACCTCTTCAGACACCCTCCACTGTCTGTAAAAAAAAAAATTCGCTACTTACATCTCCTTTAAAGCTTGCCTCTCGCACCTTAAACCTATGCCCCCTAATAATTGACTCTTCTACCCTGGGAAAAAGCTTCTGACTATCCACTCTGTCCATGCCCCTCATAATTTTCTGGATTTCTATCAGGTCACCCATCAACCTCTGCCATTCCAGTGAGGTCAAACCAAATTTTTCCAACTTCTTCTCATAGTTAATGCCCTCTATACCAGGCAACATCCTGGTAAATCTTTTCTGTACCCTCTCCAAAGCCTCCACATCCTTCAGGTAGTGTGCAACCAGAATTGAACTCTATATTCCAGGTACGGCCTAACTAAGGTTCTATAAAGCTGCAACATGACTTGCCAGTTTTTAAACTCGATGCCCCAGCCAATGAAGGCAATCATGCTGTATGCCTTTTTAACTACCTTCTCGACCTGCATTGCCACTTTCAGTGACCTGTGTACCTGTACACTCGGATCCCTCTGCCTATCAATATTCTTAAGGGTTCTGCCATTTGCTGTATATTTCCTATCTGTATTACACCTTCCAAAATGCATTACCTCATATTTGTCTGGGGACAAGCTCCATCTGCCATCTCTCCGCCCAAGTCTCCAAATGATCTATATCCTGCTGTATCCTTTGATGGTCCTCATCGCTATCTGCAAATCCATCAATCTTTGTGTTGTCCGCAAACTTACTGATCAACCAGTTACATCTTCCTCAAAATCATTTATCTATTATATATAATACAAACAGCAAAGATCCCGCCACTGATCACTGAGGGACACCAATGTCACAGCCCTCCATTCGGAAATGTACCCTTCCACTTCAACCCTCTGTCTTCTATGACCGAGCCAGTTCTGTGCTCATCACTGATCCCATGTGACTTCACCTTTTGCACCAGTTTGCCATGAGGGATCTTGTCAAAGGCCTTACTGAAGTCCATGTAGACAATATCCACTGCCCTACCCTCATCAATCATCTTCATGACTTTCTCAAAAATGCAACCTCCCCTTCACAAAACCATGCTGCCTCTTGCTAATACTCCACTTCTTTCCAAGTAGGAGTAAATCCAGTCTCGAAGAATCCTCTCCAATAATATCCCTACCATTGACATAAGGTCCACCAGCCTGTAATTACCTGGATTATTCTTGCTGCCCTTCATAAACAAAGGAACAACGTTGGCTATTCTCCAATTCTCTGAGACCTCCCCTGTAGCCAGTGACAATACAAGATTTCTCTCAAGGCCCCAGCAATTTCCTCCCTTGCCTCTCTCGGTATTCTGGGGTATATCCTAACAGGCCCTGGGGACTGGTCTACTTTTAATGTTCCTCAAGAACCCTAGTACCACCACCTTTCTGATCTCAATATAATTCAAACTATCTACACATCCTTTCTGAAATTCATCATCCACCAAATCCTTTTGGTGAATGCTGTCACAAAGTACTCATTTAATACCTCACCCACTTCCTTTGGCTCCAACCATAGATTCCCTCCTCTGTCACTGAATGGGCCGACTCTCTCCCTGGCTACCTTCTTGCTCTTTATGTATGTATAAAAAGCCTTGGAATTTTCCTTAATTCTGCTGGCCAGTGACTTTCTTTTAACCCTCTTTACTCCTTGCTTAAATTTCTTTCTGTTTTCCTTTATGTTTCACACTTGCTTCATGTGTTCCCAGCTTTGACAAATGTTTCCTTTTTCTCTTTGACTAGGCACACAATATTTCTCATTATCCAAAGTTCCCCGAATGTGCCATACTTATCCTTCATCCTTACAGGAATATACCAGCCCTGAATCCCAATAAACTTGCACTTGAAAGCCTCCCACATGCCAGATATTGATTTGCCCTCAAAACATCTGTGCCCAATCTGCATTCTTCAGTTCCTGCCTAATACTGTAATTAGCCTCCCCCCAATTTAGCACCTTTACTTGAGGACTGCACTTGTCTTTACCCATCAGTACCTTAAAGCCTACTGAATTGTGGTCACTGTCCCCAAACTGCTCCCCTACTGAAACAGTGACCGCTTAGCCGGGCTTATTCCCCAATACCAGATCTGTCAACATGATTCACTAATTGGACTGTCTACATACTTTTTCAAGAAGCATTCTTGGGTGCTCCTTACAAATTCTGCCCCATCAGTTCCCTCACCACTAAGTGATTCCCAGTCAACATAGGGGAAGTTAAAATTTCCCACCACAACAACCCTGTTACTTTTACACCCTGCCAAAATCTGCCTACAAACAACTGTTTAAACAAAGGATCAAGCACTCATCTAGACCATAGTGGCTAAATATAATGAATTATGAGATAGACTGTTGCCTTATTATTTGTTAAAAGGTAAAGTCGTCATAGTCCCAGGTGACACCACCACCACCTCGCGCCCCCCCCCCCCCCCCCCCCCCCCCCAACCTTTTGAGGGGGAGAGCTGACCGGTGATTTAATCTAAGGATCACCATACTTCAGGCGAGGGGCAAGGTTGAGAAGGTGGGCCTTAATGAATAACTTCAGCCACCACGGGAACTGTTTCTATTGCTTTACGTCACTAACCAACTGTCCAGCTAATTATGACAATACATCTGTTGCATTTTTCAAATGAATTTGAGTATCCACATAAAATATGTAAGTGAACACTAGATACAGATTGCCATTTCTTATTCTCTCTCAGGCAACAGTTCTGATGCTGTAGAGAACAAGAATGGAACTGCCAGCCATCTTCTACAAGCAGATGGAACAGCTGAGCTTAATAGGCTGGTAAAACCAAAGTCAAGGAAAAGAAGGAGACTTGAAAGTAGACAGTATCAGACAGGTACAGAATTTTCTTTATTAATACATATTCAGTGTTGACAGTGGAGGAACATTTTTATGATGCTATTTAATAACTGGTCACATTAAACCTAGCAAAATTGATGACATTTCCTATTGACACATTTGCAGAAATTATGTATTCAGTGCATTTTCAAAGCGATTTCTTTTAAGTGTCTTTTGATACCCTTCTAATATTCAATCCACTGAGAACCATCATTCACAGAAAGTAATACTGGAACGTTTGGTCATTCATTTTTGTAGTTTAAAAAAATCTTCCTTAAACCTTTTTAAGAAAGTACCTGTTCTACACTTGACAACTCCTTTGGCAGTGTGACCAAGAACTTGCAATTGGCTGATCAACTGAAGTGTTTATGTCCTGCTGCTTTATGCTCTACTGAGTTTGCGGCAAGCTGTTGCAGAAATATATGTACATGTTTAAGAGACTTCTAATATTGTCCCTGAAGTTAGATTTGACTTAACCAAGATTTGCACTGTGGGAATTTTGTTTATTTGTCATTAAAAATGTCAGTCTCTGTACTTAATGTCATAACACCATCCCAACCCCTGTCTCCTTGCCAGTATGTTGATCTGTTGCCATACACATTGAACACACTCTCAAACCCATGTAATATTGGCAGCAAAACAGTCAAGCCTGCTTTGGAGACTGCCTGGGAGCAGTATGTATTATCTATTGGCAGATGCTGTCCCCTCCCATCCCCTTGTGCTACTTTCAAGTTAGGATGGCACTTGCCAAGGGAACCAAATTCTTGTTCATTCTGAGGTATTCTCTTGTCTTGCCCTGTTATGCCTCATTGGATTAATGTAGTCTTGACGTGATTAATTGAAAAAATTCCAGAACTGGTGCCATTAAGTGAAAATATATGATCCAGTAGTTGTACTACATGTTTTAGTGAAGCCCTTTTGAAGATGCATGCCATTGCCTGTTATTATGTTCTCCACATGTCTTTGTGGGTTTCCTCCAGTTTCTTTCCACACTCCAAAGATGTGCAGGTTAGGTAGACCATGCTAAATTGCTCCTCAGTGTCAAGGTGATTAGCAGGGTAAACATGCAGGGTTACGGGGATAGGGCCTGGGTGGGATTATTGTCAGTGCAAGCTTGATAGGCTAAATGGCCTCTTTCTGCATTGTAGGGATTCTGTGATACAACTTATAGCTGAAATACTGATGCATGTGTATGCACGATCAGAAAAGGGAAAAAAAGGCACGTGAAGCTTTTGGCATAAGTTGTCTTATGAGGAAAGGTTGAGCTGGCTTGGCCTATACTCCTTGGAGTTTAGAAGAATGAGAGGTGACCTTATTGAAACGTAAGGTTCTGTGGGGTTTTAGTAAGGAAGATGCTGAGAAGACATTTCCTCATGGAGGAATCTAGAACTATGGGGCACAGTTCCAAAATAAAGACAGAGAGGAGGTGGAATTTCTTCCCTGAGCATTGTATGCCTTTGGAATTCTCTTCCTTAGAGAACACTGGAGGTTGGGTCATTAAATATATTCAAAGCTGAGTTGTACAGATTTTTGATTGACTAGGTCTTGGGGACAGACAGGCAAGTAAGTGGAGTTAAAACCACAATCAGATCAGCCAAGATCCAATTGAATAGTGAAGCAGGGTCAATAGGCCGACTATTTCTTAAATGAGTGGGATTCTCTGGTCTTCCCTCGGCATTTTTCTTACAGCTGGAAACTTCTGGTCCCACTGCTGCCAGTAGGATTTCCCGTTGACTCCATCCCACGCTGCCAGGAAACCCATGGCAGAGATCTCGTCTCTTCGGCATGAACAGTCAGAAATCTCCAGCCAGTATCATGGTCCTTGTAGCGCTTGGGTGCTTGTGTGTTGGGCAGGCGCCTGCTAAATGGAACAGGTTGCACAAACTTATATTGCCTGTTCCCAGATCTTGTAGGTAGTAATATGAAGCCTGATCACCATCATTGCCTGCCAGACATGCTGCCCTGCTGATTTTTGAGGAGGATACTTCTGAATGGCAAACATTGTAGCTCTCCGTGCACCCACATTGTGCAAGTGTACCTCCAGCATACTAGACATCAAACAGTGAGTTAGGTGCCATCCTATTTATCACTGACACACTGACTATTTTTTTCTTCCTTGTTTATTGTGCCACTCACTAGATATTCAGTGATACACCACACAAGAAGTGACTACACTAAATTAGGGCAAGTGTGATTTGGGGAGTAATATATTAGCATGGATTGAGGATTGAAAAACAGGAATAGTAATTTTCAGATTGGTAGCCTGTAAGTAGTAAGTTACTACAAGGATCAGTGCTTGGTCCTCAGCTATTTAAATCAATGATGTAGATGAATGGGCCAAGCATAATTTTTCCAAGTTTGCTAATGGTACAAAATTGGTTGGAAAGTAAGCTGTGAAGAAAATGCAAAGAAGCATAGTAGGTTAGTTGGGCCACAACATGGCAGATGAAAGATAATGTAGGGAAATGTAAAGCTTTCCACCTTGGAAGGAGAAATAGAAAAGCAGAATATTTTTTAAATGTTGAGAGACTGAGAAATGTAGGTATTCAGAGGGACCTAGATGTCCTTGTACGTGAATCAAAAAGTACAAAGCAAACAGTATGATGGCCTTTATTATAAAGGGATTGAGTAAGAGTAAATTTGACAAGAGTAAATATATCTTACTATGATTATATAGGGAATTGGCAAGGCTCCTCTTGGAGTATATTGTACAGCTTTGACAAAGGGTTACCTGGACTCGAAATGTCAGTTCTTTTCTCTCCTTAACAGATGAGATTTTTCAGCATTTTCCCCTTTGGATACAGTTTTCATCTTCTTACCTAAGCAAAGATATACTTGCTTTAGAGGGAGCATTACAAAAGATTCAAGGCTGGCTACTAAGATCAGCAGGTTGCCCCAAGAGGAGAGATTGAATAGAATGGGCCCATATTCCCTAGAATTTAGACCACTGAGAAAGGATTTCATTTAAATATATAATGCTCTTAAAAGACTTTGCAGGTGAGATGTTCCTGACTGGGAAGTCTAGAATTCAGGATCACAACTTCAAAATAAGCAGTCAGCCGTTGAGAGCGGCACAGTGGCACTGCTGCCTCCTAGTGCCAGGGACCTGGGTTTCCGGGCTTGGGTGCCTTTCTGTGTGGAATTTGCGCATTCTCTACATGTCTGTGTGGTTTCCTCTGAGTGCTTCAGTTTCCTCCCACAGTCCAAAAATGTGCAGGTTAGGTGCATTGGTCATAGTAAATGCATGGGGCGGGGGCGGGGCCGTGTAATTGGGTGGCATACTCTTTAGGGAGTCGGTGCAGATTCAGTGGGACAAATGGCCTCCTCTTGTAGGGATTCTATGATTCTGTGATTGAGCTAAAGAAAATTTTCATCAATAAAGGGTTTGTGGATTTTTGGAATCTCCTACCACAGAGTGCCACGGATATCAGATTATTAAGTATTTTCATGTAGTCACGCTAGAGAATGATAAATCTTTGGACATCAAGGGACTTGAACTCAATAACTGCTTTTGTCTGGAATTGCTGTTAGGTTCAAGTACAGTCCAAATATTTATCCTTTTAAAAATGAATTCTACCTATGAATGGCCACTTGCTTTTACCTCTGTGTTCTTTCAACTATTTCCTAACTCTTTGGCCCATCCCCTTCCTCACTCCAGATAGGCTTTCAATTTTAGTTGCAATATGTTCAGTGGCTGGAACTCCACGCTTCTAATCCAGTTGGTGGAGAAGTTAAATTTTTCCCTGCTTGAAGAGATCTGAAGGGCAATGTTGTTGTTTTTAAGTTACTGGCTTTTCAAATTTATATTGATCCTTTTAAACAGTCATGTGCCCTTTTAAACCTCCATTCTCTGTTCCTCTTCTTCTGATGGGCCACTGGCTTACATTGATTTATATTTTTAAAGGCCTTTGGTGCTCTCCGGTGGCTCACTTGAACAGTCATTCTTGCTATGCAAACACAAACAGTAATTTTCGGCAGGCTGATCCTAGGAATTTGCATCAGAGTCTATCTAATCCTGTCCAGACCTGTCGCCCACTCTCCAGCAGAGTTCACTGGATTTCTGGCAAGAATGGGATTCATTACTTTCTTTGTCTTGCATCCTAGCTGAAGGATTTTAAAACCAACGGTAACACCACACTGCCAATTTGGCTTAAGTCAGCTAACAAACTACATTGATCATGATTGTGTAGTGCTGTGCTTAAGCTATTGAAATATGAGGGAGGTGCTACCATAGAGCATTTTTGAGAACAGCTGCTCCCCTTTAGATTTTATTTTGAAGAGGTGATTTAATTTGGTTTATTGCACTTAAGGATGAGAAGGTTGCAAATCAAGCCTCTATGATGTTATTTTAAAGTTTACATAAAATATAGTATCTTAAGATTATCACGAGGAAGGCAAGAATTAAAATTTAATTTTATAAAATTATGAACTTTTTGTCTTATGAAATGTCAGGTGAAACATGTTGCTATGGAATTCTAGTTTTTGTTCTTGGAAACTCGTAAGCTAATTAACCATACAAAGTAACAGCCACATAAGATATTAATATTTTAGAGCTGATACTGACCATATTTTCTTTATTCTGATCAAGCAATCATCATAGGGCCCGATGGACATCCTATAACTGTTTATCCATGTATGATCTGTGGGAAAAAGTTTAAATCCAGAGGGTTCCTTAAGAGACACATGAAAAATCATCCTGAGCAACTTGCTAAGAAAAAGTACCAGTGCACTGACTGTGATTACACTACCAACAAGAAAAACAGTTTACACAACCACTTGGAAAGCCACATGCTCATGAACAAAGTGGAGAAGACGTATGAGTGTGATGAATGTGGCAAGGGGTTTTCTCACCCGGGAGCACTGGTTTCCCATAAGTTGGTTCATCGTGAAAAGGGAGCCACGAAAATGCATAAATGCAAATTTTGCGAGTATGAGACTGCAGAACAAGGGCTTCTGAATCGTCACCTCTTGGCTGTGCACAGCAAGAATTTCCCTCACATATGCGTGGAATGTGGCAAGGGATTTCGCCATCCATCAGAGCTGAGGAAGCACATGCGTACGCATACTGGAGAGAAACCCTATCAGTGCCAGTACTGTGACTACAAATCGGCTGATGCTTCAAACCTGAAAACCCACATGAAGACAAAGCACAGCAAGGATCTGCCATTTAAATGTGAGCATTGTTTGATGACATTCACAGACGCCAAAGAACTGCAAAAACATGCCATCATGCATCAGGGACATAAAACCCACCAGTGCACACATTGCGATCACAGAAGTTCCAACTCTAGCGATTTGAAGCGCCATATTATTTCAGTCCATACTAAGGACTACCCCCACAAGTGCGAGGTATGTGACAAGGGCTTTCATCGACCCTCCGAGCTTAAGAAACACATGTCAACTCACAAGGGTAAAAAACTGCACCAGTGTAGGCACTGTGACTTTAAAATTGCAGACCCTTTTGTTCTTAGTCGTCATATTCTTTCAGTTCACACCAAGGATCTGCCGTTCAGATGTAAACGTTGTAAAAAGGGCTTTCGGCAACAGGTTGAGCTTAAGAAGCACATGAAGACCCACAGTGGCAAAAAGGTTTATCAGTGTGAGTACTGTGAGTATAGCACTACCGATGCCTCAGGCTTTAAACGGCACGTTATTTCGATTCACACAAAGGACTATCCACATCGTTGTGATTACTGCAAGAAAGGCTTCCGAAGGCCATCAGAAAAGAACCAGCATATCTCTCGGCATCATAAGGATGCTGTTTTGGTCGAGGGGTTACCATGAACTATTTTGAAGTTAGGAAGCAGCTGCTTCAAGTACATCCATTGTACGATAAATAATATTTGTGTACATTCATTGTTAAAGACTTAGAAGTTAAGTTCACTCTGATAATTGAACTAACTTTTCCCCTCTCCATTTGTATTGTGTCATAGATTTGAGATCTAGCCTAAATTGAAAAGTTATATGTCCTCTGACTTAGCAATCCATTAAATGGACAATTTTTTTGCAACGTGATGTCAGCTCTTAAGAGATGAATGTAATAAACTAGTTGCAACCAATCAGCTACAGTTTTTGGTCCCTGCCATTATATAATTACTGGACCCCAAATGAGCTATTTTCCATGAGTACAATTTAGCTTCTGATTAATTATTGATGGCAAATGTGGTCCTTTATTAGTTTGTATCATTGCTCAGTTTTGTTGAAGTGCTACAGTTTATGTGCTTGCCTGCTTATTGACTGACATCCATGTTGTCAGCACATCCTTCTGTATTTTGAAATTTCATTTGGTGTTTAGGCTGTAGTTATATTTTTCCACTTGCGCTTCTGATGCTGCAGTGTATTATGGTAATAGTATGTTTTCAGTCCTTATCTGGATTTAAATTTTTATTACAATTTCACCTTTTTAAAAAGAGAAAAGAACCCTTGACTGACGTATCCTTGAGACTAAAGGCCTCTGCCTGACTGCATTTTACCTGTTTTTCCAGATGTGCTTCATTCCTCCGTGTCAAGTGTGGTCTAGCAATGCATTGTTGTGGCAGAATTCTCTCAGCTAATTGAGTTTTCCATATATTGTGTAAAAAAAAAAGACATGCCCATGTTTTTACAAGTGTACACATTTTTCCAGAATTATATTTTGCCAATGTCTTTATCTTGTAAAAATAAAACAAATAGCGCTATATGTTTTTTAAAAAAAAGTTCCGTGCTTTCTGTAGTATACTGCAGCTTGATCTTAAAATTAGCAGTTTAAAGTATGTATGTATTAGTAGTATCTGTTCTGCATGAGCTGCAAAATCTATATTTTAATACAAAGCTCCAGTTATGGCATATCCTGCTTCACACGTTGTACCTCCATCTGATCATAAATGTGGGGGGGAAGGGGGTGGTAGGTTTTTCAGAGGTGTTTTCTACCTAATTAAATACTTATAACACAAAATACAAAATAAAAAGGATGCAACTTTAAAAGCTTTGAGAAACCACCTTTGGGTTAAATACAAACTGAAATCATCTTCTGAAGCAATCTTCAAATACAGTTTATTCGCCTGATAAAATTGGAAGTTTAAAACAAGTGAGTATAATTCAGGAATTTCAGGTTTGTATATTTTTTGAGGTTCAAGAAAATGTCCCACTTATAATTTCTACAGCATTCTGCAAGGTTTGAAGTGTAAAAGTTGGCCTCTGATATATACTAGCAACATGTAAATTGAAATAACTTCAGATGGAAGACTGCTGCAACTTATTACGTAACTGACAAAACTCTTAATTCCTCTGCAAGACTTTAGATGTCTTTAGCTAAAAATGGGGGAACAGACATTATTTAAAAGAAAGTGTGATACAAGTCAACATTCCATTGCTGTAAAAGATTTTTTTGGAAGTGCAGGGATTAACCATAAACAAAATTCTTCAGAAACCAATCATGTAATTTAAAGCAGCATACTTATTCTTGAGAAAATTGCTTTTAAACAGTAAATCTGTTTGAAATCATTCCAGAATACTTTGGCCTGTGAGGATTGCATTTTTTGAAAACTAACTGTTGCATTTAACCCCCTTCCTTCCCTACTATAAGATATACAGCTATGCTGTTTATTTATTTTGAACATGCTTTTTGCAGTGCACTAAGGTTGATCGTACATAGCAGTTATATAAATGATCTATTGTTTCATTTGGCTATCTTCATTCCCTTCTTTTTAAATTGTGAGCCTAATGTTGCAACAATTTCCAGTCTCTCTTGTGCTTTCAAGAAAGATTCATCAGCGCCATTATCCACTGCACCTGGATGAAATTTATTTGCGTTATTGTCTTGTCGGAAACATATTTGGCATTAAATTTGCTATTCTGATACTAGGAACTTTTAAAAAAAAATGAAAATACTTTTCTAACTGTACACTGACATCAGATGCTGTGCTATTGGTCGAGCTTGAACACTCCTCATTGTAGTTGTCATGCCAGAGGCTATGGTGCAGACCATGTTCAGAACTGCCATGGTGCTGCTCCAATTAAGACTTTCAGAGGATAATGAAAAACTGATGGAGATGGGGCAATAAGAGAAAATGTATATGTTTAAAAATTTATTTAAAAAGTGAAAGGCATAAACTGTATTAAAAATGTTAATAATTGCTTATTGTGCAGACATAATTACACACTATGAAAAATGATTTTAGCTGTTAAACAATCTAATTGTTTAATGGATTTGATCAGTTTTTTGGGGCAGAAGAAGGACATATTTGAATGGGTACAGAATTTTTTTACTGGGATAAAATGTAAGGTGTTCGATAAAATGCCAGCTAATTTGAGAAGGAAGCTTTATGTCCCTGTGCCTGTAAACAAAACCATCCTCTGTGATATTATTGTACCTAACAATGTGCTTCATATGATCTGTAAACAAATAAAATTCAGATTATTTTCCTTTGTATTATTTACTGAATTTTCCCACAGTTTTTTGTAAGTAGATCAGTGCTCACTATTAGTAATGAATAGATTTCTGTATAGTTTTTAACAGCTAATAAATCTTTGGGATTATCTAGCAAGTACAACTTTTATAATAAATGTATGCAGGTTACTAGTGTCTTATGTGTATCCATGGTAGGCTACTACATTGCATATTTTGGACTTGAATTTCAATGCTGCAGCCAGGACGAAGATGTCGGATGCCAATCAAGGTCAGTTTTGAACAACTTCAAATAAACATTTACTGAAGAGATTAAAACAGCCTAAATGTGAAAAGGGCAGATCATGCTATTATTGCACTGGGAAGATAGTGGACAGTGCATTCCATTATCTCGCCGAAGTGGCATGGATCAGCAGCACAGTGGTCTGCACCATAGTTCCTTATATGACTGATAGCTGCTTCAGCTGTCATCAGTAGGGGATTCAAAACGAGGAGGAGGTAGTTGCTTCCACCTCCGTCTTTGGCATAGCAGTTACACGAGTGCACTTGGATTATTCTGGCAATTCAAAAGAAAGAAAAGCAACTCTGAAAATAAAGATGTGGACAACAGGAATTTTCAGTCTTGTATGAAAATACAGGTAAATAGAAGCTGGAATATCACTTTTAATCTTCCATCAGTTGGGACAGGAAACATTCCAGAAGTAAATCTTAAAGTTGTGCAAAATCACTTATACAGTAGTGTGAAGAACTCATCTTGAAGGAAACAGCCATAATATCGCAATACAAAGCCCATTAATTTGCCTAACACTGGTAACATCAATCTACAATTGTGTTTATGATCAGAGGATGTACAGCCCCCTTCCCAAAATAAACAATTTTTCAGTTTAATTAATATCCCTCATTTTTAGTGGTAGACTCACATGTATGTACTCAAACAGCTTGAAGTCTGAAACTGGGGAGATGAGTGGATGTTTGATCCAGTATCTAGCACAATAGCTAGGCTGGTAATTTCTCAGTAATTTTTGTCTGTCTCATTGCTCAGTGAAGGTCAGAGGAAAGTCTTGATGCCTATATGCTATTTTGATCTACATTATAACCTTGGATGCCTTTAAGAGTTCAAAATATTCCCAGTACCTGTCTCGGAGCTTCATATCCCTCCCACGTCTGACGATTCTCACCTTCAGCTCCCTCCATGTCATTACCACCTTACCGTAGTATTTCATCCTTTATATTTCCACATATCCCCTATACTATGCAATCAACTTGATACTTCTACACCAATATTGGTGGCTGCAGATCCACACGCTACATTTCTGCTCTGAAACTTCCAACTCAGTTTATTTCACTGAACAACCTCCCAGCTTTTAAAAACCTTAGCAAACTGCCCGTGGCTTGCAATCCTATCCACTTTTCTTCCCCTATCCCAAACATAGCTTTCATCTTTGTGGGTAGTGCTGCTAAATGGAAGATTCAGACCATGGTATCAATTTTCTTGTGAAGCATTTGGTGGTGATCCCCTACACGTGATTGCTTTATAAATGGAAGTTGTAAAATAGATATTACTACAAACTTTTTTTTTACAGGTGTCTAGAATAATGTTTTAATGTGTTTGAAACGCTTCCAGCAATACAGAAAGCCTGAGCTTCCAAGAACCCTGAAACCGGTTTGTTTTAAAGTTTATTTATTTGTGTCACAAATAGGCTTACATTAACATTGCAATGAAGTTACTGTGAAAATCCCCAAGTTGCCACAACCCATGCATGTTCGGGTACACCGAGGGAGAATTTAGCATAGCCAATGCACCTAACCAGATTGTGGAAGGAAACTGGAGCACTTGGAGGAATGCACGTAGACACAGGGAGAATGAACAGATTCCAGACAGACAGTGACCCAAGCCAGGAATCAAATCTGGGTCCCTGGCGCTGTGAGGCAGCACTGCTAGCCACTGTGCCACCCTGTTTGTAGGCTTGCTTATCACAGCAGAACAGACTTCAGTAAGTGGTGAACTACAGCTCTTAGCCTACATTAAATCCATAAAGTGCAAAAACTTCAAAAATTAGCCTCCTGCAAACATATCAGGGCTTACTGTTTGCAGGATACTCCTGCTTTTGTCCATCAATGGAAAATTACTCAGGCCAAATGTCCCTAAGAATAGTATTTTAGCAAAAAAAGAAAGTAAAATGAATTGGCTTTTTTTCCAAAACAAGATAATGCATGAAATCTGTAACTTTTTTGTTGTGGCTTTGTTTAATAAATGTCACTATGTTCTCTGGGCTGCTGAACAAACTCAGCATATTACACATTAAACTTTGTACCTTTTTAGTTTGAAAAATTTACATCAGCTTCATTGTTTAAGGAGCTTTACCCACCAAAAAATATAATCAGTGAAATTATGAAAGAATTATACTATTGTTCAAGACAGTTCTTCATAAAATGTTGTCAATTTAAACATCTATTAGTAACAGTAATTACTGTTGCAGAAATATGGTAGAATTGAAATATGTAAATTAGTTTAATTGTCTACACTTCATTTGTTTATTGGATAAAATGTTTGCATGAGCACCTTTTTACACTGGCTTTTCATACTCAATCACTGTTATTTTATGCAAATAAATGTTTTGGGCAGTAGCCATTTTACACACCACATGGAACATAGTGTCAGATGTGTGCATGTGTAGCTGGGATTGAGTGAATTTTGATAGCTGTAAGAGCTAGCAACTGAAAGACCATAAAGAATAATAAAAACTCAATTCTAAACTTTGTGCATTATACAATGCACGTGTATCTTGGATGAGTCATTATGGCTTTGAATACTCATAGGAACCCTACAATGCAGAAGGAGGTCATTCACCCCATCGGGCCGGCAGTGACTCCAAAGTGCATCTGACCCAGGCCCACACCCTCATCTTACCCCCCACACGTTTACCATGGCTAATCCACCCAACCCTCTCATCCTGGAAACTAAGGGTCAATTTGGCATAACCAATCCAACACATCTTTGGACTATGGTAGGAAATACATGCAGACATGGGAAAATGTGCAAACTCCACACGGTTACCCAAGGCTGGAGTTGAACCTGGGTCCCTGGCACTATGAGGGAGTAGCGCTAACCATTCTGCTGCTTCAGTTTTAGTGCTTGCTTCTGTGTATATTTAGGAAGACTTGAGAGTGAATTGGAAATCTTTGACTCAATGGCAAAATTATGTGATTTTCAAAGAGGTGAACAAGAAACCTGAACTGATCCCAGTAACAAATGGTATGGTGGCCTTCATAGCAAGATAGGTATGTTTTACTGCAATTATATAGGGTGTTGGTGAGGCCACACCTGGAATATTGGGTGCAGTTTTGGTGACCTTATCTGAGGAAGGATGTCCTTGCTATAGAGAAAGTGCAGTGAAGGTTTACCAGGATGATTCCTGGGATGGCAGGTCAGTTAGGATCATTTTCACTGGAGTTTAGAAGAGTGAGAGGGGATCTCATGGAAACTTATAAAATTCTAACAAGGTTAGACAGGGTAGATTCAGAAAGAATGTTCCCAATAGTGGGGGAGTCCATAACTACAGGTCATAGTTTGAGGATAAAGGGTAAACCTTTTACAACTGAGGTAAGGAGAAATTTCTTCACCTAAAGGCTGGTGAATGTGTGGAGTTCATTACCACAGAATGTAGTTGAGACCAAAACACCTGATTTCAAAATAAAATTAGATATAGCTCTGGGGCCTAAATCGATCAAGGGATATGGGGGTATGGGGGAATTAGGAAATTGAATTCAATGACCAGCCATAACCAAAATGAATGGCAGAGCAGACACAAAGGGCTGAATCTTAGAATCCCTACAGTGCAGAAAGAGGCCATTCGTCCCATCGATTCCCACCTAGGCACTATTCCCATAACCCTGCATATTTACCCTGCTAATCCCCCCCGACGCTAGGGTTTTTATGTAACTCTTACCAGCATGGGGAAAGAGTGCTACAAGCTGAATGGGGCTGCATGGTGGTACAGTGGTTAGCACTGCTGCCTCACAGCACCAGGGACCCAGGTTCGATTCCCGGCATACGTCACTGTCTGTGTGGAGTCTGCACATTTTCCCCGCGTCTGCATGGGTTTCTTCCAGGTGCTCCGGTTTCCTCCCATAGTCCAAAGGTGTGCATGTTAGGTGTATCCGAACAGCTGCCGAAGTGTGGTGACTACGGGATTTTCACAGTAACTTAATTGCAGTGTTAATGTAAGACTACGTGTGACTAATAAATAAACTTCATTGCACTTTTGACCTCCATGAGGAGCAGAAATGCCAGACATGTGAAATTTTAGGGGCCTTGAAAACTCAGATTGAATCCCTATTAGTGTTATTCATGAACACTATGTTCAACACTACAGCTCAGGACGAATGGGAGACTATGAATTAGTATGTGACAACATTTAGCCATCTACCTGAATCTTGTGAGCTTGGGCAACTGAAGAATGATCTCAGGAACAATAGAACATAGAACATTACAGCGCAGAACAGGCCCTTCGGCCCATGATGTTGCGCCGACCAATTAAGAAAAAAGCAATGACCCTCTAACCTAAACCAATCCCTTTCCATCCATAAACCTATCCACGGACCTCTTAAACGCCCCCAAATTAGGCGCATCTACAACTGTAGCAGGCAGGGCATTCCATTCCCCCACCACCCTCTGGGTAAAGAACTTACCTCTGACATCCGTCCTATAACTACCCCCCCTTAATTTAAAGCTATGTCCCCTCGTGCTAGCTTTCCCCATCCGAGGAAAAAGGCTATCACTGTCCACCCTATCTAAACCTCTAATCATGTATGTTTCAATAAGGTCTCCTCTTAGCCACCTTCTTTCCAACGAAAACAACCCCAAATCCCTCAGTCTCTCCTCATAGGACCTTCCCTCCATACCAGGCAACATCCTGGTAAACCTCCTCTGCACCCTCTCCAATGCCTCCACATCCTACCTATAATGTGGGGACCAGAACTGTACACAATACTCCAAGTGCGGCCGCACCAGAGTTTTGTACAGTTGCAACATGACGTTGCGGCACCTAAATTCAATCCCCCTACCAATAAACGCCAAGACACCGTATGCCTTCCTAACAACCTTATCGACTTGATTTCCAACTTTCAGGGATCTATGCACATATACACCTAGATCCCTCTGTTCGTCAACACTATTCAGAGTCCTACCGTTAGCCCTATACTCTACACATCTGTTATTCCTGCCAAAGTGAATTACCTCACACTTCTCCGCATTAAACTCCATCTGCCACCTCTCGGCCCAGCTCTGCAACTTGTCCAAGTCTCTCTGTAAACTATGATAAGAACATAAGAAATAGGAGCAGGAGTAGGCCAACTAGCCCTTTGAGCCTGCCCCGCCATTCAATAAGATCATGGCTGATCTGTCTTGGCTCAGTTCCACATTCCCGCCCTCTCCCCATAACCCTTAATCCCCTCTCTTATCAAAAACCCATCAACCCGCATCTTAAAAATATTTAGCGAGGTAGCCTCCACCACTTCAACGGGCAGAGAATTCCAGAGATTCACCACCCTTTGAGTGAAGAAGTTCCTCCTCAACTCCGTTCTAAACGGCCCCCCCTTTATCTTGAGGCTGTGCCCCCTAGTCCTACTATCCTTTCTGAGCGGGAAGAGTCTCTCCACCTCTATCCTATCCATCCCATTCATCATCTTATACGTCTCAATGAAATCTCCCCTCATCCTTCTAAACTCTAACAAGTACAAGCCTAATTTATTCAGCCTCTCCTCATAGCTCAACCCCCTCAACTCCAGCATCAGCCTAGTAAACCTCCTCTGCACTCCCTCCAAGGCCAAAATATCCTTGCGTAAGTACGGCGCCCAAAACTGCACACAGTACTCCAGCTGCGGCCTCACCAATGCCCTATACAGCCGCAGCAAGACCTCCCTACTTCAATATTCAATCCCCCTCGCGATGAAGGCCAGCATCCCATTCGCCTTCCTGACCACCTGCTGCACCTGCAAGCTGGGTTTTTGCGACTCATGCACAAGGACCCCGAGGTCCCTCTGCACCGTCGCCTGCTGCAGTTTTTCTCCACATAAGTAATAATCCTTCCTACCATTATTCCTACCAAAGTGGACCACCTCGCACTTGCCAACATTAAATTCCATTTGCCATTTCCTGGCCCATTCGCCCAGCCTATCTAGATCCTTCTGTAGACTCTCACCACCCTCCGCACAATTTGCCTTTCCACCAATTTTGGTGTCATCAGCAAATTTCGACACCATACACTCGGTTCCCTCCTCCAGATCATCTATATAAATAGTAAATAGCTGAGGCCCCAGCACCGACCCCTGGGGCACTCCACTAGTCACCATCCGCCAATCCAAATAGCACCCATTGACCCCCACTCTCTGCCTCCTATTTGACAACCAGTCCTCTATCCACGCTAACACCCTACCCCCAACTCCATGCCCCCTTACCTTCTGCAATAACCTCTTGTGAGGTACCTTGTCAAACGCCTTCTGAAAATCAAGAAAGACCACATCCACCGGCTCTCCTCTATCCACCGCCCTAGACACATCCTCGTAGAACTCCAGTAAATTTGTCAGACACGACTTCCCTTTAACGAAACCGTGCTGCGTCTGCTCTATCAAGCAGTTCCCCTCAAGATGCCTCGCTATTTCCTCCTTGATGACAGATTCTAACATTTTACCTACAACAGATGTTAAACTAACAGGCCTATAATTCCCCGCCTTTTGCCTGGCACCCTTCTTAAACAATGGCGTAACATTAGCCGTTTTCCAATCTTCCGGCACTTCCCCGGAATCCAGCGATGTCTGGAAAATAACCACCAAGGCATCCACTATCACCTCCGCCATTTCTTTCAGAACCCTCGGATGCATTCCATCCGGTCCTGGGGACTTGTCCACAATCAGCCCCCCCTCCAGTCTGCCGAGCACCACCTCTCTAGTAACAATAATGTCATCGAGACCCTCCAGTCCTACCACCTGCTTTTCATCTCTATACCCCTCTTCACTATCTACCACTCCTCCGACTTTGGTGTCATCAGCAAATTTACTAATCCATCCTTCTATACCCTCATCCAGATCATTTATAAAAATTACAAACAGCAGTGGCCCCAAAACAGATCCCTGAGGCACACCACTTGTAACCGAACTCCATGACGAATACTTTCCATCAACCACCACCCTCTGTCTTCTATCAGCTAGCCAATTCCTGATCCAATTAACTAAATCACCCTCAATCCCATACATCTGCATTTTCTGCAGAAGCCTTCCATGGTGAACCTTATCAAACGCCTTACTAAAGTCCATATAAACCACGTCAACTGCCTTACCCCCATCCACCTCTTTTCTCACTTTTTCAAAAAACTCAATACGGTTAGTAAGGCACGACCTACCCTTCACAAAACCATGCTGACTATCTCCAATCAATTCATTACTCTCTAAATAACTATAAATCCTATCCCTAATAGTTTTTTCTAATACTTTGCCCACAACAGAAGTAAGACTCACTGGTCTATAATTCCCGGGGAAGTCTCTATTCCCCTTCTCAAACAATGGGACAACATTCGCTATCCTCCAGTCTTCTGGCACTATACCTGTGACCAACGACAACCTGAAGATCAGAGCCAGAGGCTCTGCAATCGTCTCTCTTGCCTCCCAGAGAATCCTAGGGTAAATCCCGTCCAGCCCAGGGGACTTATCTATTTTCAAACCCTCAAAAATATCTAGCACATCCTCCTTATCTACTGCAATACTATCCAGTTTACAACCCTGTAACCCAGTGTTCTCCACAACTACATTTACGTCTCCCTGCGTGAATACCGGAGAGAAATATTTGTTCAGTGCCTCTGCTGTGACAGAAAGTCCGCTGAAAGATGAGAAACCTACTTTCCATCAAATTATTGAAATGTACATGAGCTCTGAAGTGGTTAATCATCACCTGGACAGTATTGCTGGGAGAACTGGCAAGGCATTTTGCACTATGCTGAGAGGCAAGAATAAGTCTTTGAAGCACAAGTCAGTGGTGAAAAGGAAAGAATTGCCAACAGAAATGTTATGTGTGGATTTTGCATGTTCTCCCTGCGTCAGTGTGGGTTTCTTCCTGGTGCTCCAGTTTCCTCCCATTGGCTATGCTAAAATTGCCCTTTAATGTCCCGATGTGTAGTTTAGGTGAATTTGCCACGGTAAATGCAAGGGGTTATGGGGATAGGGCGGGGAGGATGGGCCTAGTTAAGGTGCTCTGTCATAGAGTCAATGCAGACTCAATGGGCTGAATGGCCTCCTTCTGTACTGTAGGAATTCTATGGACTATGGAAGACTCCAGATTAAAAAGGAGGCATGTCTATGGGGGAGAAAATCATGCTCTAACTGCAAGAAACTGAACCACTTTAAAAGGAGTGTTTTGCTGGAAAGAAGAAAAGCAAGTCTATAAAGAGGGGAAGGCGATGGCCCAGTATTATTACCACTCAACTATGGATCCAGAAATTCAGTTAATGTTCTGGGGGCCCAGGTTCGAATCCTGCCATGGCAGATGGTAGAATTTGAATTCAATTAAAAAATCTGGAATTAAGAACCTACTGATGTCCATGAAACCATTGTTGATTTTTGGAAAAACCCATCTTGTTCGCTAATGTTCTTTAGAAAAGGAAATCCGCCATCCTTACCTGGTCTGGTCCACGTGTGACTCCAGAGCCACAGCAATATGGTTGAATCTCAACTGCCCTCTAAACAAGAATAACTAGGGATGGGCAATAAATGCTGGCCAGCCAGCAATGCCCATGTCTCGTGAATGAATAATAATTTAAAAAGTGGTTACTGGAGAGATTTCTGAAGAATCACCCCAGAATAGGTTGGCAGCATCAAACCTCAAAGCGAGAAAGGTTTGTGACTAATGCAATGATGACTGCAGAATGAGAGTATACAGTTAATGTGAAGTATCAGACACTGGTACTACGAGCAACATCATGAGTTTCACAACATGTGTAATGTTGCGGACCTGAGAATGAAGATGTTTAAGGTAAAGTTGAAGTTACTTGATGGCAGAATGCTCATCCCACAAGGACAAACTAAGCAGAGAGTTCAATACAATGGAAGAAAAGAAGATCTACAGTTCCAGATGATAGACACTAAGCAAAGTCCCCTCACAAGTCACAAGCTTGGACTGATGAGCCTCCATTTTCGAGATGAGAATGGCATTATTTCACATGTCACAAAGCCAGTGACAGCTGAACAGATCATCAGACAAGCATCTTGCTTAACTTGAGATGCAACTCTTCAAATGTTAAAGGAAGTAATTGAAGGAAGGCCTGAAGACATCAAGGACACAAATATCATGATAAGAGAATGTTGGGTACTGTGATGATACTGTGCCTTTAAGAAATGTATTTGTGTCATGTTTCTTGTGCAGGAATTTTTTTAACAGTCTGTTCTATTTACCCAGTGCTGCTTTGTCTGTAACCAGCAGCCCATCTTGATAATGCAGAAGCATAATTGATCCTAATTGCTAAAGTGTTATTTTAATCTGGACTAATGCATTTGTATTTATTATAGTGTTTTCCTCTAGGGTTGTTATAGTGGGGCTTGATTAGATTGATTGACAGTAACAATCATGTGACTAGATGGGACTAGGCTTGCACAGAGAAACTAGGACAGATGCCGCTGAGAATGGTTAGAGACAAATGTCTTTATTTCTCTTTCTGGATTTGGAGAATGAGATCTTTGAGAAAATAAGTCTCTTTCTCTGAAGTTTTGCTATTTGAAGATAGGTATTTCTCTTGCGACTGCTGTATGGGAGTCAGAAGGCAGGTGTCTTTTGGATCTTTGTTTATGGGGTTAAAAGGCTGGAAATCTCACATCCACATGAGCCGACATATTTTTGTGCTAACTGATTCTGAAGAAGGATTTATGTCTATGGGGATATTGCTTGAATTGGAGTTTTTTTTATTGATGAGTGTCACAAGTAGGTTTACATTAACAGCGCAATGAAGTTACTGTTAAAATTACCTAGTTGCCACCCTTAGCACCTGTTTGAGTGCACCGAGGGAGAATTTATCATGGCCAATGCATTTAATCAGCATGTCTTTCGGACTGTGGGAGGAAACCCATGCAGTTACAGGAAGAATATACAGATTCTGCATGGACAGTAACCCAAGATGGGAATCGAACCCAAGTCCCTGGCGCAGTGTGCAGTAGTGCTAGCCACCATGCCATCTATAGAGATAGATAGTTGTTCAGAATTATGCTGGAGCAGACGAGGAAGGAGCATCAGAGAGAAAGCTAAGACTTTACCTGTTAAAAACCTGTTTAAAATAAGTTTAAAGCACTTTGTTCTTTGTAGAACTGTTTAAAGCATTTACTTATTGTATTTACTGCTTTAAGAATTGTGAGGGAGTGATTATCAGGCAGTTGTGGCCCATCAGCTTTAATTATCAAGTGTCCACACGGTGAAGCCTTACATTGTTTGCTGGAGCAGACGAGGAAGGAGCATCAGAGAGAAAGCTAAGACTTTACCTGTTAAAAACCTGTTTAAAATAAGTTTAAAGCACTTTGTTCTTTGTAGAACTGTTTAAAGCATTTACTTATTGTATTTACTGCTTTAAGAATTGTGAGGGAGTGATTATCAGGCAGTTGTGGCCCATCAGCTTTAAATCAGCGCCAAGTTTAAAAGGAGGCCTGGTGTAGATAGCGGGCAGCGTCGGAGCGGGCAGCGGAGTGAGAGGGAAGCAGAGTGAGCTATTAGGGCTTAATATCAAAAAGGGCTGGAAGGTAAAAAGGCCAGGTGGAAAGAACAAGGAAAAAAAAAAAAAAAATTTTTTTTTTCAAAACTACTACAGCAAAAAAACAAGGAAAATATTTTTTCCCACAACAAATTATATTGAATAATGGAGGGGCATGTGATGTGCGGTTCCTGTATGATGTGGGAACTGGTGGACCTCAGGGTCCTTCCCAGTGGCCATGTCTGTAGTAAGTGCAGGTTGCTGGAGGAGCTCCAGCTCAAGGTAGATGAGCTGGCCTCTGAGCTACAGACACTGAGGCTCACCAGGGGGAGAGAGGGTGTCATTGTCAATGGGGTGCAAGTGACATCCACCCCCCCTAGACTGTCTAAATCTAAGGGTCAGGAACAAAAGGGGGCTGCTGGGAGGAGGAAGGGGGGTGAGGAGCGGAGGCCTCAGCCTCTTAATCTGCATAACAGGTTTGAGGTTCTTGCTTCCAGTCTGGAAGAGGACGAGGCAGGTGAGGTTGGTGAGCAAACTGCACACGGTACAGTGATGCAGCAGGACATAGGCAAAGAGAAGGGGAAAAGGAACGTAGTAGTGATTGGAGATAGTGGGGTGAAGGGTATTGACACTGTCCTTTGTCACAATGACAAAGTGCACAGAAGGGTGTGTTGTCTGCCTGGTGCTCGGGTACAGGATGTCGCAGCTGGGCTGCAGAGGAATCTGGAGTGGGAGGGTGAGAACCCAGTTGTGGTGGTACATGTGGGTGCCAGCGACGTAGGCAAAGTGCGGACTGAGGATCTGGGGAGGGAGTATGAGAAGCTGGGAATGGAATTAAAAAGTAGAACCGACAAGGTGGTCTTCTCTGGGCTACTGCCTGAACTGAGTGCAGACGGGCGTAGGGTTGACAGGATAAAGGAAGTGAATGGGTGGCTCAGAGATTGGTGTGGGAGGAATGGGATCGAATTTATGGGGCATTGGCACCAGTATTGGGGTAGGTGGGACTTGTTCGGGCGGGATGGGGTTGGTCTGAATCGTGCTGGGACCAGAGTGCTGGCGAATCGAGTAAAGAGAACTGTAGACAGGGCTTTAAACTAATTAGGGGGGGGGAGGGTGCGAGGGTAGGTGATGTTAGGAGGTCTACAGTTAAGGATAGGGTACAGGTAAGGGAAGAGGCTGAGGATGTCCCAAGTGGTGGCGTTACGGCAAATAGGGTCCAGAAGAAGGCTGGGATGAAAGCGCTTTATCTGAATGCACGAAGCATTCGGAATAAAGTGGATGAGCTGGTGGCGCAGATCGACACAAATGGATACGATCTGGTGGCCATTACAGAGACGTGGCTGCAAGGTGACAGGGACTGGGAGATGAATGTACAGGGCTATCAAGTGTTTAGGAAGGATAGGCAGGAGGAAAGAGGGGGTGGCGTAGCTCTGCTGATTAAGGACAGCATCAAGGTGGTAGCAAGGGATGATATCGGAGCCAAAGAGCAGAAAGTGGAATCGTTGTGGGTGGAGATTAGGAACAGCAAAGGGAGGAAGACGCTGGTGGGTGTCGTCTATAGGCCCCCGAATAATGATCTGGAGGTGGGGCGGGCTGTTAACGCGCAAATAAGTGCGGCGTGCAGGAATGGGACGGCAGTAGTTATGGGGGATTTCAATCTGCATATTGATTGGTCGACCCATGTTGGACGAGGTGGGCTCGAGGAGGAGTTCTTGGAATGCTGCCGGGATAGTTTCCTGGAACAGTGTGTGTTGGAGCCGACGAGGGAGCGAGCTATCTTGGATCTGGTGCTATGTAATGAGGCGGGTAGAATTAGGGACCTTGAGGTGAAGGATCCTCTTGGAGAGAGTGATCATTGTATGGTGGAGTTTCTGTTGCAGATGGAGGAGGAGAAAGTGGGTTCCCGGACACGTGTCCTTTGTTTGAATAGAGGGGAGTATGGTAGGATGAGAGAAGAATTGGCGAATGTGGACTGGGGGAGCGCGTTGGAAGGTAGGTCTGCTGAGGAGCAGTGGAGGATCTTTAAGGAGATCTTTCTTGGTGCTCAGCAGAAATTTATTCCGATGGTTAAAAAGGACAGTAGGAAGAGAGGTAATAAGCCGTGGATAACGAAGGAGGTGAAGGAAAGTGTTAAATTAAAAGCGGAGGAATTTAGAGTAGCTAAGAGCAGTGGGCGAGAAGAGGATTGGGAAAGGTTTAAATGTCAACAAAGATTGACAAAAAAGTTGATAAAGGAGGGTAGAAGAAGCTATGAAGCTGGGCTAGCACTTAATATAAAAAAGGATAGCAAGAGTTTTTATAAATATATAAAAAGAAAGAGGCTGGCTAGGGTGAACGTTGGTCCCTTAGCAGATGAGAAAGGGGACCTAGTGGTAGGGGATGGGGATATGGCTAAGGTCTTGAATAACTTTTTTGTTTCTGTCTTCACGGAGGAGGACGTGAATAATTTGCCGGGTGTTAGCGATGGAAAGGTGGTAGGACTGGAGGGTCTTAATGACATTACTGTTACTAGAGAGGTGGTGCGCGACAGACTGGAGGGGCTGATTGTGGACAAGTCCCCAGGACCGGATGGAATGCATCCGAGGGTTCTGAAAGAAATGGCGGAGGTGATAGTGGATGCCTTGGTGGTTATTTTCCAGACGTCGCTGGATTCCGGGGAAGTGCCGGAGGATTGGAAAACGGCTAATGTTACGCCGTTGTTTAAGAAGGGTGCCAGGCAAAAGGCGGGGAATTACAGGCCGGTTAGTTTAACGTCTGTGGTAGGTAAAATGTTAGAATCCGTCATTAAGGAGGAAATTGCGAGGCATCTTGAAGGGAATTGCTTGATAGGGCAGACGCAACACGGTTTCATTAAAGGGAAGTCGTGTCTGACAAATTTACTGGAGTTCTATGAGGATGTGTCTAGGGCGGTGGATAGAGGAGAGCCGGTGGATGTGGTCTTTCTGGATTTTCAGAAGGCGTTTGATAAGGTACCTCACAAGAGGTTACTGCAGAAGGTCAGAGGACATGGAGTTGGGGGTAGGGTGTTAGCGTGGATAGAGGATTGGTTGTCAAATAGGAGGCAGAGAGTGGGGGTCAATGGGTGCTATTCGGATTGGCGGTTGGTGACTAGTGGGGTGCCCCAGGGGTCGGTGCTGGGGCCTCAGCTATTTACCATTTATATAGATGATCTGGAGGAGGGAACCGAGTGTAGGGTGTCGAAATTTGCTGATGACACTAAGCTTGGGGGAAAGGCAAATTGTGCGGAGGGTGTGGAGAGTCTGCAGAAGGATCTAGATAGGCTGGGTGAATGGGCCAGGAAATGGCAAATGGAATTTAATGTTGGCAAGTGTGAGGTGGTCCACTTTGGTAGGAAGAATGGTAGGAAGGACTATTACTTACGTGGCGAAAAACTGCAGCAGGCGACGGTGCAGAGGGACCTCGGGGTCCTTGTGCATGAGTCGCAAAAACCCAGCCTGCAGGTGCAGCAGGTGGTCAGGAAGGCGAATGGGATGCTGGCCTTCATAGCGAGGGGGATTGAATATAAAAGTAGGGAGGTCTTGCTGCAGCTGTATAGGGCATTGGTGAGGCCGCAGCTGGAGTACTGTGTGCAGTTTTGGGCGCCGCACCTGCGCAAGGATATTTTGGCCTTGGAGGGAGTGCAGAGGAGGTTTACTAGGCTGATACCGGAGTTGAGGGGGTTGAGCTATGAGGAGAGGCTGAATAAACTAGGCTTGTACTCGTTAGAGTTTAGAAGAATGAGGGGAGATCTCATTGAGACGTATAAGATGATGAATGGGATGGATAGGATAGAGGTGGAAAGACTCTTCCCGCTCAAAAAAGACAGTAGGACTAGGGGGCACAGCCTCAAGATAAAGGGGGGGCAGTTCAGAACGGAGTTGAGGAGGAACTTCTTCACTCAAAGGGTGGTGAATCTCTGGAATTCTCTGCCCGTTGAAGTGGTGGAGGCTGCCTCGCTAAATATTTTTAAGAAGCGGGTTGATGGGTTTTTGATAAGAGAGGGGATTAAGGGTTATGGGGAGAGGGCGGGAAAGTGGAACTGAGCCACGACAGATCAGCCATGATCTTATTGAATGGCGGGGCAGGCTCGAAGGGCCAGATGGCCTACTCCTGCTCCTATTTCTTATGTTCTTATGTTCTTATGTAAATGTTTAAATATTTCAATGGTAAAAGTTATGCTTTTATACTTATATTATTCTTTTTGTTACATTTTAACTGTGTGGCTGAATTATTTGTTTTAATAAAAGCTTTTTAGTGTGTCAATAGAATCACACCTGGAGTGAACACTTAATGCTCCCACTAAGCCAAAATAAAAATCTTGGTGTCTAGATTAACTTCATAAAATACTTCGAAGTTTCTGATCTGGTTCCTAGCAGGTAGGCAGAGATGAATTAATTGCTAAAGATTGCAACTGGGAAACTCTGAAAAGGAACTAGAATCATTACCCCTAAAGAGATAAGAAAGAAGATGCTGAAGCATAACCATGCAAGCCATCAAGGAATTGAGTCCAATTAGTGGAAGGCAAGAGAAGTGTTATACTGGATAAACATGAACAATAAGATTAAGTACCACATCAGCCAGTGTGGTGCCTGTAATGAACATCAAGCAAAGCAAGCTAAAGAGCTGCTCATGACGCATACCAGACAGACCATGGATGAGGTTTGAATTAGACCTCTTCTCTCTCATAGGTACTGATTATTTTGTCACAGCCACTTACTATTCAGATTATGGGAAGTGAGATTACCCAACATCATTGACTACCAGTGAGATCATAGAATGCCTGTAAACACACTTCAGTCATCACTGCGTTCCCAACATTATGATGAACAACCTCATTTAATGAAGAATTCAGACACTTTGTATCTGACTGCAAAATACAGCACTACACATAATTTCCCCACTATTTCCAGTCAAATGGAAAAACTGAGACAGTAGTGAAAATCAATTATATCAAGTACAGATATATCCAAGGCAATCTTAGAATGGAAAACACTGACTGAAGGCATAGAAAATAGTGCAGTTCAGCAACAAATGCCACACTGCATCCAACCTACTCTTCCAATAGATAAAAACTATTGAAGCCAGTTGAAACAGGAAATAGTGACAAAATCAAAGTGAAATAACAGAAAACCAATTTCCATGTTGATAAAGCTGTAAGAGCTGAGAACTGGAGAACCTGCTCCTTCACAGTAGACAGCTAATGAGGCAGATTTGATTTTGCCATCGTAACAAGGAACTGAATGGTGATCAGTCCCAGCATCAACCATTCCCCCAACAAACGGAATGGATCAGCAGGGACAATTACCACAGCAGCACCACTTGCCACAGCAACCACATGCCTCAGAGAAGCAACATCAACCCAGAAACCAGCAGACACCAGATAAACAATTAACAATTTATACCATTAGAGTTAGAGGGTTTACCATTTACCATACCATCAGACCATTAGAGGGGTGGCACAGTGGTTAGCTCTGCTGCCTCACAGTGCTAGGGACCCAGGTTCGATTCCTGGCTTGGGTCACCATCTGTGTGGAGTTTACATGTTCTCCCTTTCTCTGTGCGGGTTTTCCCTGGGTGCTCCGGTTTCCTCCAAAATTCATGCTGGTTAGGTGCATTGGTCATACTAAATTCTCCCTCAGTGAATCTGAACAGTAACTTCATTGAGTGTTGTGACACTAATAAATAAACTTTAAACTAAAAGGCTTGAACATTTCAAAAATGTGTGCAATCTGTGCATTAGAACAGATGAACATGGATCAGACTAGAAAAAGAAGTGTTTGTTAATGTGACAATTTCCTTTATGAACAATACATGTCCAGACATTTGCAAATGATAGGCATGCACTTTTTTTGTGACGGGGATGTTTGGATACATAACTTTGTACGCTGTGGATTTCCATCTTCATATAATTCCTAGTGTTATTTTTTGTAAATAAAGGTTTGGGGCAAGAACTATTTTATACACCTCATTAAACAGTCTTTACTGTAAAAGCCCATTTCCTAAACTGCTGCCCCATGTTACATGAAGAAATATATCTATTTGTTTACCTGGTAATATAAAGAAAACCAATTTTGTCTTCATTTGATAATAATTGCAACTCTTCACTGCACAAACTTATTTCCTTAAAAGAGAAAATCTCATCCAAATATTCCAAATTCTTTCTGTTAACACTTGTATCTCCCATTAATTTCTGTATCCCAGCATCCTCAGTATTATCATACAGTGGACTTTATTCACAGTTCAAGAATCTACATTTTCAATTTTTTTCACACAATGCATCAAGTCATTTTATCAATTTTTTATGGCTTAACTTTCTACATTGCTTTCCGTTTTTCAGAATAAGTCATGAAGATTTTCTAAGTATAGTTTTTGCGAAGGAGACAGTATTGGCTTTGGTTCAGTAGCAGTTTTGAGTTAGACTGTTTGTGCCCAACTCCAGAGACTTGAGCACTGACTTTTTACTGCAGTACCGAGAGAGTACTACGTTTTATTTTGTGCGCGATGTTAAGCCAAGGTCATGTCGACCCTCTCAGGCCAGCATCAGAGTCCATGGCACTATCCACATAACAATGGGGGAGTTCCTTTGAATTGTGGTAAATCCGTAGAAGGCTGCAGGAAGTGCCTCTTCGACTAGGGACCTTCTCAATTCTGCATCCAGCAATGATAGCCCACAAAGTCAAACAGCCTTTTCTCTCTGATTTCCGCATGGAACTGCCTGTCTTAGATACTCATTGATCATAGGGAAGCCTGTAACTTGATTTTAAAATTGGTTTCCTCATCCCCATCACAACATTAGACACCATTATTTTATATCTTGGCAGAAATGCTAATTAGTTAGATTTGATCCCAACTCCCTTTCATCATAGAAGTAATGGATCATTTACAGCACAACTATTTGCAATTCAATACCAACAGCACCTTCCTTGGCTTTGGGAAACTCAAAGTCATTGTCTCTAACCATGGTATACACCATGCTGCATTCTCATTAAAACAATCCAATCCTCTTTTCAATCTCTAATAATCAAACCACCTTCAGGACAAGTCACATGATCCCCTTCATTTTACCCTAAACTTAAAACTGCAGCCCTAAAACATATTCATAGGGTCATAGAACTTCACGGCATAGAAAGAGGCCCTTCAACCCATTATATTTGTGCTGGCCATCAAATATTTATTTACTCTAATCTCATTATCCAGCACTGGTCCATAGCCTTGCATGCTATAGTGTTTTTAGTGCTCATCTAAATGCTTCTTAAATGTTGTGAGTGTTCCTGCCTCCACCATCCTTGCAGGCAGGAGTTCCAGATACCCAACACCCACTGTGTGAAAAAGCTTTTCCTCAAATCCCCTCTAAAGCTCCTGCCTCTGACCTTAAATCTGTGCCCTTGATTATTGACCCTCTGCTAAGGGGGAAGAGTTCTTCCTATCTACCCTATCAATGACCCTCATAATTTTGCACACTTTAACCATGTCTCCTCTCAGAATTCTCCACTCTAAAGAAAACAACCACAGCCTATTTTTGTTCATACCTGAAATGCTCCAGCCAGGCAACATTTTGGTGAATCTCCTCTGCATCCTCCCTTGTGCCATCACATCAAACAATCATAGTGTCCCTAAGGACGCTATTTGACTCATTCGCTGGAACTCTGCTGCCTTGCCCACCACGCAATAGGAGCAGGTGAAGGGCAGACAACAGATATGTCCTTTGACCTTGGGCAGAAATTTCCGGTTTCGCTTGAGCGAGGCCGTAAAATCCCACCCATTGAGACTGCACCAACTCTCCCCCATAGCATCTTACTCAGGTCCTATCCCCTAACCTACACATCTTGGGACACTAAGAGGCAATTTAGCATAGCCAATCAACCTAATCTGCAAATCTTCGGGAGGAAATCTGTGGAAGGAAACCAGAGCACCCAGAGGAAGCTCCTGTAGACACAGAGGGAATGTGCAAACTCCACACAGGCAGTCACCCAAGGCTGGAATTGAACTCGGGTCTCTGGCGCAGTGATCTTTCCTATAGTGTGGCGATCAGAACTGGGCACACTATTCTAGCTGTAGTCTAATGAGCATTTTACAGCTCCATCATAACCTCCCTGCTCTTATATTCTATGCCTCAGCTAATAAAGGCGAGTATCTCGTATTCCTTCTCAATTACATTATCTACCTGTCCTGCTATTTTCAGGGATCTTTGGACATGTATCACAAAGGCCCTCTGGTCCTCTGTACTTTCTAGCATCTTAGCATTCATGATATATTCCCTTGCCTTGCTAGCCCTCCCAAAATGCATCGCCTCACACTTTTCAGGTTAAATTCCATTCAGCCTATCTGACCAGCCTGTCTGTTTCACCATGTAATCTAAGGCTTTTCTCCTCACTATTTCCCCCTCCCTATTTTCCACATCACCAATCTTTGTGTCAATAATAACCTTATAAACCTCATAATTGTAATAGTCCATGCAGTGCTGGATTTACACATAAGATGAACGAGCTGTAGTTTAAAGCTTCACATTAAAAGGAGACCTCTAAAAATGAAATGGCCCATAATTTCCAGATATCCCAGAGTCACATTTGAGGAATACCCCAGTGATGTCCTGGGGAATCCATTAAGGAAATTCCTACATAAGGGTTTACCTACCTCTGCTGGGACCTTAGCTGTGGTTGGGAAGGTTCTGGTGGCCTGCTCACCCATGAACTAACTGAAGACCTTAAGTGACCAATTTATGCCCTTCTTCCACCACTACTGGGATATTACCCACTGCAGGAGGTGTCCAAGCTCCATTTTTGACATGGGGTCTCCCTGTTTAGACACCTTGCATCCAATGTAGCTAGTTTCCCTCTGCTGGCTATCCTCTGCCCCCGCCTCCCCACCCATCCCCATTCCTTTGCAGCCTGGCCTGGTGAAACTATGGACCTACCTTTCAGCCTATGTCCATGATTTATCATTTTCAGGGACTGCTTGTAATTCCTATAGCAGAGCACTTGGAGGAAACCCACACAGAAAAGGAGAGAACATGTAAACTCCACAGACAGTGACCCATGACTGGATTCCTTGGTGTTGTGAGGCTCTATTCATAAAGCTCAGGATTTATTATTATTAAATAATAAATAACTTACTTATTTATTTGCTTCTTTGACCTGCACTGCCACCTGAAACCTAACAATCTACTCAATACTGTTTGAATTATTTCTAATATATTTATATAATTTACTGCCTCATTATCCAATATTTATCAACATGAAAATATATCTTATAATTCAACCAAATCTTTCTGAGCACATTCTTAGTAATTTTCTTATTATCTGGTTTATTAGAAAATATATCAAAATTACACACAACCTGTCCCAAATTATTCATTTTGATTGTAAATAGCACACCCCATAGAAGTCAACAATTGGTATTGTTGCTATATAGTTTCTATTTTATCACATGTAAACCAGCTCCAAACGTATCTGAAGAATTTGTTAACACCTCCACAAGACTTGTGGTAACACAGAACGTGACCATTGCTGAAAAGAGAGGCATTTTGCCAAAGCTTTTCATTTTGCACTCATCAGGACAAACACAAAAATGTCACATTTCAGAGGATCACACAATTTATATACTATAGGAGAAAAAGGGGTGCTGATTGGTTGGCAGGTAGACCCTGATTGACTGAGGTATTTCCATGCAGAAAGCAATGGGGAATGATAGACTCTCCATGCTGCCAAAAGACTTGAACTAACACACCAGCCTCATCTGTAGAATTGTAACCCTCAAGTATTCTTCACACGATCAATGTTAGGTTAAGAACATAAGAACATAAGAAATAGGAGCAGGAGTAGGCCATCTGGCCCTTCGAGCCTGCCCCGCCATTCAATAAGATCATGGCTGATCTGTCGTGGCTCAGTTCCACTTTCCCGCCCTCTCCCCATAACCCTTAATCCCCTCTCTTATCAAAAACCCATCAACCCGCTTCTTAAAAATATTTAGCGAGGCAGCCTCCACCACTTCAACGGGCAGAGAATTCCAGAGATTCACCACCCTTTGAGTGAAGAAGTTCCTCCTCAACTCCGTTCTGAACCGCCCCCCCTTTATCTTGAGGCTGTGCCCCCTAGTCCTACTGTCTTTTTTGAGCGGGAAGAGTCTTTCCACCTCTATCCTATCCATCCCATTCATCATCTTATACGTCTCAATGAGATCTCCCCTCATTCTTCTAAACTCTAACGAGTACAAGCCTAGTTTATTCAGCCTCTCCTCATAGCTCAACCCCCTCAACTCCGGTATCAGCCTAGTAAACCTCCTCTGCACTCCCTCCAAGGCCAAAATATCCTTGCGCAGGTGCGGCGCCCAAAACTGCACACAGTACTCCAGCTGCGGCCTCACCAATGCCCTATACAGCTGCAGCAAGACCTCCCTACTTTTATATTCAATCCCCCTCGCTATGAAGGCCAGCATCCCATTCGCCTTCCTGACCACCTGCTGCACCTGCAGGCTGGGTTTTTGCGACTCATGCACAAGGACCCCGAGGTCCCTCTGCACCGTCGCCTGCTGCAGTTTTTCGCCACGTAAGTAATAGTCCTTCCTACCATTCTTCCTACCAAAGTGGACCACCTCACACTTGCCAACATTAAATTCCATTTGCCATTTCCTGGCCCATTCGCCCAGCCTATCTAGATCCTTCTGCAGACTCTCCACACCCTCCGCACAATTTGCCTTTCCCTAGGCATCTGGTTATCAGGCGCATGCCTTTGTATGTTTTTTGAATATTAGAACTTCAATAGCCGTGCAGACTTGAAGTCAAACCATAGACCAAAAAACTGCTGGCAAATTAAATTTCATATCTGTCACAAGACTACTCAGAATATCGGGAAGTTGATGTTCTGTGGAATTTCCTTTTTAAAGCTGGCTTCAGGGAAAGAAGGTAACAAGAGAGAAGGAAAAGATGGTAATAGTGGATGGTATCATTGTAAAGCTTTGCCCTATTTGTACTTACTTACTGAAAATATCTGAATACATTAACAACAGAGAATCTAGTTCTTAAGAAGGATGCACCATGCGTGGCTAACTAAGAAAGTTAAGGAAGATGTCAAATTGAAAAAAAAAGCATACAATGATGTGAAGATTGGTGTCAGGCCAGAGAATTGAGAAAATTTAGAAACCTGCAAAGGATAACTAAATAATAATAAAGGGAGAAATTAGAATATGAGAGTAAACTAGCAGGACAGTAAGAATTTTTACAGAGACAATTTCCCTTTTATAACACCATGTAAAACATGAAAAGGAATAATTCGCAGGGCTACAGGAATAAGGCCTGGATAAATGGCACCAACATGATGGGTTTATGGTCTCCTCTTGTACTGTAGTCATTCAGTGATTATGTGATGTTGATTCTGCTTGGCTGTATAATGATTTTCTAAATCTGCTACTACTTCTTTAATAATGATTCCAACATTTTCCCAATTACGTATGCTCAGCTAAATGGCATATAGTTTTTTGCTTTTTGTCTCCCTCCTTTCTTATAGAAATCCTACAGTGCAGAAATAGGCCATTTGGCCCATTGAGTCTGCACTGATCAGAATCTCACCCAGGCCCTATCCCCATATTCCTAAATATTTACCCACTAATCTATGCATCTCAGGACTCTAAGAGGTAATTTTTAACATGGCCAATCAACCTAACCTGCACATCTTTGGACTGTGGAAGGAAACTGGAGCACCCGGAGGAAACCCATGCAGACACAAGGAGAATGTGCAAAGTGCACACAGAATCGAACCCAGGTCCCTGGAGCTGTGAAGCAGCAGTGCTAACCATTGTGCTACCATGCTGCCCCCTTTCTCGAATGCATTTGCAAAGAGAGTAGCTAAGGTATACATTGGTCCCTTAATGAATGAATTTGGGCAATTAGTAAAGGGGAAACAAGAAAATGGCAAGTATTTCATATCTGTCTTCACAGTAAAAGACACAAAGAATTCCCAAGAATAGTAAAAATAGCAGGAGCAATCATGATTACTGGAGAACAGCAGAACATTTAGAAAATCATAATACAATCAGGCAGAATCAACATGGTTTTAAGAAAAGGAAATTGCATTTGATAAACATATTACAGTTCTTTGAGGGTGTTACAAGTAGGATGGATGAAGAGGAACCAGTAGATGTAACATATTTGGATTTCCACAAGGCATTCAATAAGGTGCCATGTAAAAGGTTACTACACAAGATAAGAGCTTATAGTGCTGAGGACAATGCATTAGTATGAACAGAGGATTTGCAAAGTGACAGAAAACAGAGTTGGAATTAAATGGGTTATTTTCAACTTGGCAAACTGGAACTAGTATTGTGCCACAAAGACCAGTTCTGCGGCCTCAAGTATTTATGGTGTATATCAATGACTTTGATTAACAGACCAAATTTACTATAGATAAATTTGCTGACAATACAAAGATGGGAAAGCAAAGGAGGAAACAAAGTGTCTGCAAATGGATATTATAGGTAGTAAGTGAGTGGGCAAAATGTTAGTAGATGGAGTTATCCTTTGGGAAGATGTGAGGTTGTCCACTTTGGTTAGAAGAATAGAAAATCAGTATATTATTTAAATGGAGAGAAACTGCAGATTACTGTCAGGATACTCCTTAAATCATGAATCACAAAAAGTTAGCAGACAGGCACAACAAGTTCTGAGGAAGGCAAATGGAATATTAGTCTTTATTGCAAGGGGGATGGAGATAAAAGTAGGGAAATCATAAAGTTAAAATCTATTTGTTAGTCACAAATAAGTTTATATTAATATTGCAATGTAGTTACTGTGAAAATTCCCTAATCAGCACATTCCGGCACCTGTTCAGGTACGCTGAGGGAGAATTTAGCATGGCCAGTGCATTTAACCAGTATGTCTTTCAGCCTGTGGGAGGAAACTGGAGAAAAACCAAACAGACACAGGGAGAACATGCAAACTTCACACAGACAGTGACCCGAGTGGGCATCAAACCCAGATCCCTGGTGCTGTGAGGCAGCAGTGCTAACCATTGTGCCACCATGCCACCCATGCTATAATTGTACATGGTAATGGTGAGATTGCAGCAAAATTGTTATGTACAGGTTTGATCTCTTTATTTAAGGGGGGATATACTTGCATTGGAAGCTCAGAGAAGGTTCACTTGATTGAGATGAAGCAATTGGCAAATTGGGTCTGTATTCACTGGAGTTTTGAAGAATGATAGTGATCTTATCAAAATGTAAGATTCAAATGGGGCTTAACAGAACCTGTGGGGATGATTCCTCTCACCAGAGAATCGAGAACTAAGGGGCATATGTTCATAATAAGGAGTCTCCCAAGTAAGATTAAGGAGAGGAGGAATTTCTTCTTTCAGAGAGTCATTAATCTTTGAAATTTTCTATCTCAGGGAGGGAGTAAAAGGTTTTGGGGTAAATAGGAAAGTGGAGTTAAGATCACAATCAGCTCATCAATGATCTTCTGGAATGGCAGAACATGCTAGAGGGCTGAGTGGCCTACTGCTGCTCCTATTTCTGATATTATGTCTTCCTTTTTGAACGGTTGTATGAAAATTAATTGAACAGAAAGAGCATTAGGCAGAACTATGTTGTTGGAATAGTTACAGGTGTTGGAAAATAGTGCACCATTGGTGATTGTACTTGGCTCACGTAGAATTTTCCTGCTATAGGGTGGTGACTCACTTTCTTCTTTATCTGCTGGACTGGTGGGGTTGCCTTTGTGTTTGATGTTTGAAAGAATGGCAACACCTGAAAACTGAAGCTTGTTCTTTGAATATCTTATCAATATGTTCCTTTAATAAACGCCAAAGGAATAAAACCTTTGGAATGAAGGATAGTCTGAAGATTTTTCCCAAGGTGGAAGAGTCAATTACTAGGTTTAAGGTGCCAGGGGCAAGGTTTAAAGGAGATGTATGAGACAAATTTTTTACACAGAGAATAGTTGGTGCCTGGAACTCGTTGCTGGGGGAGATAGTGGAAGCGGATACAGTAGTGAATTTAAGGGCTGTCTTGACAAGTACATGAATCAGATGGGAGTAAAGGGATATGGTCCCTGGAAAGGTTTTAGTTAAACCGGGCAGCATGGTCAGTGCAGGCTTGGAAGGCCCAAGGGCCTGTTCCTGTGCTGTAATTTTCTTTGTTCTTTGAATTCAAATTGCATTAAAAGACTATTAATAACAGGCTTGAGGATTGGGAGCAGTTTAAAATTCAGCAAAGGAGAGCTAAGGGATTGATTAAGAAGGGAAAATAGAATATGAAAGTAAGCTCGTGGAGAACATAAAAACTAACTGTAAAAGTTTCTCTAGGTATGTAAAGAGAAAAAGATCAACAAAAATGAATGCAGGCCCCTTGCAGTCAGAAATGGGAGATTTCATAATGGGAATAAAGAAATGGCCGAGGAATTAAGTTCATACTTTGCTTCAGTCTTTATGTAGGATGACATGAATAATGTACCAGAAGTTCTGACAGAAACAGTGTTATGGTGTTAAGGGTTATGGAGAGCGGGCGGGTAAGTGGAGCTGAGTCCACAAAAAGATCAGCCATGATTTTATTGAGTGACAGAGCAGGCTCGAGGGGCCAGATAGCTTACTCCTGCTCTTAGATCTTATGTTCTTATATAAACAAGTTTTAGTGGGGAGTTGAAGGAAATCAGCATTGGTAGAGAAATGGTTTTGGGGAAATTGGTGGAATTGAAGGTGGGTAAATCTCCACGTCCTGATAATCTTCATTCCAGGGTAGTTAAGGAAGATACATTGGTAGTTTTTTGGAGTCTGGACTGATTCCTACAGATCGGAGGGTAGCGAATGTAAACCTACTATTCAAAAAGGGAGATAGAGAGAAAACAGGGAACTATAGACCAGTGAGCTTAACATCAGTACTGGGGAAGTTGCTAGAGTCCATTATCAAGGATTTTATAACTCAGCATTTGGTAGGCAGTGGTATAGTCAGACAGATTCAGCATGGATTTAGACAAGGGAAATCATACTTGATGAAACTATTGGAATTCTTTGAGGATGTGACTAGTAAAGTTGACCAAGGAGAATCAGTAGATGTGGATTATTTAAATTTCCAGAAGGTTTTTGATTAGGTCTCACATAACAGAGAACAAAAAACAGTACAGTACAGGAACAGGCAGTTCTGTCCACCAGTTCTGAGACAATACAGATGTCTTTCTAATCTAAAATCTTCTTGTCTCTACGTGGTCCATATCCTTCTATTCCCTGCATATACACATCTTGAACTTTGTTGTAGAATTTGCTTCCACCACCTCCTCCAGCAGTACATTCCAGGCATTCATCACCCTCTGTGTGAAAAACTTGCTCCTTACATCTCTTTTAAACTTCCCCTCTCACTTTCAATCAATGCCCCCAAGTAATTTACCCTTTGACCCTGGGAAAAAGACTCTGATTATCCATTCTATCCAAGCCTGTCATAATCTTGTAAACCTCTATCAGGTCTTCCCTCATCTTCCGATACTCCAACGAAAACAATCCAAGTTTGTTCAACCTTTCTTCATAGTCCATATCTTCCAAACCAGGCAACATCCTGGTAAATCTCTTCTGCACCATTTCCAAAACATTAACATCCCTTTGGTAGTGTGGCAACCAGAACTGCATACAATAATCCAAATGTAGCCTAACCAAAGTCTTATACAGCTACAAGATTTCCTGATTCCTATATCAATGCCCTGACCACTGAAGGCCGGCATGCTTTATGCCTTCTTGACCACCTTGTCCATCTGAGTTGTCACCTTCAGTGAACTGTGGATCTGCATGCCTAGATCCCTCTGTATGCTAATATTTCTAAAGGCTCTACCATTTACTGTATATTTTCTTTTTGGAGATCTTCCAAATTGCATCACCTCACATTTGTCTAGTTGGATTCTATCTGCCATCTTTCAGCCCAAATTTCCAGCCAATTTATATCCTGCTGTATCCTCTGACAAGCCTCCTCATTAACCGCTACTCCCCCAACTTTTGTATCATCTGCAAATTTACTAATCAGACCACCTACGTTTTTCTCCAATCATTTATATATATTACAAACAATAAACTATGATGTAAAGTTAAAGCATATGGGATTGCAGGTAATGTCTTGAAATGGATAGGTAGCTAGCTAACAACTAGGAAGCCAAGAGTTGGCATAATTGAGTCTTTTTCTGATTGGCAGTCAGTGACTGATGGGGTCCTGCAGGGTTCCATGCCAGGACCCCAAATGTTCACATTATAGATTAATGATTTGGATAAGGGAACTGAATGTATTATCTCCAAATTTGCAGCTGATACAAAGTTGAGTGGGAGGGTAAGTTGTGAGGAGGATGCAGTGATGCTACAGCATGATTTGGACAGGCTGAGTGTGTGGGCATATCATGGCAGACGCAGTATAATGTGAATAAATGTGAGGTTATCCACTTTGGTAGCAATAATAGGAAGACAGATTATTACTTGAATGTGAGTTGAGAGAGGTGGATACTCAGCGAGACCTTGGTGTCCTCATGCACCAATCGTTGAAAGTAAGTGTGCAGGTATAGCAGGTAGTAAAGAAGGCAATAGAATGTTGGCCTTCATAATGAGAGGATTTGAGTTTAGGGATAGGGATGTTTTGCTGCAATTGTTTAGAATGTTGGTGAGGCCAAACCTGGAGTATTGTGTGCAGTTTTGGTACCCTTATCTGAAGAAGGATGTCCTTCCATTGAGGGAGTACATTGGTTTACCAGGCTGATACCTGGAATGGCAGGTCTGTCATGTGAGGAGAGATTAAGTAGATTAGGATTATATTCACTGGAGTTTAGAAGAGTGAGAGGGGATCTCATAGAAACTTATAAAATTCTAACAAGGTTAGATAGAATGAATTCAGAAACAATGGGGGAGTCCAGAACTAGGGGTCATAGTTTGAGGATAAGGGGTAAACCTTCTAGGACTGAGGTGAGAAGGAATTTCTTCACCCAAAGGGTAGTGAATGTATGGAATTCACTACCAACAAAAGTAGTTGAGGCCAAAACGTCTGATTTCAAAAAGAAATTAGATATAGTTCTAAGGGATCAAGGGATATGGGTTAAGGGGGATCAGGATATTGAATTTGCTGATCTGCCATGATCATTTGAATGACTGAGCAGGTTCGAAGGGCTGAATGGCCTACTCCTGCTTCTATTTTGTATGTTTCTCAGCTGATGGGTGGTAATCAAAGTTGTTTCTAAGTTAGCAGAGATATTTAGCTCTGCCAGAACTTTATGAATGAACGGACAGCCTGTTGGCACTGATGTGGTGAGTTATTGATATTGAGAGATACTGGCCATTGCAGTGCTTTTCCAGCCAAGCTAACATTTCAGTTTAAAATATGTTTGCAATCTCGAGATTGCTTCCGAGCTTCTGTACTTGATGTTTACCATCGGCAAACGCTGAATCTCTGAGAGGCGAGAGTGAATCAAAGTGTGGGGAGTTGCAACAGATTGCCAGTGTGCAGTGACAGCCAGGCTGCTTTTGGTCTCAGTCCGCCTCCTGAACCCGAACATAAAGTTAGTGTGGCTGTTGGAGAGATGACTGACGGAGAAAACCAGAGCCTGGCCCTTTACTGCGGCTCCAGTCCACCCAAAGCCGCGGATATATTAAAGGGTGAGTAAGAAAATGGAGTTTAATTCAATCCTTACTGCCATGATGCATGAAAATTAGGATTTATGAATCAGCCGCTGGGAAAGGCAATGAAGATGCCGCAAACTGCTCCCGTTCTCAGTCTGGGCAGCTGGCGATGTGAAGCGGATCTGCAATGGGCACAGATGTCAAGTGAGGCGAGCCATCAGAGAGCCAGGTCCTGGGCTGAAATCTGAGGGTGTGCTGGGTGGGGAGAAGCTGGAGCCTGAGTCTCACTGAATACTGCAGGAGCCGGGCTGCTGTGAGGCGGGGCTGCCAATAGACACTTGTGTGGCTGCATTTAGTGGAAAGCTCAGGGGCTTTCTGAGCTAACTGGACATTGCTAACTTTTCGCTCTCTGCATTTCCTCCATTCTCCAACTCAATTCAACTCTCCTTGTAAATGAAGCGGCAAGAATGGGGCTGCTGCTGAGCTTTGCTCCACTGTCGGGGCGCAAGTGAATCCATCCAGTCATGTAGCAACAACGCCGTTTACCCTTCTAGCTTCGAACGGTTCAGAATTAACTGTTCCGTCTTTTTCAGAATGTTAAAAATATGAATAAATCTTTAATCTGTCGATCGCAGCATTTCCTAATTATTATTCCAGTTTATACAGCAGGTGAAGGGTTAACTAAACTTCTCTATGTTGTTAATATTGTAACTCAGTTCTTTTAATAATGCTTTAGGCAAATAGTTAGGATTCATTTACAATTCTAATATGCTTTTGTTTGGCACCCCGCTGCGGTCTGTAAATACAGTCTGACTTGATCAAAACACTGCAACCTGGGGGAGGCAGCCTTGCTGTTCTATTTCGACCCTTCACGTCTATCTGAGAATGGTTTTATTTCACACTGATGCTGAAGTTATTGATTGTGAAAGTCCCATAAAACACAATGGGCATGGAGAGAATGTTGAAGTTAGTATAGGTTGCTCCTAAGTGGCCAGCTCCATCGGGAACACCCACAGGAACTCTGTATCTCTATGCCCTGGCAATCCGCCATCATCCTTTACCCTGTCCCCTGTGCACCCATGTCTTCCGCTGTTTAAGTTTCTCTGGCTCTCATAATGGGAGCATTTTAGCCCTCACTACAAGTTAACTGCCAGGTTAAATTGTCACTTTAAATACCAAACCCCTGCACTTCGCTTATTTTCTTGGGCGCATCTGAATGCTTTCTCAAATCTGGTTTCCACATTTCTGACTTTTCTTAACATCAAGACTATATGATCATTGAACTACACTGTATAGTTCGGTTCCTGTGTCTTTCATCTTCAATCCAGCTGCTTATATTTTGAAATAACTTTGATCAGGGGTCTTGACAGGGCCGATGTGGAGAGAATGTTTCCTCTTGTGAGAGAATCTAGAACAAGGGACACTGTTCAGCTGGAGATGAGGAGAATGTTTCCCTCTCACAGGGTGGTGATAAGTCCTTGGAACTCTCTTCCTCAAAAGATGGTGGAAGCAGAATCTTTGAATATTTTGAAAGTTGAGCTAGACAGATTCTTGTTAGGCACCAGCATGGAAGGTTTCAGGAATAGGCAGGAATGTGGAGTTGAGATGAACTGTGATCTTATTGAATCGTGGAACAGGCTTGAAGGGCCAAATGGCCGACATAAAAATTCATCTTTTCAATTGTACTGTGCTTTGGTGAGACCATACCCGGGACAGTGTGCAGGGTTTTGTCGCCTTATCTAAGAAAGGGTATATTTGTCTTTGAGGTAGTATGATGAAGGTTCCTGGCTTCCTGATTGATTCCTGGATTTGAAGGTTTGTCCGATGATGAAAGGGTTCAATAGAGTGGGCCTCTAGTCTCTGCAGTTTAGAAGAATGAAAGGTGATATTATTGAAACATATAACATTCTGACAGGGTAGATGCTCTCGGTTACTTTCTTTGACTGGAAAGTCTAGAATTCTCAGAAATGATCCAACATTTGGGACTGAGATGAGAAGGAACTCCTTCACTCAGAGAGTTGTAAATATTCCAAAGCATTCTGAATGCTCATTTGTTGAATATATTTAAGGCTGGGATAAACAGATTTTTGGACTCAGAGGGAATAGAGAACGGACAGGAAAGTGGAATTGAGGTAAAGGTCAACAATGATATATTGAATGGTGGAGCAGGCTTGAGGGGACATATGGTCAACTCCTGCTCCTCTTTTTTATGTTCTTACATTCATTGTCTTTAGTCCCAGCCACAAACTCCATTCTCTAGCATCTCCATTCTTTTTGCAACAGTCTGAGGCTGATCCAGACCATTCTCAAAAAGTGCCATGTCTGACCGTAGGATGGGTTTCTGACTACTCAGCCCTAAGGTGGCTTATTTTCACCTCCATAAAACAGCCAACTCTGCCCATCCCTTAGCCCATCCACTACTGCAAGTCTTATTCGTATCCTTCATTATTTTAATGCAATCCCTAGCTGCCTCCTATGATATACTCTCTGTAAACTTCAGATCATCCAAACCTGAGTTCTAACTTGCACCAAGTCCCATTCACCCAAGCCCCTGTGCTCATTAACCTACATTGACTCCTGGTTAACCACCTCCTTGATTTTAAAATTTGAAACCTTGGTTTTGAATGCTGCCAGAGGTCCATCCTGCCTCTCTCTGTATTCCCCACCTAACCTCTGAGATACCTATGTTTCTGCAATTCTGATTTATTGAGTATCACCAATTTTATTGACTGCTTCACTGATGCCTGTGTCTTTAGCTGCCATGGCCCCATGCTTTGGAATTCCCTCCTTTTACCTCTCTGCCTCCCTTCCTCTCCTCCCTCCTTTAAGACACGCCTTAAAACTTATCTCTTTGACCAAACCTTTGGCCATCTGCCCTATTATCATCTTGCTTCCTGTCAGATTTTGCCCGATAATGCCCCTGTTAAATACCTTTGGATGTTTTACAACTTTAAGGGTGATACATCAATCAAATTGCTGTTGTGGTGATGCTTCTTTGCAAAAGAGATATTTTTAACAACAATGATTGCCTCAATTTTCAAGCAGCTGGTTGAAAAGTAAAACTGCCAAAGCCCCTGGAGCAGTTCATGTGCGCTGGTGTTACTAAAAATATTTCAGTCGCATTCTAATCTTACTACTGAGTTTCAGTTTCAAAGGAACAGGAGTAAGCCATTCAACCTTTGAGCCTCTTCACAATTTCGTAAGATCACAACTGATCTGTATCCTAACCCCATCCAGCTGCCTGGCTCCAGATCCAATGATATATTTAGTGAGCAAACTTCTGCTGATCTCAAATTTAAACGTATTAAGTGGCTTAGAATCTATATGTAGCGTGAAGTGGTGTTTCTCCCCTGAACAGCCTGGCCCAGTCTTGAAGATTATTTTTGCTTGACCAACACACCCCATCAATTGAAAAATATTCTGTTTACCTCTCCCATCAATTCCTTTCAAAACCCTAAATATTTCAATCAAATCACCCCATGACCATCGATATTCCATCAATACAAAACTGTTCAATGTGATTTCTCCTTATAATTGAATCATCAGATCACTGGTAATGTACTTCTTCAATTAAGATGCAAAGACTTAGCAGGAAAGGTGATTTAACTCTGGTTGACCAGAAAAGCTAAAGATTGGATTAGATCAGAGAAAGAGACTTATGAAGTTATCAATAGAGATGGAAGCCTGAGGATTGGGAATATTTTAGAATTCAGCAAAACAGGACCAAGAAACTAATAAAGAAGGCGAAAGCAGTATATGAAAGTGAACTGATGAGAAACATAGGGGGTGATTTTGAGCCTACACTCTCAGCCTGTGGGGATGGTGGTTCACGCTCAAACTCCAGAAAGCGTAACTCATGTTAGCGGGTTTCCCAGTTCTGGTCTTCCTGGTCCCTTACCGGCAGAATGGTGTGAAACATGCCGCAGGACTGCAGAAAACTTATTTTAATATATTAGTATGTCATTAGTGAGCATTCTGTCTAGGTCTTCTCTCCCTCACCGGATATTCAGTGGGCACTGGCATGCCATCACACTGGTGCCATTTACATCAAGTTCACCTAAGCATCAACTTGTTGTGGGGTCCCCCCAGGGTTGTAAAGCTGAGTATAGCCCCTGGGGGAGAGGGACATGGCCTCTCCCGTGGCACTGTCCTTTGGCACAGGCTGGCTCTGCCAGCTTGGCACCAAGACCATGCCGGCTCTGAATGTGGGGTGGGTGGGGAAGGGGCCAAGGATCGGAGGAAAGAGGAATGGGGCCGATGATTGGGAGAAAGGGTAGATGATCATGGGGAAGGGGAGGAAGGGGCCAATGATCGGGGGAGGGGGAAAGGAGTTGATGATTGTGGGGAGGGATGAGCAGGAAAGTGTCAATGATTGGGGGGATGTTGGGAGGGGAGAAGTGCCAACTCCGATGGGGAAGTCAGGAGGGGAGACCCTGCAACCTCTGTTGGGCTGGGAGGGAAGTTTATTCCTGTCATGATCAGGGTGTCCTTTAAGCATGGTGCCCCAGTCTCAGTGCAACCAGGTTTTGCTGGCACGTTTAGACCTTGCCTCCATGCATGATGGTGTGAAACACGCTCCCTTGACTTGTTTAGGCGGAGTGTTGTAAGAGCTGGAGAGAAAGTGGTGTGTTTCATTGAAGAGAAACATTCTGGTTTTCTCACTGGGAACAACATTATGGGAGGAATTTTCCCATCCCCTGCACTGCAGGAATCACAGCGGGCAAGACACAGAACATGCAAAGGTCCATTGACCTTGGGTGTGAATCTCTGACCTTGAAGCGAGCATGCCCAGAAAATCCCACACTCTGCCATTTTGTGATAACATTCCCCCCATAAAAACGGACTATAAATGCTTCTTTCGGCAGGCAGGAGTGATGGAGAGAGTGGAGAATCAAGGACGGAGACCTGAAACAGCTTTCAAGCTGATGGCATTGCCCCATTCGATTGATCCAGCCTCCCCTTGCCAGTGACATAATGGGGTTCCTGCCATGCATTGACGGAAACCCCTTGCGAATATATTTTAATATAGTTAGTGGCCTCCCTGCTGTAACATTCTCCTTTGTAGGAATGTCCTTCCTACCCTGGAGGTGTGACACCACAGCTCTTAGTAGGAGAGAGGGTCATGTCCAGGCAGTGCCCCCATGGCAATGCCATTGGCTCAGGATGCAGCAAGACCTGGAAGTCACGGACCTAACAAGATCGCAACTTCCGATTTTGCCACCCCTCGCTGACGATGTGATCAGGTTCATACTCACAATGGCGTGAACCTGATTCACATACGCTTGAATAGATTTTCATATTATTAACCCCCATCACTATGTATTGACTCCCCCCACAGTATATTCACACTGTGCTGATGTGACGTCACATTGGCGCGGTTTACAACAGCTGAATACAGATGTGAACCTATTGTGAGGATTTCCCCCTTGGGGGCAAAAATGACCCCAGGAGAGTGAGACATGATCAGGCAGTGGTCTGGCAATGTCAACCTGTATCAGGGAGCAGTACCAGGGTGGACCCCAGTGGGAGCCTCATGGGGGAGGATTCATTTTTATGTAGTGATGCCCAGGAGCAGTCATGGGAGCTGGGGATGGCAGTGATAGTTGTTTTGAGGGGGGAGGGTTTTGGGCATGGGTGCCAGTATTGGGTGTGACCTACCTGAGACCTACCTGGTGGCAGGGGGAGACGATCATTCATGTTCTGATCATGACGCCCTTTAAACACGGTGCCCCAATCTCAGTGCAGCCAGGCTTTGCTGTTGTGTTTAGGTCCAGCTCCCCTGCATGACATCATGAAACACATGCAGCTGTTTTTATTGACAGATTGTGGTAAGATCTGGAGACAAAAACCGACCCATTTCCCTAGCGGGAAACATGCCATTTTGCCATTCGGAAATAACACTCTGCTTCAAGCTGGATCTGTTAACCTGTCTGACTTGCTGACGCACCTTCCTGTGTGTGACCAATGACTAATTCTAAAGTTCGATTTAACCTAAGGAATGAGACTGCCTCCATCAACAAAGGTAATCGTCCACTCCCTGATGCACTGCATTGGCTACAGATTTGACTCCAACTCAGTTACTCCACTCGTTACAGCCTGTCAACTTGAACATATTTTAATAATTCCTATGCTAGAATTCTACTATCCTGCCCACCACGGGAATCGGAGCGGGCAAGGGGCAGACAATGGGAAGGTCCATTGACCTCAGGTGGGATTTTCCAGTCTCAGGTCAAGCCAGGCCGAAAAATCTCACCCCTACTCTCTGTTATATGTCTAATAACCAATCTCAATCCATGCTAATATATTATCATATATAGCCAAGTAATGGTCAGTCTCATGTAAAAGTCAGCCCCTTACTTTTGGCCCAAAATTTGTTCATTTCTCATGTGCCTCGTGGGGTAAATTGACTCCAGACTTTTTGCAAAAAACAAAATCCAACATTTTTATACTTACCACCTGCTCAATACTGAAGTCAGACTCACCCTGTGCAAAGCCTAATAGAATCATAGAATATCACACTATTGAAGGCAGCTGTTCAGCTCCTCCAGTTTACACATCAACATGTAACACCAAGGCTAAAACCTGACTAGTGTGTGCTATTTTCTCACCAATACCTCCTCCAATTAGGGGCATAACCAGGTTCTAAAGTTAGAGGGAGCGAGCACATAAAAAAGGCACCACGGCGGATACCAAATAATTTTAAATTCATTATACATTTGTATTTTGTATGTTAAATCAAAACATAATAAAAACAAGTGTGTTATTTAATTATTTTACATTTTAAATATGAAAAGAAAATGAAACAATATGAAAAAAGTATGAAGCAATTACAACAGCCTCTTTCATCTACGCTTCATTCTAGCAAAGTTATCTATTACTTTATTATAATCTACCTCAGTAGCCAACTGTCTTTCAATGGAGACCAAAGCTAACCCAGACAATCTATCCTTGCCCATTGTAGAACTAAGGTAAGACTCTATGTATTTGAGTCGGCTAAAGGATTGTTCTGCAACTGCGCTAGTTTTTGGTAAGGTCAGAAAAATGTGATACAATTTGGACAGGCTAGGATAATCACCAAATCTATTTACTCATCCAATCTCGGCTGGTGATGTCTGTTGGCAAGGAATGCTTGGTCTCGTCTGCCCGTTCGTCATAGTGGCTGCATATTTATGTCCTTCGCGGCCTCTGCAATTATCCTTGTGATTGCATGCCCTCTCAGGAGATTGCACGCCTTCCTCCTGCATGAAGTCCCCACATCCATTTCGCATCCTGTGATTTCAGTACACAGATTGAGGACTTCAGATCTCGGGAAGAGATATGAGGGGTCCGTGAGGAACACCCCATTGAAAAGGTGCCACTTTTGAAGAATGTGCTCAAGGGGAGCGGTCGCTTCTCCTGCTCCCCCTCTAGCTATGCCACTGCCTCTAATATGGCAAAGAAACAATGGCAGATACACAGTCCTGCAGCCCCATTCAAACTTAAAGCCGTTGAGATTGTAGAGTCGACAAATAATTGTGCAGCAGCTAGAAAATTCAAAGTTTTGGAAAAGAACATTGTAGATTGGTGGGTGCTGAAGAATAAATGTGCAAACAGAGGAAAGCTGAGCCTGTGGCTGCAGCTGGAAGATGAACTTCTTCCAAAAATGCATCAGTTTCACACTGGTCAATCTGAGTCTTCATTCAAAGAAATAAGCAAGCAAAGTAGGCACTGCAGTTTTCAAAACCAGGCCTGTTGTACCAGTTATATGAAGAGAAACAAATTTGTACTGTGACAAAATATCAAGATTTCACAGAATATGCCACAGAACTTGATGGTGGCTTATCACATTTCAGTAATTTAAAATCAAACATCCACAAAAGAATGGATACAGAATGGCCAGTATAAGGATCATGGATGATACTCTCATGAATTTTGAAATGGAAACATAGAAACATCAAAGAAGCAGGAGTAGGCCATCCGGCTCTTCGACACTGCTCTGCCATTCATTTTGATCATGGCTGATCATCAAATTCAATATCCTGATCCCCCCCTCTCTTCCATATCCCTTGATCTCTTTAGCCCCAAGAGCTATATCTAATTTCTTCTTGAAATCAGACAATGTTTTGGCCTCAACTACATTCTATGGCAGTGTATTCCACACATTCACCACCCTCTGGGTGAAGAAATTTCGCCTCACCTCAGTTCTCAGATATCCCTTATCCTCAAACTATGACCCCTAGTTCTGGATTCTCCCACCATTGAGAACATTCTTTCTGAATCTACCCTGTCTAATCCTGTTAGAATTTTATAAGCTTCAATGAGATCCCCTCTCATTCTTTTAAACTCCAGTGAATATAATCCTAACTGACTTAATCTTTCCTCATATGACAGACCTGCCATCTCAGGAATCAGCCTGGTAAACCTTTGGTGCATTCCCTCTATAGCAAGAACATCCTTCCTCAGATAAGGACACCAAAACTGCACACAATACTCCAGGTGACATGCCAGCCAGTCAAATGGTGAGCCTAGTTAGAGAGAAAGTAGCATTAGTGAAAATAACTGGCCATGAAAAGTAAATTCACAGTTCTGTTTTCAAGTATGCCTGATAGGACAAAGATTAAAGCAATGATTTTATTCAAGAAAAAAACCCTCCCAAAACAGCAATTCCCAGAAGGAGCAGTCACCTATATTCACGATGAAGGATGGATGGACAAAGGTGACTTGAAAATATGCTAAGAAAAGTTTCAAATTTCCAACCAGGAGGATTATGTAAAGAAAATGTCACTTCAGCTGGAACATATACAAGTCACACCATGTCAATGATGTTGTTGCTCAAGTTAGATAGAAAAACTGTGATATTTCAGTGATTCCCAGTGGTCTAACCTGCCTTATTCAACCACTGGATGTCTCTCTAAACAATCCATCCATCGTAAGTAGTCTCACAACACCAGGTTAAAGTCCAACAGGTTTATTTGGTGCAATCCATCCAAGGCTAGCATGAGATAAAAGTCAAATGACTGAATGATCAGAGGAGAGAAGACATTCAGCAAAGTCTCCAACGTTAGCAATCTTCTGCAAATAGGTTGTTGAGGCTAGGGTGAAATCAAAATGGAGATTGTCATTAAATCATTCAAGAAACATGTGCTATCCAATGCACTTAGTGGTGCAGATGATGATTATTTGTGGAATGATATGGCCCGTCACAATGCAATGGCTGCTGATGAAGATGATATTGATAGTCCACATGATGGTGCCATTCAATAAGCAGATTGTGGCCATTATTTGGTTCTGAAGATAAGGAGGAGGTAGATTGTTAGAAATTATAATGCACATATACTACTTGGTTTCTACTCAGTGGTTTCCTTTTCTGTTTTGAATAAAACAAGTGAAATTTAAATTTGTATGTATGCCTTTTGTTTTAGATGAATTTGATAAATTTGATGAATTTAAATAAAAATTAATAATGAAAATACTTCAGGCTCGCTTTGCATTACTTTCCCTCTATTCTCCTGTCTTAAATATCAAGGTTGTGTTTGTCACATTTTCAAAGTTTGGGCTAGTCTGGAATCTAAGGAAATCTGAAGGATCAAAACCAATGAATCCATTAGCTCAGTAGCTACATTTTTATACTCTAAGACGTAGGTCATCAGGTCTAGTGGACTTGTCATCACTTAATCCCATTAGTTTCTCTAATATTACCTTCTATGGGGATTTTTTAAAGTTCCTCTTCTCACCAGACCCTTTGTTCTGCATTACTTCCATAATTTGTTTTGAATCTTTTACTGTAAAGACAGGTACAAATTAGTTGTTTAATTTCCCTGCAATTTCCATTTCCTTACTCCTCATTAAAATTTCACTGGTCATGTTTCTTTCATCTCTTTCTATTTACATTCCTGTCAAAAATACTTACCATTCTTTTATGTCTCTTGCTAGCCTACTCTCAGTTTCTTTTTTATCTTGCCTTGTCAATTTATTGGTCCTCCTTTGCTGGATTCTAAAATCCCCCCTTTCCTTCAGGGACATGATTCTTTTTGGCAACATTATAAGACTCCTTTTTTTCTAATACTATCAATTGTGATGATACTGTGCCTTTAAGAAATGTGTTTATATCATAGCTCTTGTGAATGGTATGTTTAAGAGCCAGCTTTCTTTATATGGTGCCGGTTTGTCTGCTGCAAGCAATCTACATGCTGAGAATGTAGAAGAATAATTGATTCTAGATACAAGGGTGTTTGTTTTAATCTGAGCCAATCCATTTCTGTGTATTTTTGGTTTTTCCCCTGGGATTTCAGAGTAGGGTTTAATTAGGTTGATTGACAAGGGAAAGAGTCATGTGCTAATGGGAGAAGTTAAGCTACATAAATAGTTTGTTTTGTTTAATTTAAGATCCAAGGTTTGGACTTAACTAAACCATTTTCAAACTAAATGGGCAGGATTTTCTAGCCATTCCCACCAGTGGGATCTTTTAGTCCCGCCAGTGGCGACCCTCCTATTTTGGATTTGGTGCGGAGGGTGGGAACAGTAGGAAACCCCATTAACAGTGGTGGGACTGTAAGATCCCACTGCCAATGGTAAGCAGCAGCTGCCACAAACATATTGCAGTGGGAGCGGAAAATCCTGCATAATACAAAATTTTATAATATTAGCGTCTCTCTTCCCTTTACTACAAAATTGTTAATGAATTGTACAATACAGGTTTAAAATAATCTGTTCATTGGTTGCTTGCTTTACACACTGATCTTGCATGCATTCTATGTATGTTCTCTTCACACTATTACTGCAAATTTGGTTTCACCAATCTATACGTCGATCAAAATACCCCCTTGATTTTCATAATTATCGTTGTCACATGCTTCCTTAATTTTCTGATTTGTATTCTGTCCTGCACTACAGCTATTGTTAAGGCACCTATAAACAACTCCTGCCAATATTTTCTGCCCATTGCTTTTTCTTAGCTCTAAGCAAAAACTAATTTGTCTTCCTGATTTTCTGTGCTGGGATCCTTTCTCTCTGCTGCCTTCTCCACTCTTTATTGTTCGGGTTATCTCTTTTTTTCTGTTTTGCCACATTCTGTACAGCTGGTTGGGTTGTGTGATGTCAGAAAGCTCCCATCACAGCCTTTCGGTACACACAGGGGATGCCAATGTCTGTGCCCCTCTCAACATGGTGCACCATGCCAGGAGCTGCTGGTGGTGCAGCATGCCCCAAGAAAACAGTACTGGGCCTCTATAGCACCAACGGGATCTGGAAGGATTGCGATGGAAATGAAATCAGGCCATTATCACATTTAGCATTGGAACAGTTCATATGAAGTATTGGACCATGTGCCTTTGCAAGAACTAGAATGTAGCAGAGAGGTCTTGAGTTTAAAGTGCAAAAATATTTGACAATAGAACAGCTAGGAGGGAACTTCAGAGGAATGAAGCTAAAATATGCCTTTGGCTGGATTTCATTTTAAGATCGGCCAACGCTCTGTAACAAAATGTGCAATTAGTCATTTTACCAGATTTCTCTCTGACTTCGGAAGGTGTGTTTTTCAAAATCCCAACTGCTATTTTACCTTTGATTTTTCCTCAATCACCAGAAATATTCTCAGCAATACTATGCTGATGCTGTTTCCTAAAAGTTACCAAAACTTATCATTTCTGATGAATAATCATGTTGGGCTCCGTTTCTAGCTCCACAGACCTGATGTCAGACCTGCTGAGTTTTTCCACTACTTGCTTTTTATATTACAGCCATCCTATCTGCTTTTAAGAACACATGAGGTTGGATCAGTTATATCCTCTCTAGATCCTGCTTTTAACAAGTGTCAGTTTCTCATTCCTCTCCTTCATTCCTTCACTCAGTTCACTGATGACCATTTCTGTTCAGTGATCCTTCACCACACGTTTCATTGTTTTACTGCCGCCGACCCTTTTTTGTATCAAGAATCTGAGTGTTGTTTCAAATTACTGTTGTGATAAAATGCAGCACAGGGACCAAATGGAAGAAAGTCACATCTCCATCTGACTGTTGGTTTTAGTTCTTATTTGCCCACAGCCTGGTTCCATTTTTTTTTCAATCCAGTCACTTGCTCTTTGTCTAGAGTAAACAATCACCCTTTTCATTTTCTTTCCCCCCCTGGGTTTACCTTTTCACTGCCATGTGAGTAATTAATATGAGCAGGTTTTGTTGAATTTGTATTTGCATTAAGATATGTCTATTAAATACAGTTAACATTTTCTTATTCTTTCCTGGGATGTGGATGTCACTGTCTTGGCCAGCATTTGTTGCCCAGCTTTCATTGTCCTCAAATTGAATGGTTTTGAACCCAGTTCAGAGGGCAGTTAAGAGTGAACCACATTGCTGTGGGTCTGAAGTCACATATAGGTCAGACCAGGTAAGGATGGCAGATTTCCTGCACCTTTGGGTTACTAGTCAAATGACATTATCACAATTCCACTTGCTCACTACACTCCCCCTTTAAATGTGAAATAGATGCAGGGGGATAAAGACAGGAATTAACTACAAACAGAGCCAGATGCCATAAGCTCCTGGCTTGAGAGATCCGAAATTGAACAGCAATCGTGCTTCTCTGTTACTGGCTGTAAGTGTAAAAAGGATAGGCAAGAGTCCCACTCCTGTTGCCCTCTAGTGACTCTTGTTAGACAATGCAGGTGTGCAGAAATCACATTGGCTATGATGCAACTGAATACTGCGTTAATTCTTCTTGTATTGGGTCCAGTTTTGATCTCCTTATCTAAAGAAGGATATACTTGCCATGGAGAGAGTGCAACACAGGTTCATCAGATTTATCCCTGGAAGACAGGAATTGTCTTGTGAGGAGAGATTGAAGAAACTGGACCTGTATTCTCTAGAGTTTTGAAGAATGAGAAATGATCTCATTGCAATTTACAAAATTTTTACAGGGTATGTCAGGGTGGATGTAGATTTGATGTTTCACCTAGCTGGTGAGCTTAACACCAGGGAACATAATCTCAGAATAAGGAGTGGGCCACTTAAGACTGAGGTGAGAAGGAATTTCTTCACTCAGAGGATAGTGAAAATTCTCAGAGGGCTATGGAAGCTCAATCATTGAGTGTGATTCAGGACAGAAATCAATAGATCTCAGGAGACTGATGATATTCATAGAATGCTTACAGTATAGAAGGAGACAATTCGGCCCATCGAGCCTGCACTGACAACAATCCCGCCCTATCCTCGTAACCCCGCATATTTACCTTACTAATCCCCCTGAAACTAGGGGAAATTTAGCACGGCCAATCAACTTAACCCGCACATCTTTGTGGGATAGTGATGGATATGGTGATAGTGTGGGAAGATGGCATTGAGTAGATGATTAGCTACGATCTAACTGAATGGCAGAGAAGTCTCTATGGGCTGAATGGGCTCCTCCTGTTCCTATATTCCTACGTTCTGCAAGCTTAAAGTGTTTCGAACAAATGCTTGATCAGGGAACGGTATTCTTTATTACAAGAGGCAGGAGAAAGATTCAAGCTGCAGAATCTTTCTCAATAATAGTTATAATAACTTATATTTACAGTACTGTTTGTTAGCCCCATGCCCAAGAATGTTTTGTCTGCTGATGACCTCACGTGTCCCCATGTAAACAAAGTATCATATTCTCAAAGACAAGGAATCTAGAAGCAAAATACAAAATGTAAAGGGAAACAAGAAAACAGCTTGGTTTATCAGCTATAATACCTTAATCTCTAGCCACACATGGAAAATAACAGCAGACGTGCAGGCTAAGAGTTGTGGTGGAAATGTACGAAGAGAAAGGCAGCTTTCATGAATATACGCCACATTATAATGCATATTAATTGTATTAATACTTTGTTCCCTACATTGACTACAATCTACTCATATAAAACTGGATTTTCAGCAACAATATTAGTGAAAACTGAGTGAGGATGAACATTGACCCGGGCGTGCACATGTGCATGTTGAAAACACCTCAATACCCCGACAAAATTGTTGCTTGGTGTCAGCAAAAAGTTTCACATTAAGTCAAACAAAAATAAAATAAAAAAACATATATGTGCAATTGTATTTATAAAAGAGCCATGAAATTATTGTAACACAGGAGGACGTGAATAATTTGCCGGGTGTTAGCGATGGAAAGATGGTAGGAGTGGAGGGTCTGAATGAAATTATTGTTACTAGAGAGGCGGTGCTCGACAGACTGGAGGGACTGATTGTGGACAAGTCCCCAGGACCGGATGGAATGCATCCGAGGGTTCTGAAAGAAATGGCGGAGGTGATAGTGGATGCCTTGGTGGTTATTTTCCAAACGTCGCTGGATTCCGGGGAAGTGCCGGAAGATTGGAAAACGGCTAAGGTAATGCCGCTGTTTAAGAAGGGTGGCAGGCAAAAGGCAGGGAATTATAGGCCGGTTAGTTTAACGTCTGTTGTAGGAAAATGTTAGAATCCCTGATCAAGGAGAAAATAGCGAGGCATCTTGAGGAGAATTGTTTGGTAGAGCAGATGCAGCATGGTTTCGTTAAGGGGAAGTCTTGTCTGACGAATTTATTGGAGTTCTATGAGGATGTGTCTAGGGCGGTGGATAGAGGAGAGCTGGTGGATGTGGTCTTTCTTGATTTTCAGAAGGCGTTTGACAAGGTGCCTCACAAGAGGTTATTGCAGAAGGTCAGGGGGCATGGAGTTGGGGGTAGGGTGTTAGCGTGGATAGAGGATTGGCTGTCAAATAGGAGGCAGAGAGTGGGGGTCAATGGGTGCTATTAGGATTGGCGGTTGGTGACTAGTGGAGTGCCCCAGGGGTCGGTGCTGGGGCCTCAGCTATTCACCATTTATATAGATGATCTGGAGGAGGAAACCGAGTGTATGGTGTCGAAATTTGCTGATGACACCAAGATTGGTGGAATGGCAAATTGTGCGGAGGGTGTGGAGAGTCTGCAGAAGGATCTAGATAGGCTGGGCGAATGGGCCAGGAATTGGCAAATGGAATTTAATGTTGGCAAATGTGAGGTTGTCCACTTTGGTAGGAATAATGGTAGGAAGGATTATTACTTACGTGGCGAAAAACTGCAGCATGCGACGGTGCAGAGGGACCTCGGGGTCCTTGTGCATGAGTCGCAAAAACCCAGCCTGCAGGTGCAGCAGGTGGTCAGGAAGGCAAATGGGATGCTGGCCTTCATAGCGAGGGGGATTGAATACAAACGTAGGGAGGTCTTGCTGCAACTGTACAGGGCACTGGTGAGGCCGTAGCTGGAGTAGTGTGTGCAGTTTTGGTCGCCGCACTTACGCAAGGATATTTTGGCCTTGGAGGGAGTGCAGAGGAGGTTTACTAGGCTGATTCCGGAGTTGAGGGAGTTGAACTGTGAGGAGAGGCTGAATAAACTAGGCTTGTACTCGTTAGAGTTTAGAAGAATGAGGGGAGATCTCATTGAGACGTATAAGATGTTGAATGGGATGGATAGGATAGAGGTAGAGAGGCTCTTCCCGCTCAGAAAGGACAGTAGGACTAGAGGGCACAGCCTCAGGATAAAGGGGGGTGCGGTTTAGAACGGAGTTGAGGAGGAACTTCTTCACTCAAAGGGTGGTGAATCTCTGGAATTCTCTGCCCGTTGAAGTGGTGGAGGCTGCCTCGCTAAATATATTTAAGACGCGGGTTGATAGGTTTTTGATATGCAAGGGGATTAAGGGTTATGGGGAGAGGGCGGGAATGTGGAACTGAGCCACGACAGATCAGCCATGAGCTTATTGAATGGCGGGGCAGGCTCGAGGGGCTAGATGGCCTAATCCTGCTCCTATTTCTTATGTTCTTATGTATCGACACGCTGCGCTTGGTTGAAGTCATTAGGTTACGTTTCAGCTTCATTTGAAGCAATTTTTTCAAGTGGCATCTTGGCCTTTTGGCTAGGATGCAAATGAGATCAAGTCTTGGAGGAGGAGCTACACCTACTCCAATCAGCTTGGATCATGTAGATCAAGCCCAAGACAGGTGGCGAGAGCCTTGTCTTATCAGCTTGGATTGGGAATGTCCCAATTTGTTGGGACTCTGAATTGGATTTGATTTGATTGGATTGAATTGGGATAAAGAATTAAAAAAATGTTTAGTTGAACTCCTTTACTGCTCATGAAACACCACAGCCTATTTGAAAAACATATTTAAGTTGTGACAGGGTGACATGGTGGTTAGCACTGCTAGCTCACAGTTCTCCCAGGTTCAATCCAGCCTTAGTTGACTCTCTGTGTGGAGTTTGCACATTCTCCCAGTGTCTGCGTTAGTTTCCTCCGGGTGCTTTGGTTTCCTCCCAGACTCCAAAGATGTGTGGATTAGATTAACTCTCCATTCACCTGAAGAAGAGGGAAACTCGAAAGCTAGTGAGTTTACCATCAAATAAATTGGTTGGACTTAAACCTGGTGTTGTCAGACTTTTTACTGTGTTTACCCCAGTCCAATGCCGGCATATCCACATCCAGATTAGGTTGTTCAGCCATGCTAAATTGACCCTTAATGTCAGGGAGGTTATCAGGGTAAATATGTGGGGATAAGGGGATAGGGCCTGGATGAGATTTTAGTTGATGCAGGCTTGATGGACCGAATGATCTCTTTCTGCACTGTAGGGATTCTATGACTCTAATTGGTAATTTCCCAACCAATATCTGGGGGCAGGCGATTCTCCTGATTTTTTAGCGCAGTGGGCCGGGAGATTTAAGCAAGGCCAGATTAGTATGATCCATGCTGAGCATCTGGCCCCGAGCATGGCTCCCAGCACCAGATTTCTGGCACCATCAGCTCTGTGCCAGAAATAGGCGCAGAGCTGCCTAATGTATTCAAGACGCATTTAAATCAAATTTAAATATAATTAACAGGCCCGGGACAGAAGTCTCCGTACCCACTAGCATCTCCCCCGCTGCCAGGAATATTTCACTCCAGCAGGTTTACAGTAGCTCCCCATTAATGGTGAACTGGTGGCCTGACCCCGCTGAAGTGAAGAGGAGGGCAATTGGAGCCCCCCTGAGGCTTGGCTGGTGAGGAGGTGCCCTGTGAGTATTGGCACCTTGGCAGTGCCAGCTTGTGCCCCCAGCACTGCCTAAGTGGCAAAGTGGCAAAGTGCCAATGCCCAGGGGGCACCTTGGTATTGCCCATTGGGCATGGGGCAGTGCCGAGGAGGCTGGATCTAACGGGTTGGGGCCTGATGGGAGACAGGTCCTCTGAGGGTGATGGGTGGGGAGGTACCACTACCACCCTGCAGCCAGGATTGGTGGGAGAGGGACGGAGGCCAGCGATCAGGGCTGGCCATCGGGATGGTAGGGTATTTAGTTTGCAGAGGGGAATGGGCGGGGGGAGGATTTGTGCAGTAGGGGGTCGGCACTGCAGGGGGCTGGGGGGTATTGGGAGATCGGGGCTGCAGGGGTGGGGAGGGTTGAGGCTAAACCCGGGCTTGCTTAGGGGAGGCAATGATCAGACCACGGTTGTGGTGAGACAGCCAGCAGTTGCAGGGATTGCGGGGCTGACCAGTGATCAGGCTGTGGGGAGGTGGAGGGCCAACATTGCAGGGATCACCGGGCTGGCCAGTGATTGAACTGGCCAGCAATCAGGAGGCCAGCAGGCAAGGGCCACTGTGCATGTGCTGATCTCAGTGCTGACAGATTGGTGGATACACAGTGGCCCGCTCAGCGCTGTGCTGCTGGTCTCTCCAGTGGGAATAGGCCCTGCCACTGATTTTTATGTGATTTACACTGGTGCCCTCAGCAGTGCACAGAGCATGGGAGATTCTTTAAACTCCCACTGAAAAAAACATGAATTACTTCAGTTGTCACGCAAATTCAACACTTGGAATTTCTTTGGGAAAATCGTTCGCCTGGTATTTATTCAGCTACAAACAAATATCAACACATTTAAGAAATATATAAAAATGGAGATGTCTCATTTAAATAACAAATTTTGTTTCTTTCCACAGACTTAAGTGTGTCTGCTATCATCTTGTACAGTCTTCTCACTCTAATGACTGTTATTGCAAATCTTGTGTATTTTGAGGAAGTTATCTACCTGATAAGAAAAGTCCCTGCCACAAACAGGAGAGCGACTATAATGTGGGCCAGTGGTTTATCACCTGTAAGTACACGCTACAACATCTAGATGAGAAATTCATATTTTTCCTGTCTGGGGCACCTGCCTGTATTAACTCTCAGCCTTTTGGCTAAGATCAAGTGTAGTATTGACATGCTGTACTTGGTTGAAGTCATTAGGTTACATTTTAGTTTCATTTGAAGCAATTTTTTCAAGTGGCATCTCGGCCTTTTGGCTAAGATGCAAATGAGATCAAGCCTTGGAGGAGGAGCTAAATCTACTCCAATCAGCTTGGATCATGTAGATCAAGCCCAAGACAGGAGGTGAGAGCCCTGTCTTGTCAGCTTGGATTGGGAATGTCTTAACTTGTTGGGACTCTGGATTGGATTGAATTGGAATAAAGTATTAAAAACAAAATTTCAATTTCCCATTAGGTTTCAGCAGTCTCCCCTTTTCTATGTTGCTATATTTTTTGATTCCTCCCAAGGGTTTTCAAATTGAAAAGTCACCTGTTCCCAAAAGTTGTATGGGCAGAACTTGGAATTTGAGAACTGTGACCCTAAAATAATTGGCAAATGCGAGCATTTTGTGTGTTTGTCTGAAAATCCCCTCATCCATTTTATCAAGATATGAACACGTTTATTTGAAACACCTGAACTAAAGTAAAGAGCAGAGGAATTTCAAACAAATCTGTTCAGTGTTTATATGTTGTTACTTGGTATCCTGTTGTAAATTCTTTATGATTATTTAGCATTGTATTTTAAATAACAATTCATTGGAAGCCACCTGCAAAGAACATAAAAAAAAGATTCTGAATAAGAAAATAGTTAAATTTTAAAGTAGATATGTGCTACCTACCTAATAGGTGATTAATCAGCCGCATTCAATGTGCCGTACACATCAGACATCTTTCTATCCGCAAATACACAATTCATGATATCACCGTATCTTTATACATGCAATTTTGATTTGATTTGATTTATTATTGTCATATGCATTACCATACAGTGAAAAGTATTGTTTCTTGCGTGCTATACAAACATACCATTCATAGAGAAGGAAAATGAAGAGTGCAGAATGCAGTGTTACAGTCATGCATAGGGTGTAGAGAAAGATCAACTTAATACTAGGTAAGTCCATTCAAAAGTCTGAAAGCAGCAGGGAAGAAACTGTTCTTGAGTTGGTTGGTACGTGACCTCAGATTTTTATATCATTCTTCTGAAGGAAGAAGGTGGAAGAGAGAATGTCTGGGATGCGTGGAGTCCTTAATTATGCTGGCTGCTTTACCAAGGCAGCAGGAAGTGTAGACAGAATCAATAGATGGGAGGCTGGTTCTTGTGATGGATTGGGAAACTCCAAAATTTGGAAACTCCAAAAATGCTGGTAACAGTAAATCTGGCAGCATTTGTGGAGAGAGATTATAGAGTTAACATTTGATGAGTTCAGTCCTGATGAAAAGTCACTGATCTGAAACATTAACTCTGTTTCTCTCTCCAGAGATGCGACTTGACCTGCTGAGTATCTCTCCATTTTCTGTTTTTATTTCAGATTTCCAGAATCCACAGTAACTCTGGGTGGATTTTTCTTGGAAAGCAGCGAAGGCCGATAGCGAGTGAGAAAGATGGCATTGAGCCTGCCAACAGCAATGGCAACTTTGACCACCATATTGTGCGGCACTTAGTGACAAAAGCGTTCATCTGAGGTCCCACGCCATGTCACTGCCAGGGCTGCCTCTGATTCACCCGCCCCGCTATCACCTCAGCGCTGCAATCATCAGGATGCCACATTAAAAGGCTGCCCCAGTGCACAGCTGCCATACTTTGCAGGTCATCAGGAAGTGACAGCTGTCGAGAAATTGACCCCCAAATTTTCAGATGCCTCCCTGCAGAGTCTACTCAATGCTGTAGAGGCATGTCAGGATGCTCAGGATGGAAACCCACCAACAAGGTTACCAACCCAGATTGGAAGGCGATGGTCAGTGTCAACCCTCTACAGAAGACAACAGCCATCCAGTGCAGGAAGTGGAGGAAGTGCAGGAATTCTGCCAGGCTAAGTCACTCTTCCCATCACTCTCACCTCACACACCCGTCACACATCCACAGGGAGCGCACTCACTGTCAGCTCAAGGGACACCACCACTCGCTGTCCCACATACATCTTCATCTCCCATGGGCGACATGTCCTCATCACTTCAATGATCCCGCTCACCATCTACACATGCCAGGTATCCTTACCATCTGTCCTGGCACATGTACTGCTCACACTCTCCATCTGTTTTCATGCAGGAAAAGCTGGCACACAACAAGAGTGAGAAATCCTCGGTGGATGAGGGATGCTAGAACTTAAGGTCCTCATGAACTAAAAGGATAGAGCTGCACAGTTGGCTGGGGAACATATTAAATACTCCTGTGCTGATGGTGAGGTCAGCGACGATTAACCAAATAAGGATCCAGCATTGCAACATCCATCAGATGTTGTGAGTCCTGTCTCCTGTAGCCACAATCCCCTGCCATGCACTAATGATCTCTCCTTTATTTTTCATGTACATCTGGGAAGCGGCCCAGGGAGTCCATCATCCAGGAGCCTGACTCCAACCCCAACACCAGCATAGAAGAGGGATTTACGGACCCCAGTGATGAAGAACCATCACAGCGCTCACCCACATCCTCCACCAACATAGAGACACCTTAGTGCACCCTAGTTTTAGAACAAGTTCAGGGTCACAATCTGGTGAGCACATTGCACTGTCTGATCCACAGCAGGTGTAGGCAGAGATATTCCAGGGTTCTGGCACTCAGAGGATTTTTGGAAACTCGGGATCTGCTGAATCCCAGTCAGGTGACTTGCCACTGGAGCTCTGAAGGCAGAGTCAGGAAAATCCGGAAGGGATGTCTGGTACATTCCTCAGATTCGAAGGCTGCACGGAGGAGTCCGTCTACCTAATGTCTGAGGTGATTGTTCCGATACTCCAATGCGATGAGTTCAACAGATGACCACCATGGAGACTTTGGTGCAAGAACTTTGTCTGCACTGTTGTAGGACATGCACCTCATGGTGCAGGCACTTGCTGGTAGCCAGTGCCAGATGAACTCACTCCAGCTGCCCTTCTATCTAAAGAGGCAGCCGGGGCTCTTACGCACTCATAAGGCGGAAGAGCAGCTGATGCATACCCCAAGTCATCCACCTAGGTGACTCCATGAGTGCCCCACCAATCCAAATTCTACTACCCCGCCTCCCCCCCCCCCAACGTCTGCTGCAGTTCCACAGGCTGACGAGGGTGACAATGCCATACAGCAGGACCCTGAAAACTTGTGATCAGTGGTTTGTGCAACACCACAGAGGTCACTTGTAGAGTTTTGGAAGGAGCCACTTGCAGAACAATTGAATGCTGCACTCACTTTCAGCAACACTGACACTGTGGAAGACCTCCTGCAGCAGGTGGCAGAGGTGACCAATCAGTTCACCTGACATGCATACTCTTTGGCCACAATGGTTCTTGAACATCTGCAGGTATGTACGTGCTGTCTGTAAATCCTGGGTCTAGCTGGGTGCCATCTAATGACAACTCACCTCCACTGACATCTCCCCTGCCTATCAGTGAGAGGAATGACAGAAAGATCGCCGGGCTCCATGTTCCATAAGTTTTCCTCACTGCAGTATCAGAGAGAGAGATTTTACAATTATCATTTGTCTCTTAAAGACCATTCTTTGCCCATTCATCATCTGAAGCTGTCTCTCAAATCCCACTAACTCATGTTTGGCTGTCACATTGATGACCAGTGTTGACTTTGCATTCTCTTTGGCAACATCAAGCACCTCTCATCTCAAGAGCAGGCATTGCCCAAAGCTTTACTCCAAACACTTGCACTCAACCAGGTTCATGAGGAGCACTTGTCAATACGCATGACAGCATGCAGCCATTGCCAACTCTCTGAGGGAATGTATTTGCTTGCCCAGTAGGTCAATGGTGCTGACACATCATGACAGTCATTGATTTTGGAAGTCATTGTGCCAAGGATTAAACGTAGAGCAGCACCCAATGGGACTGACAGACGTTAAGGTGCTTGACTAGTCTCACTCCAGGCATATCAATTGAGTTACGGTTGAAGGCCTCAGCTGCAATGGGTGGCACAGTGGTTAGCACTGCTGCCTCACAGTGCCAGGGACCAATTCCAGCCTTCGGTTACTGTCTATGTAGTTTGCACATTCTCCCCATGTCTGCGTGGATTTCCTTCAGGTGCTCCAGTTTCCTCCCACAGTCCAAAGATGTGTAGGTTAGATGGATTGTCCATGAGAAATAGGTGAAGTTATAGGGTGTTTGGGTCTGGGTTAGTTTCTCTTTTGGAGGGTCAGTGCAGACACAATGGGTCGAATGCCTCCTTCTCCACTGTAGGGATTCTATGAGGAATGATCATTGTCGTGTTTCCCTACTAGTCTTGCCCGTGTTAACATCCCTCCTCCAGAAACCACCTCCTCCTCAGAGTTGAGTAGAACCGACAGTCCATAATGATTCCCTACCCTCCTCCCAGTGCACTGCCCCTCCTCTCTTTGAGGGTCATCTTAGAAGCTCCAGCCCAGCAGCAGAGGACATCCTCAGGAATGACACATTTCACACTTGACAGTCAACCTCTGGGTACCCTGCCATTATATCAATTCCCCCCTCCCTCCCACTCCACCACCATCCCCCCCCCCCCCACCCCTCACCCCCCCCCCCCCCCCCCCCGAGTATCCTGTAGTCATCCTCTGAATATCCTGCAATCAATTCTCCAGTACCCTTCCAGTGATACACTGGTCTTCCTCAAGTGTTATCCCAATCTCCCTCGAGTGTTTCATTGGTCTCACTTTGAATCCCCAGCAGCCCCGAGTCAAGCTTGGTGTCCACTGAATGAGTCTGATGTTCCCAAAGGCAGACTCCTGTATGCCTGAGTCAAGCCTGGTGTCCCTGAGTCAGAGCTGGTATCCCCAACCATCTGATTACGGGGAGCCACTCAGCAAGCATTGCACTCATCTGGGCTCCCCTCAGAGGCGCATCTTTTGGCACCAGAGATTTGCACCATTCTGACCTCAGGCTGCCTTGGATGGATTTTTTGATGGGGTGGAAGTTATGATTATGTATATGGGTCCAATAATACAGTTTCCTCCCACAGTCCAAAGATGTGTGGGTTAGGTGGATTGGCCATGCTAAATTGCCCCTTAGTGTCAGGGGGACTAGCTAGGGTAAATGCATGAGGTTATGGGGATAGGGCCTGGGTGGGATTGTGGTCAGTGCAGACTCGATGGGCTGAATGGCCTCTTTCTGCATTATAGAATTCTATGATTCTAGAATGAGGAGCAAATATATTATAATGATGTTCCCAATGTCGATGACCACTGATGGGGAGTGGGGATGACTACAGCAAGCTTTCATGCCAATATAGAAGGCAACTTTGGACTTCTTCCGATATTTTCCACTCTTGTCACTGAAACTGTCCAACATGAACATGAGCAGAAAACCCCAGCCTCTGTTTTACAACATTTAAACTATTAAAAAGTAATGGTTTATGTTTATGTTTCAGGTGATAGCATCTACGTCTTGTGTTGGGATGTGGATTCCTCTAGCTTCAATGATCACAGATTTGACAACAGCGGTGTATGTATTTCTTCTGTGTCCTGTCACTTCTAGTGTACATTAAATTTTGATTGTCGGCATTAAATTCTGGGAAAGTAGAACTGCCTTGAAATTACATACTATCTACAGCAAGGAATCACAAACTATCCCATCAAATCTCTCAGACTGGTGCCAAAAACCACATTCTTGGTTACTGCAGGTGGAATTGGCTGATCTCACTTTCTGTAGAGCATCCTTGATGTTTTCAAGTATAAAATGAAAAAAACAACAGAAGACAGAGCTATCAGTAAATGTGAAACTGTTTTCCATTACAATGTCCAAAATGAATTGAGAATGCAGATGAATACAAGATTTGAAACAAGATTGGTGGTGTCAAGCTGTGAAGTTTATTTACCTGAACTGGGTGATTTCACAATTTTAAACTGGTTAAAATTTGTGATAAAAGAAAATTTCAAACAGATGGGCTAAACATTTCAGTGGGCGGGATTTTCCAGTGATGCTCCCCCGAGTTAAGCAGATCTTTTGCTTGTCTGTCAAATTCTCCATCTCATCTGTGACAATTCCTGCATTTTAGGGTACTGGGAGAATTAGGACAATGTTACACCATTCACTGGCGTAATTGCCAGAACTTCCTTTCCGAAATGGGTCCTGTGCTCACAGTGAAGGTGAATTGGAGATGGGAACCACTCTGCAGACCTGATTCTCTGAGCCATACTCCCGACATGTGTGGATCCTCCGTTGAAGTGCAGGATCACAGAATTACCCCACCAAGTGATAAAATTGGCATAAATTCCTCATATAACCAAGTACTTATTTTCATTACCTTATCCTGGGTCTTTGCCAATCAAGCACACAAACATGCTGCTGCTAGTAAGTGCATAAGAGAATAAGTTAGTGATTTAGTCTTTCTAATTTCCTCTTTAAAATAAAGACTGTATTATGTGTCTGCTTGTCATATCTCAACAAGAAAATGGATACGACCAACAATACAACGGTTTTCAGAAATCAGGGGTGCAGGTTTACATCCCACTATTATGTGGCCATTAACCACATGGCAATTTTAATTATTTTGTTTTCTTCCCCATCTCATGTCAAGGGAGTTTTATGCTCTTAGTGGAATGTGAATAATTTCTACTCTTAATTAATCTTCAAGCTAGTAACGTGTACAGAAATGATAAGGAAGAAATCTCCCAAAGAGCTCACAATCCAGTGTTATAATATCAGTGGAATAAAACTTCACAGGGAAACACTTTTACTGACTAATAATTTTACCAAGTTTCCTTTCATTGGAAATATTTCAGCATGAAATGTAGGTGACTAATTGGAACTCCAAGAGAAATTGATTAAATGCTACAGGAAATTCATGGGCTTACTAACTGAGGGACATTTTAAAATATTCAGGATAAAGCAACAACTAAGAGGAATACAAAGTCATTTAAATGAAATATATTTCTCATACCTGGAATGGGTGTGTTGTCTTATGAAGAAAAATTGGACAGGTTAGGCTTATATTCACTGGAATTGGGAAGAGTAAGAGGTGATTTAATTGAAACCTTTAAGATCCTGAACAACCTTGACAGGGTGGATGTGGAGGTAATGTTTTCTCTTGTGGGAGAATCTAGAATTAGGAGTTACAGTTTAAAATAGGAGGTTACTCATTTAAGACAGAAATGAGGAGAATTTTTTTCTCTCAGAGGGTCTTGAGTCTTTGGAACACTCTTCTTCAAAAGGCAGTGGAAGCAGAGTATTTGAATATTTTTAAGGCAAGGTTAGCTACATTCTTGATTAACAAGGGGCTGAAAGGTTATTGGGATAGCCAGGAATGTGGGGTTGAAGTTACAGTCAGATCAGTTGTGATCTTATTGGATAGTGGACCAGGCGCAAAAGGCTGAGTGGCCTACTCCTGCTCTTAATTCCTATGTTTGTAATTATTTTGCAGGATACATTTCTTGGATTTTTTTTGTTATTTCTGTAGGTACTGTGCAATTGTTATCCACAAGTTCCTGGAGATGATGATAGAAGAATTTGGAGGTGCTGAGGTTTTCCTGAAACACTTTGAAAACACTTTTGTTAGACTTAGCACAGGGCCATGTTGTTGCTGCTGCCCATGTTTACCTGCTGCAAAGATTTCAAGGTGAGCTGTAGATTTGATCAAGAAAACCATTCTTGGAACTGTGATGTGTTATTTCTGTAAGTGACATGTATTGTACATTCTGAGTTATTGAGCTTAGAATTGATAAAGGGTTTGGGTGACTGAATGACAAAGATCTCATCAGTTTTGTTCAGGACTGGGTCATAATCCAACCCACGATGATGGAATGAGATTGTGCTCTCTTTGAATGGACCCACCTTATATTAAGTTGATCTTTCTCTACACTTTAGCAATGACTGTAACACTATATTCTGCACCATCTTCTTTCTATCTCTATGAACGGTATGCTTTGTCTGTACAGCATGCAAGAAACAATACTTTTCACTGTATACTAATATATGACAATAATAAATCAAGACCTTTGTTAACTATTCTACTTATGTTTAAAGTGAGGTTACTTGATAATAACCTAGTTCCTTTGAAGATCCAGAAAAATAAAATTCTGATAAATTTTCATGACTGTAATGGGACACAAGAACAGGAGTAAGCTGTCTCATGCCTTTCAGTTAGATATGGTTGATATGTATAGCACAGCTCTGTTTTAACCCCTTTTGTCCATACCCAAAAGAAATCCAATAATCCCAAGTTTTGAAATTTTCAATTAACCTAACCTCACCACCATTTGGGAGGGAATTCCATTCACAACTCTTTGTAAATAGGAAGATCACACTGATGTTCTTGTGCATTTGGATGAAGACATGTTAGGGCTTTGTAATTGGAAACTTAACTCTTCTTCTCATCGATAATATGCTTGACCATGAAATATTTTATATTGATGGGACAAAAATCCGAAAGTCGTCCAGTCCTCTATTCTCAGTTTCTTTTTTGGGGGCATGTTTACATTGAAAGCTTGACAATCTTTGACATCTTACCAGAATGATCATTTTTCATCTGTAAATATAGATGCTGATTATTAATAGAACATTAATTCAAGGAGGGCATCACATAAACCTTGATCCTATATTCACCTAATATTCAGATACAATGGACTTTCCAGAAGAGATTACTTTTATTTTTTTCTGGGATGTGGTCTTTGCTGTCAGGGCCAGCATTTATTGTCCATCCTGATTGTCCTTGAACTGAGAGGCTTTCTCACTTTTTTTTCAATATTGACCATATTGCTGTGGCTCTGGAGTCCCAAGCATGCCAGATCAGGTAAAGATGACACATTTCCTGCCCTAAAGGACATTAGTGAAACTAATTCGTGTTTACAATAATAGATGATGGTTTCATGGACACTAGCTTTATATTCCTGATTTATTAACTGAATTCAAATTTCATCAGCTGCCATGGTGGGATTCAAACTCATGCCTTGAGAGAATTCACCTGGGCTTCTGGATTACTAGTCCAGTGACATCACCACTACCCCACCATCTCCCTCATGCGAAACAATCAAGTTGAAATATTACCTGCATTTTGCTTTCTTCAGTCCATACACATAGAAGTGATTTTAACTCAAGTATCATTGATTTGATAATGAGTATATTTGATTCCTGATTTGGACAGGTTCCTACTACTCCAGAAATAATGGTCAGAATTTCACAGGGCAGTGGTGGTCGTTACACTGCTGATTAATAAGGGCCAACCTCACCTTGGCTGGCCATGGAAACCCCAATTGTATTTTACATTCATCGAGCAGTTAATTGCCTATAGGTAGGGCTTTGGCCCCTAAGAACAGCCATTTATTTAGATGGCTGGCAATTCTTCAGTCCCAGCAGTGCTACTAACAACAGGCCAGAACCAACCACCAAGGAAAAGGCCACAACAAACAAAACAAATTAGGTGCGGGTTGTCTGAGCCTGCCATTTAGGCAGGCCCTAGTGAGGGGGTAGAATCACTCATGAGGGTGGGAGAGATGTTTTTCAGTGGGGGTGGCAGGGGAGGGTGAGGAGCCTTTATGGTCCACAGGATTTCCAGTCAGGAGGGTCACCCCACTGCACCCTCCCACCTCCCCATACAAGCCTGCAAGAAGGCTACCAGATAATATATCAATGGTGTCAGAAAAAGTTCCTTAAGTAGCCCTTTATTGGCCTTCCATCATGTGCCCTTGTGGCCTTGTAAAATCCATGCCAAAATTTCATTACATCTGTAAGCTATGACGTGGAGCCCCCTCATGCACTGATATGTTACAGAGTTGTAAAGATGAGCTCTTCTGACATAGCATTATTTATGGCAGGCTCCTGGTTATAGTCAAATGATGTGTACAGTTGGTTAATCTGGGAAAATCAACAGATTCCAATCTTTACAGTTCACGGTGGCTACTTTACTATGGCCTCGTGATATGTAGAAATATATTGGTTAGTGTTCTGTCACTCCAAAGAATATTTTTAATGGTACGTTAATAGAATGCTCCACACAGGAGGAGGCCGCCTCATATTGTGAAGATACAAAGGTGAAGGGCTTTGTTTAATTAAGTACTTACTGCAATTATAAATAGACATTGGTGGGACATTGGTCTATTAGGTAGAAAGCAGACGTATGTAATGCTACATTCTGTAAATCTGTCTATTGCCAATGGTTGGGATTCTCCAGCCGCGCTCACCTCAAAACCGGAGAACCCCGCCAAATTCAATGGACCTTTGCATGGTCCGACACCCCACCTGCTACAATTCCTGTGGTGTGCGGGACAGGAGAATTCCCCCATGAGTGTCTAGATCTATACTTCACCACTGAGGTCGATTTAACAAATATAGTGTTGGGGACTTAAATAGCAGAAATAATCCGTAAAAATGGAAGAGAGTAAATACAATAACATTAGTACTTACTTGGTTAACTCTGGCTTAAGCAATTGAAACAATATATGGTATATAAACTGTTTATGTTGGTAATTTTTTACCTTGGCTGTTGGTACATTACAATTCCATAATTACATTCAATACTCTGACCCGAAGTATCAAAAGTATCATCTTTCAGCTGAGACATTAAATCAAATTCCTGTCTGCCCTCTTGAATGGGGACAAGCCTATGGTACTAGTTTAAAGACTAGGGAAGTCATCCTTTGAGTCCAGCCCAATATTTATCTCTTAATCAACCTCAGTCCAAAATAATAGCACATTACTGTTTGTGGGAGCTTGATGTAGTGCTTCCTACAATACAACAGCGTCAACACATTGAATGTACTGAATTCATTATATATAGAGTGTTTTGAGATGTATTGAGGCCATGGTTTCAATACAAGTGTTTCCTTTTCTTTCCAAAAAGTATCAAAAGGTGCTTCACTGTGTGGCCTGAGTTAAGTCACTTATCAGGTTAATGAGTTTAAAGTAAATGGAAGACCTAAACTAATGACTTATATTTGTCATTTTAAACTGCTGACTAAATATGTTGTCTGTTTCTTTTTAGGCGTCTGATGTTCTTGCTAAAATTGGGAACATTTCAGCTAGCTTTCTTGCGGCCGGTCCTAATGATCTTCACATTAGTCCTTTGGGCAAATGGGACATACAACCCAGATGATGTACGTTTTCTTTCCTCTGTTAAGCCGGATGCTAGAATGTGAATGGAATAAATAAAAATGTTGGTGATAAATTGACAAATTTTAATTACAGGTTAGAAATTGACAAGCTTGCTCTTTTTCTGACCTGCTGACTAAGTGGTTCATTTTTCAAAGTTCACATCTTTGGGTTAATGCTGAAATTTTCTGTAAGAATACATATAATTATTTCTCAGCAATTCTGTAATGTAATATCCAGTGAAAATGATTAAACTAAGTGATTCTAGGGAGCATTTTGAAGAGAGGATTATGATGCCAGATTACAGATTAAGAACTCTCATCTTCAGCATGCCACATCATGGAATGTTGCCCAATGCTTAGCAGTATGTGTACAAAGCTGTTGTTCATATATCTGTATGGTGGGTTATCAATCTTCACTGTGCACTAAATTGCATATACCAAGTGGAACTCACCATTACTCCATTGTAGGTTGATCTGTTCTGCCCATTTCATGCTTGATTAAATTCAATAAACAAAACAAAAAAACTTATGGTATGGGACTATTCTTGGGGCTAAAGCGATATGATGGGGAAACGGGGGATCAGGTTATTGAATTTGATAATCATAATGAATGGTGGAGCAGGCTTGAAGGGCTGAATAGCCTACTCTTGCTTCTAGTTTCTATGTTTCCAACTGACAATAGTCAGATGCTTTTTCAATGAACATAACAGCTTATGATTTCCTTTTTTACAGCTTTCTGTGAGTGGACCTGAAATATGGATTAACATTTCCCTGACTGTGTCCACAATAGTTGCACTGTGGCCAGTTTCAATTGTTTTTTACAAAGTCAAAGACGAACTTAAAAATCAGAAGATAACACCCAAATTCATCCTTTTCAAGGTAGATTGAATTCTGCACCTTACAGCTATATGAGAAACATTGATTATTTCTTATTTAAAAGGAACAAGTATTAGCTACCAGGCTGTTTTGCACTTCAGTGGCATAATTGGAGAAACAAACAAAGTTATACAATATCAATCTTCTAAAACATGTGTGTAAAACAATAAGAATGGTAAAATGATTGTTTCCTTTGTTCATTGTAAAAATACATTTCCGTATGTGGAAACCTGTTTCCTATGAACTGAAATGAATAATATTCTGCGCAACAGGTAAGTGTGAGCATATCTAAAGGGGAACCGTAATGGAAACTTCATGTTCTTGCACCAAAGATTATCCAGGCTGCCACCATGTTCCACAAAGCACTTCTAAAAGTGGAAAATAGCACACTGTTAAAGTAAATAATTGAATTTATTTACATGACCATTAATATGATTATTTATTTATTTTGTTGATTTATTTAAGCTGTTAAAAATAATGACTGCAAAACCTTAATTTTCCTTTGACATTATTGTGAACTTTTATCTGGTAAAAGTCTATGGAGCCAATTTGCTGTTTGAGGTGGACATACCTACTCCTACTCAGGAATTGAAGATGCAAGAAAAACAAAAACTCCTGAGTTTTCATATATAAGCTTGATACAAAAGGCCAAAGATCTTCATAAGCAGATGTTCATGTGATCAAATGTCAAGTCACAAAACTTCCAGGACAACCTCCAACCAGAGCTGGCAAGTCCATTCTCTCCCCAGCTGTGACAACAGGAAAAAGGAACAAATGGGGCTTTATGAGAAAATACAAAATAACAGATTTAAAAACAAGTGAACATCTCATGTAAACCCAAGGCCCAGAACTGAATACTGAAATGCAGGGGGACAGCTGTTGCAATTTGAAATTATCTGAAAAGAAAGATAATGTGAAATGACAGGATTAATATTTTTCCTCCAGTTGTTTTTTCAAGGAAAAATGTAGGATTGAATTAAGTGGAATATTCTTAGACTGCAATTTTGTTTGCTCACATGTCATCTGTGAATAAAACAGCTTACAATTCATATCTGATTTTGACTTGCCAAAGGTTTCAATCCCCCATTTGAATGATTGAAGAAGCAGAAATGAAAACAACTGTTAATTACACAGTATCCAATTCAGACCACAAGTTGTACAATTACAGGCACAATGATTGACAATCACTAGTGTACCCCAGAGAATATTTAAGGTAGACCTGAAACTTATAACAACCGCCCTGCCTTTGTGTGAACCAGTTGAAGTAATCCATTTAAAAAAATTGGTTAGGTTGAGAAAATACAATTTGTTAAAACATTTTGCACAGGTTTACGGTCAACATGTCAGCTCAGTGACTATCAATATTGGCTGTGCAGTTAGAGGGACTCGGGTTGGATCTCCGGCTTGGATCAATGTCTGTGGGAGTTTGCATTTTCACCCCGTGCTTGTGTGGGTTTTCGCTGGGTGTCCCGGTTTCCTCCCACATCCCAAAAATGTGCTTTTTAGGCTGACCGTTGTCAATAAATTGTCCCTGAATTGGATCTCCCTTAATCTGGTGCACATATAATTCCCTAAATTTGCACCCCCTTTATTGTGGAGTTCCACTAGAGGCAGACAAGAACGTCGACGATCGACGAAAGACTTGAATAAGGCACTCACTGAGTGTTAAAATGGGCGGTGTGGGCTTGTAGGGCCAAAGGGCCTGTTTCCTGTGCTGTGCTGTTCTTTGTTCTTTAGTTATCATGGTTTATAGTATACTCAAGGATTGCAATTTTCTACTATTTTTTCTGCAGGTTTCATTCATTCTTAATCAACTCCAAGCTCTCATTATCAATATAACAGCATCAGCAGGTGGCATAGCCTGTACACCTCCATTTTCGCCCGCAGCCAGAGGAATGTGTATGTTATTACATTTCAAATCTATAATTCTCCATAAATTTCTGCTTGAGGAGAGAGCATGTAAATTTCTTATTATTTGTGAGTATTCATTTAAGGAGTATCCGACAGATGTACAGCAATGATCCTTACTATTCCTGTGCATTCCTAAGTGGTCCGGTGTAGTTCTAAAAGCATGTACATGCCAAATAGTTAATTTGACGTGGGGCAGCCCTGTGTCAAAATTGATATATTAATTTTTTTGACAGATTCACTATGTAAGCAGGACTTTGTTTTATTAATGCAAGGCCTCTTTCACTTTCATGTCAAGTCAGAAATTAGGCTGTAACATTATAGCCTGTCCTCACCACTCGCTCACTAACGACAAAGCCTCACAATATCACTTAAAGATTTATTGAGACTTATGCACAAATTGCCAAGGCAACCTCCATTCTAATTAATAGAGATCTTTTGCTTAAGTGCCAAGGCACTCAGTAAGCTAATTATAGCTCTATCTTTTGCAGATATGAATCAGCAGCTTGTCATAATGGAGATGTTTATCATCACTTTGATATCACAAATTTACTACAGGAGGAAATACCACTTGAAAGAAATAGATGAAAAGCAACCCACAGTAAAAACTCAAGATGGACAAAACCACCTGAGTGGTACCATAACAGAAGATGGAAAGTAAAATGTGTAAGGCAATAATAAACACATTTTTATGACAAGAATTCAGCTTATGTCATTGATGGTTTCTCAGTGATTGGTTGGGCCTTTTCCAATTGCCAGTCTGTCAGCCCAATAGTTCAAATATATTTGTTTTGATTCTCAGTTACATTAACACTTAAACAGGAGGCCTGTACTGAACTCTTTGTTTCCATTCGCAACCTCTTTGGGCCATTAATTGCTGTTACCTGATGATGTAAGCGAGCAGTGAGAATAGGGGTGGAGGGGATGGAAATGGCCCAGGATTCTGAATCGTGGCTAGACCAGTGATATTTGCAGCAATGTTTTTGATTAGTGGAGATATGGGAAGGGATATTTAGTGTGGGGTAGTGAGGTGACAGTAGGTCTCCTCAAGTAATTGTGCTCCTTTACGGCTGCTGTCATAATGGTTTCAGCTGTCTGCAATACTTAATGCCAGATGAAAATGAAACAAAAACGAGCCTGAAAGTTCCTTCACAAATCCATTCAGACAGCATCTGCAGATGCAATAAGGTTGATACTTTGGCTCAGTCCACCTTGCAAGGTTCAGTGCTCATGAGGTGTATTAGACAGGAAATTAGGGGCTGCTTGCCCAGCTTTTCTTTCTGTTAATTTAACTGGATGGAAAATCAGGGATGCAGGTCTGTGTTTTCCTCATCAGCATTTCCTGTGAACGGTGATTCTTAATTCGACCATGGAATTAACCTTACTCAGGTAAATGCAGGGCTAAACAACTCCCCAGGTAGAATCATAGAATAAGGACTGATTCTACATTGAGAACTGAGGAAGCTGCTTGAATCTCATACACTCTGGTAGCTTTACAACTAAAAAAATGGATTGTGAAATTATTGTTTATCTTTACTGGATATCATGTTCAAAGTAAAACCTTAAAGTTCATGTTCATTCACCCAATTCATTGTTTGGAATGTTCCTCAAATGTTGGTAATTGACTGAAGAGAGTCAAATTGACATATCACAAACTTCTCAAAGTTTGTCAAAATGTAACTTTCTCATGTGATATTCTTTTTTCTTCTGTTCTATGACCACTTTTGAGTATTGTTTCTAATTTTGAGGAATTTATGAATCATTAGTCCCTTGGGGATGGATAAGATGTCCCCTCACCAATAGGTTTGGAGATGTGATGAGGGGAGGAAGGCAAGTAAAATCCAACAGGCTTTGCTCCTGCCATCTACACATCAGTCCTAGCACTCACCAACCTTCCTCCCACCCCAATCCCACTGCAATTAAATGGGGAACAGGGATGCCTTTGGATTTATTGAGGACCTTATTAAGGCCTTTTTAAAAATTAATTTGTGGTATGTAGGTGTTGTTGGCTAGGCTAATATTTATTGCCCATCCCTAATTAACCTTGGGAATTAGTGGCCACTTAAGACCTAATCCTACAACTTTAATTGCACTGCCTGGTTTCAGGCAAGGGGGATAAGGACCTCCATTGCCAGCCTCCTCGACTCAACAGAAGCACGCAAGGTAATTTCCATTCCCCCCACCCCCCCACAACTCTGCAACCTTACTCCTCCCCGGACTCTTGAACCTCACCACCCACAAACTCACACTCTCACCCACTTCTAACACTTTCCCCACTCTACCTATGGGTCCTTTCACCAGGACCTGCCAGCTTGGCATGGCGTGGTGAACTGTCTGTAGTCCCAGATGTGGCCATTGCTCCTGGTGGTGCTGCTTGAACTATAGAGCTGGCAGAATTCAACCACTTAATGTTAATCAGTGTTAATCTGCTTCAGGGGATCATGGTGTAGATTCCCCATCCACCCACACCCACCTTTTAGCCAGAGCAAGTGGGGACTAAGTATCGCTGTTAAGTCAAGCCTTGAAATAGTTCTAACTGAGGAATTTTACTTTTAAGGGATAGCAGAATCAATTGTGTAAATCAATTACACAAATTTCAAACCTGCAAAATAGCATGTAAGAAAAAAATTAATTCTAAAGTAAAATTAAAAGTTTATTTATTAATCAAAAGTAAGGCTTACATTAATACTGCAATTAAGTTACTGTGAAATTCCCCTAGAAATACCATACGTAGCTACCTGAAAATGCAATAACTGTCATTGGGTTGGATTTTGAAAACATATTCTTCATTCAAAGTGCAAATTCCAACATACTGTGAGAAATTGATTAAAGTTTAATGTGTATTTATTAGTGTCACAAGTAAGCTTACATTAACATTGCAATGAAGTTACTGTGAAAATTCCCTAGTCGCCACACTCTGGTGCCTGTTCAGGTACACTGAGGGAGAATTTAGCATGGCCAATGCACCTAACCAGCAGAACTTTCAGACTCTGGGAGGAAACCAGAGCACCCGGAGGAAACCCATGTAGACACGGGGAGATCGTGCAGACTCCACACAGACAGTGACCCAAGCTGGGAATTGAACCTGGCACCTTGAGGCGGCATTGATCATTTATCTGTTTGGACTAATTAAAAATTAGATCTTTTCATTCAAAAGTTGAGTGTTAATTTGATCCATTGTATAGAACAGTATCTAATCATAGGAAGTGGTATAATCAGAAATTATTAAGTCTATCTGCTTTCATCAAAATCAGCAGTTTTACAGAGCCAATTCTTGAGATCTGATAATGCAAAATAAATATATACAATAGAACAGAACAGAATAATATTGTACAAAAAAAGAGATATCAAATTAAAGTAAGTAACACTTGGTGGCTGTAAATGAAAGAGAAAAGCAAAAAGGTGTGAACAAAGTATCAACTGATTCACTGTATGATATTTAGATTTTTTTTGCATATATTCCTAACCTATATACTATTTAACTTATTCTTTGTTCAACGATTATTTTATGCCTGCTAATAAAACTAAATAATTAATTTTAAATTATTGTGGTCTAGTGGTTAATTAAAGAATATATAGCATGTTTTACAAACTCAATGCGTCTCAAAGCACTTTGTAGCCAATGAATTATAATCATTTTTTGTTATGTAGGAAAGTTGCCAACCAAATTGTACACAGCAAAATCCCTTAAACAGCAATGTGATAACGACTCAAAAGTTTGTTTTTGTGATGTTGATTAAGGAATAATATTGAGGAATAATATTGACCGTGCAAAATTCCCCAGCTCAACTTCAAATAGTGCCATGGGACCTTTTATAGCTCTTGAAGTAAAGAGATGGGTTACCAAGAAGTTAGTGCTTCACTGAAACTGTTGGGGAAACAGGGGCTCAGAGACACAGAAAGAGAGAAGGGCTGTTTCGTCAATTAATGTGAGTGCACCAAAGAGGCTCAATCGGGAAGTTTAAACTCTCTAGGAAGAAATCCTGCAGACTGCTGAGGAATTGTGTTTCTCATGTGTTTGCTTTGAAGTTAAACTAATAGTGAATCTGGAGGGTGTTTTTTGGGTGCCTTGGGAAAGGATACCAATTGAAGAAGAGTATCT